>NC_086449.1:804106988-805306988 GCF_028390025.1 Pseudophryne corroboree | reverse complement strand
TCGGTACCACAAATAGAGTGGAATAATACCCCTTTCCTTGTTGTAATAGGGGTACTTTGACTATCACCTGCTGAGCGTACAGCTTGTGAATGGCTTCCAACACCCTCTCCCTTTCGGAAGAGACGGTTGGTAAGGCAGACTTCAGGAAACGGTGAGGAGGATCCGTCTCTAATTCCAACCTGTACCCCTGAGATATTATCTGCAGGATCCAGGGGTCTACCTGCGAGTGAGCCCACTGCGCGCTGTAATTTTTGAGACGGCCCCCCACTGTCCCCGAGTCCGCTTGAGAGGCCCCAGCGTCATGCTGAGGTTTTTGCAGGAGCCGGGGAGGGCTTCTGTTCCTGGGAAGGAGCTGCCTGTTGGTGTCTCTTCCCTCTTCCTCTGCCTCGTGGCAGGTACGACAAGCCCTTTGCTCTCTTATTTTTGTAGGAGCGAAAAGGCTGCGGTTGAAAGGTCGGTGCCTTTCTCTGTTGGGGAGTGACTTGAGGTAAAAAAGTGGATTTCCCGGCAGTAGCCGTGGCCACCAAGTCTGATAGACCAACTCCAAATAACTCCTCCCCTTTATACGGCAAAACCTCCATGTGACGTTTTGAATCCGCATCGCCTGTCCACTGTCGTGTCCATAAGGCTCTTCTGGCTGAAATGGACATAGCACTCACCCGAGATGCCAGTGTGCAAATATCCCTCTGTGCATCACGCATATAGATAAATGCATCCTTTATTTGTTCTAACGACAGTAAAACATTGTCCCTATCTAGGGTATCAATATTTTCAATCAGGGATTCTGACCAAACTACTCCAGCACTGCACATCCAGGCAGTTGCTATAGCTGGTCGTAGTATAACACCTGCATGTGTGTATATATTCTTTTGAATAACTTCCATCTTTCTATCTGATGGATCCTTAAGTGCGGCCGTCTCAGGAGAGGGTAACGCCACTTGTTTGGATAAGCGTGTGAGCGCCTTGTCCACCTTAGGGGGTGTTTCCCAGCGCGCCCTAACCTCTGGCGGGAAAGGGTATAATGCCAATAACTTTTTTGAAATTATCAACTTTTTATCAGGAGCAACCCACGCTTCATCACACACGTCATTTAATTCTTCTGATTCAGGAAAAACTGTTTGTAGTTTTTTCACACCATACATAATACCCTGTTTTACGGTATCTGTAGTATCAGCTAAATGTAACGTCTCCTTCATTGCCAAAATCATATAACGTGTGGCCCTACTGGAAAATACGTTTGAATTTCTACCGTCGTCACTGGAATCAGTGCCCGTGTCTGGGTCTGTGTCGACCGACTGAGGCAAAGGGCGTTTTACAGCCCCTGACGGTGTTTGAGGCGCCTGGACAGGCATTAATTGATTGTCCGGCCGCCTCATGTCCTCAACTGACTGTTTAAGGGAAGATAAACCATCACGTAATTCCACAAATAAAGGCATCCATTCTGGTGTCGACCCCCTGGGGGGTGACATCTGCATATTTGGCAATTGCTCCGCCTCCACACCAATATCGTCCTCATACATGTCGACACCACGTACCGACACACACCGCAAACTCACAGGGAATGCTCTAATGAAGACAGGACCCACTAGCCCTTTTGGGGAGACAGAGGGAGAGTCTGCCAGCACACACCACAAAGCGCTATATATACAAGGGATATCCTTATATTAAGTGCTCCCTTATAGCTGCTTTAATATATATATATATAGCCATTAATGTGCCCCCCCTCTCTGTTTTACCCTGTTTCTGTAGTGCAGTGCAGGGGAGAGACCTGGGAGCCGTTCTGACCAGCGGAGCTGTGACAGAAAATGGCGCCGTGTGCTGAGGAGATAGGCCCCGCCCCTTTTTCGGCGGGTTCTTCTCCCGCTATTTTTCCAGTCAGGCAGGGGTTAAATATCTCCATATAGCCCCTATGGGCTATATGTGAGGTATTTTTAGCCTTGTATAAGGTTTATATTTGCCTCTCAGAGCGCCCCCCCCCAGCGCTCTGCACCCTCAGTGACTGCCCAGTGAAGTGTGCTGAGAGGAAAATGGCGCACAGCTGCAGTGCTGTGCGCTACCTTATGAAGACTGAGGAGTCTTCAGCCGCCGGTTTCCGGACCTCTTCACGCTTCAGCATCTGCAAGGGGGTCGGCGGCGCGGCTCCGGGACCGGACTCCACGGCTGGGCCTGTGTTCGATCCCTCTGGAGCTAATGGTGTCCAGTAGCCAAGCAGCAAATCCACTCTGCATGCAGGTGAGTTTACTACTTTCCCCCTAAGTCCCACGTTGCAGTGATCCTGTTGCCAGCAGGACTCACTGTAAAGAAAAAAACCTAAACTAAACTTTCTCTAAGCAGCTCTTTAGGAGAGCCACCTAGATTGCACCCTTCTCGTTCGGGCACAAAATCTAACTGGAGTCTGGAGGAGGGTCATAGGGGGAGGAGCCAGTGCACACCACCTGACCTAGTAAAGCTTTACTTTTTTGTGCCCTGTCTCCTGCGGAGCCGCTATTCCCCATGGTCCTTTCAGGAACCCCAGCATCCACTTAGGACGATAGAGAAACCACTGGTTGCTTTTTCTCCCCAAACATAATACCCTTTTTAGTGGTACCTGGGTTAATGTCAGAAATGTGCAACACATTTTTCATTGCCGTAATCATGCAACGGATAGCCTTAGTGGAATGTACATTAGTCTCGTCGTCGTCGACACTGGAGTCAGACTCCGTGTCGACATCTGTGTCTGCCATCTGAGGTAGCGGGCGTTTTTGAGCCCCTGATGGCCTTTGAGACGCCTGGGCAGGCACTGGCTGAGCCGGCTGTCCCAAAGCTGTTATGTCATCAAACCTTTTATGTAAGGAGTTGACACTGTCGGTTAATACCTTCCACATATCCATCCACTCTGGTGTCGACCCCGCAGGGGGTGACATCACATTTATCGGCACCTGCTCCGCCTCCACATAAGCCTCCTCATCAAACATGTCGACACAGCCGTACCGACACACCGCACACACACAGGGAATGCTCTGACTGAGGACAGGACCCCACCAAGTCCTTTGGGGAGACAGAGAGAGAGTATGCCAGCACACACCACAGCGCTATATAACACAGGGATTTACACTACACAAAGTGATTTTCCCTATAGCAGCTATAATACACAGTATTGCGCCTAAATTTAGTGGCCCCCCCTCTCTTTTTACCCTATTGAGCCTGGAAACTGCAGGGGAGAGCCTGGGGAGCTGTCTTCCAGCGGAACTGTGAAGAGAAAATGGCGCCAGTGTGCTGAGGGAGATAGCCCCGCACCTTTCACGGCGGACTTCTCCCTCTCTTTTATTAATATTATGGCAGGGGATTTTTACACATATATAGTTTATTAGACTATATTATGTGTTTTTTGCCATTTTTAAGGTAATCTAATTGCAGCCCAGGGCGCCCCCCCCAGCGCCCTGCACCCATCAGTGACCGGAGTATGTGGTGTGCATGGGGAGCAATGGCGCACAGCTGCAGTGCTGTGCGCTACCTTAATAAAGACCGGAGTCTTCAGCCGCCGATTTTCTCCTCGGAATCTTCCGTCTTCTGGCTCTGCAAGGGGGACGGCGGCGCGGCTCCGGGACCGGACGACCGAGGCTGGGCCTGTGTTCGATCCCTCTGGAGCTAATGGTGTCCAGTAGCCTAGAAGCCCAAGCTAGCTGCAAGCAGGTAGGTTCACTTCTCTCCCCTAAGTCCCTCGTAGCAGTGAGTCTGTTGCCAGCAGATCTCACTGAAAATAAAAAACCTAACAAATACTTTCTTTACTAAGAGCTCAGGAGAGCCCCTAGTGTGCAACCAGCTCGAGCCGGGCACAGATTCTAACTGAGGTCTGGAGGAGGGGCATAGAGGGAGGAGCTAGTGCACACCAGTAGATCTAATTCTTTCTTCGAGTGCCCAGTCTCCTGCGGAGCCCGTCTATTCCCCATGGTCCTTACGGAGTTCCCAGCATCCACTAGGACGTCAGAGAAATGATCTATTATTCATGGACCTATTACTCATACCCCCAGCATCACCACTGGGTGATATCCACACTCACCATGGGGAGCAGAGACATCACCCAAACTGCCCCAGAGAGCCGGGACAAATGAGGCAACTGGTGGCAGACTACTCCCAAATAGGGCCAGTTGTGACCTATGCTGGTTCCCAGCGACTGTCTTAGTTGCATCCTCATGAATCTGGTTTAGCCCACAAAACTAACAAGAGTGGGAGCGGCCATATTGTTTTCAAGGCCTTGCTAGGAAACAGCCGCCAACGTCCATAACAGTGCCCCCAAGTGGCCAAATTATCATGCAATACTTCAACAGGGCAAAATAATAGTTTAGACAAAAGAAGAGACGACAGAATGCACTCTGCAGATTATTAGGTTATATATTTAAGTAATAAACACAAAACCATCAGACAGAACGTCCTCCACCACTTGTGACTGAGCAGGCGCGGGTGTGCAGGCCTCTCCGCCAGGCCAGCTCTGAGAGATAGTTATGTATTCCAGGCCTGGGGCAACGAGCTGTATACAGACATGTCCCAACGCTGTGCAGAGCAGTAATGTGAGCCCAGGTGTTACCTGGCAGGATACAAAGAATGTCTTTATATGGCAGCAGTCCCTCACCCTGCACAGAGCGGACCAGACATTCCTGCAGATCACCGCCGGTACCTCCAGAGTCAGGCCCTTATTAGGGGATGTTACAGACCAGCTGCCTTATTACAAGTCGTTTCATATTAAAGCTAGCCACAAACAAGCCAAATTATTCTTGGCCAATCGGAGTATAAAAGAGGAATTTTCCGCCACTAGAGCTTTCTAGCATGCACACCACTGTGCAACCTTTACTGAACATATAGCACAAAAAAAGATAAAGCAATATTATCCAGCGGAAGGGTTTATTCTGATTGTCCGGCAATATACATAGCAGTGTTCTCTGCACCGGATTCCGGTGGTATCCAGTTAGCAGATCTCTGCCTTATCCCAGGAGAACAAAAATAAACACTGCACCTAATGATATAAAAACACAGATGAAAAGCATAGAACGAAGCCAGATCTACAAAGCAATTTGTCAAGGTTGCAAGAGGGCATCTGCAACTGTATTGAGAACATATGAAGGGTTGTTTTTTTTTTAAACTTTTTTCCAATGTTCCTTAAAAGTTCTATAAATCTAAAAAATTAAGCAAATCAAAACCAGCACAAGACTATCATGTAACACGCTGGGTCCTCTATCAGACTGGAAATAACGCACAAAGGGCCTAATTCAGACCTGGTCGCTGTTGTGTGAAATCGCAAGGCGGCCAATTATCGAATGACTGCACATGTGTAAGGATCGTAATGCGCAGGCGCAAGGCCATACTGCGAAAGAATCCAGCGTCTTTTTTGTTCTCTAGGCGAATGCAGATTGATTGACAGGAAGAGGGTGTTTGGGGGGTGGTAACTGGCAGAGTGTCTGGAAAAAACGCAGGCGTTCCCAAGCGTTTTCATGGAGGGTGTGTGACGTCAGCTCCGGACCCGATCAGCCTGTTCTCATCGCACTGTAGAAGTAAGACCTGGGCTGCGCACACACTGGAAAAATCATTAGATGGTGAGGGAGTTTCGAACGGATTTGCAGCTGGCCGGCGTTTGCAAAGCTTTCCGCACGGTGGTGGTCATTCCGAGTTGTTCGCTCGGTAATTTTCTTCGCATCGCAGTGATTTTCCGCTTATTGCGCATGCGCAATGTTCGCACTGCGACTGCGCCAAGTAAATTTGCTATGCAGTTAGGAATTTTACTCACGGCATTACGAGGTTTTGTCTTCGTTCTGGTGATCGTAATGTGATTGACAGGAAGTGGGTGTTTCTGGGCGGAAACTGGCCGTTTTATGGGTGTGTGTGAAAAAACGCTACCGTTTCTGGGAAAAACGCGGGAGTGGCTGGAGAAACGGGGGAGTGTCTGGGCGAACGCTGGGTGTGTTTGTGACGTCAAACCAGGAACGACAAGCACTGAACTGATCGCACTGGCAGAGTAAGTCCCGAGCTACTCAGAAACTGCACAGAGAAGTCTTTTCGCAATATTGCGAATCTTTCGGTCGCAATTTTGAGAAGCGAAGATACACTCCCAGTAGGCGGCGGCTTAGCGTGTGCAATGCTGCTAAAAGCAGCTTGCGAGCGAACAACTCGGAATGAGGGCCGGTGTACGCAGACTTGCACAAAGTGTTGTACTCAGGTGTCGCATACGCAATATGAACTCCCTCCATTATGTGCTCCATAATATACAGTAATAACAATGTATAGAATGTACAGTGTTACAATACAAATGTCACGTTAATATGTGTAGAAATGATCTGTATTTCAGTGATCGCTAGGGAGACCGACTACTGATCATATATGTATTTCTACATTCCTTACAGGGAGCATCTCTCAAGCAATTGGTGAGGGAGCCCACTCGCAAAGACTCAATATTAGATCTAATTCTTACAAATGGTGAAAGGATATCTGATATATATGTGGGTGAGCACCTGGGATCCAGTGATCATCAAGCAGTATGGTTTAGTATAAAGACAGGATCCAACTCCTCTCACACAAAAACAAAGGTGTTGGATTTTAGAAATGCAGACTTTGCTAAAATGGGGAGATGTTTAAGTGATTCATTGGCAGACTGGAGAAACTTGGAAGGGGTGCAGGAGAGGTGGAAAAAAATTAAAAGTGCATTACTAAGTGTAACAGACCTTTGTATCAAAATGGTTAGGAAAAGCACCAGGAAAAGGAAGCCAGTGTGGTTCACAAAAGTAGTATCAACTAGTGTGAAAGCAAAAAAGATGGCTTTTAGGAAATACAAACAGACTCAAAATAATAACGACAAAGAGGAGTATCTGGACAGACGGAAGGATGCTAAGAAAGTGATCAGACGTGCAAAGGCAGAAGCTGAGGAGAAAATGGCCCAGTCAGTAGATAAAGGGGGCAAAACTTTTTTTAAGTATATAAGTGAAAGGAGAAAATCAAATGGAGGAATAATAAGACTTAAGACAGAGAGTGGGCATTTGGTGGAGGGAGACAAGGCAATAGCAGATCACCTAAATAATTATTTTTGCTCAGTATTTACTACAGAAGAAGGGATGGGGCCACAGTTAAATTGCAAGGACATTCATAAAAATAAGGTAGATGAAAATACATTTACAGAGGAGAAGGTCCTAACAGAACTTTCAAAACTAAAAGTGGATAAATCAATGGGACCAGATGGGATACACCCAAGGATACTCAAAGAGCTAAAAGATGTCCTGGTTACACCTTTAACAGAATTATTTAACCAGTCACTAAATACAGGTGATATTCCAGAGGACTGGAAAAGAGCAAATGTAGTTCCACTGCACAAAAGTGGAAGCAAGGAAGAAGCAAGTAACTACAGACCAGTAAGCCTTACATCAGTAGTAGGGAAAGTAATGGAAAAACTATTAAAAGAAAGAGTAGTGGAATATCTTAAATCAAACAACTTACAGGATCCAAAACAGCATGGATTTACTGGTGGGAGATCATGCCAAACAAATCTTATTGACTTTTTTGACTCTGTGATGAAAATAATAGATCAAGGGGGAGCTGTAGATGTAGCATATCTAGACTTTAGTAAGGCATTTGACACTGTCCCACATCACAGACTGCTAAATAAACTTGAAAGCCTGGGGGTGGATTATAAATTAGTGAAATGGATAAGAACCTGGTTGCAGGATAGGAAACAGACAGTTGTAGTTAATGGAGTGCAATCTATGGAGGGAAATGTTACCAGTGGAGTACCCCAGGGATCTGTACTTGGTCCAGTTCTCTTTAATATCTTTGTTGGTGACATTGCAGATGGTATTGAAGGGAAGATATGCCTTTTTGCAGATGATACAAAGATATGCAACAGGGTAGACACACCGGGAGGGGTCAAACAAATGATTGATGACCTAGGTAGGCTTGAGAAATGGTCAAGAACGTGGCAACTACAGTTTAATGCTAAAAAATGCAAAATCATGCACTTGGGTCTCAAAAACCCAAAGGCTAAGTATAGTATCAAGGGTACTATAATGGAAACTACTGAGGAGGAAAGAGATTTAGGAGTCACTATTTCAAGTGACTTGAAGGCAGGAAAGCAATGCAACAAAGCAATGAGAAAGGCAAGTCAGATGCTTGGTTGCATAGGGAGAGGAATCAGTAGCAGGAAAAAAGAAGTGATAATGCCACTGTATAGGTCATTGGTAAGGCCCCATCTGGAATACTGTGTCCAGTTCTGGAGACCCTATCTCCAGAAGGATATAAATACATTAGAGAGTGTACAAAGAAGGGCAACTAAAATGGTGCATGGCCTACATCACAAAACTTACCCGGAAAGGCTAAAAGATCTTAACATGTATAGTTTGGAGGAGAGAAGGGAAAGGGGAGACATGATAGAAACTTTCAAATATATAAAGGGTCTTAACAAAGTTCAGGAGGGAAACATTCTTCAAAAGGAAAAGAAGTATTAGAACTCGAGGGCATACATTGAGACTGGAGGGGGGGAGGTTCAGGGGAAATTTAAGGAAAAATTACTTCACAGAAAGGGTAGTGGATAAGTGGAATAGCCTCCCATCAGAGGTGGTAGAGGCTAAGACTGTAGGGCAATTTAAACATGCTTGGGACAGGCATATGAATATCCTTACAAAGAATCAAGATTAAAAAAGGGTTGAGATTGCCTAAAGGATAAAATAAAAAAGGGGCAGACTAGATGGGCCAAGTGGTTCTTATCTGCCGTCAAATTCTATGTTTCTATGTTTCTAGGTTACCAAACCCAGGGGTAGATTTATTAAAGTTCTTTAGGGGTTAAAGCGCTATCTGCACACGTTATGTGCCGCAGATAGCGCATCCCCTGATGTAGTATCCCGGCGATGCGGTATAGAAGGCTGGGGCGCTATGCGCCCGCTGCCTTATCGGCGCCTCTATCTGTTAGGTAGAACACCGATAAGCTTGCTAACTTATGAACGTTCGGTGTGCCCGAACGTTAGTCACTCCTACCCCATTCCTCTTCGCCTCCCAGATCCAGACCCAGCTGCGGGTGTACAAGCAGTTCCTCCCCCTACACACACGACAAGCTCCGGCATCCATAGAATGAAAGTGCGCATGCGCCAGCTTAACTCCCGAAAGGCACGCTGGGAGTTACTGGACGGCGCAGGCGTGGAAGTAGATACTGCAGCCGAAGCGGACGCATGTTATGGGAGGACACGTATCACCAGAAGGGTGAGATAACGTGCTCCCATAACGAACAAGGCAGGGTTAGTAAATTCACTGGAAAAGAGGTCCTGCTTCACCACGATAATGCGGTGAAGCGGGACCCTGCTTATAAAGAACCGTATGTGCATTTTAATAAATCTACCCCCCAGCCACAGGTGAGTAATAAGGGTTATAATAAGGTACGGTTACATGGATGCTTGGAGAGATTTACTAGAGGTTGCTTTACCAAATTTTACCAGTTCCAGGGTCTCGAGCTTCTTTGCATTACAATCACGATTATTGAGCTGGGTTCTTATGCCGGCGCCAAGTTCGAGCCGCACCCCCTCCCTGATTAGCTATTGGTCTCTAACATTAACACAGTGATGTAAAATGTATCTGCGTATTGGAATCCATATTTCAGGCCTTTGGCAGATAAAGGGGTAGGATCATGATGACTTCATTAATACAGATGTAAGCCTGGGCCAAGCCCAGAAACCAAGGGTTCTGGCAGAGCGAATAGCCCGTCTCCTGCGGCCTGAGAGCGCCAGGTCCAGCCTGTTCTCGCATCTGTCTTCCATCTCCAGCGGGGCCTTCCCAGGCCAAGAACAGCTCCACGCAGGGCTGCACGGCTGGGGGGAATGCGACTTTCAAACAACACAATCATTTTGCAGACTGCAGGCCTGAGGGGGGACACAGCCGGAGGAAACCACGTACTCAGGGGGGGGCCTTTCCTTCCAACCTCTGGCTGGGTTTTAAAAGACATCAACAACGTTATATGCAACTGAAATGCAAATATAGCAGTAATCAGGGTTCACGCTGCCCTGTAAATATTTCTCCCAACCACACAAGTGGGCAATGCCAAACTTGTGGGCATATTCATTGGCCCCCTACCCTCTGACCCCAGGACACCAGGTGAGGCCCAGTACATCTATAGACTACATGTAAAATAATATAGGGGGACATTTACTAAACAGTGATAAGAGCAGAGAAGTGAGCCAGTGGTGAAGTGCCCCTGGCAACCAATCAACACTGAACTAACATCTATAATTTGCATACTATAAAATGATACAGAGCTGCTGATTGGTTGATGGGGAAACTTCTCCACTGGCTCACTTCTCCGCTCTTATCACTGCTTAGTAAATGTCCCCTACAGTCACTTATACCTGAAAGAATGACCTAGGCTTCGCTGCATCCTAAAGGCAGCAGCCTTATAATATGACCCAACCAACAAACCCAGTCCTTGCGTAACGGCGCTGGGGGTAAACTGTTAATTATCCCTGGAAATAGTAACAGGAGGACCAAATGGAAACTGTTTTCCATGAACTTCCCTCATGAACGAGGTATCATCTTGCACAGCGACAGATTAACCAACATCCTTAGTAATCCCCGGACACAGCGTTTTATAACTCGCACCAGAGGGGGTCCGCGGTCATAATGAACACGCTCCTTTCACAATGCCCACATGCGTCACCAATAATGTATTCACTAGTAAAGATCAGGTCAGCGTAATCTACTGCACAAAATAAAGTCTCTATAGGGAACAAGAGGGAAACAGAGAAATAAAATAAGTCTCAGAGAAAAAGAGGATTAAAAGTAAAAGACACATACAGATTTCTCCTCATACACTATCGCTCTTGTTTTTGCCCAAATGTGCGCCTCAGCCGCATAAATGAAAACTGAATGCAACAAAACCACATAAATAAACGTATTTATTAGATGTGCGACACTTGTACATCTGCAGGTGAGTCTGAATCTGTATAGGAAGTGCTGCGATGCCGCAGCTTTTTCTCATGCCAAGTCCAGTTGCGCTTCATCTGCGACTTTGTACACGTTTCAAAGAAATTCCTGTGAGGTAAAAGTAGCAGACCAGGGCCTACAGTACTGCATCTGCAACGTGACTAAGACGCACATTGACTCAGTTGCGCCCGTTGGCTCGTGACTTATAGGGTTTTGCGGCTCGCTGTATGAGGACATATCTGTATTTGTCAAAATTAAAACCTAGTACTTTCCAGGGGATCGGTATGTATTACTGCCGCACGGGATGCCGAATGTCACGATACCGACATCAGCATCACATGCGGCAGGGGGACGAGCGCAACGAAGCCTCTTGTGGGCTTCACTCGGCAGAGGCGCTATTCTTCTTCTATGGGTGTCGTGGACACCCATAGAGGGGGAATCACCTAACTCGCCGGTATTCCGGCGGCAGTATAGTCCCGTCGGGATCCCGGCTGTCTCAATACCGACGCCGTGATCCCGACGGGACTATACTGCCGCAGTATGCTAACTGCAAACCCTTTCCGGCTTCCCCCATCACCTGCATAGCCACCTACTAAACTACGGACATCACTGAGGCGCAGGGCGACACAGACGGCCCTTGTGGTGACAAGGGACAGCTACCACGTCACGTGAAGCTAAATATAGAGCCATGGGCATCACTACACTTTAGGGCAAAACTAAAAAAACAAGAAAATTGTACGATGCTACCAAACACAGCGTAACCCAGCATGCTGCTTAGTGTTACCATGACGGCGGCTTGATGGTATGCCCTTCCCCTGCCCCGGGGGCTGTTGTGCACAGGCAGACTCACATTGAGTGCACACCCCGTGTAATTGCTAACCTTTACGTACTGTGCCGCAGGCTGTATGACCTACCCGCACCAGGAGATTCCTAGTGTCTGCCATTAATTGTGCAATGCACCAGGTAACCATGGTGTTATCTATCGTAACCTAAATCACATAGAAACTTCCTAATGACTATTTGTATATGTAGAAAGCAGAAAATGACCATTTGTGTAGGTCGGTGGTATGGGATAACTCTTGTATGTATAATGTACAGTGCTATAAAATATCATTGTGCGCTAAGGGCTAAATTTACTAAGGTGTGAGTTGTTGTTTTTTTAGAACTCGTGAGGTTGCTCATAGCAACCAATCAGATTCTCTTTAACATTTATCTAGCTGCTTCTAGAAGAGAATATAGAATCTGATTGGTTGCTGTGGGCAACATCACCAGTTCTAAAATAAACAAAAACTCCCACCTTAGTAAATTTACCCCTCAGTGTGATAAATGTTTGACATTGTAGCTATTTCCCATACGTCTGTCACTCCGAGTTACTATTCTTTGTAAATCAGCCATTTAGGCTCTAATAGACTCCCGCAATTGTGGCAAAGAAAAAATACACTGCCTCAATTTCCAAAACTTAATTCAAAATCCTTAAATTCATACAAATTCCAGAAATATTTCAAGTGGCTACAAACTATTCAAGCACTTTGCATTGTTGCACATATTATGTTCGTACATTGGGGGTCATTCCGAGTTGATCGCTAGCTGCCGTTGTTCGCAGCGCAGCGATCAGGCTAAAAATCTGCACTTCTGCGCATGCGTATGGTACGCTTTGCGCACGCGCGAAGTACTTTCACAAAAGTCGATGCAGTTTCACACAAGGTCTAGCGACGCTTTTCAGTCGCACTGCTGATCAGTGAGTGATTGACAGGAAAGGGGCGTTTCTGGGATGTAACTGATCGTTTTCCGGGAGTGTGCTGAAAAACGCAGACGTGCCAGATACAAACGCAGGCGTGCCTGAGGAAACGGGGGAGTGGCTGGACGAACGCAGGGCGTGTTTGTGACGGCAAAACAGGAACTAAATAGACTTAAGTGATCGCAATCTAGGAGTAGGTCTGCAGTTACTCTGAAACTGCTTGAAAATATTTTGCGGCCGTTCTGCGATCCTTTCGTTCGCACTTCTGCTAAGCTAAGATACACTCCCAGTGGGAGGCGGTTTAGCGTTTGCACTGCTGCTAAAACTGCTAGCGAGCGATCAACTCGGAATGAGGGCCATTGTGTAACAGAAATGGACTGATGCAGGCATTTTTATCATTGGTCAACAGAAAATACTCTAATATCTATTAAAAAAAATTAAAAAAATGATTTAATAAGTGTTCTACCTTTCGTTGAAATAGTCCTAATAAAACCCTGGTGTCATCAGTTGTCTTCAGAGGTCACATAATTTATTACTTTCCACTTGTGTGCAATTAAATCACTTAGAAGTTTCCCTGCCTGCAACAAGTCAACAAGTCCCACACATGTTTTGCACATTTCCAAGCAAGAGCTTCATCATGAAGATAAAAGAACAGTAAACAGCAAATGTGGGAGAAAAGCACCAAATCAGGGGAAGGCTATACAATTCCAAGAGACTGAATATGCCCTGGTGTACTATTAAGTCCACTGAAGAAATGTGGAGACTACGGCACAAGTTATCATGTCTAAAACACTCCAAACATGAATATCTAATGCAAAAAAAGGCACGTCTAGGAGGGACAACCAAAAGCATAGGACGACTGTGGGAGTGTCAGCTCTTCGTGGAAAGGATCTGAGGAACTGTTCAGCAATTTGGGCACTTCCATAATTCTGTGCTTTACTGGAGTGTGAGAAAGACAACCATAGTTAAAAAAAAAATGGTCTCTTAAAAAAAAAAAAAGAGAGTTGTGCCAGTTGGAGTAAGATGCTATGGCCTTAGGGACTATGGGGGTAATTCTGAGTTGATCGCAGCAGCAAGTTTGTTAGCAATTGGGCAAAACCATGTGCACTGCAGGTGGGGCAGATGTAACATGTGCAGATAGAGTTAGATTTGGGTGGGTTATTTTGTTTCTGTGCAGGGTAAATACTGGCTGCTTTATTTGTACATTGCAATTTAGATTTCAGTTTGAATACACCCCACCCAAAACTAACTCTCTCTGCACATGTTACATCTGCCCCTCCTATAGTGCACATGGGGGGTAATTCCAAGTTGATCGCAGCAGGATTTTTGTTAGTAACTGGGCAAAACCATGTGCACTGCAGGGGGGGGGGGGGGGGGGGGGGCAGATATAACATGTGCAGAGAGAGAGAGATTTGGGTGTGGTGAGTTCAATCTGCAATCTAAATTGCAGTGTAAAAATAAAGCAGCCAGTATTTACCCTGCACAGAAACAAAATAACCTACCCAAATCTTACTCTCTCTACACATGTTATATCTGCCTCCCCTGCAGTGCACATGGTTTTGCCCAATTGCTAACAAAATTCCTGCTGCGATCAACTTGGAATTACCCCCATTGGCCCTCATTCCGAGTTGATCGGTCGCAAGGCGAATTTAGCAGAGTTACAAACGCTAAGCCGCCGCCTACTGGGAGTGAATCTTAGCTTCTTAAAATTGCGACCGATGTATTCGCAATATTGCGATTACTAACTACTTAGCAGTTTCAGAGTAGCTTCAGACTTACTCTGCCTGTGCGATCATTTCAGTGCTTGTCGTTCCTGGTTGACGTCACAAACACACCCAGCGTTCGGCCAGGCACTCCCACCGTTTCCCCGGCCACTCCTGCGTTTTTTCCGGAAACGGTAGCGTTTTCAGCCACACGCCCCTGAAACGCCGTGTTTCCGCCCAGTAACACCCATTTCCTGTCAATCACATTACGATCGCCGGAGCGATGAAAAAGCCGTGAGTAAAATTACTTTCTTCATAGTAAAGTTACTTGGCGCAGTCGCAGTGCGAACATTGCGCATGCGTACTAAGCGGATTTTCACTGCGATGCGATGAAAAATACCGAGCGAACAACTCGGAATGAGGGCCATGGTTTGGCCATCTGCTAACAAATTTGCTGCTGCGATCAACTCAGAATTAGGCCCTATAAGCGGAGACTTTACAACACTAGTGGACAAATGGAACCTACCAGTATATTTTTGTAGGCCGAAATCGGGAGTACTTGGAGGAAACTGGCCTAATCTTGGTGAGAATATACAAACTCCACACTAATAGGCCGTTGCATGAATCAAAGCCAAGACCTCAGTACTGTGAGGCAGTAATGCTAACCACTGCACCATCTATGCTGCCCTATAAACTCTCAGAACGTGAATATGCCCTATAGCTGTCCTGATATTTATATGCTTTACACCCTTGTCATTATAGTATAATTACTTTCATTGCAACTGATAGGACATGGCTCTATAATTCTATTCAAAGAGCAGCTTTGTATCCCAGGTCGGCTAAGAAACAACTACTGGGTAAAAAGTTGCATGAGGGTAAGTACATGGCAACAAAGTAATATGAAGGTGCAACACGCTTCCCCACTTCACAAATGTCATCATGCATGCACAGACTGTCCCTTAGCTTTGTCCTCTCACACGGCCCCAAGCTGTTTCTCACAGACGTGTCCCCAGCCTGAGATAAACAAATACGCATATGACGTTATATACATAACAACGTAGCGGTGTGAGAGGGGGACAGGTAAACTGTCACTGGTCATTTATTATTCTACGCAGTCCTAGTGCCAAATACAACACAGTTTAGGGTGACCCCAACTCCCTTTACCAGAGTCCATAGCGGAGGCGGAGGGTTACACAATGTGCCTCTACCAAGAACTCTATGTCCTTGCTGCTGAAGAGGGAACAGAGCATAAAGAGGTACGGCGTACAGTGACCGCAGGGAACAGGGCATGAAGAGGTACGGCGTACAGTGGCCGCAGGGAACAGGGCATGAAGAGGTACGGCGTACAGTGACCGCAGGGAACAGGGCATGGAGAGGTACAGCGTACAGTGACCGCAGGGAACAGGGCATGGAGAGGTACAGCGTACAGTGACCGCAGGGAACAGGGCATGAAGAGGTACGGCGTACAGTGACGCAGGGAACAGGGCATGATGAGGTACAGCGTACAGTGACCGCAGGGAACAGGGCATGATGAGGTACGGCGTACAGTGGCCGCAGGGAACAGGGCATGATGAGGTACGGCGTACAGTGGCCGCAGGGAACAGGGCATGATGAGGTACAGCATACAGTGACCGCAGGGAACAGGGCATGAAGAGGTACGGCGTACAGTGACGCAGGGAACAGGGCATAAAGAGGTACGGCGTACAGTGACCGCAGGGAACAGGGCATGAAGAGGTACGGCGTACAGTGGCCGCAGGGAACAGGGCATGATGAGGTACAGCATACAGTGACCGCAGGGAACAGGGCATGAAGAGGTACGGCGTACAGTGACGCAGGGAACAGGGCATAAAGAGGTACGGTGTACAGTGGCCGCAGGGAACAGGGCATGATGAGGTACAGCGTACAGTGACGGCAGGGAACAGGGCATGAAGAGGTACAGCGTACAGTGACCGCAGGGAACAGGGCATGAAGAGGTACGGTGTACAGTGACGCAGGGAACAGGGCATGAAGAGGTACAGCGTACAGTGGCCGCAGGGAACAGGGCATGAAGAGGTACGGCGTACAGTGGCCGCAGGGAACAGGGCATGATGAGGTACGGCGTACAGTGGCCGCAGGGAACAGGGCATAAAGAGGTACAGCGTACAGTGACCGCAGGGAACAGGGCATGATGAGGTACAGCGTACAGTGGCCGCAGGGAACAGGGCATAAAGAGGTACGGCGTACAGTGACCGCAGGGAACAGGGCATGAAGAGGTACGGCGTACAGTGGCCGCAGGGAACAGGGCATGAAGAGGTACGGCGTACAGTGGCCGCAGGGAACAGGGCATAAAGAGGTACGGCGTACAGTGGCCGCAGGGAACAGGGCATGAAGAGGTACGGCGTACAGTGGCCGCAGGGAACAGGGCATGAAGAGGTACGGCGTACAGTGGCCGCAGGGAACAGGGCATAAAGAGGTACGGCGTACAGTGACCGCAGGGAACAGGGCATGAAGAGGTACGGCGTACAGTGACCGCAGGGAACAGGGCATGAAGAGGTACAGCGTACAGTGGCCGCAGGGAACAGGGCATGATGAGGTACAGCGTACAGTGACCGCAGGGAACAGGGCATGAAGAGGTACAGCGTACAGTGACCGCAGGGAACAGGGCATGATGAGGTACAGCGTACAGTGACCGCAGGGAACAGGGCATGAAGAGGTACAGCGTAAGGTGACCGCAGGGAACAGGACATGATGAGGTACAGCGTACAGTGACGGCAGGGAACAGGACATGAAGAGGTACAGCGTACAGTGACGGCAGGGAACAGGACATGAAGAGGTACAGCGTACAGTGACCGCAGGGAACAGGGCATGATGAGGTACAGTGTACAGTGACCACAGGGAACAGGGCATGATGAGGTACAGCGTACAGTGGCCGCAGGGAACAGGGCATAAAGAGGTACGGCGTACAGTGACGCAGGGAACAGGGCATGATGAGGTACAGCGTACAGTGACCGCAGGGAACAGGGCATGAAGAGGTACAGCGTAAGGTGACCGCAGGGAACAGGACATGATGAGGTACAGCGTACAGTGACGGCAGGGAACAGGACATGATGAGGTACAGCGTACAGTGACGGCAGGGAACAGGACATGAAGAGGTACAGCGTACAGTGACCGCAGGGAACAGGGCATGATGAGGTACAGTGTACAGTGACCACAGGGAACAGGGCATGATGAGGTACAGCGTACAGTGGCCGCAGGGAACAGGGCATAAAGAGGTACGGCGTACAGTGACGCAGGGAACAGGGCATGATGAGGTACAGCGTACAGTGACCACAGGGAACAGGGCATGATGAGGTACAGCGTACAGTGGCCGCAGGGAACAGGGCATGATGAGGTACAGCGTACAGTGACCACAGGGAACAGGGCATGATGAGGTACAGCGTACAGTGACCACAGGGAACAGGGCATGATGAGGTACGGCGTACAGTGGCCGCAGGGAACAGGACATGATGAGGTACAGCGTACAGTGGCCGCAGGGAACAGGGCATGATGAGGTACAGCGTACAGTGGCCGCAGGGAACAGGGCATGATGAGGTACAGCGTACAGTGACCGCAGGGAACAGTACATGAAGAGGTACGGCGTACAGTGGCCGCAGGGAACAGTACATGAAGAGGTACAGCGTACAGTGACCGCAGGGAACAGGGCATGAAGAGGTACAGCGTACAGTGACCGCAGGGAACAGGGCATGATGAGGTACAGCGTACAGTGACCGCAGGGAACAGGGCATGAAGAGGTACAGCGTACAGTGACCGCAGGGAACAGGGCATGATGAGGTACAGCGTACAGTGACCGCAGGGAACAGGCCATGAAGAGGTACAGCGTACAGTGACCGCAGGGAACAGGACATGAAGAGGTACAGCGTACAGTGACCGCAGGGAACAGGGCATGATGAGGTACAGTGACCGCAGGGAACAGGACATGATGAGGTACAGCGTACAGTGGCCGCAGGGAACAGGACATGATGAGGTACAGCGTACAGTGACGGCAGGGAACAGGACATGATGAGGTACAGCGTACAGTGACCGCAGGGAACAGGGCATGAAGAGGTACGGCGTACAGTGACGCAGGGAACAGGGCATGAAGAGGTACGGCGTACAGTGACGGCCGGGAACAGGACATGATGAGGTACGGCGTACAGTGGCCGCAGGGAACATGACATGATGAGGTACAGTGACCGCAGGGAACAGGACATGATGAGGTACAGCGTACAGTGGCCGCAGGGAACAGGGCATGATGAGGTACGGCATACAGTGACCGCAGGGAACAGGGCATGATGAGGTACGGCGTACAGTGACCGCAGGGAACAGGGCATGATGAGGTACGGCGTACAGTGACCGCAGGGAACAGGGCATGATGAGGTACGGCGTACAGTGACCGCAGGGAACAGGGCATAAAGAGGTACGGCGTACAGTGACCGCAGGGAACAGGGCATAAAGAGGTACGGCGTACAGTGACCGCAGGGAACAGGACATGATGAGGTACAGCGTACAGTGACCACAGGGAACAGGGCATGATGAGGTACGGCGTACAGTGACCGCAGGGAACAGGGCATGAAGAGGTACGGCGTACAGTGACGGCAGGGAACATGGTATGAAGAGGTACGGCGTATAGTGACCACAGGGAACAGGGCATGATGAGGTACAGCGTACAGTGACCGCAGGAAACATGGCATGAAGAAGAGGTACGGCGTACAGTGACCGCAGGGAACATGGCATGAAGAGGTACGGCGTACAGTGAATGTCCGGTCACACTTGCATGTGGAATGCGGTAATGTGACCGGCGCTCGGGATCCCGGACGTCACCATGCAGATGCCGGAATCCCAACCGATCACAATGCCCCCCCGATGGAATGCCGACACATAGGGTCTATTCCCACTCGTGGGTGTCCACAACACCCACAGAGTGGGAATAGAACCTGTGGCAAGCGCAGCAAGCCACCGAGCCCGCTGTGTGGCAAGCGTATTGAGCCCACAAGTGGCTCTATTGTGCTTGCCACCCCCGCCGGCATTCTGCTGCCGGGATCCCAGGCGCCGACAACACGTTACCAACCCCTGCATACATATCCTGTGAAGTCCCTAGCATCCATTTCAAATAAAGGCTTCGGCAGCCATTTTGTAGGTTGTACCAATAACTAGAATAACACAGCCAATCAATTCACTACAAACTAGCAACTTCACCAGGCCAGAAAACACAGGCACAGCCCCATAATGTTGTGGTTACACCAATTGCTTCTCAGGTGCTTCAGATGGGGCCCATAATATGTAACGTTGCCCCGTTCGAAACATGACCCGACATTTCACATCACACCCCTGTCACAGGAGTACAGGTATGAAGACGCCTCATTGATGTGAGGGATTCCTAGAGGGGGTGTAGGTTGTATTCTCAATAAATACTATCTATAGGGGGAGCCTTTATCAAAGCTGGGAGATAGATTAAGGGGCCTATGTACTAAAACTTGGAGAGAGAGATAAAGTGGACGGAGACAAAGTACCAGCCAGTCAGCTCCTGTCATTTTTTTCAAACACAGCCCGTAACATGGCAGTTAGAAGCGGATTGGTTGATACTTTATCTCTCGCCAAAGCTTAGTACATAGGGGGACATTTACTAAGCAGTGATAAGAGCGGAGAAGTGAGCCAGTGGAGAAGTTGCCCCATCAACCAATCAGCACTGAAGTAACATCTATAATTTGCATACTATAAAATTATACAGAGCAGCTGATTGGTTGATGGGGCAACTTCTCCACTGGCTCACTTCTCCGCTCCTATCACTGCTTAGTAAATGTACCTCTTAGACCCACAGAGTACCAACCAATCAGGTCCTAACTGCCATGTTACGGGCCATGGTTGAAAAATGACAGTTAGTAGCTGATTGGTTGGTACTCCCTCTCTCTCCAAGGTTTGATACATCTCTCCCCCCCCCCCCCCCCCCTAATCTGGGAGAAGTGTACGAAACATCTTTCTGACATTAAAGCACCCTGGATATAGTTTTCAAAAGGAACGTCTCGCACAATTTCTCCGTAGAGTTTGTGTTTAAGCCATGACATCCAGATCTCTAGATTGTAAGCTCTCTGTACAACTTCCTCAGCGACCTCGCATGTAATCGTTCCATTTCTATGCAGGATTGGAATGTTGCGATACAGACTGCAGTTTTGTGGCGCCTCACAGATAGACAATGATGAGGGTTATAAATGGTAAATGAATTTGGCATTTATCTGAAAGGAGTTTATTCATAATATCGCACTTGCGACTATTAAATAGTGTGCAGCGATATATCAGAGTAATGGCTGCAGGAGGGACAGAACCGGCATTGTGTTCCGAGCGCAGACAAAGTTGTTTTCTGAGGCATCGTGGTTATTCTTGGCCTGAAGCTGGGCTGGGTTATCCAAGGGAGTCCTCAGGGGCCCCGCCTCTGGCACCGTTCTCATACAGCTGAAATAACGGGTATTAATGTTGAATCTCTTTGCATATCTCCAAGTAGTAGGCTGAGGTACGCCAGGACTTTTCCAGAAACCCATAATCCCTGCGGGCCAGGCTGGATGACTTAAAGGAACACACTAAGCCCCAGAGGATAGATCCGTGTGAAGGGCCTGGATGCAGAATAAAGCCTATACAATTACTAATAAAAAGGGATTGCTACAGTAAGACATCGGCTGGTGGTATCATTGCTGATTTATAGAGGTTTGAAACCGGCGTTTTACATTTTTTGTGTCCTCTCAATTTCGGCCAGTCAGTCACAAAGCTTGTCATGACTTCTGGCGGGATTGCTGAGAGGAGTTGTACTGTACACCATGCCGTGTGCAGAGCTCACCGAGTTGTACGCTTATGCCTTGATATTTTATGGGTGAGAAGTGGGTGGGCTGGGTTCAGATTAATTAGCTCACCCTTCTCGGTCCCAAAGTAACGCGACTGTGCCCTCTTTCAGCGCATTACCCACTTACAAATATTGGGAGCATGTTTAAATATCGTCAAAAGTGGTTTCTTTTTTATGACAAATTAACGCGATTTAAGGGGGGAGATTTATTAAACCTTCTAAAGAGGAATGTGGGAGGTATTACCCATAGCAACCAAACGGATTCTCGCCATTATTGATCTAATATATTCTATTAAATAATAGCTAGAATCTGATTGGTTGCTATAGGAAACTCTTTCACACGTCCATTTTAGATACTTTGCTATAGCCCCTCTTACGGAGGCCTATAGACACCGATTCCGACGGCCAATAACCCCATTTTCTGATCAAAATCTGCCACAGATATGGGACCAAAAAAGCCTCTGATCATAGTCAACACTGGATATCACGGATATTGCCTACTGAAATTGAAAGTTGCATTACTACCTAGGACAATATTTAATATAAGGCGACTTCACACCCTTCCTGGTGACCCAGGGGCTGATTCTTCCATCTCTTTCTGCCTGGAGTTCCTATTATGAGGGCGCACTCAGATAGCAAAGATGGCAGGTTTCGCTGACAAGTGATGGGACAGGCAGCTAAGACGGAGCACATTCCTCCGGGAGGAGGAGCGAGCATTCCTCGGAGCTTAATACACCTCATCTATTGTGCAGCACAAAGCCGGCTTCATACCAAAGACTTTACCTTAAAGATACACGGCCCAGAAATTCTGGCTATTTCGGGAGAGTACGCAAGTATGGCCCATGGCGGCATAAGATACGACGGTAAAGGCTACAGCCAGGCATGTCAAACTCGTGGCCCTCCAGCTGTTGTGAAACTACAAGTCCCAGAATGCTTTGCCAGCATACCTTCCACTGATTAGCTGGTGAAGTATGCTGGGACTTGTAGTTTTACGACAGCTGGATGACCATGAGTTTGACATGCCTGGGCTACACCGTACCATTTAGCAAATGTATTTCTAAATACATTCCATTTTTAATATATAAAAAGAAATTAATGGTATAAGAGATATCATCAACTTATTTTTCTCTATCGTCCTAGTGGATGCTGGGGTTCCTGAAAGGACCATGGGGAATAGCGGCTCCGCAGGAGACAAGGCACAAAAAGTAAAGCTTTACGATCAGGTGGTGTGTACTGGCTCCTCCCCCTATGACCCTCCTCCAAGCCTCAGTTAGATTTTTGTGCCCGGCCGAGAAGGGTGCAATCTAGGTGGCTCTCCTAAAGAGCTGCTTAGAAAAGTTTAGCTTAGGTTTTTTATTTTACAGTGAGTCCTGCTGGCAACAGGATCACTGCAACGAGGGACTTAGGGGAGAAGAAGTGAACTCACCTGCGTGCAGGATGGATTGGCTTCTTTGGCTACTGGACATTAGCTCCAGAGGGACGATCACAGGTACAGCCTGGATGGTCACCGGAGCCTCGCCGCCGGCCCCCTTGCAGATGCTGAAACGAGAAGAAGGTCCAGAATCGGCGGCAGAAGACTCCTCAGTCTTCTTAAGGTAGCGCACAGCACTGCAGCTGTGCGCCATTTCCTCTCAGCACACTTCACATGGCAGTCACTGAGGGTGCAGGGCGCTGGGAGGGGGGCGCCCTGGGAGGCAATGTAAACCTATTTTTTGGCAAAAAATACCTCACATATAGCCTCCGGGGGCTATATGGAGATATTTAACCCCTGCCAGAATCCGTTAAAGAGCGGGAGACTAGCCCGCCGAAAAAGGGGCGGGGCCTATCTCCTCAGCACACAGCGCCATTTTCCTCACACAGCTCCGCTGGTCAGGAAGGCTCCCAGGATCTCCCCTGCACTGCACTACAGAAACAGGGTAAAACAAGAGAGGGGGGGCAAAATTGTGGCAAAAATATATATATTAAAGCAGCTATACAGGGAGCACTTATTATAAGGCTATCCCTGTCATATATAGCGCTTTTGGTGTGTGCTGGCAAACTCTCCCTCTGTCTCCCCAAAGGGCTAGTGGGGTCCTGTCTTCTTTAAGAGCATTCCCTGTGTGTCTGCTGTGTGTCGGTACGTGTGTGTCGACATGTATGAGGACGATATTGGTGTGGAGGCGGAGCAATTGCCAAATATGGGGATGTCACCCCCTAGGGAGTCGACACCAGAATGGATGGCTTTATTTATGGAATTACGGGATAGTGTCAACACGCTAAAGCAGTCGTTTGACGACATGAGACGGCCGGACAATCAATTAGCACCTGTCCAGGCGCCTCAAACACCGTCAGGGGCTGTAAAACGCCCGTTACCTCAGTCGGTCGACACGGACCCAGACACAGGCACTGATTCCAGTGGCGACGGTGACGAATCAACCGTATTTTCCAGTAGGGCCACACGTTATATGATTTTGGCAATGAAGGAGGCGTTACATATTGCTGATACTACAGGTACCACAAAACAGGGTATTATGTGGGGTGTGAAAAAACTACCTATAGTTTTTCCTGAATCAGATGAATTAAATGAGGTGTGTGATGAAGCGTGGGTTGCCCCCGATAAAAAACTGCTAATTTCAAAGAAGTTATTGGCTTTATACCCTTTCCCGCCAGAGGTTAGGGCGCGCTGGGAAACACCTCCTAGGGTGGACAAGGCGATCACACGCTTATCAAAACAAGTGGCGTTACCCTCTCCTGAGACGGCCGCACTTAAAGATCCAGCAGATAGGAGGATGGAAAATATCCAAAAAAGTATATACACACATACAGGTGTTATACTACGACCAGCTATAGCGACAGCCTGGATGTGCAGTGCTGGGGTAGCTTGGTCAGAGTCCCTGATTGAAAATATTGATACCCTGGATAGGGACAATGTTTTACTGTCTTTAGAGCAAATAAAGGATGCATTTCTTTATATGCGTGATGCACAGAGGGATATTTGCACACTGGCATCACGGGTAAGTGCTATGTCCATTTCGGCCAGAAGAAGTTTATGGACGCGACAGTGGTCAGGTGATGCGGACTCAAAACGGCATATGGAAGTTTTGCCGTATAAAGGGGAGGAGTTATTTGGTGTTGGTCTATCGGATTTGGTGGCCACGGCTACAGCCGGGAAATCCACCTTTTTACCTCAAGTCACTCCCCAACAGAAAAAGACACCGACTTTTCAACCGCAGCCCTTTCGTTCCTTTAAAAACAAGAGAGCAAAGGGATATTCATATCTGCCACGAGGCAGAGGAAGGGGGAAGAGACTGCAACAGGCAGCTCCATCCCAGGAACAGAAGCCCTCCCCCGCTTCTACAAAAGCCTCAGCATGACGCTGGGGCTTCTCAAGCGGACTCGGGGGCGGTGGGCGGTCGTCTCAAGAATTTCAGCGCGCAGTGGGCTCACTCGCAGGTAGATCCCTGGATCCTGCAGATAATATCTCAGGGGTACAGGTTGGAACTAGAGACGGATCCACCTCGCCGTTTCCTGAAGTCTGCTTTACCAACGTCCCCCTCCGACAGGGTGACGGTCTTGGAAGCCATTCACAAGCTGTACTCTCAGCAGGTGATTGTCAAGGTACCTCTTTTACAACAAGGAAAGGGGTATTATTCCACTCTATTTGTGGTACCGAAGCCGGATGGCTCGGTAAGACCTATTCTAAATCTGAAATCCTTGAACCTGTACATAAAAAAGTTCAAGTTCAAGATGGAGTCACTCAGAGCAGTGATAGCGAACCTGGAAGAAGGGGACTTTATGGTATCCTTGGACATCAAGGATGCGTATCTCCACGTTCCAATTTACCCCTCACACCAGGGGTACCTCAGGTTCGTCGTACAGAACTGTCACTATCAGTTTCAGACGCTGCCGTTTGGATTGTCCACGGCACCTCGGGTCTTTACCAAGGTAATGGCCGAGATGATGATTCTTCTTCGAAGAAAAGGCGTATTAATTATCCCATACTTGGACGATCTCCTAATAAGGGCAAGGTCCAGAGAACAGCTAGAGATGGGATTAGCACTGTCTCAAGAAGTGCTAAAGCAGCACGGGTGGATTCTGAATATTCCAAAATCCCAGTTAATTCCGACAACACGTCTGCTGTTCCTAGGGATGATTCTGGACACGGTTCAGAAAAAGGTTTTTCTCCCGGAGGAAAAAGCCAAGGAGTTATCCGAACTTGTCAGGAACCTCCTAAAACCAGGAAAGGTGTCTGTACATCAATGCACAAGAGTCCTGGGAAAAATGGTGGCTTCTTACGAAGCAATTCCATTCGGCAGATTCCACGCAAGAATTTTCCAGAGGGATCTGCTGGACAAATGGTCAGGGTCGCATCTTCAGATGCACCAGCGGATAACCCTGTCTCCAAGGACAAGGGTATCTCTTCTGTGGTGGTTGCAGAGTGCTCATCTATTGGAGGGCCGCAGATTCGGCATACAGGATTGGATCCTGGTGACCACGGACGCCAGCCTGAGAGGCTGGGGAGCAGTCACACAAGGAAGAAACTTCCAGGGCGTGTGGTCGAGCCTGGAAACGTCTCTTCACATAAACATTCTGGAACTAAGAGCAATCTACAATGCTCTAAGCCAGGCAGAACCTCTGCTTCAAGGAAAACCGGTGTTGATCCAGTCGGACAACATCACGGCAGTCGCCCATGTAAACAGACAGGGCGGCACAAGAAGCAGGAGTGCAATGGCAGAAGCTGCAAGGATTCTTCGCTGGGCAGAGAATCATGTGATAGCACTGTCAGCAGTGTTCATCCCGGGAGTGGACAACTGGGAAGCAGACTTCCTCAGCAGACACGACCTTCACCCGGGAGAGTGGGGACTTCATCCAGAAGTTTTCCACATGCTTGTAACCCGTTGGGAAAGACCAATGGTGGACATGATGGCGTCTCGCCTCAACAAAAAACTGGACAGGTATTGCGCCAGGTCAAGAGACCCGCAGGCAATAGCTGTGGACGCGCTGGTAACGCCTTGGGTGTACCAGTCGGTGTATGTGTTTCCTCCTCTGCCTCTCATGCCAAAAGTATTGAGAATTATACGGCAAAGAGGCGTAAGAACGATACTAGTGGTTCCGGATTGGCCAAGAAGGACTTGGTACCCGGAACTTCAAGAGATGATCACGGAGGATCCGTGGCCTCTACCTCTGAGAAGGGACTTGCTTCAGCAGGGTCCCTGTCTGTTTCAAGACTTACCGCGGCTGCGTTTGACGGCATGGCGGTTGAACGCCGGATCCTAAAGGAAAAAGGCATGCCGGAAGAAGTCATTCCTACCTTGATTAAAGCAAGGAAGGAAGTAACCGCGCAACATTATCACCGCATTTGGCGAAAATATGTTGCGTGGTGCGAGGATCGGAGTGCTCCGACGGAGGAATTTCAACTGTGTCGATTCCTACATTTCCTGCAATCAGGATTGTCTATGGGTCTCAAATTGGGATCTATTAAGGTTCAAATTTCGGCCCTGTCGATTTTCTTCCAGAAAGAATTGGCTTCAGTTCCTGAAGTCCAGACCTTTGTTAAGGGAGTACTGCATATACAGCCCCCTGTGGTGCCTCCAGTGGCACCGTGGGATCTCAATGTTGTTTTGGACTTTCTCAAATCTCATTGGTTTGAACCACTAAAAAATGTGGATTTGAAATATCTCACATGGAAAGTGACCATGCTACTAGCCCTGGCTTCGGCCAGGAGAGTGTCAGAACTGGCAGCTTTATCTTACAAAAGCCCATATCTGATTTTCCATTCGGACAGGGCAGAACTGCGGACTCGTCCACATTTTCTCCCTAAGGTGGTGTCAGCATTTCATCTGAACCAGCCTATTGTAGTGCCTGCGGCTACAAGCGACTTGGAGGACTCCAAGTTGTTGGACGTTGTCAGAGCTTTAAAAATATACATTTCAAGGACAGCTGGAGTCAGAAAATCTGACTCGCTGTTTATCCTGTATGCACCCAACAAGTTGGGCGCTCCTGCGTCTAAGCAGACTATTGCTCGCTGGATTTGTAGTACGATTCAGCTTGCACATTCTGTGGCAGGCCTGCCACAGCCAAAATCGGTAAAAGCCCACTCCACAAGGAAGGTGGGTTCTTCTTGGGCGGCTGCCCGAGGGGTCTCGGCATTACAACTCTGCCGAGCGGCTACGTGGTCGGGGGAGAACACGTTTGTAAAATTCGACAAATTTGATACCCTGGCTAAGGAGGACCTGGAGTTCTCTCATTCGGTGCTGCAGAGTCATCCGCACTCTCCCGCCCGTTTGGGAGCTTTGGTATAATCCCCATGGTCCTTTCAGGAACCCCAGCATCCACTAGGACGATAGAGAAAATAAGAATTTACTTACCGATAATTCTATTTCTCGGAGTCCGTAGTGGATGCTGGGCGCCCATCCCAAGTGCGGATTATCTGCAATAATTGTACATAGTTATTGTTACCTAAATCGGGTTATTGTTGTAGGGAGCCATCTTTCAGAGGCTCCTCTGTTATCATACTGTTAACTGGGTTTAGATCACAGGTTGTACGGTGTGATTGGTGTGGCTGGTATGAGTCTTACCCGGGATTCATAAATCCTTCCTTATTGTGTACGCTCGTCCGGGCACAGTATCCTAACTGAGGCTTGGAGGAGGGTCATAGGGGGAGGAGCCAGTACACACCACCTGATCGTAAAGCTTTACTTTTTGTGCCCTGTCTCCTGCGGAGCCGCTATTCCCCATGGTCCTTTCAGGAACCCCAGCATCCACTACGGACTCCGAGAAATAGAATTATCGGTAAGTAAATTCTTAATATAAGGCGCCACAAAGAGCATGCAGCGCCATACAGCATACACCTAGAACACATGTTATATCAGGCCTGGTAGCGGTTTATTTTTTTCTGCCTGAAAGAAATAAAAAAAGAAATGTAGAAAATAATAGCTAGGCGACTGATTTCTAATGAAATAAATTGACATATTAAAATAATAATCCTAATTTGCATTACTCATTAGGACATTTGTCTAGCATGGCAAGGACACAGAAAATGTCAGATCGCTAATTATCCCACCAGGTACTGTAAAAGGTAGAGCTTGCTCGCCTGAGGCGGAACTGACATTTGGAATATCAGTCATTGTGAATGAATCCCATTCAGAGAGTGTTAGAGGCCATAAACAGGCACTATATCACCTGAAGGGAATGCAGGTGAGGACTTGTACGCACAGCCCCTGTAGTTTGGGGTTAGGGGTAAGGTAGAGAGGTGAACGATAAAGAGAATATTTAAGTTCTACAAAAAGACTGAAAGAGTGACATTGATTTAAACCAGAGGCAGTCAGGTCAGCTGCTATGCGGCTTGAGGGGAGCCACATTTCCCAGCATGCCTTGCCACATTTAGCGTAACTCTACTAAAAATAGCTGTTGCTATCCTGACTGCTGCACTACAACTCCCATCATTCCCCAGCAGTCAGGAAAAATTTCCAAAAAAAAAAGGGGAAGGGCGCCTCCCAGAGCCTATGTTGAAATGCTGCTCGCTGCTTTCAGGGGAATAGGGTATTAGCAATCCCTAAACAATGAAAGACAAAAACTAAAGAAAAGAGAGCGCAAGCAGACTCCACTAAAATTGAACAGTTTTAATCATAAAATATACACAATCATCACATAGTCATACATATACCTAATTGTAACAGAATGTAGGCAATAAATATAAGTATAGGATCCGCACTAAACTTCATATACTTCCATAAAACCAGTGCACTATTAAATCATAAATATGAGCCGACATAATGGTGATCTTTATATTAGAACCAATATGTCCTTTGATTCATCTAAGAATTGACAGCTGATGGTTAACGCTGAAAGTCTTATGTATTATCCACAGATCAGTCCCGTAATTGAAAATAGATGTATAACAAGTGCACTGTTATTTTGTGTTTTTTGTGAAGTTGAGCCTCTATTTGTTAAACACCAAATACCGCACCAGTTCAATCTGCTGTTTTAATTAGTATAGCAGCGTGTTGGAATGATACCGCTTACCACTTCCTCGATATACCGGCGGCACTGACAAGTGCTCAGGTGCCGCTGACTCCGGAGGCTATATCTCACACTCTCTCCCTGCCACAGCGTGTCAAACCACTGACCGCTTGCCGCCTCCAAAGGTCATCCAACGGCGCTGTAGATGTCCGAAACACCGCTGGCCTGGGGAGATGAGTTAGCAGCCACGGTCCCCGTATTGCAGATGGAACCAATGCAGGTGGCTTTGCTCGGGCAGATTCAACCCGACGATGAATTGGAGCTTTAGCGGGTGGAGGTCGTGGAAAGGTGGAGGTGGTCAAATAGAAGTAGTCGGATCCTAGGTCCAGCCCTGACGCGTTTCTCGACCGGCAATGTCTGGTCGTTTCCTCAGAGGGTTAAAAATTTCCAACTGTTGCACTTCCTAATTAGCACCGCAACTACCGAATAAATTTAATTATTACCTTATTTAAACGCTCCAAGTGCCTCTCGTTAATGGTGCACTATAACTTAGCTGGAAGTGGCTTAGTATGACGCATCACCCCGGTGAGACACTTTTAATGGTCTTGTTAAACGTTAAACCTAGCGAGACACAAGCCCAGAGGGAATCTTTTTTCTCCCGGGTTCCATTTTATTATCATTACTTTCCCGTCTGACAAAAAGGAGGCTCTTAAGTTGCATTACTCTGCGACTGCGTCATCTCGGAAAACAGAACTCTTTCCATGTGTATAAAAGAAAAAAAAAAGTCTAAAATAACAGAGGAAGACGTCAGTTCCTGTGTATAATTACACCCAACAACTGACTGGCTTAACATATCTACTGCACATAGGTCTTTGAAGGACTGACTTTGCAATTGGATGATAAAATCACCTCAAATAAGACCGGTCAGCACAAATACCCAAGTCCTGATTTCAATCTCACCAAGTATTTATACCTCAAGGTCCTTGTCCCCGTGCATGGCTTTCTGTGTCTCGCTGCAATATCCGTGTCCGGGTGTCCCCATATGCCCTTGGCTACATATTACATGTGATGTACACCAGGAGAAAGGCTTTATTTAATACATTCTGATATCTGGTTGCTATGGGATACAGCGCCATATAGTCCATTGCCCTTTGTACCAGGCTATTAAACTGTAGCCAGATATCAATGCATTAAAAGCGATACACACACACACACACTACATGTATATATTAACATGTATATATAGATTTATCAAGCCTTGGACATAGAAAATGGAGCGGTTGCCCAATGGCCATAGCAATTTCGCCATTTATCTCTCTCCAAGGCTTGATAAATCTCCCCCTTACTGCCTGACATCACTGGAGAAGTCATAAGCGGACATGAATTCTGATTATACCAACAAAATGGCTGCACCCACGGCATGTAGGTGCCAGATGCACGTTAAATGGCTCATTGTCTTTCTTCTCTGACAGAAAATTTTTCCTCAGTAAGCAATTTCCATCGAATTCTACTGAAATCCAGAACTGTCAACGCTAACAGGATGTGAGCAATAGTTTGCAGAAGTGTCAGGTTTTTCAGAAAGTAAAATAAAAATATACAAGGTTCTTTTGTTTTGAAAATTGACCACCCTTTATGCGATAGGGCAGCAACAGGCCGCTTTGTCTTTTTGAGACTTGGCAGTGCCAGGGTGGCCAGATGCCACCATAAAAAGAAGGCCACATCTGCTAGCTATTACAGCTCAGCTCCCTCACAAAACTAACATCTGTATTTAGTTTAGCCTGTGTTCTGCTCTCTCCCCCATCCTCCACCGGGGACCGGGTTCTGATGGGACTGAAAAGAGATTACGAGCAGAGAAATACAGATGTGTTTGGTAAACTGTCCTTCTAGGGTCAGCAGGAGGGAACGGAGTAAATATCTAGATTTTGTATGAAACTATGCTATAATATAGCTCACTATGGAAGCATATATTTTGCATTTGTACCACATCGGAGAGTTGCGCGGTTCAAAAATCTGTCCACTGTTGCATTTCAACCTAGTATATAATATAAAGTATTACTGTAAATTTGTTTCATGAATTGCAATGGTCCTACCTAAATCAGGACTAATGGACTCATGCAAACTTCAGGTCACACGACCGTTCCGTTATTAATTTCAAAATGGAATTTGGCCTACAGCTGATACACATTTCATATCCTCCCATAAGTGATATCATACTAACCTACTCTACTCCTCAATGTCTAGGAGGTTTCTCGGAGAGTGGGTCACCTTCCCAGATTACGCTTAGCTTTCTTTGGAAGTAGGTGGGGCCTTGAAAATGCAAATTGCATCACCAAATCTATGGACGGGGGCTACTGATGCAAAATGTATCTCAAAGCACATGGAACACAAAAATAAGAAGGAATCTAAGAGACTACCAACAGCAATGAAAGCGCACATATCCCCAATACACACTGTTGGCAGCCATTTTGTGGGTTGAGTCGGTATCGGTTACAAGGCAGCCTATCAGATCATTAGAAGTCAGGTGATCTCACCGAGTACATTTGCAGCTCCTTGTAAAGAGCCAGACGATCACTGGCACAGGCCACAAAATGGCCGACTCCATCAATACCAACGTTCTGGAGGAAATAATAAGAATTTACTCACCGGTAATTCTATTTCTCGTAGTCCGTAGAGGATGCTGTGGACTCCAAAAGGACCATGGGGTATACACGGGATCTGCAGGAGACATGGGCACACTAAAAGACTTTGACTGGGTGTGAACTGGCTCCTCCCTCTATGCCCCTCCTCCAGCCCTCAGTTATAGGAACTGTGCCCAGGGAGATGGACATTTCGAGGAAAAGGATTTTTGTTAAACCAAGGCTGAGATACATACCAGCTCACACCACAACACATCGTACAACTGGATTACCAAGAAAACCAGATAACAGTATGAACGAAAAATACATCAACAAGCTGAACATGACCGATACACAACCTTTGTGTAACCGAAACCAACAAGTAACAATACAACTGCAAGTAACAGTACGCACTGGGATGGGCGCCCAGCATCCTCTACGGACTAGGAGAAAAGGATTTGCCGGTAGGTATTAAAATCCTATTTTCTCTTACGTCCTAGAGCAGGCCTGGCCAACCTGTGGCTCTCCAGATGTTGTGAAACTACACATCCCAGCATGCCCTGCCACAGTTTTAGCATTCCCTAATAGCAAAACTGTGGCAAGGCATGATGGGACTTGTAGTTTTACAACAGCTGGAGAGCCACAGGTTGGCCAGGCCTGTCCTAGAGGATGCTGGGGACTCCAAAAGGACCATGGGGTCTATACTAAAGCTCCAGATCGGGCGGGAGAGTGCGGACAACTCTGCAGCACCGATTGAGCAAACATGAGGTCCTCATCAGCCAGGGTATCAAACTTGCAGAATTTAGCAAAAGTGTTTGAACCCGACCACGTAGCTGCTCGGCAAAGCTGAAGTGCCGAGACCCCTCGGGCAGCCGTCCAAGATGAGCCCACCTTCCTGGTAGAATGGGCCTTCACCGACTTCGGCAACGGCAATCCAGCCGTAGAATGAGCGTGCTGAATCGTATTACAAATCCAGCGCGAAATAGTCTGCTTGGAAGCAGGATTTCCAATCTTGTTGGAAGCATACAGGACAAACAGAGCCTCTGTTTTCCTCACAAGAGCCGTTCTGGCGACATAAATCTTCAATGCTCTTACCACATCGAGAGATTTTGGCACCGCCACGGCATCCGTAGCCACCGGCACCACAATAGGTTGATTTATGTGAAACGAAGAACCACCTCCGGCAGAAATTGTTGACGAGTCCTCAATTCCGCTCTATCCACATGGAAAATCAAATATGGGCTCTTGTGAGACAAAGCCGCCAATTCCGATACCCGTCTGGCGGACGTCAAGGCCAAAAGCATGACCACTTTCCAAGTGAGAAATTTCAACTCAATCTTTCGCAAAAGGTTCAAACCAGTGAGACATTAGAAATTGTAACACCACGTCAAGATCCCACAGTGCCACGGGTGGCACAAACGGAGGATGGATATGCAGCACTCCCTTCACGAAAGTCTGAACTTCAGGAAGGGCGGCCAATTCTTTTTGAAAGAAAATAGATAAAGCCGAAATCTGCACTTTGATGGAACCTAATTTTAGGCCTGCATCCACACCTGCCTGCAAAAAATGGAGGAAACGACCCAGCTGAAACTCCTCCGCAGGAGCTTTCCTGGCTTCACACCACGACACATATTTTCTCCAAATACGGTGATAATGCTTCGCTGTGACCTCCTTTCTAGCCTTAAGGAGAGTGGGAATGACTTCCCCGGGAATACCCTTTCGAGCTAGAATTTGGCGTTCAACCTCCACGCCGTCAAACGCAGCTGCGGTAAGTCCTGAAATACGCATGGCCCTTGCAGTAACAGGTCCTTACTGAGAGGAAGCAGCCAAGGATCTTCTATGAGCAATTCCTGAAGATCTGGATACCAGGCCCTCCGTGGCAAATCTGGAACGACGAGTACTGCCGGAACTCTTGTTCGTCTTATGATCCTCAACACTTTCGGAATGAGAGGAAGTGGAGGGAACACATATACCGACTGAAACACCCACGGAGTTACCAGGGCGTCTACTGCACTGGCTTGGGGGTCTCTTGACCTGGAACAGTACCTCGAAGCTTCTTGTTGAGGCGAGATGCCATCATGTCTATTTGAGGAATTCCCCAACGCCTTGTCACTTCTGCAAATATCTCTTGATGAAGAGCCCACTCTCCCGGATGGAGATCGTGTCTGCTGAGGAAGTCTGCTTCCCAGTTGTCCACGCCCGGAAGGAAGACTGCCGACAGAGCGCTCACGTGCTTTTCCGCCCAGCTGAGATTTCTTGTGACCTCCGCCATGGCCGCTCTGCTCCTTGTTCCGCCCTGACGGTTTACGTATGCTACCGCTGTTACATTGTCCGACTGAATCAGGACAGGTAGACCTCGAAGAAGGTGTTCCGCTTGCAGAAGGCCGTTGTAAATGGCTCTTAACTCCAGAACGTTTATGTAGAGACAAGTTTCCTGGCTTGACCATTTTCCCTGGAAACTTCTTCCTAGCGTGACTGCTCCCCAGCCTCGGAGACTTGCATCCGTGGTCAGCAGGACCCAATCCTGGATTCCAAACCTGCGTCCCTCTAGAAGGTGAGAACTTTGCAGCCACCACAGGAGAGAAATTCTGGTCCTGGAAGATAGACTTATTTTCCGGTGCAAATGCAGGTGAAACCCGGACTATTTGTCCAGCAGGTCCCACTGAAACATCCTTGCATGAAACCTGCCAAATGGAATGGCTTCGTAAGCCGCAACCATCTTCCCTAGCACTCGAGTGCATTGATGAATCGACACTCTTGCCGGTTTCAGAATCTCCTTGACCATGCATTGGATTTCCAGAGCCTTTTCCGCTGGAAGAAACACTCTTTGCAGTTCCGTGTCCAGGATCATGCCCAAGAAAGGCAGCCGAGTTGTCGGAATCAACTGAGATTTTGGCAAATTTAGAATCCAACCATGATGTTGCAGAACCGTCAGGGAGAGTTCCACATTTGTTAGCAACTGCTCCTCCGATCTCGCCTTTATCAGGAGATCGTCCAAGTGCGGGATAATTGTGACACCTTGCTTGCGTAGGAGCACCATCATTTCCGCCATCACTTTGGTGAAGACCCTCGGGGCCGTGGAAAGCCCAAACGGCAATGTCTGAAATTGGAAATGACAATCCTGCACTGCAAATCTCAGGAACGCCTGATGTGGAGTATATATCGGGACGTGTAAGTAGGCATCTTTTATGTCGACTGACACCATAAAATCCCCCCCTTCTAGACTGGAGATCACTGCCCGAAGAGATTCCATTTTGAACTTGAAAGTTTTCAAATACAGATTGAGGGGTTTTAGGTTCAGGATCGGTCTGACCGAGCCATCCGGCTTTGGCACGATAAAGAGGCTTGAATAAAACCATTCTCCCCGTTGGGACGGGGGTACCGGTACCATGACACACTGTTGACACAGCTTTTGTATTGCCGCACTCACTACTTCCCTTTCTGGGATAGAAACTGGCAAGGCTGATTTGAAAAATCGGTGTGGGGGGGGCAGCTCCTGAAACTCCAGTTTGTATCCTTGGGACACCATGTCTAACACCCAAGGTTCTAGGCCCGAGTGAACCCAGACCTGACTGAAGAGTCTGAGACGCGCCCCCACTGGCACGGACTCACGTAAGGGAGCCCCAGCGTCATGCGGTGGACTTGGCAGAGGCCGGGGAGGACTTTTGGTCCTGGGAGCCTGACGCAGCAGGCGCCCTTTTTCCCCTTCCTCTACCTTTTGAAGCAAGGAAGGACGAGCCTCTACCTTTTTTGTATCTATTAGGCCGAAAGGACTGCATCTGATAATGGGGTGCCTTTTTCTGTTGTGCTGGAGCATAAGGAAGAAAAGATGACTTACCCGCTGTAGCGGTAGACACCAGGTCAGCGAGGCCGTCCCCAAACAAGACACTACCTTTATAAGGGAGAACTTCCATAGCTTTCTTGGAGTCGGCATCAGCATTCCATTGATGAATCCACAGCGCTCTCCTGGCCGAGACTGCCATGGCATTGGCCCTTGATCCCAAGAGGCCAATATCCCTCGCCGCATCCTTTAGGTAAGCTGCAGCGTCCCTGATATAACCGAGAGTCAAAAGAATGTTATCCCTATCCAGGGTATCCATATCAGATGCCAAATTATCAGCCCACTTAGCAATAGCACTACTCACCCAAGCCGACGCCACGGCAGGTCTGATGAGTGCACCCGTAGTGACATAAATAGCTTTTAATGTCGTTTCCTGCTTACGATCCGCAGGATCCTTGAGGGCAGCAGTGTCGTGAGACGGAAGTGCCACCTTCTTGGACAGCCGGGACAGAGCCTTGTCCACAGTGGGAGATGACTCCCACTTTTCCCTGTCGACCGAGGGGAAAGGATATGCCATAAGAATTCTCTTGGGAACCTGCCATCTTTTATCAGGCGATTCCCAAGCCTTTTCACAAAGAGCGTTCAGTTCATGAGAGGGGGGAAACGTCACCTCGGGCTTTTTCCCTTTATATAAACATACCCTTGTATCTGGAACAGTAGGTACCTCAGAAATATGTAAAACATCTTTAATTGCCACAATCATGTACTGAATACTCTTCACCACTCTTGGATGTAAACTGGCCTCACTAAAGTCGACACTGGAATCAGAGTCCGTGTCGGTATCAGAATCCGCCATCTGGGTAAATGAACGCTTTTGTGACCCCGAGGGTGCCTGTACCTGGGATAAGGCTTCCTCCATAGATTTTCTCCACGTTTGAGTCTGAGAATCAGATTTATCCAGCCTCTTAGACAATAATGCCACATTTGCATTCAATGCACTTAACATGGCCACCCAATCAGCAGTCGGCGGTGCCGACAGAGACACTCCCAACTCTTTCTCTGCGTCCCCAGTAACCTCCTCCGGGGAGGAACACTCAGCCTCAGACATGTCGACACACCGTACCGACATCCACACACTCACTCTGGCAAAAGGGGACAGACCCACAGAGAAGCCTGTTAGAGAGAACACAGAGGGAGTATACCAGCTCACACCCCAGCACCCATATACTACTGAAAAATAATAAGATTTTACTTACCGATAAATCTATTTCTCGTAGTCCGTAGTGGATGCTGGGGACTCCGTCAGGACCATGGGGAATAGCGGCTCCGCAGGAGACAGGGCACAAAAGTAAAAGCTTTAGGATCAGGTGGTGTGCACTGGCTCCTCCCCCTATGACCCTCCTCCAAGCCTCAGTTAGGATACTGTGCCCGGACGAGCGTACACAATAAGGAAGGATTTTGAATCCCGGGTAAGACTCATACCAGCCACACCAATCACACCGTACAACTTGTGATCTGAACCCAGTTAACAGCATGATAACAGAGGAGCCTCTGAAAAGATGGCTCACAACAATAATAACCCGATTTTTGTAACAATAACTATGTACAAGTATTGCAGACAATCCGCACTTGGGATGGGCGCCCAGCATCCACTACGGACTACGAGAAATAGATTTATCGGTAAGTAAAATCTTATTTTCTCTGACGTCCTAGTGGATGCTGGGGACTCCGTCAGGACCATGGGGATTATACCAAAGCTCCCAAACGGGCGGGAGAGTGCGGATGACTCTGCAGCACCGAATGAGAGAACTCCAGGTCCTCTCCAGCCAGGGTATCAAATTTGTAGAATTTTACAAACGTGTTCTCCCCCGACCACGTAGCTGCTCGGCAGAGTTGTAATGCCGAGACCCCTCGGGCAGCCGCCCAGGATGAGCCCACCTTCCTTGTGGAATGGGCCTTGACAGATTTAGGCTATGGCAGGCCTGCCACAGAATGTGCAAGTTGAAATGTGCTACAATCCAACGAGCAATCGTCTGCTTAGAAGCAAGAGCACCCAGTTTGTTGGGTGCATACAGGATAACAGCGAGTCAGTTTTCCTGACTCCAGCCGTCCTGGAAACCTATATTTTCAGGGGCCTGACAACATCTAGCAACTTGGAGTCCTCCAAGTCCCTAGTAGCCGCAGGTACCACAATAAGCTGGTTCAGGTGAAACGCTGACACCACCTTAGGAAGAAACTGGGGACGAGTCCGCAGCTCTGCCCTGTCCGAATGGACAATCAGATATGGCTTATGTGAGACAAAGCCGCCAATTCTGACACTCGCCTGGCCGAGGCCAGGGCCAACAGCATGGTCACTTTTCATGTGAGATATTTCAAATCCACAGATTTGAGCGGTTTAAAATGTGATTTGAGGAATCCCAGAACTACGTTGAGATCCCACAGTGCCACTGGAGGCACAAAAAGGGGGTTGTATATGCAATACTCCCTTGACAAACTTCTGGACTTCAGGAACTGAAGCCAATTCTTTCTGGAAGAAAATTGACAGGGCCGAAATTTGAACCTTAATGGACCCCAATTTGAGGCCCATAGACACTCCTGTTTGCAGGAAATGCAGGAATCGACCGAGTTGAAATTTCTTCGTGGGGCCTTCCTGGCCTCACACCACGCAACATATTTTCGCCACATGTGGTGATAATGTTTTGCGGTCACCTCCTTCCTGGCTTTGACCAGGGTAGGAATGACCTCTTCCGGAATGCCTTTTTCCCTTAGGATCTGGCGTTCCACCGCCATGCCGTCAAACGCAGCCGCGGTAAGTCTTGGAACAGACCTGGTACTTGCTGAAGCAAGTCCCTTCTTAGCGGCAGAGGCCATGAGTCCTCTGTGAGCATTTCTTGAAGTTCCGGGTGCCACGTCGTCCTTGGCCAATCCGGAGCCACGAGTATAGTTCTTACTCCTCTACGTCTTATAATTCTCAGTACCTTGGTTATGAGAAGCAGAGGAGGGAACACATACACCGACTGGGACACACACGGTGTTACCAGAACGTCCACAGATATTGCTTGAGGGTCTCTTGACCTGGCGCAATACCTGTCCAGTTTTTTGTTCAGGCGGGACGCCATCATGTCCACCTTTGGTCTTTCCCAACGGTTCACAATCATGTGGAATACTTCCCGATGAAGTCCCCACTCTCCCGGGTGGAGGTCGTGCCTGCTGAGGAAGTCTGCTTCCCAGTTGTCCACTCCCGGAATGAACACTGCTGACAGTGCTATCACATGATTTTTCGCCCAGCGAAGAATCCTTGCAGTTTCTGCCATTGCCCTCCTGCTTCTTGTGCCGCCCTGTCTGTTTACGTGGGCGACTGCCGTGATGTTGTCCCACTGGATCAATACCGGCTGACCTTGAAGCAGAGGTCTTGCTAAGCTTAGAACATTGTAAATTGCCCTTAGCTCCAGTATATTTATGTGGAGAGAAGTCTCCAGACTTGATCACACTCCCTGGAAATTTTTTCCCTGTGTGACTGCTCCCCAGCCTCTCAGGCTGGCATCCGTGGTCACCAGGACCCAGTCCTGAATGCCGAGTCTGCGGCCCTTTAGTAGATGAGCACTCTGCAGCCACCGCAGAAGAAACATCCTTGTCCTTGGAGACAGGGTTATCCGCTGATGCATCTGAAGATGCGATCCGGACCATTTTTCCAGCAGATCCCACTGAAAAGTTCTTGCGTGAAATCTACCGAATGGAATCGCTTCGTAAGAAGCCACCATTTTTCCCAGGACCCTTGTGCAATGATGCACTGACACTTTTCCTGGTTTTAGGAGGTTCCTGACTAGCTCGGATAACTCCCTGGCTTTCTTCTCCGGGAGAAACACCTTTTTCTGGACTGTGTCCAGAATCATCCCTAGGAACAGCAGACGTGTCGTCGGAAACAGCTGCGGTTTTGGAATATTTAGAATCCACCCGTGCTGTCGTAGAACTACTTGAGATAGTGCTACTCCGACCTCCAACTGTTCTCTGGACCTTGCCCCTATCAGGAGATCGTCCATTTTCTTTGAAGAAGAATCATCATTTCGGCCATTACCTTGGTAAGGACCCGGGGTGCCGTGGACAATCCAACCGGCAGCGTCTGAAACTGATAGTGACAGTTCTGTACCACGAACCTGAGGTACCCTTGGTGAGAAGGGCAAATTGGGACATGGAGGTAAGCATCCCTGATGTCCCGGGACACCATATAGTCCCCTTCTTCCTGGTTCGCTATCACTGCTCTGAGTGACTCCATCTTGATTTGAACCTTTGTATGTAAGTGTTCAACTATTTCAGATTTAGAATAGGTCTCACCGAGCCGTCTGGCTTCAGTACCACAATATAGTGTGGAATAATACCCCTTTCCTTGTTGTAGGAGGGGTACTTTGATTATCACCTGCTGGGAATACAGCTTGTGAATTGTTTCCACTACTGCCTCCCTGTCGGAGGGAGACGTTGGTAAAGCAGACTTCAGGAACCTGCGAGGGGGAGACGTCTCGGATTTCCAATCTGTACCCCTGGGATACTACTTGTAGGATCCAGGGGTCCACTTGCGAGTGAGCCCACTGCGTGCTGAAACTCTTGAGACGACCCCCCCCACCGCACCTGAGTCCGCTTGTACGGCCCCAGCGTCATGCTGAGGACTTGGCAGAAGCGGTGGAGGGCTTCTGTTTCTGGGAATGGGCTGCCTGCTGCAGTCTTCTTCCCTTTCCTCTATCCCATGGCAGATATGACTGGCCTTTTGCCCGCTTGCCCTTATGGGGACGAAAGGACTGAGGCTGAAAAGACGTTGTCTTTTTCTCCTTTATACGGCAATACTTCCATGTGCCATTTGGAATCTGCATCACCTGACCACTGTCGTGTCCATAAACAACTTCTGGCAGATATGGACATCGCACTTACTCTTGATGCCAGAGTGCAAATATCCCTCTGTGCATCTCGCATATATAGAAATGCATCCTTTAAATGCTCTATAGTCAATAAAATACTGTCCCTGTCAAGGGTATCAATATTTTCAGTCAGGGAATCCGACCAAGCCACCCCAGCGCTGCACATCCAGGCTGAGGCGATCGCTGGTCGCAGTATAACACCAGTATGTGTGTATATACTTTTTAGGATATTTTCCAGCCTCCTATCAGCTGGCTCCTTGAGGGCGGCCCTATCTGGAGACGGTACCGCCACTTGTTTTGATAAGCGTGTGAGCGCCTTATCCACCCTAAGGGGTGTTTCCCAACGCGCCCTAACTTCTGGCGGGAAAGGGTATACCGCCAATAATTTTCTATCAGGGGAAACCCACGCATCATCACACACTTCATTTAATTTATCTGATTCAGGAAAAACTACAGGTAGTTTTTTCACACTCCACATAATACCCTTTTTTGTGGTACTTGTAGTATCAGAAATATGTAACACCTCCTTCATTGCCCTTAACAAGTAACGTGTGGCCCTAAAGGAAAATACGTATGTTTCTTCACCGTCGACACTGGAGTCAGTGTCCGTGTCTGTGTCGACCGACTGAGGTAAAAGGACGTTTTAACGCCCCTGACGGTGTTTGAGACGCCTGGACAGGTACTAATTGGTTTGCCGGCCGTCTCATGTCGTCAACCGACCTTGCAGCGTGTTGACATTATCACGTAATTCCTTAAATAAGCCATCCATTCCGGTGTCGACTCCCTAGAGAGTGACATCACCATTACAGGCAATTGCTCCGCCTCCTCACCAACATCGTCCTCATACATGTCGACACACAGCACACACACAGGGAATGCTCTGATAGAGGACAGGACCCCACTAGCCCTTTGGGGAGACAGAGGGAGAGTTTGCCAGCACACACCAAAAACGCTATAATTATACAGGGACAACCTTTATATAAGTGTTTTTCCCTTATAGCATTTTAATATATATAGTCATATCGCCAAATAAGTGCCCCCCCTCTCTGTTTTAACCCTGTTTCTGTAGTGCAGTGCAGGGGAGATCCTGGGAGCCTTCCCACCAGCATTTCTGTGAGGGAAAATGGCGCTGTGTGCTGAGGAGAATAGGCCCCGCCCCCTTTTCGGCGGGCTTCTTCTCCCGTTTTTCTGAGACCTGGCAGGGGTTAAATACATCCATATAGCCCCCAGGGGCTATATGTGATGTATTTTTAGCCAGAATAAGGTACTATCATTGCTGCCCAGGGCGCCCCCCCCAGCGCCCTGCACCCTCAGTGACCGCTGCTATGAAGTGTGCTGACAACAATGGCGCACAGCTGCAGTGCTGTGCGCTACCTTATGAAGACTGAAAAGTCTTCTGCCGCCGGTTTCTGGACCTCTTCACTTTTCGGCATCTGCAAGGGGGTCGGCGGCGCGGCTCCGGGACGAACCCCAGGGTGAGACCTGTGTTCCGACTCCCTCTGGAGCTAATGGTGTCCAGTAGCCTAAGAAGCCAATCCATCCTGCACGCAGGCGAGTTCACTTCTCTCCCCTAAGTCCCTCGATGCAGTGAGCCTGTTGCCAGCAGGACTCACTGAAAATAAAAAACCTAACAAAACTTTTACTCTAAGCAGCTCTTTAGGAGAGCCACCTAGATTGCACCCTTCTCGGCCGGGCACAAAAATCTAACTGAGGCTTGGAGGAGGGCCATAGGGGGAGGAGCCAGTGCACACCACCTGATCCTAAAGCTTTTACTTTTGTGCCCTGTCTCCTGCGGAGCCGCTATTCCCCATGGTCCTGACGGAGTCCCCAGCATCCACTAGGACGTCAGAGAAAATATATGAAAATAATATAATAAAATAATATATGATCACTGCGCTGTTTTGATAGCACCAAATAACTGTGCCCCCACGTGAAGAAAGAAAAATGGCCCTGGTAAGCCGTTAGGGCTAAGCCACGCCCCCTCCCGGCGCGCTGTAGTCCCGCTCAAATTTGAATATTTAGACTGGCGAGGGTCTTCTATTTAGTGCCTAGGCACTTATATATATATGTCTTTGCCAGTGTTATTAGCTCCAGTAACTTGCTGCCCAGGGCGCCCCAACTGCGCCCTGCACCCTGTGAGTGCCGTTGGTGTATGTGTGGGAGCATGGTGCGCAGCGCGACCGCCGTGCTGTACCTCCGTTACCGAAGTCTTCTGCCGTCACTGAAGTCTTCTTTCTTCTGAATACTCACCAGGCTTCTTTCTTCTGGCTTCTGTGAGGGGGTTGACGGCACGGCTCCGGGAACAAGCAGCTAGGCGCACCAAGTGATCGAACCTTCTGGAGCTAATGGTGTCCAGTAGCCTAAGAAGCAGAGCCTTTAACTCAGAAGAAATAGGTCTGACTTCTCTCCCCTCACTCCCACGAAGCAGGGAGCCTGTAACCAGCAGGTCTCCCTGAAAATAAAAAAGCCTAACAAAGTCTTTTCAGAGAAACTCAGGAGAGCTCCCCTAGTGTGTGTCCAGTCTCTCTGGGCACTGAATCTAACTGTGGTCTGGAGGAGGGGCATAGAGGGAGGAGCCAGTTCACACCCAGTCAAAGTCTTTTAGCGTGCCCATGTCTCCTGCGGATCCCGTCTAGACCCCATGGTCCTTTTGGAGTCCCCAGCATCCTCTAGGACGTAAGAGAAAAAACACTTACAAGCTAAACCAGAAAGACACACCATAGTAGATATGCAGGGATAAAGCAAAACAACAAATAACTAATACCTTCCTATAGCGGTCTCAATAGCTCATTCTCTGTATACCGCTGCTAGCACCAGGAATTCTTATACAAGGAAAGTCTATTCGTAGACATAGAACAGGGTTTATTGTAAAAAGGCTATTTCTAGGTTTCGGCTAATCTTAGAAGGATGCCGTCACTGACCTGATATGAGTAAAGAACATACAGTGCTCTTTAGACTCTGCATACATTTGACAGGAGCCTACTAGGCTGTAAAACAACCATGGTGTAAAATGGATGCCTGCACTTTAGTCGTTATCTGTTGGTGTGGTGGTCAATTGCGTATGGGTTCAATGAAACAGCACCCCCTAAAGGAACTAGGAAAATAAAGAACACTAAAAAGTTGGAAGACTAACAATAATAAATTATATTATATATATATATATATATATATATATATATATATATATATATATATATATATATATATTTATTTTTATTTTTTATTATGTGAACCCGGTTATGACGGACATCCGTCAAATAAGAATCTTTCCAGGAACATAAACAGAGCGGCCTACACAACAACGGAGGAGCGTGTTTACTCAAGATAGCGAGGACTTTTCAGCATAAGTACACATACCGGGCACAGCATCAGGTAGTAACTGAGATAAATAAGAAATTTATGAGGCGATAGAGGACTCTGGGAACAATAAGGGAGGGCTCTAATCGTGTGAGAACACAACTGAATGAGGTTTTATCAGTTATTAAGCTTGGCCCGCTGTGCAAAGAAAGAACAAGATTATAAGTAAATGAAGGATATATAGCCCCACAGATACCGCTATACTTCTTGTGAATTCATTATGTCATTTGTATCATCAGCCGCCGAGTCTTGCGTGACACAAGCCATCATGCATGCACCAAAACCCTGCATGCCGACTCCTCTCCCCCACAAAACTGCGCATCGGATCCTTGGAAACGCAAAAGGAAATTGGCAACCAAAAAAAACTAGGTGCTTATGAATTCAAAGGGGGAAATCCAATTGTTTGAAAAGTCGGTTGGATGTCTGTTTTTTCATGTCTATTAGATAGGAAAAAACAGACGCCCAACTGACTTTTCAAACAATTGAATACCCCCCCTGTGAATGGGTTTTGTTTTTAAATAAGAAAAAAAATGCAAAAATTAATTTGATGGGGAAAAAAATAAATATATTTTTTTACTTTAAACAGATGCAAAACTATTACAGGTCCCCGCAAGAGAAAATAAACCTGCTCTCACCGCTATGGGAGAAGGAAGCACTGGAGTAAGATGAATGTATTTTGTTGGCTTGCAAGGGTTGTAAATGAAACATACAGCAAGGCTCCTGTATGACAGGCCCCCCCAGTGCATATGATGGGGGGGGGAATAAACACAGGACACAGCTGACTGCTGTCTGGGGCACAGAAACAAGCTGGGACCATTTGTAACGCATTCCAGTGAAAATTAGGAGGAACCAAACAAACGCAAAGCTGGATATTCTCACCATGGGAAACAGGCAGAAGCGGTCCGGCCCACGCTCTGAGTCACACGGAAGGATTCCGGGGAGGCTAGGTCACCCTTTTCCAGTGTGGAAGGAGTGAATGTGGAGTGCAAGACAAATTAACTCTTTTCAATGCAGAATCTTCCTGTCAAAGTCAGCATGCATCTCCTAACGTATGTATGTATGTATGTATGTATGTATGTATGTATGTATGTATGTATGTATGTATATATATATATATATATTTTCACACACATATATTATATAGTTATTTATTTTTATACACACACACTAGTAATTTGGATCAGTCATTCATCAGGTCCTTAGCAATTGTTCCTGCCAGGATTTCTCTCTCTCCCCCTCTTCCGTCCAACTCTTGCCCTCTTCCCCTCCTACTCCCATCTCACTCCCTCCCACTCTTCCTCCCATCTCTCCCCCCCATACTCTTCCTCCCATCTCTCTACCCCCCCACTCTTCCTCCCATCTCTCTACCCCCCATCTCTCTACCCCCCGCCCCCCACTCTTCCTCCCATCTCTCTACCCCCCGCCCCCACTCTTCCTCCCATCTCTCCACCCCCCCACTCTTCCTCCCATCTCTCTCCCCCTCCACTCTTCCTCCCATCTCTCTACCCCTATCTCTCTACTCCCCCACTCTTCCTCCCATCTCTCTACTCCCCCACTCTTCCTCCCATCTCTCTCCCCCTCCACTCTTCCTCCCATCTCTCTCCCCCTTCACTCTTCCTCCCATCTCTCTACCCCCCCCACTCTTCCTCCCATCTCTCTACCCCCCTACTCTTCCTCCCATCTCTCTACCCCCCTACTCTTCCTCCCATCTCTCTACCCCCCTACTCTTCCTCCCATCTCTCTACCCCCCCACTCTTCCTCCCATCTCTCTACCCCCCCACTCTTCCTCCCATCTCTCTACCCCCCCCACTCTTCCTCCCATCTCTCTACCCCCCCCCCCCCCACTCTTCCTCCCATCTCTCTCTCACCCCCACTCGTCCTCAGATTTATTCACAACATTTTTATTCTCAATAAAATCAGCGTTAATCACTACAGTCATTCAACTGGGAGACGCTGCAGTGTCAAACAGGAGATTCTAGGCATACAAAAAAACAGGCTCAGAAAATAAATGGACACATGAAAATAAAGTGCAGGGAGGACAATGCTCAAAAAAAAAAAGCTTACACTCTTTTGGGAAAAGGGCAGAGCTGAGACCATCCCCCTGTAGAAGAAGAAAACAAACAGAATTCCTGACTCCTTCTTTGCCACAGGGCAGGAATCTGACCATCCACTATCCAAGTGTGGTAAAACAAGTATGGGATGAAAATAACCCACAAAACTGGTCAAAGGTCTACCGAGGTGTCTGCATATCTCACACAAGCGCATAGACCTGACAGCACAATACACAGCGCAGAACAAAGCTGAGACTCCCACTGCCCTGTAGCTGGAGAGTCACATAAGGTGAGAGGGGGGATGAGGAACCTGCTAATCCCAACGCAGCAACATAAGGCCGCACGGCAAGTGATGCAAGTTCACAAATACAAATCTGTGGTCCCGGCATCTTCACCAATACAAGCTGTGGTCCCGGCAGCTTTACCAATACAAGCTGTGGTCCCGGCAGCTTCACCAATACAAGCTGTGGTCCCGGCAGCTTCACCAATACAAGCTGTGGTCCCGGCAGCTTCACCAATACAAGCTGTGGTCCCGGCAGCTTCACCAATACAAGCTGTGGTCCCGACAGCTTCACCAATACAAGCTGTGGTACCGGCAGCTTCACCAATACAAGCTGTGGTCCCGGCAGCTTCACCAATACAAGCTGTGGTCCCGGCAGCTTCACCAATACAAGCTGTGGTCCCGGCAGCTTCACCAGTACAAGCTGTGGTCCCGGCAGCTTCACCAATACAAGCTGTGGTACCGGCAGCTTCACCAATACAGTCTGTGGTACCAGCAGCTCGCACTAACGCACCAGAAAAAGGTTGTGCTACGTTTTAAAATGTTAACTGCATCATTTTAAAACACTGGGGGGTATTTATCAAACCTTTGGAGGTATTGCCCATAGCGCCTTGAGTCCTGATGGAGAAAGAGCGCTATATAAATCAATTATTATAGCAGCTGCTGCGACTTCATAATGATTTTATTAATACAGCGCTCTTTCTCCAATAGGACGCAAGGCGCTTACCAGATGGAATGAACATAATAGAGCACAGCACCAATTTATAGAATGTAGTAAATGAATGCTAGCTAGAATCCGATTGGCCGCTGTGGGATACGCTTCCATTTGTCCTCTTAGTTGGGGGGGTGGAGGGACTATTCTATTTCAGTGGAGACTAGGGGAGAACGGTCACCTCTGCACCAAAGCGTTGTGTAGGCCCCACCAACATTCCGCCTATCAATTCACTGGAATCTAGTTACATCAGCGAGGCATGAGGCGTTTTGCGATGTCACCAACTACTACGGGAACAATCTGTGACATCATTTACATACTACAGCTCTGTATGGAACACGCTACCTCTGCAGGACATTGAGAGTGGCAGGACAGGAACAAGATGGTTGACAAGCATATGAGCTGCAACGTGTAACTTTGCGTAACACGACACAATGGTAACTTCCTACGTGCTTCAGACGGTACGCAAAGCCTTTAATTGTCGCACTGTCATAATAAAAGGTTTATATTTGTGTCATCGGTAGTTAGGTAACGGTCTGGTCTTAAAGACCCTTTGTCTGCCCTTCCTTCCTTCCCCCCACTGCAGTCATTCTTTGCATTCAGGCCAGACGTAGATATGTATTTAGCCATGTTATTACAAGGCTCTTATTCCGCCAGGCACCAGCTAGGCAGACACCCTTATAACTAAACTATTCTCTGTGGTTTTGCTGCATGTAAACTGTCATTAAGGAGGCAGGCCTACAAAATATATATATATTATTATTTTTTTTAAAGCTGTTTTTTCTACATGTTGTGTCAAGATAATTAGAACGGCATGTAGCCTTGTTTGCTAGGTGAACCTCTCACAATCTGGCTCTGGGTGGATTTCTCTTATACCTTTTATAGAGTACTTGGGCACCCAAGGCCCTCCAGCTATTGTGGAGATATAAGTCTCAGCAGCATTCTGGGACTTGTAGTTCTACCGCTTTAGGTTATCAATGTACTTTGTATTTTATTCATCAGCAGATAATTTGATAATACTCCACTGGGGGATTAGCTGGAGTAGAGGTCTGCCAGTGAAATGAGAAGTCTGATAGGTTGCTAAGGGTAACTGCGTATGCAGACGCTTTAATCCTCATTGTCAAAAAAGGAAAAATAATCAGAGACCCAAGGCGCAATAACACTACTGCAGCTAACACGACAAAAGGTGGGCCACCTCACCCACATAAGCAAACATATAAACCAGAAAAAAGTCGAAATAAAGCGCTCAGTGCAATTCCATTAAAATATACTTAAAGTTCATAAATGTCCATGTAGGAAAATCAACTTCGTAGGTCAATCTTGCTGCTGAAATGTAGATCGGAACTTCTGCTTCACAAGTTGGCTCAAGACAATATAAAATAAAAGCAGAAATAACAGATCATGGTGCAGTATGTCCTTATGGAATACGAGGTTGATGTTATATCTGGTAACAGTAGATTCTCTATGCGATAAATGGCGTACCCCACTCACAAGAGAAATGGTAAAACTCCGCTCATAAAGGTATCTTTAACTCTATCATAACACACGGGTCGTGACAAGGAATGCGTACCATTACTCACTCTGGAATTAGCGTAGATCCTCACGTAGCGGTATCTTTTCTCGTCACTCCGAAAAATGAAATGTACTGGTGGCAATGAATTATAGTAAAAACTTTTTTATTATTATTAAAAAACAGGGGACCACAAATGGCTCAAGGTGGAACATGTGATAACTGGTGAGCCGTCGGCCGAAAACGGCAACTGCCAGCTAGTTCTAAAAACACAAAATTCCAGCCTCAAGAGGACAAGTGTGCATAATATCCTCCTGTATAACTTATTCCGGGAATAAGTTATACAGGAGGATATTATGCACACTTGTCCTCTTGAGGCTGGAATTTTGTGTTTTTAGAACTAGCTGGCAGTTGCCGTTTTCGGCCGACGGCTCACCAGTTATCACATGTTCCACCTTGAGCCATTTGTGGTCCCCTGTTTTTTAATAATAATAAAAAAGTTTTTACTATAATTCATTGCCACCAGTACATTTCATTTTTCGGAGTGACGAGAAAAGATACCGCTACGTGAGGATCTACGCTAATTCCAGAGTGAGTAATGGTACGCATTCCTTGTCACGACCCGTGTGTTATGATAGAGTTAAAGATACCTTTATGAGCGGAGTTTTACCATTTCTCTTGTGAGTGGGGTACGCCATTTATCGCATAGAGAATCTACTGTTACCAGATATAACATCAACCTCGTATTCCATAAGGACATACTGCACCATGATCTGTTATTTCTGCTTTTATTTTATATTGTCTTGAGCCAACTTGTGAAGCAGAAGTTCCGATCTACATTTCAGCAGCAAGATTGACCTACGAAGTTGATTTTCCTACATGGACATTTATGAACTTTAAGTATATTTTAATGGAATTGCACTGAGCGCTTTATTTCGACTTTTTTCTGCTTTAATCCTCATTATTTATAAATAAATAGTCTGGACGGTCGATCTATGCAAATTTAATGAATTTAGTAATACAGAGAAATTACACACAGTAAGTCATTTATTGCACTTTAATTATTATCAGGGCTGCGGTGCCGCTTAACATTGATTGTCAAACATCTCACGGGCCCAAATCACTACCAGGCACCATAATACAGAGCAGACACCACTGGCCACCATCTGCAGACAGAAGCTTGTCCCTATCAGATTTCAAAGGGGTCTGCATCTTTGAAGAAGGAAATTGCAGACAACACAACTGGGGCCCACAAGCCGCAACAACTGCAATGCCTTATTTTCACTTTTACATGTGAAACCCTGCCACCAGCTGCCCAACCAGTGGCACTCCAGTGCTGCCAGAGGATTATGGGACTTGTAGTACACAAGTGACGTTAATATGTACCTCCTAAAAGTTCCAGTTTTGTTCCTGAAAATCGGGACTGTCCGGCCATCTCTCCAGTAGGCACATTTATGAGGTGTCCTTAACACCTATTTAGTGGACCGTGGAGATGGGTTTGGGGCAGAATAGCCGCACTAATTTGAGGTAAAACTTGTGCATTAATCGATACTGCACATTATTAAGCATAGTAGGAGCCCTAATCATTACTGTGCACTGAATTAAAGATCTTGGCTTGCCTGTATACAGCCTATCAATTAACTCTAGAGACACTAGTGAGGGCAGCCATTTCTGTGCTGTGAATCAATCCTCCAGCAAGCTGCGCCCAGGTAATAAGTACCCCTGCTCACCATCCCACCCCTCTCGGCGCAACTGGATACAGCCAATCAGATCGCTGAGATTTGGTCACAGGTGAATTGCACTTGATCGCACAACCTGGTATATGTTCCTTTAACCGCTTTACTATACGGAGACCTAAAATGAGGTATAGGTTGGATTTCATGTCCTGACCAAACACACACTATATGTGCCTGAAAGCATGTGACCACTCAGATATGACATCCATAGGTCCTTGTTGAACATCTCATACCAAAACCATAGGTATTAATATGCTGTTTATCCCATTGTGCTGCTATGGCAGTCTTCATTCTTCTGGGAAGGCTTTATACATGATTTTGGAACACGGTTGTAGGATTTGCTCCCACTCAGCGGCAAAAGCATTAGTTAGGTCAGACACAGATGTTGGGCTAGAACGTCTGGCATGCAGTCTGTGTTACACATACTCACAAAGGTGACCAATGGGGTTGAGGTGATCTCAACCTGTGCAGGTCAGCCATGTTTTCCATACCAAACGCAGCCTAGCAGTGTTTTTGATGGCCCATGCTCGGTGCACAGAGTAATGGTCATGCTGACACAGGAAAGGAACTGTTACCGTAAAGCTGGAACCACACCATTCTCTAAAATGTCACTGTATGCTGTAACGGTAAGATTTCCCTTTACTCGAACTAAAGAGCCCAGGCCCGACCATGAAAAACACCTCAGACCATTATTCCTCCTCCACCAGTTTCCAGCTGGCAGCAAGCAGTCAGGAAGCGTTCTCCTGGCATGCGCCAAACACAGATTTATTATTATTATCTATTACCAGTTATTTATATAGCGCACACATATACCGCATCGCTTTACAGAGAATATTTGGCCATTCACATCAGTCCCTGCCCCAGTGGAGCTTACACTCTATATTCCCTATCACATGTATACACAGAATTTTGCTGAGATCCAATTAACCTACCAGTATATTTTTGGATTGTGGGAGGAAACCAGAGTACCTGGAGGAAACCCACGCAAGTACGGGGAGACTATACAAACTCCACACAGTTCGAGCCATGGTGGGAATTGAACCCATGACCTCAGTGCTGTGAGGCAGTAATGCTAACCATTACACCATCCGTACTGTCCGATTCACCCAACAGACTGCTGGATGGTGAAGTGTGACTTGTCACTCCACATAGCGAGTCTCCATTGCTCCAGAGTCCAATGGCGGTGTGATTTACACCACTCCGGCCTGGTGGTCCGAGGCTTTTATGCGGCTGCTTGGCCATGGAAACTCAATCTGTGAAGCTCCCAATGAGCAGTTCTTGTGCGGATGTTACTCCCAGAGGCAGTTTGGAACTCCGTAGTGTTGCAGCCATAGGCAGGCGGGTTTTATTATGCACTAAGCCCATCAGCGCTTAGCGGTCCGGTTCTGCGAGCTGGTGTGGCGGACAGATTGATGGCTGAGCTGCTGTTGCTCCTTTATGTTCCCACTTTTCAATCACACCATTTATAGGCCCTACACACATGCCGATTTTGTTGAAAGATATGAACGATCTCGTTCATAAATGAACGAGAACTCGTTCATATCTTTCAGTGTGGAGGCTCCAGCGATGAACGATGCGTGGCCCCGCGCTCGTTCATCGCTGGTGCCCCGTCGGCTGTACATGCAGGCCAATATGGACGATCGTCCATATTTGCCTGCACTTCAATGGAGCCGCGTGACAGGGGGAGTGAAGAAACTTCACTCCCCCCGTCACTGCCCCCCCCCCCCTGCCGCTGGGTCGCCCGTATCCGCCGTCTGGCAGCTCGGCGGCGGATCGGCTAGTGTGTAGGGCCCCTTAGAGTTTGACCCATTCTACGGGTTGCGGTCAGGATTAGATAAGGATTACAATGCCAGCGCCAGTATCCCAAAGGCCGAGATCCCGAACGACGACCTACCACCACTCAGGATAGGTAAGCCAGGGGAGGATATGGATACTGCGGGTGTGGATCATAGAGTCGACAGTGACTAGGTCGACACCTGAAATAGGTCTACATGGATTTTTATGTTTTTTTTGGTGTTGTTTTCTTCGTAAAGTGACCGGGAACCCCAATTAGCGCACCGTGTCCCCTTGCATAGCGAGCGAACTTCGGGCAAGGTGCCTCGCTCCGCTGCGCCTGCCAATTGTAGTCCACGTGGATCGTCAAGTATGAAAAAGTTCTAAAAATGGGGGGGGGGGGGGGGGGGGGAGGTGAAAAACTCATGTCGATCTTTTTCCACGTCGACCTATAGTGGTCGACGTAAGGAACGGATACTGCATGGCTGTAGGCTTGAGTGTAAGCGGTTATTAGCAATGGGTGTGGCTGAAATGGCCAAGCTCAATAACTGGAAGGGGCGTCCACATACTTTGACCATGTAGTACATACATGTAAACCAACAGGTCCATTAATCATATTTTACAAAAGACTAAATGACATTCTTGTGTATACTGGGGTCTACAATCAGTAAGCCTGCCATCACTTACACGGCCATAAAAAATAAAAAAAGGTATAGGATGGACAAAAATAATAGGTAATAAATATCAGACGAGATCCTGTACAATCCTCACTTACTACGAGACGCTCTGCGGCCGCCAGCAGTGATGGATAAACAAGCATACACTCTTACAGCATGCAAATACTGTAAAATAATAATCACAATATTGTATTACACATGTAGGATACATGATTAACCTACGTCTTAAGATCTTATTACAGCACAGCGCAGGCATAAACACAGTGTTTAAATAAAAAATAATGAAAGCGGTTTTCCAGAAGAACATGTGATAAGGTGTTTTTTCCTCCCTAATACCTCAGTAAAGGTCCAGGGGGCACTGGTACAAGCCTGCTCTATCCCAGACGTCCTCTACCTGGGCCAGGAATTCCTCACCGGTGACTAGTCTACGACTGTGAGGTGCACGGCCAAACACCCGCAGATCGGCACACGCCGACACAGGCACATACAAGTGACACGGACAGCAAGTCATGTGTGTGCATGCAAAATTACACTGCACATGCAGAGAGCACAACTGGTACACCTCTAACTATGCTGTAACCCACGGCAACCAGATTCTGCCATCCTACTACAGTGTATGGCATTTTAAGCAGTCACCGGTACACCAGTTTTTATAAATATCCTCCATTATCAAAATAGGGAACCTTAGTCCAGAATATCACAGAACGTGCAAAGTTTTGTATATTGGGAAAAACAAAGGATAAAACAAATTAAGTCAGACAGGATCAGGGCGCAGAATTAATCCGACACCCAAATCGCAGTCTTTGGGATACACAGGCAATGAAAGTGTAACATGGGGGTCGATTCAATTCACCGACAGTTGAATAGCGCCGGGAATTATCTCCCGGCGCTATTCAGTACAGCGACAAGTGATCCTCAATTGTCGCTCTCACCCCCGGGGGATGAGAGAAGAAACCCAACAAAAGTGCTACCGCGAGGCTGATTCTGTCGGGAATCAGCATCGCGCCGGAGAGTTAAGTCGGAGAATGCCCGTTCTCCCGACAAAACAACCTGTTAAGTCCGCGAGAACGGGCCTTCGCCGACTTAACTTGAGCTGAAATGAATAGCGACAAGAGCTAACTCCCGGCGCTATTCAACTGTCAGTGAATTGAATTGACCCCATGAAGTGTCATAATACTGTATATGGCTACAGCATCATCCAGATTCCTTCTCAAACACCACATCAGCAGAAGATGCAGACTGCGCAGGTGGGAGGGTGCAGGTAACTCGGATCCTGCTACTGCTGTTGGAAAATAAGTGGGAAAAGCAGAAACAGAGTATGGTTTATGGCAGCCACTGCACCCCAGCGATGTGGGTACCTCTTGCGACTAAACTCAAACACCTAAAAAGTGGACCAGGCGGACGCTGTTTGGCAACGGGCCACAAAAGGCGAGTAACAGTGCATAGCACCTGGACAAGTTCAGAAATTAAGCACGCAAAACGCTGCAGCCGCCCAGCGCTACAGAACGATGCCTACATTTAATATCAATGACAGCTCATCCTCATACAGGACTGTAATAGAGGAACATCAGACAAACGACCAAAGATAAAATATAAATACACGGGCAGTATGGTGGCTATACAGGGGGACAGGCTATCACTAGCACTGGCATGCCATGGGGGGCACGGGCAGGGGTATATAAGTAGAATATGTAAATCACATATACATGACAAAAGACAGAGCACCACCGATATTTAAACATCAGGGAATCAGTGGAAAGGTCAACGTTTCCTATCACAGGAGATAAATTGACCTTTTAGGTAAATCCTGTTTAGCAAACAGTCCTGTGTTTGCACATCTGTTTCATGCATGTATACTATTACTCCATAGGACACGAGCCGCCCCAATGCCCCCCACCTTCCTCCGCACCCCTCCTCTGATGCCAAATGCAGAAATACATTCTAGGGAAAACCGACGACCGGGGACCAATCACATTCCCAAATCCCGTACCATCTCTCCAATCTAGTGCCTGGTGCCTCCCCACCACAATACAACAATGGGTGGGTATGGAAACACCTACACAATGTCTTGTACACCTGATAAGACGGATCAGAGACAAAGTAACAAGACAAGGTAAACAAAGCCCCCCCCCCAAGCCTTGCTCATTATCTGCGTCTGTCCCTATATAACAAAGAGGACACAAAAACTGTCAAACTTGCAAGAAACTTTTTTGGTAACTATAAAAGTAAAATAAAAAAGTGTAACATTTCCTGGGGGGATAACAATCCGGCACACTGAGGAGTCCTAGGTTTACAGATGTTTCATGTAACTAAGTACCCTAACCCCCCCTCCACCCCCACCCCCCCATACTTCACTGTACACAGCTGTGCAAAGAATGCTGGCCCCCATCCAGGTGCGGGGAGACATAACATCTGTCTGCGGATGGACTGGGGCAATGTATGTGATGGGGAGGGGGACAGAGGATACAGTATGTGTGCTCTTACAGGGTTATGCTACTCCCAGTGACCTGGAAAGAAAACTTTAATTGCAGAAAATAAGAATATTGCAGGGTGACATTTGCAGAACATCATGGAAGCAAAGGCAATACCAACACTGGTGTCAGACTGGTGGCAAGTACAATAAAATGACATGGGGAGCAGAGGGGGGGGGGGGGGGGACATGGAAAGGGGGAGGGGGACAATCCAACCACAACACAACTTTTGGTGAGGTCCAGTATTGCACCAGATGCAAACGTCAATAAGCGTAAAAGAGTCATAATAATAATAATAATAATAATTATAGGTTTCTCACCGTATTATACAGCGAGTCGCTCTCCGCCACCTCCGAGAGCTCACTCAGCTTACGGTCCCAGTGCATGACAGACTCTCCACTCTCCAGAATCTCCATGCTCTGCCAGCAGTTAGCCCACACAGGCAATAAATGGGAAATTATTAAGAGATAATTCAATTATTTTGAATTAATTCTAATTAAAAGGAGCATCCAACTCCTGCAGTGTGCAATGTGGGTCCCCAGCAGTGATGGGGGGGACAGATCAGCTGGTCTGTGGGATTTAAAGGTCCTCTCTGTGCCTGCACTGAGCAGTGTGTAAGGAGCCAGCCCTCAGTACAGCTGGCAGGGGCACTGGGGGGCAGAAGTGAGGCAGGCTGCTGTGATAAGGTGGGTCCCAGCCGGGGGCAGATGCCTGTGGGGTCCTGTGGGAGGTCAGGGTAATAACACAGGGAGCAACAGTCACAGATCCCCCTTCCCAGCGTCCAAGATCAGACTGACAGCCAGAGAGCAGCCCAAGTCCCCCTCCTGCCTTCCAGACACGCCCTAACTGAGCGCCGGCCAATCACCTCCGGTGATCTCCCCTGCGTCATCGCTCTCAGCCAATCATGCACTTTCCTCTACCCCGGGGGAAAGCGCAGCTGGAGTCCACAGGAATGTGGGCGGAGCCTAGTTTGTTTGATATCCACCTTGACCAATCAAGTGACGCGGGTGTAGCGAAGTGCTGACATGACTGACATTGGAACAGACCAATGGAAGTGAAGTGTAAGATGGCGCGTCCAATAGGCTAAGGACAAGAATATCTGAGCATCCAACACAGAGCAGGCACCGCCCCTATGTGTACCTGGAAGTATTAGGCTGGTTATTAGTATTTTTATTTTATGATGTTGTTTATTATATTATTATTATTATTATTATTATTATTATTATTATTATTATCATCATCATCATCATCAGTCATTGCTTTTGTTAAGTTAATATTTTATAGTGATTATTATATGAATATAGTTTTAAAGTGTTATTATATTTTAAACTCCCATTCTATATAACTGTTATGTTCTTGAATAGGGATAATTCTATATCACTGTACATTATTATATGGTACCTTGAAGTTATTGAATTATTATTATTATTATTATGTTATATTTTTATTGTTGATATTATTTAATATTTATTATTTTATGTTTATTAGAGGGCTGTTCTGCGAGTATATTCTATTATTACAGAACCTGTAACTATAATAATGATAAACTAGAACAATACATGGGATAATGCACTTCCTACTGTAAATTATAAGGATATTAGAAGTCACTGAGGACCTCTAAGACCCATGAGTGATGAGCGTTATAACTAATACACCAGCTTTCCTAGTGCACAATGAGGCAATGAACTCACCGATTATAACAAAACCAACCCGGTGATATTATTTACAGACGTTTACACATATATTTACATCACCTGTGTATTATACTATTTATAGCGTATCCATATCTCCCAGTAGTATTGACTTTGGCGGGGCAGTTCCGATTTGTGGGGACGATCCTGCTGTCCGTCAAATGTCACATTCAGGCTGAATTGTGCAAGGTTGAGAGTGGTAATAAAATGATGCTTTTTTTCGGCCACGCCCCCAGCGATTTGCAATCGTGCCCAAAGTTCTGATTCCAACTCTACCAATGTTGCGTATATAATAAACATATTTTGCTGCTACTATGTAAACTATTTCACTCATTGGGGCAGATGTACTAAGCCTTGGAGAGATATAAAGTGGAGAGAGTTAAGTACCAGCCAATCAGCTCCTGACATTTTGCAAGCACAGCCTGTAACATGACAATTGGGAGCTGATTGGCTGGTACTTTATCTCTGTCCACTTTATATCTCTCCAAGGCTTAGTACATCCCCCAATATGAGATAGGTGTTATAATTATTACATATCAGTAAATGACCATACTGCAGGTGTATACGTTAATATTAATATAATATGAAGACTGTAGTTGAATAACTGCCACCCTGGCCTCCTGCCTTTCCCACTTATTTTCTAATTCCACTGGCCTGGCCTGAGATAAATAATATTTAAACACGTATGTTCGCCTGAGGCGTGTTCTGTGTTGGTAGAATACACGTACAGCAGACTAAACAACATCAGTCACAGGGTTAATTGATCCCCATTATTGGACCTCACAGTTCTGCAACTTAAGGGCCCTACACATTTAAAGATCCGCCACAGAGCTGCCCGACGGCGGATATGGCCGACGGGCGACCCGTCGGCGGGGGGGGGCAGTGACGGGGGGAGTAAAGTTACTTCACTCCCCCCGTCACACGGCTCCCTAGAACTGCAGGCAAATATGGACGAGATCGTCCATATTGGCCTGCATGCACAGCCGACGGGGCACCAGCGATGAACGAGCGCGAGGCCGCGCATCGTTCATCGCTGGTGCCTCCACACTGCACGATATGAATGTTATCTCGTTCATTAATGAACGAGATTGTTCATATCCTGCAGTCAAATCGCCCAGTGTGTAGGGCCTACTAGGCAGGTATCCAATTAGCCACGATAACCATTTTTCTCTGCAAAAAAATGCGAAATCACAGCTTTTTTCATGACGCACAATATCGCAGATATCCAATTACTCGCATGCAATAATTCTCCATAGGGTTTATCACAAATATCTCTTCACTTACTCTGAGCAGGTGAAAAGTTGGGGAATATCCCTATTTTTGCGTAAAAATGTCAGGTCTTGGGTCAGAGTCCATTGGACAACCCCCTTAATGGTGAATTGGTCACTTTGAATTTTTCAATAATTTTCTCTGACGTCCTAGTGGATGATGGGTACTCCGTAAGGACCATGGGGTATAGACGGGCTCCACAGGAGACTGGGCACTCTTAAAAGAAAGATTAGGTACTATATCTGGTGTGTACTGGCTCCTCCCTCTATGCCCCTCCTCCAGACCTCAGTTAGTATCTGTGCCCGGCCAGAGCTGGATGCACCCTAGGGGCTCTCCTGAGCTTCCTAGAAAAGAAAGTATTTGTTAGGTTTTTTATTTTCAGTGAGATCTGCTGGCAACAGACTCACTGCTACGTGGGACTGAGGGGAGAGAAGCGAACCTACCTGCTTGCAGCTAGCTTGGGCTTCTAAGGCTACTGAACACCATTAGCTCCAGAGGGATCGAACACAGGCCCAGTCCTCGGTCGTCCGGTCCCGGAGCCGCGCCGCCGTCCCCCTTGCAGAGCCAGAAGAACCGAAGAGAAGTTGAAAATCGGCAGCTGAAGACTCCGGTCTCCATTAAGGTAGCGCACAGCACTGCAGCTGTGCGCCATTGCTCCCACAGCACACCACACACTCCGGTCACTGATGGGTGCAGGGCGCTGGGGGGGGGGCGCCCTGGGCAGCAATTAGATTACCTTACTTGGCGAAAAGCACATAATACAGTCTGATAAACTGTATATGTGCATTAACCACCCCATTAAAGTACATAAAAGGACAGAAGCCCGCCGCTGAGGGGGCCGGGCCTTCTTCCTCAGCACACCGGCGCCATTTTCTCTTCACAGCTCAGCTGGAAGGAAGCTCCCCAGGCTCTCCCCTGCAGTATCCTGGTACACAAAGGGTAAAAAAGAGAGGGGGGGCACATAAATTTAGGCGAAAAACTGTGTATATAAGCTGCTATAGGGGAAAAATCACTCAGTATAGTGTACATCCCTGTATTATATAGCGCTGTGGTGTGTGCTGGCATACTCTCTCTCTGTCTCTCCAAAGGGCCTGGTGGGGGAACTGTCTTCAAATAGAGCATCCCCTGTGTGTGTGGTGTGTCGGTACGCGTGTGTCGACATGTCTGAGGTAAAAGGCTCCTCTAAGGAGGTGATAGAGCGGATAAGTGTGTGGGAGGGTGTCTCCGTCAACAACGCCGACACCTGTTTGGATATGTGTAAGTGCTGAGGTAAAATTATTGCACAAAAGGTTAGGGAACAGAAAGGAAATCTACCCTGGTCTGTCCCTATGTCACAGAGTCCTTCAGAGTCTCTCTATGCTCACTATCCAAAATAACAAACACTGGTATCGACACGGAGTTTAACTCCACTGTCGACTACGATAATGCAAAGTTACAGCCAAGAGGGCTAAAAGATATTCAATATATGATTATTGGAATAAAAGATGATTTGCATATCACTGATGACTCATCTGTCCCTGACACGAGAGTACACATGTTAAGGGGAAGAATGCTGAGGTAAATTTCCCTCCTCTCATGAGGAAAAAGAGCGGGAATCTCCAGACAAGAGACGGCAGCTTCCCACAAGAGAATTCTCAGGCTGTATCCTTTCCCCACTAGGGCCAGGATGTGTTGAGAATCTTCCCCTTGGGTGTCCTGTTTGCACTAGCTATTCTCAGGGATCCTGCAGATAGTGTGCACATTCTAGTATACTACCCAGACCGGCGATTGTGTCGGCATGGGTTTATAGCGCTGTGGCAGCGTGGACAGGTACCTTATCAGCAGAGATTGAGACCCTAGTATGCATATAAATATTTTAAGATGCTGTCTTAAGTGATAGATATATAATTATAATGCATGCCCAAAGGGACATCAGTATACTGGGTCCTAGAGACAAAAGCTATGTAGATTTCTGCTTGACGTGTCCTGTAGAATATACATTGGACAGATGATGCCGACTTAAGAGGCATATGGAAGGCTGAGGATTGTGTGGAGAAAGGTTCTCGGGCCTGGTCTCCACAGCTATAGCTGGTAATTCTGATATTTTGCCTTATATTCCTGCACAGCCTAGGAAAGCACGACATTATTAAATGCAGCTTTTCGAATAAAGAAACAAGAAGCTGTACAACACAGCTAGTCCCCAGGAACAGAAGTCCTCCCCGGCCTCTACAAAAATCCACCGCATGTCGCTGGGGCTCCACAGGCGGAGCTAGGCCCGGTGGGAACACGCCTTCGTAAGTTTAGCCACAAGTGGGTTCACTCCCTGTTAGATCCCTGGGCAATAGAAATTGTATCGCAGGGATACAGGCTGGACTGTGAGAAGATGCCCCCTCACCGAGGACCCGGCGGGCTTCCCCCCAAGAGAGGGAGCCAGTGTTAACTGCAATTTGTAAATTGTATCTTCAACAGGTGGTGGTCAAGGGTCCCCTCCTTCAACAAGAGGGTGTTATTATTCGACCATGTTATAATCCCGAAACCAGACGGTTCGGTTAGACCCATATTGAATTAAAATCCCTGAACATATACCTGAAAAGGTTCAGGTTCAAGATGGAAACGCTAAGAGCGGTCATTGCAAGCCTGAAATGAATCGGGACATAAGGGATGCATACCTTCATGTCCCCATTTATCCACCTCATCAGGCGTACCTCAGAATTGCGGTACGAGATTGTCATTACCAAGTTCACCAAGGTAATGGCGGATATGATGGTGCTCCTGCGGAAGCAAGGTGTCACTATTATCACATACTTGGATGATCTCCTCATAAAAGCGAGATCAAGAGAGCAGTTGCTGGACAGCGTATCACCTTCTCTGGAAGTGAAACGGCAACACGACTGGATTCTATATATTCCGAAGTCGCAGTTGGTTCCTACAGCTCATCTGCCTCGCCTAGGCATGATCCTAGACACAGACCAGAAGAGGGTTTATCTCCCGATAGAGAGAGCTCAGGAGCTCATGACACTGGTCAGGAATCTATTGAAAACCAAAACAGGTGTCAGTGCATCACTGCACTCGAGTCCTGGGAAGGATGATGGCATCATACGAGGCCATCCCCTTCGGCTGGTTCCATGCAAGGACAATGGAACTTACTGGACAAGTGGTCCGGATCACATCTTCAGATGCATCGGTTAATCACCCTATCCCCCAGGGCCAGGGTGTCTCTCCTGTGGTGGCTGCGGAGTGCTCACCTTCTCGAGGGCCGCAGATTCGGCATTCAGGACTGGGTCCTGGTGACCACGGATGCAAGCCTCCGAGGGTGGGGGGCAGTTACACAGGGAAGAAAATTCCAAGGTTTGTGGTCAAGCCAACAGACTTGCCTTCACATCAATATCCTGGAACTAAGGGCCATATACAACGCCCTAAGTCAAGCGGAGTTCCTGCTTCGCGACCAACCGGTTCTGATCCAGTCAGACTGCAGGGGCTCATGTAAACCGCCAGGGTGGTACAAGGAGCAGGGTGGCGAGGGTAGAAGCCACCAGAATTCTTCTACGGGCGGGAATCAAGTAAGCGCACTGTCAGCAGTGTTCATTCCGGGAGTGGACACGACCTCCACCCGGGAAAGTGGTGACTTCATCAGGAAGTCTTCACGCAGTTTTGCAAATTGATGGGAACTGCCTCAGGTGGACTACATGGCGTCCCACCTCAATAAAAAGATAAAAAAGGTTTTACGCTGGGTCAAGGGACTCTCAGGCGATAGCTGTGGTCGCACTAGTAACACCGTGGGTGTTCCAGTCGGTCTATATATTCCCTCCTCTTCCTCTCAGACCCAAGGGCTGAGAATTGTAATAAACGGAGGAGTGTGAACAATATTCTTTGCTCCGGATTGGCCAAGAAGGACTCGGTACCCGGAACTGCAAGAAATGCTCTCAGAGGACCCATGGCCTCTGCCTCTCAGTCAGGACTTGTTGCAACAGGGACCCTGTCTGTTCCAAGACTTACCGCGGCTGCGTTGGACGGCATGGCGGTTGAACGCCGGATCCTAGCGGAAAAGGGCATTCCGGATGCAGTTATTCCTACGCTGATAAAGGCTAGGAAAGACATGACAGCAAGACTTTTTCACTGTATATGGTGAAAATAGGTTGCTTGGTGTGTGGCCGGGAAGGCCCTACAGAGGAATTCCAGCGGGGTCGATTCCTGCACTTCCTACAGTCAGGAGTGACTATGGGCCTAAAATTAGGATCCATAAAGGCCAAGATTTCGGCCCTATCCCTTTTTCTCTCAAAAAGAACTGGCTTCACTGCCTGAAGTTCGGACGTTGTTACAGGGGTGCTGCATATTCAGCCCCTTTTGTGCCTCCAGTGGCACCTTGGGATCTTAACGTTGTGTTGGATTCCTAAAATCCCACTGGTTTGAGCCACTTAAGACCGTGGAGCTAAAATATCTCACGTGGAAAGTGGTCATGCTTTTGGCCTTAGCTTGGACTAGGCGTGTGTCAGAATTGGCGGCTTTGTCATGTAAAAGCCCATATCTGATCTTCCATATGGAAAGGGCAGAATGGAGGACTCGTCCCCAATTTCTCCCTAAGGTGGTATCATCGTTTCATTTGAACCAACCTATTGTGGTGCCTGCGGCTACTCGGGACTTGGAGGATTCCAAGTTGCTGGACGTAGTCCGGGCCCTGAAACTTTATGTTTCCAGGACGGCTAGAGTCAGAAAAACTGACTCGCAATTTATCCCGCATGCACCCAACAAGCTGGGTGCTCCTGCTTCAAAGCAGACTATTGCTCGCTGGATCTGCAGCACGATTCAGCTTGCACATTCTGTGGCTGGACTGCCGCATCCTAAAATCAGTAAAAGCCCATTCCACGAGGAAGGTGGGCTCTTCTTGGGCGGCTGCCCGAGGGGTCTCGGCTTTACAACTTTGCCGAGCTGCTACTTGGTCGGGTTCAAACACTTTTGCAAAATTCTACAAGTTTGATACCCTGGCTGAGGAGGACCTTGAGTTTGCTCATTCGGTGCTGCAGAGTCATCCGCACTCTCCCGCCCGTTTGGGAGCTTTGGTATAATCCCCATGGTCCTTACGGAGTACCCAGCATCCACTAGGACGTCAGAGAAAATAAGAATTTACTCACCGGTAATTCTATTTCTCGTGGTCCGTAGTGGATGCTGGGAGCCCGTCCCAAGTGCGGACTCTCTGCAATACATGTATATAGTTATTGCTTAACTAACGGGTTATTGTATGAGCCATCTGTTGAGAGAGGCTCAGTTATTGTTCATACTGTTAACTGGGTATAGTTATCACGAGTTGTACGGTGTGATTGGTGTGGCTGGTATGAGTCTTACCCTGGATTCCAAATCCTTTCCTAGTAATGTCAGCTCTTCCGGGCACAGTTTCCCTAACTGAGGTCTGGAGGAGGGGCATAGAGGGAGGAGCCAGTGCACACCAGATATAGTACCTAATCTTTCTTCTAAGAGTGCCCAGTCTCCTGCGGAGCCCGTCTATACCCCATGGTCCTTACGGAGTACCCAGCATCCACTACGGACTACGAGAAATAGAATTACCGGTGAGTAAATTCTTATTTTTAATTAGCCAATAATAAGATGTCAGTTTTGAGGTGAAAAAGTGCAAAGTGATGGAAATTGGGGTACAAGATATGGGACAGGTATACGAGAGGGCTTTATGAGTGGAAGAAGTGTTTTTAGGCTTCCAGGTCATTTTTGCAAGGTTTTTAAAAGTGCCTTTAATTGACAATTTCATGTACCCCAAATTTAATGAGAGCATTTATTTTACACAAAAAGCTTTATTTTTTATTATTTTTCAATTGTTTTTAAAAGAATACATATTGCAGCCATTTAACACCTTTTAATTTCCCAAAATCTTTTTATTATGCCCTCTACTTCTATATTGTATATACTTCTATGTCACTTTGGCATTTATAGGGGTACAGTCAGATTTCCCCATTTTTATCTGCACTTTTTGCTAGTTAAAGCATCACCCATTTTCACTATTTTCTAATAGGACAGGACAAAAAATGGGCGTGCGCATATCCGTGATAAGCAGGATTTTCGGCTGGTCGGTGCGATAACTTTACCTGTGATCACATTATTGTGGCTAATTGGATAAACACCCCCCCATAGGGAGAAAGGAAAGTTGATTGTTTACAGTCTGCCTCAAGAAATGTCATTTAGACATTCGCAAAACCTGTATGTACTATGGGGGTCATTCTGAGTTGATCGCTCGCTAGCAACTTTTTGCAGCACTGCGATCAGGTTAAATCTCGGCAAAACTGCGCATGGGTGTTGTACGGGTACAAAGAGGATCGGTGCTGGGCAATGGATTTAATGAACAATCCATTTGCACAGTCGATCACAAGTAGATTGACAGGAAGAGGGCGTTTGTGGGTGTCAACTGACCGTTTTCTGGGAGTGTTTGGAAAAACGCAGGCGTGTCCAGGCGTTTGCAGGGCGGATGTCTGACGCCAATTTCCGGGACCAAAAAGACTGAAGTGATCGCAGCGGCTGAGTAAGTCCAGAGCTACTCAGAAACAACAAAAAACTTTTTTGTCCCGTCGGCTGCAAAAGCGCTCGCACTCTTGCAAAGCAAAAATACACTCCCCCATAGGCGGCGACTATCTGATCGCAGCGCTGCAAAAAGTTGCTAGCGAGCGATCAACTCGGAATGACCCTCAATGCTAGAGACGGTTCAGCCATTGAGCTGAGGATATTGCAGCTGGAGAATGAGTGGGGAAAGTGGAGCATTATGACAGCGTGCAGTGACTCACCTAGGCTGCTCTGCGTTGTTACAGGGGGAGAATGCAGTCAGGAGAAAGGTGCTGCTAATGATTAATTACATAAACACATTATGCAAAACTCTGTTCATTGTGATACGAGATGGAGTGACAGCTACTATAGTTATGCTAATCTGTCTGCCTGCTTAGACAGCTGGGCTGGAGGTATAGGGAAGGCAGGTTGTTGAGTGATTGAATTAATTTACTATCTTGGAAATGGATTATCCAGCAAGCAGGACTGGTGCCCCAGGTTCAGCCGGACTGGTGCGTTCTATTAGGAGTTGCATTACGATGCACAGGTCACAGGGAATAAAGTATAAGCAATTGAAGTTTTTTTTGTCGCTCAGAGTATTGTTTGCTCCTCACAAGTGGTGCTGTAATAAGTCACTTCTGCATAAATCTGCATTTTACAGCGTTCCTTTCATCAGCCTGTGGTCTCAGCACCAACAGTTCCATGCGATAGTCTGCAGTGTATTGTAGCTGCTCTGTTGTGTAGATGAAAGCAAAGCAGGATCATTGCGGACCCTTATCAGGAGTAGTGAAGACAGAACCATCCAGAGGTCACGTCGCCTGCGGCCAGTGCTGCAAACGCCCTTTGCATCATGAGGCGATAGATAAAATGGTAACAGATAATGATACATTGCCTGCTACTGTGCTACCCATCAGAAGAGTACATCTCAGCTTTCCGAAAGACAACAAGGAGACGCAATAAGCCTCAGCCACCCCCAATCTGCACAAACCATGCCTCTAAACGGTCCAAATTCTGCCCAGGTCACCCAAACACACCCTTATTGAGCGGCACCACGCCCCTGTACATGCAAGTCCACACCCCAATTGTGATCGGAAGTAGTTATATCAGTGATTTATTTATACATGTTAGTACATAAATTAATGTTTAAATTGACAAAGATTAAGATATTTACAGAAAATGACGGAGTGTTGGCTATAGATATTTAGGACTTCTGTCCTTCTGGTCCATAATTGTCGATGCCTATTGTGGTGGGTTACCACGCTCCGAGGTTCCGGGATGCACTTGTCATACATTATACCCCTCACACCTCCCCTTGTTAAACATCATGCCCCAAACCGCTCTCCCCTTGTCAAACATGCCACCTTACTTCCTTACCATGCAATATTCCCCCCACCCCCCATTTTCCCATGCCACTTATTACACTGTAGGTCTTCATCATCCACACCTACTATAATCCAACCACTGTGTCTGACAGCAAGCATCCACCAAAGGGGTACATGGATGTACCTGCTGGTAAGGTGGGCACTATGATGCCACATACTCATGTATACATGTTAGTATTAGTAATAGCGCTTTCACATAGCAGCCGAGGCTTTGACCCGGCCTTTGGAACACGGATTGGATCCCGGTCCCAACTCAGTACCCCCTTTCACACAAGAGATGAAATTCCCGGGGCAAGCATTTGTACCCGAGAATTTGCCAGGGCTTGCCAGCATAACCCTGGGCCTTTCTCTGTGTGAAAGGGACAACCAGAGAAAGGAGTCGGGTTGAGCCAGCCTGCCCCTGCAAATTATCTTGTCAAAATCTCTGTGTGAAAGAGACAACCTGAGTCAAAAGTCCCTGGTCCTTGACCATTGTCACGACCAGGTTTGAAGCCCCTGTATTTTTGACCCCGGTAGACCCTTTCACACAGAGAATGGGACGGGTTGACCCGGAATGGCCTTGCAAATTATCTGGTCAAAATCTCTGTGTGAAAAGGGTGTAAGAAAGTTTACTGTATATCCAGGACTGTTGTCGACAGAAGGTGTTCTCTGCTTTTATTCTGACTGTCCCTTGTGTCCCACAAACCCACATGGCCTCATTGCAGGAGAGACCGAAGCCAACATGTTCTATTCATGGGTAACCCTGCTAGGACCTCACAGAGCCCTGGTGTTGGTGGATCAGGGTGAAGCGGCTATTCATTTAATGACGAAGGCTATTCATTTAAGAGTGATAGGCTCATTTTCTGTCCCATCATCTTCAACTGAGCTTCATACAAGACGGGACAGAATGTTAGCTCCTCAAGCAGTGTTTGCCGTGGCACAATCCTGGCTTAAGGGGTATTAGAGGTAATACCCCCCAATTTCCTTCCCTATATTTAGGAGCGTTGGCCAACCGTAACAGAATTCTTGCGCTATCTAATCATTCGTAAAGTAATAAATGAAATGAGCAGAAGAATTATGCATCAGAATCACAGAGACCGTGTTTCAGGCCCAGGTAAAATGCAGACACAGGAGCCATTGTAACAGCTGGGGACTTCATACGCCCCTGCTGGAACAGGATAGGAGAGCTTTGTGAGACAGTTTGCTCTCCTGCCGTGTGTACACAGGGATTAGGGTCAGGGAGCTCTCCCACCTGAAGAAGTATTGAGGTGGGGTGTTAACAGGAAGAGAGGAGTGGGCAGGTACAAAGCTCGTTGGCAGAAAGATGCATTCACAATTATGTAAGAAGGTTTAGCAGCACAGTGTGCTATTTATACACGTCTGCCGGCTTACACAGGGGCCTGTATACAGCAAGTTCAGTGACACGGCCCTCTCACAAGGAAGCACTGTCATAAAGAACCATTTACTAAATATAACTTTTTGTGCTTTGTAAGTTGGCATCGCTGCGTTTGCAGTCTGTGAACGGACAAATTATAATCAGAAAAACGTAAGGGACTGGAAGGGCCTGGAAGCCTAAATCAGACGCTGCTTTGCACGGATAAGGCCTCAGCAATATACAATAATATAAGCTTTAAATCAGATTGTTTCCTATGCGGCAAGCATGTACCATACAGGCCAGAGGGTCAGAAAGCAATATTAGAGGGCTGCAAAGCAGCACAGCGGTCGCTGACTAAAATGCCATTCTCAGAGCCCGAGCTTAGCTCACCTGCTTCCAATACCCTAAATGCTGTTATTGCGCGTAAAAAAATCACATGTATGTTTATAAAGTTGCGGCTTTGCATATTATCGCTGATTCCGAGTCACATGCGTTTCGATGTTCACGGAGTTCAGTGAATGTTTGCTGCTGCACGTGTGCAAAAACCCCTAAAAGTTTGTGCGGTGCGTGCGTTACAGAGTGTAAGCAAAGAGGGCCAAATTCATGTCTGTACGCAGCGCTGATAATCACGCAACTGAACGATTATCCCAGACCGTGCATGTGCTGCGCACGCACTAAGGTATCACTGTGATGTCACTGGCGGTGAGAATTTAAACGCAGAGTGATTGACAGGAAGGGACCATTTGAAAGAGGTAACAAGGAGTAGCGGCAAAAAAACGCAGGCGTGTCACGGTCATTTTCAGGGGGGTGTTTCTGCCATCAACTGCGATCATGTACGCAACATGGAGCCTGCATTGCTACCGCCACGGCCAGTCTGCATGACCATTGGGGGGTGGGGTGGGGGGGAGTCGGTGTGCCTCGTTATTGCGACAATGCTGCACATCTGCTGAGGACTTTGCGATGGCTCTGGTGGGGGGGGGGGGGGGGGGGGCATCTGTGTGTCACGTGCTGCACCACTTCTCTGGAATTCCCTACCTCTCCCCCTCAGACTCTCCACCTCTCTACAAAACTTCAAACGGGCTCTCAAGACCCATTCTTCACCAGACACAGCCAAATCTCATCCTAAACCTCTGTTCCACGCTCTCTATGTACCCCATCTGTGTCACCCCTGTCTGTCTACCCCCCCCCCCCCCCCCCCCTTTAGATTGTAAGCTCTCACGAGCAGGGCCCTCTTCCCTCATGTGCTTATCCTTTCTTACTTTAATAATCTTCAACTGCACCACATCCAGCAGTCTTCTGCCACCTGATACTTATTCCAGTGTCATCTGCTGATGTAGCTATGTTTATTTACCCTGTACTTGTCCTATACTGTCATCAACTGTAAGTTGCTGTTTTCCTGTTTGATTATTCATGTACTCTGTAATTGGGCGCTGCGGAACCCTTGTGGCGCCATATAAAGGATAATAATAATAAATATAGGACCCACAAGTGATCACCGTTGATTTATCTGTGGTAGTTGTAGTGCACCTGCCCAGTGACCCCGCACAACATCTGCTGTAATCATTTCTAATCGCATTTATTATTTTTTCTAGAACTGCATTGCGTAATAATTGCGATGTGTATTTACGGTAAATTAGGGCACGTAGCGGGCAGTATCTAGGATTATGGTGACATTACCTGGAAGAGGCCCACATAACACAGCACACTCTGACAGAACGCTGTGCGACAGACGGACACTCCCCGGAATGTTAACTCTGTCCCTCCCAGGAAAGTTTGCTATGATTTGACGTACACAGAACATGCAGACACTTCCTTGACAAACACAAGTCTTTAAACTTTCCTGTACGATTAGTGACAAGGAACAAAGGTGACTGCCTGGGAAACACGCCAGAATACATACCTGATGCAGCCTTGTGAGCGCTGCAGGCAACGCCAACTCTGAAACGGGGACGCGCTAGCAAGCTTGATGATCAGAGACTCTGACGTCCCTTTTTATGTTCCACCTAGCGACACCATATGTACTGGTATGGGACACGCTGAGCTGGTCCCTTTGAAAACATGCCATTGGGACAAATGTGGCACAGTGGTTAGCATTGCTGTCTCACAGCACTGGAGTGACGTGTTGGATTCCTGACCAGGGGAACTATATGTGTGTCGTTTGCATGTGGGTGTGTGTGCTTGTGTGTTAGGGAATTTATGGGGACATTTACTAAACAGTGATAAGAGTGGAGAAGTGAGCCAGTGGAGAAGTTGCCCATGGCAACCAATCAGCACTGAAGTAACATCTATAATTTGCATACTACAAAATGATACAGAGCTGCTGATTGGTTGATGGGGCAACTTCTCCACTGGCTCACTTCTCCGCTCTTATCACTGCTTAGTAAATGTCCCCCTCAGACTGCAATCACTGGGGTGGAGGGGAGCAGATGTGAAAGACAAATATTCTGTGTGCAGCGCTGTGTGAATGGGTGGCGCTAATTAAATACCTGCTGACATAAGGAGCCTCGTTTGCTCAGCCAAACTACCCTCAGATGTGACCGCGGGGGGGCTGCAGCTAAACAGGGGGATTATTGTTGCATGGAACTGCAACACAAAATAAACACATCTGCCATGTGTATAATGAAGGGGTGGTTCCGTGATTCCCCATTAAAACCAGTATGTACAGACTGGGTTTATTAACGGCAGGGACAGTCCATCACTACGTGCACATCCACGTCCTTTCCAAGTATTTTGTTGTCACTGTATTAAACGTCATTGTGAGGTTCAGCGAAAATGTAATTAAGGGCGTTTAATAAAACTTAATTGTCTGGGTGCGGAGAGAGGATGTTTGTATAGTGTGTTTGTCAGAGAGAAATAAATTGTGGCCTCGATGATTAAAAATGTCAGCAGTTCCAGCTTATAGAAGAGTGTGTACACTGTGACCCCGGCTAGTACGGTCAATGCCCAAACAAAGATCAGACCGGCCTCATAAATAAACCCAGAATGTTCGGAGCCTGCCATTAGAACTCAATGTAAAACTCTGGGCTGAGGTGCCCGTGGCAAAAAGTGAGAGTTATTAGGGGGGGCGGCTATACTCCGGACGGAACCAGCTCGCAGACTAACAATTTTCTAGGCATCGGTGACATAGCTTGTCCTGATTAATATTCATCAGGTCTGACTTATATATTCATGAGGCGTTGGCCCCTAGTGATTGGATAAGTCTGCATCCTCATGAATATTAAACATGGCCGCTTCAACTGCGTGAAGGCGACCGGACACTTTAAAGTCGGTCGTCTGTCACTTATACATATTGAAGAAACCGCCCTCGGCTATTTGTGAGCATGTTGCGTAATTAAGTAAAGTGAAGGGTGGATGTCAGGGGACCAACCTCCAGGTGTAACACTGCCATGCAGGATCCTAATATGGGAGTACAACCCTCTCTCATTCAATAGATCACACCCACATTAATCCGGAGGGTTTATTTAAGGATTCTATTGAGCACTACTGAACAGGACTGGACTAAAGGAACACAGAAGATGGTGATTTCTTATGTTACAGTAAGCCTGACAAATTGATCTATCCCCATAGGGCAAAAGGCGAAAGACAATCTCCGCCTTGCGTCACCTCTACTCGCCGCCCCTTGTATAGTACATTGGTAATGCAGAAAAGTGACAGTTGGGCATGCTCTGTCTTGTTCCACTGATCTCCAAAAAATGAAATGTGCTGTAACTCCTTACCCTAATTGTGGCCACTATTCACTGTCACAGCCACACACCCAACCAGAAGTCAGATTTGTTTCTTTTTTTTTTTTTTTTATCAACACTTATTGGAATTAGAAAATAATTACCTGTATTTAAAACAAAATAAAGATTTGCCAATAATGGCCTGTTTGCAAATTTATGCATGAGCAGTGGAACCGATAATCCAGTTCCAGCAATCCGGAAAACTCAGTGAAAGAAATGCGTTACTTAAGTAATACATATAAATTTCTCTTACGTCCTAGAGGGTGCTGGGGACTCCGTAAGGACCATGGGGTATAGACGGGCTCCGCAGGAGATAGGGCACCTAAAAAGAACTATGACTATGGGTGTGCACTGGCTCCTCCCTCTATGCCCCTCCTCCAGACCTCAGTTAGATCTCGTGCCCAGAGGAGAATGTGTGCACTGCAGAGAGCTCTCCAGAGTTTTCTGTGGAAAAAGAATTTTGTTAGGTTTTTTATTTTCAGGGAGTCCTGTTGGCAACAGGCTCCCTGCATCGTGGGACCGAGGAGAGAGAAGCAGAGCTGGCTTGTAAAGTTGGGCACTGTTTCTAGGCTACTGGACACCATTAGCTCCAGAGGGAGTCGGAACACAGGTCTTACCTGGGGTTCGTCCCGGAGCCGCGCCGCCGTCCTCCTCACAGATGCCGAAGATAGAAGCCAGGTGAGCATTGAGCAAAAGACTTCAGGCGGCAGAAGACATCAGATCTTCATGAGGTAAGCTGCGCGCCATTGCTCCGTCACACACACACAAGCAGGCACTGAAGGGTGCAGGGCGCCCTGGGCAGCAATAAACCTAAATTTGGCCATAAATACGATGGATTAGGCTGTGGGACAGTAAATCCGCGGACCCCCGCCATTTTATTAGTATATGATGATGGGACCGAAGCCCGCCGTCGGGTGGGCGGGGCTTGCTCCTCAGCACTAACCAGCGCCATTTTCTCCACAGAGGCTGCATGAGAAAACGCTGTCTCCCTGTTCTCTCCCCTGCTGAGCTTCACAGGTTGGAAAAAGGAGGAGGGGGGCACTTTGGCGACGCAGTGAGTGGAGATTACAATTATAAACATATAACAGCGCTATCTGGTCATATATTCCAGTGTTTTTAAGCGCTGGGTGTGTGCTGGCATACTCTCTCTCTCTCTCTGTCTCTCCTAAGGGCCTGGTTGGGGTTTTGTCCCCTTATAGGTAACTCCCTGTGTGTGTGGGGTGTCGGTACGTGTGTGTCGACATGTTTGAGGCGGAAGGCTTCTCCAATGAGGTGGAGCAAATGAGTGGTGTGTCCCCGTCGGTTGTGCCGACTCCAGATTTGATGGACATGTGGCATACGTTGCATGCAAGTGTGACATCTTTACATAAAAGGCTTGATAAGGCTGGTTTAGGGGGGACATCAGGCGGTCAATCCTCAGATTGGACCGACTCACAGGGCCTGTCGGGGTCTCAAAAGCGTCCCTTAACACAAGACACTACTACCGACACGGATTCTGATTCCAGTGTCGACTATGACAAAGTAAAATTGCACCCTAGGGTGACTAAAACTATTCAGTGTATGATTGTGGCAATAAGGGATGTGTTGCATATTGTGGATGAACCCTCGGTCCCCGACACAAGGGTACACATGTTTAAAGAAAATAAGAATTTACTTACCGATAATTCTATTTCTCGGAGTCCGTAGTGGATGCTGGGGTTCCTGAAAGGACCATGGGGAATAGCGGCTCCGCAGGAGACAGGGCACAAAAAGTAAAGCTTTAGGATCAGGTGGTGTGCACTGGCTCCTCCCCCTATGACCCTCCTCCAAGCCTCAGTTAGGTACTGTGCCCGGACGAGCGTACACAATAAGGAAGGATTTATGAATCCCGGGTAAGACTCATACCAGCCACACCAATCACACTGTACAACCTGTGATCTGAACCCAGTTAACAGTATGATAACAGCGGAGCCTCTGAAAAGATGGCTCACAACAATAATAACCCGATTTTTGTAACTATGTACAAGTAATGCAGATAATCCGCACTTGGGATGGGCGCCCAGCATCCACTACAGACTCCGAGAAATAGAATTATCGGTAAGTAAATTCTTATTTTCTCTATCGTCCTAGTGGATGCTGGGGTTCCTGAAAGGACCATGGGGATTATACCAAAGCTCCCAAACGGGCGGGAGAGTGCGGATGACTCTGCAGCACCGAATGAGAGAACTCCAGGTCCTCCTTAGCCAGGGTATCAAATTTGTAGGATTTTACAAACGTGTTTGCCCCTGACTAAATAGCCGCTCGGCAAAGTTGTAAAGCCGAGACCCCTCGGGCAGCCGCCCAAGATGAGCCCACCTTCCTTGTGGAATGGGCATTTACATATTTTGGCTGTGGCAGGCCTGCCACAGAATGTGCAAGCTGAATTGTATTACACATCCAACTAGCAAAAGTCTGCTTAAAAGCAAGAGCACCCAGTTTGTTGGGTGCATACAGGATAACAGCAAGTCAGTTTTCCTGACTCCAGCCGTCCTGGAACCTATATTTTCAGGGCCCTGACCACATCTAGCAACTTGGAGTCCTCCAAGTCCCTAGTAGGCGCAAGACACCACAATAAGCTGGTTCAGGTGAAACACTGACACCACCTTAGGGAGAGAACTGGGGACGAGTCCGCAGCTCTGCCCTGTCCGAATGGACAAACAGATATGGGCTTTTTTGAGAAAAAAACCACCAATTTGACACTCGCCTGGTCCAGGCCAGGTCCAAGAGCATGTTCACTTTTCATGTGAGATGCTTCAAATCCACAGATTTGACTGGTTTTAAACCAATGTGTTTTGAGGAATCCCAGAACTACGTTGAGATCCCACAGTGCCACTGGAGGCACAAAAGGGGGTTGTATATGCAATACTCCCTTGACAAACTTCTGGACTTCAGGAACTGAAGCCAATTGTTTCTGGAAGAAAAATCGACAGGGCCGAAATTTGAACCTTAATGGACCCCAATTTGAGGCCCATAGACACTCCTGTTTGCAAGAAATGCAGGAATCGACCGAGTTGAAATTTCTCCGTGGGGCCTTCCTGGCCTCACACCACGCAACATATTTTCGCCACATGTGGTGATAATGTTGTGTGGTCACCTCCTTTCTGGCTTTGACCAGGGTAGGAATGACCTCTTCCTGAATGCCTTTTCCCTTAGGATCCGGCGTTCCACCGCCATGCCGTCAAACGCAGCTGCGGTAAGTCTTGGAACAGACATGGTACTTGCTGAAACAAGTCCCTTCTTAGCGGCAGAGGCCATAAGTCCTCTGTGAGCATCTCTTGAAGTTCCGGGTACCAAGTCCTTCTTGGCCAATCCGGAGCCATGAGTATAGTTCTTACTCCTCTACGTCTTATAATTCTCAGTACCTTAGGTATGAAAAGCAGAGGATGGAACACATACACCGACTGGTACACCCACGGTGTTACCAGAACGTCCACAGCTATTGCCTGAGGGTCTCTTAACCTGGCGCAATACCTGTCCCGTTATTTGTTCAGACGGGACGCCATCATGTCCACCTTTGGTAATTCCCAACGGTTTACAATTATGTGGAAAACTTCCCCATGAAGTTCCCACTCTGCCAGGTGGAGGTCGTGCCTACTGAGGAAGTCTGCTTCCCAGTTTCCATTCCCGGAATGAAACACTGCTGACAGTGCTATCACATGATTTTCCGCCCAGCGAAAAGTCCTTGCAGTTTTTTGCCACTGCCCTCCTGCTTCTTGTGCCGCCCTGTCTATTTACGTGGGCGACTGCCGTGATGTTTTATCCCACTGGATCAATACCGGCTGACCTTGAAGCAGAGGTCTTGCTAAGCTTAGAGCATTATAAATTTACCCTTAGCTGTATTTATGTGGAGAAAAATCTCCAGACTTGATCACACTCCCTGGAAATTTTTTCCTTGTGTGACTGCTCCCCAGCCTCTCGGGCTGGCCTCCGTGGTCACCAACATCCAAAACTGAATGCCGAATCTGCGGCCCTCTAGAAGATGAGCACTCTGTAACCACCACAGGAGAGACACCCTTGTCCTTGGATATAGGGTTATCCGCTGATGCATCTGAAGATGCGATCCGGACCATTTGTCCAGCAGATCCCACTGAAAAGTTCTTGCATGAAATCTGCCGCCTGGAATTGCTTCGAAGGAAGTCACCATTTTTTTACCATGGCCCTTGTGCAATGATGCACTGATTTTAGGAGGTTCCTGACTAGCTCGGATAACTCCCTGGCTTTCTCTTCCGGGAGAAACACCTTTTTCTGGACTGTGTCCAGAATCATCCCTAAGCACAGGAGACTTGTTGTCGGGATCAGCTGCGATTTTGGAATATTTAGAATCCACCCCTGCTGTTGTAACAGTATCCGAGATAGTGCTACTCCGACCTCCAACTGTTCCCTGGACTTTGCCCTTATCAGGAGATCGTCCAAGTAAGGGATAATTAAGACGCCTTTTCTTCGAAGAAGAACCATCCTTTCGGCCATTACCTTGGTAAAGACCCGGGGTGCCGTAGACAATCCAAACGGCAGCGTCTGAAACTGATAGTGACAGTTCTGTACCACGAACCTGAGGTACCCTTAGTGATAAGGGCAAATTTGGGACATGGAGGTAAGCATCCCTGATGTCTCGGGACACCAGATAGTCCCCTTCTTCCCGGTTCGTTATCACTGCTCTGAGTGACTCCATCTTGATTTGAACCTTTGTAAGTGTTCAAATTTTTTTTTAGATTTAGAATAGGTCTCACCTAGCCTTCTGGCTTCAGTACCACAATATAGTGTGGAATAATACCCCCTTTTCTTGTTGTAGGAGGGGTAATTTAATTATCACCTGCTGGGAATACAGCTTGTGAATTTTTTTTTTTTCCCATACTGCCTCCTTGTCGGAGGGAGACCTTGGTAAAGCAGACTTCAGGAGCCTGCGCAGGGGAAACGTCTCGACATTCCAAACTGTACCCCTGGGATACTACTTGTAGGATCCAGGGGTCCTGTACGGTCTCAGCGTCATGCTGAGAGCTTGTCAGAAGCGGTGGAACGCTTCTGTTCCTGGGAATGGGCTGCCTGCTGCAGTCTTCTTCCCTTTCCTCTATCCCTGGGCAGATATGACTCTTATAGGGACGAAAGGACTGAAGCTGAAAAGACGGTGTCTTTTTCTGCAGAGATGTGACTTAGGGTAAAAACGGTGGATTTTCCAGCAGTTGCCGTGGCCACCAGGTCCGATGGACCGACCCCAAATAACTCCTCTTCCTTTATACGGCAATACACCTTTGTGCCGTTTGGAATCTGCATCACCTGACCACTGTCGTGTCCATAAACATATTCTGGCAGATATGGACATCGCACTTACTCTTGATGCCAGAGTGCAAATATCCCTCTGTGCATCTCGCATATATAGAAATGCATCCTTTAAATGCTCTATAGTCAATAAAATACTGTCCCTGTCAAGGGTATCAATATTTTTAGTCAGGGAATCCGACCAAGCCACCCCAGCTCTGCACATCCAGGCTGAGGCGATCGCTGGTCGCAGTATAACACCAGTATGTGTGTATATACTTTTTATGATATTTTTCCAGCCTCCTGTCAGCTGGCTCCTTGAGGACGGCCCTATCTATAGACGGTACCGCCACTTGTTCTGATAAGCGTGTGAGCGCCTTATCCACCCTAAGGGGTGTTTCCCAACGCGCCCTAACTTCTGGCGGGAAAGGGTATACCGCCCATATTTTCTATCGGGGGGAACCCACGCATCATCACACACTTCATTTAATTTATCTGATTCAGGAAAAACTACGGTAGTTTTTTCACATCCCACATAATACCCTCTTTTGTGGTACTTGTAGTATCAGAAATATGTAACACCTCCTTCATTGCCCTTAACGTGTGGCCCTAATAAGGAATACGTTTGTTTATTCACCGTCGACACTGGATTCAGTGTCCCTGTCTGTGTCTGTGTCGACCGACTAAAGTAAACGGGCGTTTTAAAACCCCTGACGGTGTTTTTGAGACGTCTGGACCGGTACTAATTGTTTGTCGGCCGTCTCATGTCGTCAACCGACCTTGGCGCGTGTTGACATTATCACGTAATTCCCTAAATAAGCCATCCATTCCGGTGTCGACTCCCTAGAGAGTGACATCACCATTACAGGCAATTGCTCCGCCTCCTCACCAACATCGTCCTCATACATGTCGACACACACGTACCGACACACAGCACACACACAGGGAATGCTCTGATAGAGGACAGGACCTACTAGCCCTTTGGAGAGACAGAGGGAGAGTTTGCCAGCACACACCAAAAACGCTATAATTATATAGGGACAACCTTATATAAGTGTTTTCCCTTATAGCATCTTTTTTATATATTTCTAACGCCAAATTAGTGCCCCCCCTCTCTGTTTTAACCCTGTTTCTGTAGTGCAGTGCAGGGGAGAGCCTGGGAGCCTTCCCTCCAGCCTTTCTGTGAGGGAAAATGGCGCTGTGTGCTGAGGAGATAGGCCCCGCCCCTTTTTCGGCGGCCTCGTCTCCCGCTCTTAACGGATTCTGGCAGGGGTTAAATATCTCCATATAGCCCCCGGAGGCTATATGTGAGGTATTTTTAGCCAAAAAAGGTTTTCATTTGCCTCCCAGGGCGCCCCCCTCCCAGCGCCCTGCACCCTCAGTGACTGCCGTGTGAAGTGTGCTGAGAGGAAAATGGCGCACAGCTGCAGTGCTGTGCGCTACCTTAAGAAGACTGAGGAGTCTTCTGCCGCCGATTCTGGACCTCTTCTCGTTTCAGCATCTGCAAGGGGGCCGGCGGCGAGGCTCCGGTGACCATCCAGGCTGTACCTGTGATCGTCCCTCTGGAGCTAATGTCCAGTAGCCAAGAAGCCAATCCATCCTGCACGCAGGTGAGTTCACTTCTTCTCCCCTAAGTCCCTCGTTGCAGTGATCCTGTTGCCAGCAGGACTCACTGTAAATAAAAAAACCTAAGCTAAACTTTTCTAAGCAGCTCTTTAGGAGAGCCACCTAGATTGCACCCTTCTCGGCCGGGCACAAAAATCTAACTGAGGCTTGGAGGAGGGTCATAGGGGGAGGAGCCAGTGCACACCACCTGATCCTAAAGCTTTACTTTTTGTGCCCTGTCTCCTGCGGAGCCGCTATTCCCCATGGTCCTTTCAGGAACCCCAGCATCCACTAGGACGATAGAGAAAAGAAACAGATTATTAATTTTCCCACATCTCATGAATTAAATGAGTTCTTTGGAAAAGCTTGGGAGACTCCGGATAAAAGACCGCAGATCCCCAAAAGAATTTTTATGGCATACCCTTTCCCTAAGCAGGACAGGGAGATTTGGGAATTACCCCCCACTGTAGACAAGGCCCTGACGCGCTTGTCCAAGAAAGTGGCACTACCGTCTCCTGACACAGCAGCCCTTAAGGACCCTGCAGATCGCAGGCAAGAAACTACCTTAAAGGGTATTTATTCTCATACGGGTGCTGTGCTAAGACCGACGATTGCGTCGGCATGGGTGTGTAGCGCAATTGCAGCTTGGACAGATGAGCTGACAGATCAATTTGATACTATGGATAAGGATACTATATTCCTAACTCTAGCACATATAAAAGACGCAGTCTTGTTTATGAGGGATGCTCAAAGGGACATTGGATTGCTAGCTTCTAGGGCCAATGCCATGTCTATCTCCGCAAGAAGATCCTTATGGACTCACCAATGGACGGGTGATGCGGATTCCAAAAAACATATGGAAGTACTACCCTATAAGGGTGATGTATTGTTTGGGGATGGGCTGACGGACCTGGTTTCCACAGCTACAGCAGGTAAATCAAATTTTTTACCATATATTCCCCAACAGCAAAAGAAAGCAACACCTTATCAGATGCAGTCCTTTCGGTCGCACAAGTCCAAAAGAGGTCGGGGATCCTCTTTCCTCGCCAGAGGTAAGAGAGCACCTGCTTCGGCAGGTGCCCAGGAACAAAAGTCCTCCCCGGCTGCTTCAAAACCCACAGCATGACGCTGGGGCTCCCCTGAGGGAGTCCGCACCGGTGGGGGCACGTCTTCGACTTTTCAGTCAGGCCTGGGGTGAGATCGGACCTGAATCCCTGGGTGTTGGAAATAGTTTCACAGGATTACAAACTGGAATTCGAGGAGGTGCCCCCGCGCCGATTTTTCAAGTCGGCCCTACCAGCTTCCACATCGGAAAGGGATGTAGTGTTAGCTGCAATTCAAATGCTGTGTATACAGCAAGTGATAATCAAGGTTCCCCTGCACCAGCAGGGAAGAGGTTACTACTCAACCCTATTTGTGGTCCCGAAACCGGACGGTTCGGTCAGACCGATTTTGAATCTGAAATCCCTAAACCTGTACATAAAAAGATTCAAATTCAAAGTGGAATTACTCAGAGCGATAGTAGCCAACATGGAGGAGGGGGAGTTTATGGTGTCTCTGGACATAAAGGATGCGTACCTTCATGTCCCCATATATGCCCCCCATCAGGAATACCTGAGATTCGCTGTACAGGATTGTCATTACCAATTTCAGACGTTGCCGTTTGGACTTTCCACGGCCCCGAGGATTTTCACCAAGATAATGGCGGAAATGATGGTGGTCCTGCGCAAGCATGGAGTCACAATTATCCCATACTTGGACGATCTCCTGATAAAAGCGAGATCAAGAGAGAAATTACTGAGCAGTGTGGCACTCTCTCTGAGAGTGCTCCAGCAACACGGTTGGACTCTAAATCTACCGAAGTCACAGTTGATTCCGACAACTCGTCTACCGTTCCTAGGTATGATACTGGATACGGAACAAATGAAGGTTTTCCTCCCAATAGAGAAAGCCCAAGACATCCAGAACATGGTCAGAGACCTGCTAAAACCGAAAAGGGTGTCAGTTCACCAATGCACTCGAGTTCTGGGGAAAATGGTGGCGGCCTACGAGGCCATTCCCTTCGGAAGGTTCCATGCAAGGACTTTTCAATGGGACCTTCTGGACAAGTGGTCCGGGTCCCATCTGCATTTACATCGGAAAATAACTCTGTCCCCAGGTACCAGTGTACCTCCTGTGGTGGTTGCAGAGTGCTCACCTGCTGGAGGGTCGCCGGTTCGGGATTCAGGACTGGATCCTGGTTACCACGGACGCGAGCCTCCGAGGATGGGGAGCGGTCACACAGGGAAAGACTTTTCAGGGTCTTTGGTCAGACCAGGAGTCCTGTCTACACATCAATGTGTTGGAACTCAGGGCCATTTACAACGGCCTTCGACAAGCGGAGAGTTTTCTTCGAAACCTTCCGGTTCTGATTCAATCAGACAATGTCACAGCAGTGGCTCATGTGAACCGCCAAGGCGGGACAAGAAGCAGAGTCGCAATGGCGGAAGCCACAAGGATCCTTCGCTGGGCGGAAAATCATGTAAGCGCTCTGTCGGCTATCTTCATTCCGGGAGTGGACAACTGGGAAGCAGACTTCCTCAGCAGTCACGATCTCCATCCAGGAGAGTGGGGACTTCATCAAGAAGTCTTTGCAGACGTAACACATCTTTGGGGAACTCCTCAAATATCAGGATTTTGGTACTTACCGATAAATCCCTTTCTCCGATTCCACAGGGGCCACTGGAGCGTAGTTACAATGGGGATATAGTAGGCAGTAATTGGGAGCTGGCACTTTAAAATTCTTCACTCTGTGGCTAGCTCCTCCCCTACTATCTCCCCTCCAAGCCAGTCTACGTAAAACTGTGCCCGAGGAGAGCTGGAAAAAACTAAACCGTAAGGTAGAGGAGGTTAATGACGCCCTGTAAACCAGCATAACACAAACTAAACCTGGAACAGAACCTAACAACCAACCGGCTAGCCCGAACTCAACAAGCAGTCATATGGTGATCTGCAAACCGTTAAGCAAAAAACAAGGAGGAACAGCGCTGGGCGGGCGTCCAGTGGCCCCTGTGGAATCGGAGAAAGGGATTTATCGGTAAGTACCAAAATCCTGATTTCTCCTTCATCCACTAGGGGCCACTGGAGCGTAGTTACAATGGGGACGTCCCAGAGCTCCCAAAACGGGTGGGAGAGCGCTGAGAGTCCTGTAAAACCGCTCGGCCAAACTGTGATGCAGAGGCCGCAAAAGTGTCAAACTTGTAGAATTTGACAAAACTAATGTCGGTCCAACCAAGTACCCGCCCGACATAAAGTATTCATGGAGACCCCACTGGCAGCTGCCCACTAAGGTCCCATAACGCGCGTAAAGTGCGTTGAAATGGAAAAACGGAGGCTCCCGAGCCACCGCCAAGAAGCCTGTCTGATGGTCAGATGTATCCAACAGCCCAGCATATGCTGGGACCCCGGCTATTTAGTACGGGAGCATCGTACCTAACAAAGAAGAAAAACCCTTTGTCGAATAGCCGAAGACCTCTGTAGAGAGAGTCGGCGAGCCTTGACAACAGTCAACTAGTAACTGAAAAACACTAGTGTCAGATTTATATGAAAAACGGACATCCCCTTTGGAAGAAACGACCTCTGAGGCCTAAGGTCAGCCGGGGGAGTTGCCAATAGAGTACTCCCTGAAAGAGAGGCCAAACTTACGGCCACCAGGCTAATCTCTTTTGGAAGAAAACCGAAAAAAGGCAGAGACCTAAACTTCAGGTCAATGTGGTTTTAAGCGCAGCGGAGCAAAACCTCCCAGAGAAACCAAAGATGACGGCTGAATGGTAACCGAAAGAAGGGGAAAACCCTCTTTTATCCTTATCATGTCCCATACAGTTTTCCGAAAGTGGCAAAAGCGAGGAAAGGTAACAGACTTCTGAAATCAGGGCCCAGTAGGCCTAACCGAACTAGGGAACTCCTCCCTTCTGAGGTCTCGTGGACAGTCACACCATTGAACAAGTAAAAGGACCCTATTGTCCAGTCTAGGTAGGAGCCAATGCTCCTCTACTGACAACAGGTGCAGGCTGGATCTTCAAGTCATGGGTGGCCCCACCAGAGCCACCGAGAGGACTAGCACGCATATTCTCCTCCTGTGTTACCGAAAGTGAGGTAAAAATAGAAAAGGAGGCAAGATAGAATAACCAGAAAACTCCCAGGAGCCCTGAGGGCATCCTCGGCTACTGCCACCAGAGCTCACGTCCCTGAGTAGTAAAGGGTTAAAGAGTCAGTCAGAACGGCCTGAGGTCGATTCGGAATCTCCGCCCACAGCAGACCAGTTGACAAGACTCTGGGGAATGTTCCCTCACCCAGGAGTCTGACCTGGTGGCCTGACCTGGAAAGAAGATTGTTGTCCCCCGCTCAGAGGGGAATGTAGGCGACCACTCATTGCGTCACAACTTGACTGAAGAAATAGAGTACCTGGTGCCGAGGAAGGAAAAATCCTTTGACGGACCGTGTTGTGAAAACGTCTACGAGGAGCATAACTTGGATCTGTGTCGAACCAGAAGCTCCTGGATCCTCCGGATATTCAGACGCCACCTAATGTACAGAGTGGGATAGTAGAAGTAGATTGTCCCATTAGGGAACCCACGTCACCTCCTGCCTTTGAAAAAGTTATTCTGCGAACTTCCAGAACCCTGTGGGATCGGAAGCGAGACCGAAAGGAAAGGACCGACAGTGAAAATGAGAATCCTGTAATGCGAATCTGAGAAAAGCCCGATGAGGAAACCCAACCGAAATCAGTAAACAGGCATCTCTGAAGACAAGGGACACGTAAAGCTCCCTTTCTTGTTCAAACTAGCAATCACAGATTGAAAGGAGTCTAAGGCCAGAATATGCCTGGCCAAGCCCACTGGCTTCGAAACGTGAAAAGAAAACAAAGACCTGAGAACTGTCCCGATTCAAATGATATGTGAAAAACAGGAATCAACACCCTTTGCGGTTAGGAGCATATGAAGCACCGCCTGCAGTATGACTCTTGTCATCGTAAATCGTCCGACCCATGCCGAGGGACTCCTGAGACGGTTGTACTCCAAAATCTAGACTGTAACCGCCCAAGCCTTCTCCCACTGACATGCGCCTATCCTGGGACCCTCCAGGTGGTAGGAAGGTCTGACCTGTAGTGGGTGTATAGGATGACCTAAAATCAGACTGGACCGAGGCTGTTAAACCTCTGCTTCAGCCTTTTACCCTGAGATCCCCTGGCGACTGAGATATCGCCCATGTGGAGTCGAAAGCTTGAAAGGGCAAGGAAAAATCTAAAGGAAAGACCGGTAAAGGTCTGTCTTGGAGCTGGGGCAGTAGTAGGATAAAGCAAAGTGGACTTACCTCCAATGGCTCAAGAAATCCTGCAGAAAGTTCCTTCCTCTGAACCATCTGCCCCGTAGGATTTCATGTTCACCTGTCACTGTCGCAGCCCCCGAGGTCGTCGGGTTAAGACAGCCCAAACGAAAATGCAGGTTCCGAGTCTGCAGACGTGGAGACCTCCAAAGAACATAAAGCAGAATCGTGATTCTGACCCGTACCAAAGTATCAATTGATCCGGATGCGAAACATCCTGTAACCTAGAGAACAATTGTTCCACAACCTACCTGCTCCGGACAAGGTAGAACCCAGCTGCCACATATGTGTCTTCGATGGATCTCTGAGCAAGGTTGCCTCAGGAACAAAAACAGCTTGTTGGACCGGCTATACATCGAGGGGTATACCCTGGAGAGGTCCTGATACCATTTCCTGCCGTCTGCGGGGAAAGGATAGGAAAACAAACATTGTTTGATACCTGAAATTGTGTATTCGGGTGTCTGTCGGCTGCCCCCCGGAGCCTACCCAGCTCATCCGAAACTGGACCAGTAGCTGTCATTTCATCATCGGCGTCGAACCCCGATGGCCTGACGTGCCCGCCTCCTTTACCTGCAGTACCAGACGAACTGCTGTATAATGCACCTGGATATTCTGAGACACTGGTTCAGACTCCACAGAAAACGGACCTCATCAGTATCCTGGACATCTTTCTCCACCTCCCGGAGAGGTCTTTCCACTGCTGAGTTGTGTAACATGGAAGGTTATAAAGGCTCTTTTAGAAACCTGGAGAGGTGAAATGACGTACAAGGTCTCTGGTTAACAGTGACATTACCTGCATAATCTGAGCTTGTCAAACAGGAGTGTCCTGTAGGTGCGTGGAGGGCTAAGCAGATGGCTCCACCGCATACTTCACACCTAAGAGGGAATTCTTTGACTATCCCAGGTGAGACAAACGAAAGGAGAAAAAGGTGGGTTAAATAAACACAGCCCTATGTAAGGTCTGCCTATAATGTGTAGTGACCGACACGATGCAAATAAACTTTCTGGAGCAGCGGAGACCTGAACCAGTAGCGCTGCGCTGTGGGACAGGAGTCTTAGCCACTAGACTATAGGAGCTTTTTTTTTTTTGGATTCAAACCCTGGTCCCTTCAGATACCCGCTACAGCGACTGTCTGATGCCACACACATTCCCCAAATTACTACCAGTATTATTATTATTAAGTGAAACAAAGGAATAATAAAGGGAAGGTAACACCCGCCCTGTATGTAGAGTACTGCTAAATTAGGAAGATGCAATACATGTTTCTCGGAGGCTCCGTTGGTTTCCCAAAATGGCGTGTAGTCTGCGAGAAACGCCGGGGGGAAAAGTTATGTGGCAAGGCGGAGCTAATGTGAAACCAGGTCTTATAATAAAAACATTGCCACTATATATGGTAGTGTAACAGTATACATATATATACATATATATATATACAGATATATACACACACACACACCCATACATAAACCCATACATATATATATACCCACATATCTATATATATATATACATAATTAAGCCAATTGGGTAGAGGGTGATATGTGAACCTGGGTTCCTATGCATAATCTGCTCCACCATTATGGCCACCAATGCATTCATGAGCCCCTGATATAGAGCAGGCTCCAATCCATGTGTGTGTGTGCTGGGGAGTGGGGAGCCCGCTGAGTAAAATGGGATTATCCCAGTACAAACATTAAATGAAGCAGTAAGCTCCCTGACTCTCCCTCCAGCAATGTAAAAGCATTACAGCTATCTTCACAATTCTTTTTCATTTATTTTACAAGTGTCTTACACATGATTAGAACACACAACCCATTATATGAAATGAAGCAGGGAGCCCGCTGTGCAGAGCGGAATTAGGCTGGCCCTCAAAATTTAACTAACCCGCTTCAGTTCCTTACGAAGCGGTGAGCGACCTGTAACTCCCTCCGGCAATGCGTGCGGGGTGCAGGAAATGCAGTGGCTGGGGAGCGGGGCGCTGAGCCCGCTGTGCAGCGCGGGAGCCTGTAGCTTACCCGGAGCGGTGAGTGTGTATCCCTTGCCGGCAAAGCGTGAGCCGGGAGCCCGCTGTACAGAGCGGGAAATACAGTGGCTGGGGAGCGGGGCGCTGAGTCCGCTGTACAGCGCGGAAGCCTGTAACTTACCGAGAGCGGTGAGCGCCCTGTATCCCCTCCGTCTTGAGTGCCCTGCATCCCCCCCGGCAATGTGTGTCGCGGGCGGGGAGCAGGGAGTGCTGAGCCGCCGTACAGAGCGGGCGCTGTGCATAGCGCACTGAAGCTCCGCCCACCCCTTAAAGGCGCCAAATTTGAATCAGAAAAGGCGCCTCTGATTATAATCTGACTCCTGCGATCATACAGTGGCACACTGAAGGGATAAATATATTACTTAGAGCACATTGCACCAGTAAATGTGCAATGTAATAGATAAACCATACATCCATGTGAATGGGGGGTGTTTACTCACCACTGTTTGCAGATGGAATGGCCCCGACACACGCCGCACGCAGCGGTGTCCGGCCTCTGTTGACGGAGTGGCTCCAACACGCGCCGCACGCAGCGGTGTCCGGCCTCTGTTGACGGAGTGGTCCCAACACGCGCCGCACGCAGCGGTGTCCGACCACTGTTACTTACCGCTGCCATGCTGCCGGAATCTTCTGCTGGGTGGAGTGGCCGCGACACGCGCCGCACGCAGCGGTGTCCGCCAACTCAGGAGAGCTCAGTGTCTCCCTCAGCCGGGGCCCATCCCGAGCCGCACGCAGCTGCGATGGGACCCCGCCGGCAGCTCCCGCGGTGCAGACTGGCAGTGGCAGAGCTGCCAGTCTGTGAGTGTAAGTAAGAAAAATTTAAATAATAAAGAAAAAAGAAAAATTCTTCAGCTAAACCCAAGTGAACCAGCTACCTCGGGCACTAACTAAGACTGGCTTGGAGGGGAGATAGTAGGGGAGGAGCTAGCCACAGAGTGAAGAATTTTAAAGTGCCAGCTCCCAATTACTGCCTACTATATCCCCATTGTAACTACGCTCCAGTGGCCCCTAGTGGATGAAGGAGAAAGACATGATGGCGTCACGCCTCAACAAAAAACTTCGGAGGTATTGCGCCAGGTCTCGGGACCCTCAGGCAGTAGCAGTAGACGCACTGGTAACACCGTGGGTGTTCGACTCGGTCTACGTGTTCCCTCCTCTTCCGCTCATCACGAAAGTGTTGAGGATCATAAGACGAAGAAGAGTACAGACGATACTCGTTGTCCCAGACTGGCCTCGAAGGGCTTGGTACTCGGATCTACAAGAGATGCTCACAGGAGACCCCTGGCCTCTTCCTCTGAGGGAAGACATGTTGCAGCAGGGGCCCTGTGTATTTCAAGACTTACCGCGGTTACGTTTGACGGCATGGCGGTTGAACGCCGAATCCTAGCAAAAAAGGGGATTCCGGAAGAGGTCATCCCTACTTTAATAAAGGCTAGGAAGGAGGTGACGATAAAACATTATCACCGTATCTGGCGAAAGTATGTGTCTTGGTGTGAGACCAAGAATGCACCTACGGAAGATTTTCATTTGGGTCGTCTTCTCCACTTCCTACAGACAGGAGTGGATATGGGCCTGAAATTAGGCTCGGTTAAGGTACAGATTTCGGCCCTCTCGGTTTTCTTTCAGAAGGAATTGGCTTCTCTTCCAGAAGTCCAGACGTTTGTAAAGGGAGTGCTGCACATCCAGCCCCCTTTTGTGCCTCCAGTGGCACCATGGGACCTGAACTTGGTGTTGCAGTTCCTAAAATCACACTGGTTTGAACCGCTTAACAAGGTTAAATTGAAATTTCTTACCTGGAAGGTGGTAATGTTGTTGGCCTTAGCATCAGCAAGGCGGGTGTCAGAATTGGCGGCTCTATCACACAAGAGCCCCTACTTGATTTTTCATGTGGATCGAGCTGAATTGAGGACACGTCCACAATTTTTGCCTAAAGTGGTTTCGTCGTTCCATATGAATCAACCTATTGTGGTGCCTGTGGCTACTGGTGACCTGGAGGATTCCAGATCCCTGGACGTAGTCAGGGCCTTAAAAATGTATGTAGCCAGGACGGCTAAAATTAGGAAAACAGAGGCTCTGTTTGTCCTGTATGCGACCAATAAGATTGGCGCTCCTGCTTCAAAGCAGACTATTGCTAGCTGGATCTGTAATACGATTCAGCAGGCTCACTCTACGGCTGGATTGCCGGTACCAAATTCGGTTAAGGCCCATTCCACTAGGAAGGTGGGCTCTTCTTGGGCGGCTGCCCGAGGCGTCTCGGCATTACAACTTTGCCGAGTGGCGACTTGGTCGGGGTAAACACTTTTGCTAAATTCTACAAGTTTGATACCCTGGCTGATGAGGACCTAGCGTTTGCTCAGTCGGTGCTGCAGAGTCATCCGCACTCTCCCGCCCGATTGGATGCTTTGGTATAAACCCCATGGTTCTTACGGAGTCCCCAGCATCCTCTAGGACGTAAGAGAAAATAAGATTTTAAACCTACCGGTAAATCTATTTCTCCTAGTCCGTAGAGGATGCTGGGCGCCCGTCCCAGTGCGGAAACTCTGCAAGACTTGTATATAGTTGTTGCTTACATAAGGGTTATGTTACAGTTGGAATAGGTCTTGGACCGTTACTGTTGTTTTGTTCATACTGTTAACTGGTTATGTATGATCCAGGTTACGTGGTATGATTGGTGTGGGCTGGTATGAATCTTGCCCTTGGATTGCTAAATCCTGCCTTGTATTGTCCATCTCCTCTGGGCACAGTTCTCTAACTGAGGTCTGGAGGAGGGGCATAGAGGGAGGAGCCAGTGCACACCCATAGTCAAAGTTCTTTTTAGGTGCCCTATCTCCTGCGGAGCCCGTCTATACCCCATGGTCCTTACGGAGTCCCCAGCATCCTCTACGGACTAGGAGAAATAGATTTACCGGTAGGTTTAAAATCTTATTTTTTTTCTTTTTTCTTTATTGATCAGCCCCCAGAGGCCTCCTGTCAGCCTCACTCAGGGACATAACTAGGGGTTTGTGACCCGTGCCACTGCCCAGTGTGCAAAATCGAAGGGGGGAAGGTAGTGCGTGTAGTCCGACCAAGGCATTCTTAAGGGGGGTACACATGGGAAGATCCGTGTTTAAAATCTAAGCAATCTGACTAGATTGCTTAGAAGTTAAGCACGGATCTCTCCGTGTGTATGCCCCACAGCGATAGTGATGCGCGGCCCTGTGCGACGCTATCGCCGGTGCTAGATTGGCCTGCATGCAGGCACAATCTAGCACATCGCTCATTACACCCGCTGGGTGAAATTAGCGATCCCCCTCCTCGCTCAGCACATATCTCTGGGGAAATATCCCCGATGCTCAGCTTCCCTGTGAAGTCATGACATCACATGCGCTAGAGCGGCGGGCTCCTGCAACGCCCATGGCCTAACACATGTCTTATAGTCTCACAATACAACTCACTCAGGGATGCAAGATATGTTATGGGGAAGTAGAAAACCCTAAAACTCCTAAGTGGGTCAGTATACACGCAATTAAAAACATTTTTTAAACCTCAAGACAAATCCACAGTTCATAAATGTATATTATAATATTTACTTACGTCTAGTATGTCATATCCTCTAACAGAAGTTTCTAACCCTGAAGCCTGGAGAAGTGATAAGCCAGTGATAAGTGGAAGGTGATAACTCACCAGACAATCTGCTCCTAACTGTCAATTTACATATTGGAGCTGATTGGCTGGTGTGTTATCACCTTGCACTTATCACCGCTTTATCACTTCTGCAGGCTCCTTTAGGGGTCTATTCATGAAGCAGTGAAAAGTGTGGAGAAGTGAGCCAGTGGAGAAGTTGCCCTTGGCAACCAATCAGCACTGAAATAACATTCAGAATTTGCATACTAGAACATAATACAGAGCAGCTGATTGGTTGCCATGGGCAACTTCTCCACTGGCTCACTTCTCCACACTTATCACTGCTTCATGAATAGACCCGTTAGCGTTGTCCAGACAGCTCCTGTGTGGCAGCTGTACCAGTTACCTTGCCATGCACAGGGCAGCGTCACAGCAACAGGGACACCAGCCTGACCCCACGGCTGTACCTTTCAGCCCAGCGCCAGCAGAAACATAGCCCCAGCGAGAAGAGAACGAGATAACCATAGAAATATGCAATGCAGGGACCAGTGATCTGCACAAGGCTTAGAAAACAGTGTTTTATTTTTCTAAAGTAAATACAAATAAAGAGTTTACTTGGTATAACATGAAACAAATCTAAGTGCTGTACATTAAGGATGCAGGCGAGGGCTGAGGGGTACATCAAGACTTGTCCCGGGTGTCGCTCAGGAATATGATGTTGTCTGCAAGAGAAGGGGCAGGATTACTGCGGCTCAATACATTATTATTTTTAAATGGCAAATGACAGTCCCCCTTGACCCCCCCTCTTCTCACAACAATAAGCGCCCATTTGTAAAGGGCCCCATACACTACCGCGTCATGTCCGTCTGACAGGTCGAGGGCGATCACCCCACAAGCCTCCTGGGGGGCAGGAGCGCTCAAGATACATCGTATGCTGTCCTTTTGCATACGATGTATATTGGCCAATCCCAGCCATACCTGCGGGGTCGGACTTGATTGAATGTGCAGCACAATCAATCTGGAGGATCCGATACGATGCTCACGGGAACGCGCATCGGATCAGAAACGCCTCCAAAATGTCCGATTTCATCCGATATATCAAGCCGAATGCCCGAAATCGGATTAAACCGGGCATTATCTTCCTAGTGTATGGGGCCCTTTAGAATCACAAGAGTCCTTTAGGGTTTTTGGAATTCTCACCCCAATGCTTGGCCCAGGCTGGCACCCACAAGTGTGAGAGTGAGGGAACGCCTACATTGTAGGTTGCCAATAAATCCAAATGGAACGGCTCCTGTCCAATCAGCTTCCTCAACAATCATACAACGCAGGCGGACATGTGTCACAGTGCTTCCTGTGGGAGCTCACCCTGTCCGCTGGTTGGCTGGCTACAGATCAAGGTCTGGATTCCTTCTTTACGGTGATGTCCATGCCCCATAAACAACAGAGGTGCTACAGATATTATCCATTCCATGGGCAGTCACCAGACTTATAGGGATAATAAAGGGATGGCCAATCACAGATCATCCTATATAATAAAAGGCTAACGCTGCTCCTCACCTCTATGGGGGGGGGGGGGGGGGGGAATTCAAGTGTTTTGCGCACCGGCGGGCCACTAGATGGCGCCTGACGGACCAATTCGAGTGTTGATCCGTTAAGCAGCGCACAGCTGACATTACTGAAATGCTGTCCCATCGTTTTGATGGGCTGGTAACTAGTTAAAGTGTAACATCATGAGCAAACAATGTACAGAAAACCGTAACTTATATGTACTGTGCGATACAGATGTAACTTCCCTATCTAGTCATCCTCTGGGTGGGGATATTATAAAATCCATGGCATTAGATGGGCAGAATATATCGTCAGAAAGCAGACGGTCCCTTTAAACAGCGTCCTGCGTCTGTGGAAGCCGTGTGCTGCAGCCTGAGCTCCTTCAAGCGTTACTGGGACAACACAACTTGCCCAGGACACATCTGTCATCACTGTATACTGCTGAGGTCACACCAACACAACTGCAGGCACTGAATGTACTGCTGTGCGTTCTTAACGGCAAAACAACTTTGCAGATGCTGTTTGTGGGTGTTTGGGGACAGGGGGTCAGTTACTATAGATAAACACTGTGCAATATGTATGTGAGGAATAAATGTGACATCTTTTAAAACCTTTGGTTTCCTCACAACTACAGTGCGGCACCCATCTTTCCCTATAACTCACCCGTCCCCGTGACATCTCCTTCTTCACCAAATGAACGGGAGTTATTTCTACGAGGATTAAAGCAACTGTTCTAGGTCAGGTTAAATTTATTTTTGCGCAAACCACCGACAGTTAATATTTTAAGATGACGAGTTGTCGATTTTTCCAGTATGCACAGAATATTATCATTCCAGAAACGCAAATATTTTTCTTCCCGCTTTTAAACCAATGGGAAGTGTTAGGAAGCCCAGACGGAGCTTGGCGCAGCTGCGTGTGGGTGTCTAGACTGGATAACGCACTGTTCCGTATACTGCAGGATGCCCAGCCGTTAGCACTCATTAGGGAGGAGTTTTAATATTTCTCTAATCTGGTAAAACAACAAGTGCACCCAGTTTATAAATAACTCCAATTATGTACATAGGCCAAAAACTACAGTCACATGACGTTTAGGAGACCCAACCCATTAAAAAGGGACATTAGGATTAATAAGAATGTTTATGTAAAGGCTGAAGACGCAATTAAAAGGTCAATACGTTTCCTTAGTGATGGCTCGGAAACATCGTCCTGGTGACGGTAAAAGCCGGACGTGCAAGTTAGTAAATAATTTACAGAGTTAATGCTCCGTACTCATCTTATGGTTACTCTATTGCCCTCTGCTGGCAGAATCTATAACGCTAAACATTTCAAACCATAAACTAGGGTCACAACTAATTCACAGAGAAATAAGGCGGATGGGATTAACTGTGTTTCCGGTGGCGTCCTGAATAATCCGATCAGCCGCCAGTTTCCACACCCACCTGCTATGATGGTGGTCGCCTGTCTGCGTACGTTGTTCTTATCTGTATACTCTCCGTAGTCGATCTTTCCTTCCACGTAGACCCTCGCTCTGATGGGAGACAGTAAATCATTTAGATCACGGAAGGGATTTATTTTAAAACGGTGAGAACCAGGCTTAGATCTGTACGAACAAACGTCGCTGTTATAATAAATTCATCACTGCATATACGTGATAAATATTAAGGCCCGTACACACTGGCCGATATATCGGCCGTTCTCTTGAACGGCCGATATATCGCGGGTCCGTCGGCCAGTGTGTACGGCCGATACGTCTGTGAACTCCGTCGTTCACAGACGTATCGCGTCGGCCCCACAGCACAGCCGATGACCAATATATCTACCGATATATTGGCGCGTCGCTGTGTGTGTAGACCACCCCAGCTGAACTGGGTGGGCGTGTGTACACGCCCGCCCAGTTCATGACGTCAGTCCCCGAACGGATCGGGCAGTGTGTATACACAGCACACTGCCCGATCCGTCCATAGATATATCTGCCGATCAGTTGATCTGCAGTTATATCTTTCCAGTGTGTACCCACCTTAAGATGAAAAATTTGTTTTTCTTTCATTTCTTTTACGACCTAAGGAATCTCTTTTGTAGGAGCTTCTGTGCTTTCTGGCTTTGTATGTAACAGATGTAAAGGAACATAATATAAGTATGGTTTATTGGAAACTTTACAAGTGTTAGGGCTGGATGGATAAATCATTCAGCACCGATCCTGCAATAGCTTGGTTGTTGCATTGCATGACTGTAATGACTACTCAGGACCTGAATTGCCACTAACCTGCGTGATTAATCGCGGGATGTACGACAGTGCTTAAACACAAAGAATAAAGATAGCCTGTGTCGTTTAGGCCACACGGAAAGCAAAATAGGTAAATTATGGTGCAACTTTCTCTTGGTACTGGTTATATTCTTCCGATATAAATACACATCCTTTACGTATTCATTGTACTATTTACCCCAACGTCTATATCTGTGTGTACGCTCGGTGCTAGAGGTGGTCGTCCCTGGTGTTAGTGGTCGCTGGCAGTGGGGGAGTGGTCTTGCTCATTGGCTATGGGTGTGTGATGGAGACATGAGCTGGAGCTGAGAAGCAATGGATAGCTATGCACAATAGAAGACATTACACACGTGGAAGAACGCCGCGCATCACAACACGAACAATGACATCATGCATCACTTGCTGACATGCAAAGAGATTCTCATGACAGACGATGTCACTACACGGGAGTGCGTACATGAACTACATGTGCACATGGTTGTGGGACAAAAGTTACAGTAGTGTGTGTGGAGTTTGTATGTTCTCCCCATGTCTGCCTGGGTTTCCTCCCTCCTCCCACAAGAAAACTGGTTGTGTAACTGGCTGTATGATGGGGGGAGGGGATAGTATGAAAAGTAAATATTTTGAACGTCGACAGGTTCTGAATTATGACAAGCAACATGTCAACATGGTCAAAATGTTGACACCAACAAGTTTTGAATATTTTAGACTAATCCTAAACCCAACCCCTAATCGTAACAATAACACAAAAATGTACTGACGACATACTGATGTTGACATTTTAATCATGTTTACATATTCCTTGCAGACCTTATGGCCATGTCAACATTCAGACTGGATACCATAGGGTGGAGATGTGGCTACATAACAAACGTTTCGGCCACAGCTACTGGAAGGCAGTGTCACCTAACCACTACCTCTGCATTTCCAACGAGAGGAAATAAGCATTTTCCAGCACGACGCAGATGCTGGACGCAGATGCTGGACACAGCGTGCTCACCCCTTCTTGATGTGCTGGTAGGCTACATCTCGGAGACCGGGCCGGAAAACGGAGATCCTGTGCCAGGTTGTCTTCTGATTAATGTCTCCAGCTGATAAAGAACACAAAAACATGTCAGGACACATTGATCATTTCCCCAGAGGAACCTGCTGAGCCTGTATAATCTGCGCCCGGGGTAGGTGGGTGGAGGGGTGGGGGCAGGGGGAATAGGACAGGACCTATGTTACCCACACAGACCAGGTTACTAAGGTCACTGGAGAGGCCGGACCTAAACATATGTCCGCATACGTTTGGTGTTTCCCAGGCATTTCCACCTTCAGACAGCTTTTATCCACTGATTTGCATATGTTCTCTTGCACCTTTAGCCATATCTCTGTATTACCAAAAAATTGTTTATTTGTCTTGTCTAGATATAAGGCAAATACAGGTTGAGTATCCCATATCCAAATATTCAGAAATGCAGAATATTCAGAAATACGGACTTTTTTGAGCGAGACAGATGGTGAAACCTTTGTTTTTTGATGGCTCAATGTACACAAACTTTGTTTAATATACAAAGTTATTAAACATATTGTATTAAATGACCTTCAGGCTGTGTGTATAAGGTGTATATGAAACATAAATGAATTGTGTGCTTAGCTTTAGGTCCCATCACCATGATATCTCATTATGGTATGCAATTATTCCAAAATACGGAAAAATCCCATATCCAAAATACCTCTGGTCCCAAGCATTTTGGATATGGGATACTCAACCTGTAGTTGGTCTCTGGACAATGCAGAGAGGGCAGCCCACCTACATTGTGTTGGGCAACAAAAAGAAACAATTTTTTTCTTATATTTAAAAAAATACAATAAGAATTTACTCACCGGTAATTCTATTTCTCGTAGTCCGTAGTGGATGCTGGGAACTCCGTAAGGACCATGGGGAATAGACGGGCTCCGCAGGAGACTGGGCACTCTAAAGAAAAGATTAGGTACTATCTGGTGTGCACTGGCTCCTCCCTCTATGCCCCTCCTCCAGACCTCAGTTAGGGAAACTGTGCCCGGAAGAGCTGACATTACAAGGAAAGGATTTTTGGAATCCAGGGTAAGACTCATACCAGCCACACCAATCACACCGTACAACTTGTGATAACCTTACCCAGTTAACAGTATGAACAACAACTGAGCCTCACTCAACGGATGGCTCATAACAATAACCCTTATTTAAGCAATAACTATATACACGTATTGCAGAAAGTCCGCACTTGGGACGGGCGCCCAGCATCCACTACGGACTACGAGAAATAGAATTACCGGTGAGTAAATTCTTATTTTCTCTGACGTCCTAGTGGATGCTGGAAACTCCGTAAGGACCATGGGGATTATACCAAAGCTCCCAAACGGGCGGGAGAGTGCGGATGACTCTGCAGCACCGAATGAGCAAACACAAGGTCCTCCTCAGCCAGGGTATCAAACTTGTAGAACTTTGCAAAGGTGTTTGAACCCGACCAAGTAGCCGCTCGGCAAAGCTGTAAAGCCGAGACCCCTCGGGCAGCCGCCCAAAAAGAGCCCACCTTCCTTGTGGAATGGGCTTTTACTGATTTTGAATGCGGCAATCCAGCCGCAGAATGAGCCAGCTGAATCGTGCTACAGATCCAGCGAGCAATAGTCTGCTTTAAAGCAGGAGCACCCAGCTTGTTGGGTGCATGCAGGATAAACAGCGAGTCAGTCTTCCTGACTCCAGCCGTTCTGGAAACATATTTTCAAAGCCCTGACTACGTCCAGCAACTTGGAGTCCTCCAAGTCCCGAGTAGCCGCAGGCACCACAATAGGTTGGTCCAAATGAAACGATGATACCACCTTTGGGAGAAATTGGGGACGAGTCCTCAATTCTGCCCTGTCCATATGGAAGATCAGATATGGGCTTTTACATGACAAAGCCGCCAATTCCGACACACGCCTAGCCGATGCTAAGGCCAACAGCATGACCACTTGAGATATTTTAGTTCCACGGTCTTAAGGGGCTCAAACCAGTGGGATTTCAGGAAATCCAACACAACGTTAAGATCCCAGGGTGCCACTGGTGGCACAAAAGGGGGCTGAATATGCAGCACTCCCTTAACAAACGTCTGAACCTCAGGCAGTGAAGCCAGTTCTTTTTGAAAGAAAATGGATAGGGCCGAAATCTGGACCTTTATGGACCCCAATTTTAGGCCCATAGTCACCCCTGACTGTAGGAAGTGCAGGAATCGACCCAGCTGGAATTCCTCTGTAGGGGCCGTCCTGGCCTCACACCAAGCAAAATATTTTCGCCATATACGGTGATAATGCTTTGCTGTCACGTCTTTCCTAGCCTTTATCAGCGTAGGAATAACTTCATCCGGAATGCCTTTTTCCGCTAGGATCCGGCGTTCAACCGCCATGCCGTCAAACGCAGCCGCGGTAAGTCTTGGAACAGACAGGGCCCTTGTTGCAGCAGGTCCTGTCTGAGAGGCAGAGGCCATGGGTCCTCTGTGCGCATTTCTTGCAGTTCCGGGTACCAAGTCCTTCTTGGCCAATCCGGAACAATGAGTATTGTTCTTATTCCTCTCTTTCGTACTATTCTCAGTACCTTGGGTATGAGAGGAAGAGGAGGAAACACATATACCAACTGGTACACCCACGGTGTCACTAGGGCGTCCACAGCTATCGCCTGAGGATCCCTTGACCTGGCGCAATATCTTTTTAGCTTTTTGTTGAGGCGGGACGCCATCATGTCCACCTGTGGCAGTTTCCATCGCTTTGCAATCTGTGTGAAGACTTCTTGATGAAGTCCCCACTCTCCCGGGTGGAGGTCGTGTCTGCTGAGGAAGTCTGCTTCCCAGTTGTCCACTCCCGGAATGAACACTGCTGACAGTGCTTGCACGTGATTCTCCGCCCACCGAAGAATCTTTGTGGCTTCCGCCATTTCCATCCTGCTTCTTGTGCCGCCCTGGCGGTTTACATGGGCGACCGCCGTGATGTTGTCTGACTGAATCAGCACTGGCCGGTTTCGAAGCAGGGGCTCTGCTTGACTCAGGGCGTTGTAAATGGCCCTTAGTTCCAGTATATTTATGTGTAGAGTAGTCTCCAGACTTGACCACAGCCCTTGGAAGTTTCTTCCCTGAGTGACTGCCCCCATCCTCGGAGGCTTGCATCCGTGGTCACCAGGACATAGTCCTGTATGCCGAACCTGCGGCCCTCGAGAAGGTGAGCACTCTGCAGCCACCACAGAAGAGACACCCTGGCCCTTGGGGACAGGGTGATCAGCCGATGCATCTGAAGATGCGATCCAGACCACTTGTCCAACAGATCCCACTGAAAGATCCTTGCATGGAACCTGCCGAAGGGAATGGCTTCGTATGAAGCCACCATCTTTCCCAGGACTCGCGTGCAGTGATGCACCGATACCTGTTTTGGTTTCAGGAGGTCCCTGACCAGAGATGCTAATTCCTGGGCCTTCTCCACCGGGAGAAACACCTTCTTCTGTTCTGTGTCCAGAATCATGCCCAGGAAAAGCAGACGCGTCGTAGGAATCAGCTGCGACTTTGTAACATTCAGAATCCAGCCATGCTGTTGCAACACTTCCTGAGAGAGTGCTACGCTGATCAACAACTGCTCTCTGGACCTCGCCTTTATGAGGAGATCGTCCAAGTACGGGATAACTATAACTCCCTTCTTCCGAAGGAGTATCATCATTTCGGCCATTACCTTGGTAAATATCCTCGGTGCCGTGGACAGGCCAAACGGCAACGTCTGGAAATGGTAATGACAGTCCTATACCCCAAACCTGAGGTACTCCTGGTGAGGTGGGTAAATGGGGACATGCAAGTAAGCATCCTTGATGTCCAGCGACACCATAAAATCCCCCTCTTCCAGGCTTGCGATAACCGCTCTGAGCGATTCCATTTTGAACTTGAATTTCTTTATATAAGTGTTCAAGGATTTTAAATTCAGAATGGGTCTCACCGAACCGTCCGGTTTCGGTACCACAAACATTGTGGAATAGTAACCCCTTCCCTGTTGAAGGAGGGGGACCCTGATAATCACTTGCTGGAGGTACAGCTTGTGAATTGCCGCCAGTACTACCTCCCTTTCCATGGGGGAAGCTGGCAAGGCTGATTTGAGGTAACGGCGGGGGGGGAGTCGCTTCGAATTCCAGCTTGTATCCCTGAGATACAATTTGTACAGCCCAGAGATCCACCTGTGAGCGAACCCACTGGTTGCTGAAGTTTCGGAGACGCGCCCCCACCGCACCTGGCTCCGCCTGTGGAGCCCCAACGTCATGCGGTGGACTTAGTGGAAGCAAGGGAGGATTTTTGTTCCTGGGAACTGGCTGCATGGTGCAGCTTCTTACCTCTACCCCTGCCTCTGGCAAGAAAGGATGCGCCCCTGACCCTCTTGCCTTTCTGAGAACGAAAGGACTGCATTTGATAATACGGTGCTTTCTTAGGCTGTGAGGAAACCTGAGGCAAGAAAGTCGACTTTCCAGCTGTCGCTGTGGACACGAGGTCCGATAGACCGTCCCCAACAATTCCTCACCCTTATAAGGCAAAACCTCCATGTGTTTTTTAGAATCAGCATCTCCTGTCCATTGCAGAGTCCATAAGACCCTCCTGGCAGAAATGGACATAGCATTAATTCTAGAGCCCAGCAGGCAAATGTCCCTCTGAGCATCCCGCATATATAAGACGACGTCTTTTATATGGCCCAGGGTTAGCAAAACAGTATCCCTGTCGCTACAGCACTACACATCCAGGCTGAAGCAATAGCAGGTCTCAGTAGAGTACCAGAGTGTGTATACACTGACTTCAGGATAGCTTCCTGCTTTCTATCCGCAGGCTCCTTTAGGGCGGCCGTATCCTGAGACGGCAGGGCCACCTTTTTAGATAAGCGTGTCAGCGCCTTGTCCACCCTAGGGGATGTTTCCCAACGTAACCTGTCCGTTGGCGGGAAAGGGTACGCCATCAGTAACCTCTTAGAAATCACTAGTTTCTTATCAGGGGAACTCCACGCTTCTTCACATAATTCATTTAATTCATCAGATGGGGGAAAAGTCACTGGCTGCTTTTTCTCCCCAAACATATAAACCCTCTTGGTATTAACAGGGTTACTCTCAGAAATGTGTAATACATCTTTCATTGCAATAATCATGTATCGGATGGCCTTGGTCATTTTAGACTGTAAATGTGCCTCATCATCGTCGACACTGGAGTCGGACTCCGTGTCGACATCTGTGTCAACCATCTGAGATAGAGGGCGTTTATGAGCCCCTGACGGTTTCTGAGTCGCCTGGGCAGGCGCGGGCTGAGACCCCGGCTGTCCCAAGGCTGCAGTGTCATCAAACCTTTTATGTAAGGAGCTAACATTGTCGTTTAAGACCTTCCACATATCCATCCAATCAGGTGTCGGCCCCGACACCACACTTATCTGTCCTTGCTCCGCCTCCACGTAACCCTCCTCATCAAACATGTCGACACAGCCGTACCGACACACCGCACACACAGGGAATGCTCAGACTGAGGACAGGACCCCACAAAGTCCTTTGGGGAGACAGAGAGAGAGTATGCCAGCACACACCACAGCGCTATATAACACAGGGATTTTCACTTATAATAAGTGATTACCCAATAGCTGCCTTATATGTTTTATTTGCGCCTAAATTTATGTGCCCCCCCTCTCTTTTTTACCCTTCTTGTACCTGGATACTGCAGGGGAGAGCCTGGGGAGCTGCTTCCAGCGGAGCTGTGAAGAGAAAATGGCGCTGGTGTGCTGAGGAAGAAGGCCCCGCCACCTCAGTGGCGGGCTTCTGTCCCGCTTTCTGTGTAAAAAAATGGCGGGGTTTTTTACATATATACAGTGCCAGACTGTATATATGTATTTTTATTGCCAAAAGGTACTTCAATTGCTGCCCAGGGCGCCCCCCCCCCCCCAGCGCCCTGCACCCTACAGTGACCGGAGTGTGTAAGTGTGCTGGGAGCAATGGCGCACAGCTGCGGTGCTGTGCGCTACCTTAAATGAAGACAGGAGTCTTCTGCCGCCGATTTCGTCGTCTTCAAGCTTCTGTTCTTCTGGCTCTGCGAGGGGGAAGGCGGCGCGGCTCCGGGAACGGACGATCGAGGACAGGTGCCTGTGTTCGAACCCTCTGGAGCTAATGGTGTCCAGTAGCCTAAGAAGCACAAGCTAGCTGCAAGCAGGTAGGTTCGCTTCTCTCCCCTTAGTCCCACGTAGCAGTGAGTCTGTTGCCAGCAGAACTCACTGAAAATAAAAAACCTAACAAATACTTTCTTTACTAGTAAGCTCAGGAGAGCCCACTAGGTGCACCCACCTCTGGCCGGGCACAGATTCTAACTGAGGTCTGGAGGAGGGGCATAGAGGGAGGAGCCAGTGCACACCAGATAGTACCTAATCTTATCTTTAGAGTGCCCAGTCTCCTGCGGAGCCCGTCTATTCCCCATGGTCCTTACGGAGTTCCCAGCATCCACTAAGACGTCAGAGAAAGGAAAAATAAACACACAAAAAGACTGCTAAAATGTTTTTGTTGCCCTTGAATATGACACAGAACTGCGACTGCGAGTACACGGCATAATGGCATGCAGGGGGAGAATGCTGGTTGGCGGCCATGCAGGGGGAGAATGCTGGTTGGCGGCCATGCAGGGGGAGAATGCTGGTTCGCGGCCATGCAGGGGGAGAATGCTGGTTGGCGGCCATGCAGGGGGAGAATGCTGGTTGGCGGCCATGCAGGGGGAGAATGCTGGTTGGCGGCCATGCAGGGGGAGAATGCTGGTTGGCGGCCATGCAGGGGGAGAATGCTGGATAGCGGCCATGCAGGGGGAGAATGCTGGTTGGCGGGCATGCAGGAGGAGAATGCTGGTTGGCGGGCATGCAGGAGGAGAATGCTGGTTGGCGGGCATGCAGGAGGAGAATGCTGGTTGGCGGGCATGCAGGAGGAGAATGCTGGTTGGCGGGCATGCAGGAGGAGAATGCTGGTTGGCGGGCATGCAGGAGGAGAATGCTGGTTGGCGGGCATGCAGGAGGAGAATGCTGGTTGGCGGGCATGCAGGAGGAGAATGCTGGTTGGCGGGCATGCAGGAGGAGAATGCTGGTTGGCGGGCTTGCAGGAGAATGCTGGATAGCAGGCATGCAGGCAGAGAATGCTGGATAGCGGGCATGCAGGCGGAGAATGCTGGATAGCGGGCATGCAGGCGGAGAATGCTGGAGAGCGGGCATGCTGGCGGAGAATGCTGGAGAGCGGGCATGCAGGCGGAGAATGCTGGAGAGCGGGCATGCAGGCGGAGAATGCTGGAGAGCGGGCATGCAGGAGGAGAATGCTGGAGAGCGGGCATGCAGGAGGCGAATGCTGGAGAGCGGGCATGCAGGAGGAGAATGCTGGAGAGCGGGCATGCAGGAGGAGAATGCTGGTTGGCGGGCTTGCAGGAGAATGCTGGATAGCAGGCATGCAGGAGGAGAATGCTGGATAGCGGGCATGCAGGCAGAGAATGCTGGAGAGCGGGCATGCAGGAAGAGAATGCTGGAGGTCAGGCATGCAGGAAGAGAATGCTGGATAGCGGGCACGCAGAAGGAGTGGGTGCGGGAATTCTACTATCAGGGCACCGCTGAAGAGTGAGAATAATGATGTGGGTCACTAGCTTTGAGAATTTCTTACTGTAGAAAACCCGAAAGTACTTCTTTACACACAAGGATTTCCTCTATGTATTTTAGCTATATGTTTATATCATCAGGAATAATTTGGGGTTGTTTTTGTTGCTCTTGGACATGACAGATCTACTATGTTATCTCCATTGGATGAGACTCTAACCAGTAACTTGTGTAATATCCCTATCCAACAAAAATAAATCCTATCTGCTCATATAAATACATTGCTGAAAAGCATAAAAGGGAGCAAGACATAAAATCAACGTACTTAGTAAAAACTGTACAAGGTCAATACAAGCCAGTAAGTAAATGCCATCTGATATGCAATGCTTCAACTTTCCTGTTTAGAGAACTTTACTAACCATAGAACACAATCAGCCCACACCGGAACATCATTCTGGCCGGGGTGTCATGTCAGTAGATCCACAGTACAAGTATAACAGCGCCTCTGCAGGGAAGTGTGATATATCTCAGCTTCTGTCATTTTAAAAAGTGTACTTGATAAAAGAGAGAAGCGGATGGGTTACTATGGGCAACCTGTCTACTCTCTAGGTTTGATGCATCTCCCCCTGGCTGAGCGCAGTAGAGAAATAACTGCGTAATGAATGAAAGCACATGCTCGTACTCACTTGCACTAAACACCTCGCTCTCCCCCGATCTCCACAGCTCATTGGTGGCCACTGAGAAGATGGTGACCGGGTTCTTCCCATCCGTCTGCCTCATTACCGGGTCCTGGCCAACTCTGCCCAACAGCTGCACCTTGTTTAGAGCTGGAACACACAAATTGAAATGACACTCAACAACCTGGCCCAAGTATACGTGTTTTTTTGTTTTCATATATAATTAACTGTTTGGTGCCCAGTCTCTCCTCACCAGGCTATACCCACTGGCATCCCTGTGCCCCCTAGTGGAGGAAGAAAAGCTAAATGTGATTTTTCGCTATTACAATTCTTGTATTATGATGATGATATATTGAAGGTCAGAGGATCTGCAGCTAACAAATGCTGCATTTATTGTAGCTACTGCAAAAAAAAAAAAAAATTATCGTCTGTCACTTTTTGATTCAGAAGAGCTTAAAAAACGAAGTTGCTCATCTGACGCTGCCACATTTCTGCGAGTCTATGCCAGCTCACGACTACACCAAACTACTATTAGTTGCATTGTCTTTAGTCTTTTTTCCCTCTTTTGCCAATTTAGATGGCATTAAATATTAAAATAGGCCCCAATCACAATAGTAAATCATTAGCACTTTTGGATACTGTCTACCAGGACGGCTCCCAGCCAGCTCAAGTGATGCTATGGAATTGATAGTAGGCAGCACTGAACCTTGGAAAAGTACTTGTCTTCTGCCCTGTCACTATAGATATCCCTCTGATCTCTGCTGCGTGGTAAGGCCATGTATCTGTGTGGTACCGCTCCCCCTCTAGCGCTTATTTGCCTCGGCAGCCGGGGTTTGGAACGCCCATTCCTTGGGAGGAGTCAGGGATCACGACTATTACAGTTCAGGATTGCCCTCTAATTAAGTCTTATAGTGTATAATGACGCCCACAAGCCAAACACTCTGCAGAAAGAGGGGCGTTCCAACCGGGTAAATGCAGTGCCGAGATGAAGAGGGGCCATCTGTTACTGGGGTAATAAAGGGGTTGTACACCTGCCCAGCTTCCACCCCTATAGCTTGTGTTTCCACAAGTCCAGGAAACAAGGACAGAAAGGGGCCAAGTGCTGCTGGAGATATCCGTTCGGTTGTGGGGATGCAGTCACTATGCCACCAATCAGAAGGTAAGTATGCCACCAATCAGAAGGTAAGTAGATACCAGAAGTTTGACAGGTTTAAAAGAAAACCCTGAATACCTCTTTCAAATGTCTTAATTGTCTAAATTAGCAGATGAATGAGGGGGGGGGTCGTAAGCATAAAATGTACAGAATCAGAGTAATAAGAATAATATTCTGAAAACAAAAGAGAATAAAGGAATTTCTGCACATCAGAGGATCTTTGTTTTACGTTACGGAGGTGCAAAGTATTTTCCCATTTGATGTGGGAATAGAAAACTTCAGAACTCGCGGATTAGAGGACCGTCCGTCACCGAAATAAGTGAATTCCTGATCGATTTCCCTTTAAAGAAAATTTCCAGCGGCAGACAAAGGCGTGAGCACATCCTACAACACCGATCAGGTCATAAAATCCAGGCTTCCCTCAACCGTGACTGCAGATCAGCAGTATTCTAATACAGTGGTTAACTAATACAGTGGTTCACCAGCGGTGAAGTGAGCAATCTAACTAGATTTGGCCTGTCAAATCGGGGCCACGCATTGCTGTGGGGCATACACACGCAGAGATCCGTGCTTAATTCTACACAATCTAGTCAGATTGCTTACAAATTAAACATACATCTCTCCGTGTGTACCCCCCTTAAGCATAAGAGATGGATTAAGGACACCTGTAGGAAAGGGTCGGAGCCTTAAACACCTTTCAAAGGTTTCCTAGTTTCTGTCCAAATTCGGTTTAACCCCTTAGTATCTGCGGTCATATAGGAGGGAAAGGAAATGCGTAAGGAGCAGGAAGTAATTAATGAAAAAGGAGGAAATGATCCCTTAAAGCAGAAAAAAAAAGTGTTTGCATTCAAGGATTTTACCATGTTATTCCACAAATGCTATATAATTGATTAAATGCCTGTACAGGCTCCAATGTACAGCTACACGGACGGAAAACTAAAAATTGGAGTTAACAATGAACATATACAAAATACCAGGATGCAGTGAAGACACCCAAAGCTTATCTAATAACTTTTGTGGGTCCATAAATAGGGATCCTTCTTTATTCCTTTTTACAGGAATTGCCATTACACAAGGGGGTAAATTTACTAAGCGGTGGCGCGTTAGAGCCTGAAATTTTAAAGTGGCAATATTTACAGCAAAACGCAGTGTTTTGCTTTTAATATCATCGCCGCTTTAAATTTGGGGCTTAAAACACCCAGAGAAACAGCGCCTTGCAAAAGCCGCCACTTCAGGAGTTATATCGCAGACCACTCACGGGGATGGTGAAATGCGAAGAGGACTCCTTTAGAAAGTTTATTTTTTAATTTTTTATACAGATTATTTTTTTTTTTAGTTATTTGATATTGTAACATGTATTCGATTTGGATATGCGTGTTTTCTTAAACATCACATAACCTAGGTTTTTAGACCAAAATGGACTTGTACAATCTCTGACAAATCCGTGAGGGCTGAATTTATCTTGCTTATAAGTGCGACACAATACGTTTCTACTATTTTGTATGGCATTTTGCTTCTAGTTTTTGGGCTGCTGTTTGGGATCTTGGTGAAATTCAGTATAAATAGCCGCAGCGCCTCTTAGAATTTATATCCAGAAAAAAAGAACAATTACAATCTAAAATATATATAATTATGGTCAACATTATTGGCACCTATGATTCCTTCCACAGAACATTTACCCAGAAGAACTGTGGTTTGTCTAGGTATGTTCTGGCAAAAAATCAATCATTCCTTTTTATGTCTTGTGGGGTCCGCCTTGGCCTTCACCCATAAAGCACTTCTTGGTTTATTGTGCGCGTATGGTACGGGTTGAACCATCACTCCAGATTGTTCCAAGTTAGCCTTCAGCTTTTTTGATGTTTTACGTGGTTTATTCCACAGTTTGTACCAACCATCGAAGACTTCTCTCATCAATTTTCCTCTTGTTGCCTTATTAAACATTAACGATATCATTCATTGATTCATTCAAGTCATGTGAGCACCGACCATTTCTGATTTATCACACTTGATTCTAATCTAGTTTTTTCCTTCTTTTAAATTGCTGAAAAAATAAGATTTTACTTACCGGTAAATCTATTTCTCGTAGTCCGTAGAGGATGCTGGGACTCCGTAAGGACCATGGGGAATAGACGGGCTCCGCAGGAGATAGGGCACTTTAAGAAAGCTTTGGATTCTGGGTGTGCACTGGCTCCTCCCTCTATGCCCCTCCTCCAGACCTCAGTTAGGGAAACTGTGCCCAGAGGAGATGGACAGTACGAGGAAGGATTTTTGTAAACCTAAGGGCGAGATTCATACCAGCCACACCAATCACACCGTATAACTTGTGATAAACTACCCAGTTAACAGTATGAACAACATAGCCTCGGGTCAACCGATAAACTATAACATAACCCTTATGTAAGCAATAACTATAAACAAGTCTTGCAGAAGAAGTCCGCACATGGGACGGGCGCCCAGCATCCTCTACGGACTACGAGAAATAGATTTACCGGTAAGTAAAATCTTATTTTCGCTAACGTCCTTGAGGATGCTGGGACTCCGTAAGGACCATGGGGATTATACCAAAGCTCCCAAACGGGCGGGAGAGTGCGGATGACTCTGCAGCACCGATTGAGCAAACAGGAGGTCCTCCTCAGCCAGGGTATCAAACTTATAGAACTTTGCAAAGGTGTTTGACCCCGACCAAGTAGCTGCTCGGCACAACTGTAATGCCGAGATCCCTCGAGCAGCCGCCCAAGAAGAGCCCACCTTCCTAGTGGAATGGGCCTTAACCGATTTAGGCAATGGTAATCCTGCCGTAGAATGCGCCTGCTGAATCGTGTTACAGATCCAGCGAGCAATAGTCTGCTTTGAAGCGGGAGCGCCAACCTTGTTGGCCGCATACAGAACAAACAGAGCTTCAGTCTTCCTGATCCTAGCCTTTCTGGTCACATAAATCTTCAAAGCCCTGACCACATCCAGGGACTCGGAATCCTCCAAGTCCCGTGTAGCCACAGGCACGACAATAGGTTGGTTCACATGAAAAGATGAGACCACTTTTGGCAGAAATTGAGGACGAGTCCTCAACTTTGTCCTATCCACGTCAAAAAACCAAGTATGGGCTTTTATGTGATAAAGCCGCCAATTATGAAACACGCCTTGCCGAAGCTAATGCCAACAACATGACCACTTTCCACATGAGGTATTTCAACTCCACTGTTTTGAGTGGTTCAAACCAAGGTGACTTGAGGAAACGTAACACCACGTTAAGATGCCAAGGCGCCACCGGAGGTACAAAGGGAGGCTGAATATGCAGCACTCCCTTCACAAAAGTCTGTACTTCAGGAAGAGAGGCCAATTCTCTTTGAAAGAAAATGGATAAGGCCGAAATTTGGACCTTTATGGACCCTAATTTTAGGCCCAAATTCACTCCTGTTTGAAGGAAGTGAAGTAGACGGCCCAACTGGAACTCCTCCGTAGGAGCAGCTCTGGCTTCACACCAAGAAACATATTTTCGCCATATACGGTGATAATGTTTCAACGTCACGTCTTTCCTAGCCTTGATCGGGGTAGGAATGACCTCCTCTGGAATCCCTTTTTCCGCTAGGATCCGGCGTTCAACAGCCATGCCGTCAAACGCAGCCGCGGTAAGTCTTGGAACAGACAGGGCCCTTCCTGCAGCAGGTCCTGCCTTAGAGGAAGAGGCCACGGATCTTCTGTGAGCAACTCTTGCAGCTCTGGATACCAAGTCCTCCGTGGCCAATCTGGAACAATGAGGATTGTTCTGACCCTGCTTATTCTTATTATTCTCAACACCTTGGGTATGAGAGGAAGAGGAGGAAACACATAGACCGATCTGAAAACCCAAGGTGTCACCAGAGCGTCTACCGCTTGAGGGTCCCTTGACCTGGCGCAATACCGCTTTTGCTTTTTGTTGAGACGGGATGCCATCATGTCTATTTGAGGCAGTCCCCACCGACCCGTGATCTGTGCGAAGACTTCTTGATGAAATCCCCACTCTCCCGGATGCAGGTCGTGCCTGCTGAAGAAGTCCGCCTCCCAGTTGTCCACACCCGGGATGAACACTGCTGATAGTGAGCTTACATGGCCTTCCGCCCAGCGTAGAATCCTGGTCGCTTCTGCCATGGCCACTCTGCTCCTTGTTCCGCCTTGGCGGTTTATATGAGCCACTGCCGTGACATTGTCTGACTGAATCAGAACCGGTTTTCCCCGAAGCAATTCCTCCACTTGACGCAGGGCGTTGTATATGGCCCTCAACTCCAGGACGTTGATGTGGAGACAAGTCTCTAGATTTGACCAGAGACCTTGGAAATTTCTTCCCAGTGTGACTGCTCCCCAGTCTCGGAGGCTTGCGTCCGTGGTCACCAGGACCCAGTCTTGAATGCCGAACCTGCGACCCTCTAGTAGGTGAGCACTGTGCAGCCACCACAGGAGAGATACGCTGGTCCTGGGAGACAGGGTGATCCTTTGATACATTTGTGAATGGGACCCGGACCACTTGTCCAAGAGGTCCCATTGAAAAGTCCTCGCATGGAACCTGCCAAAGGGGATGGCCTCGTATGAAGCCACCATCTTCCCCAGGACCCGCGTGCAATGATGCACTGAAACCTGTTTTGGTTTTAATAGGTTCCTGACCAGGGCTATGAGCTCCTGAACCTTTTCGATCGGAAGAAAAACCTTTTTCTGGTCTGTGTCTAGAATCAGGCGCAAAAAGGTCAGACGCGTTGTAGGGACTAGCTGGGACTTCGGTATATTGAGAATCCAGCCGTGTAACTGCAACGTCTTCATGGACAGAGACACGCTGTCCAGCAACTTCTCCCGAGATCTCGCCTTTATGAGGAGATCGTCCAAGTATGGGATAATTGTGACACCCTGCCTGCGCAGGAGCACCATCATTTCCGCCATTACCTTGGTGAAAATTCTCGGGGCCGTGGAAAGCCCAAGCGGCAACGTCTGAAATTGGTAGTGACAGTCCTGCACTGCAAATCTCAGGATGCCTGGTGAGGGGGGGAATATCGGAACATGAAGGTAAGCATCCTTTATGTCCAGGGACACCATCCAATCCCCCCCCTCCAGGCTGGCGATGACCGCCCTGAGTGATTCCATTTTGAACTTGAACCTCTTCAAGTACAGGTTCAGGGATTTTAGGTTTAAAATGGGTCTGACCGAACCGTCTGGTTTCGGGACCACAAACAGGGTTGAGTAATATCCCTCTCCTTGCTGGAGATGAGGAACTGTGACAATCACCTGTTGAATATACAATTTTTGGATTGCTGCCAACACTAACTCCCTCTGACGGGGAAGCCGGCAGAGCCTATTTGAAAAACCGGCGAGGAGGCAAGTCTTCGAATTCTAGCCTGTATCCCTGAGAAACAATCTCTAATGCCCAGGGATCCACCTGCGAGTGAACCCAGACGTGGCTGAAAAACCGAAGACGAGCCCCCACTAGATCTGCCTCCCCCCGGGAAGCCCCAGCGTCATGCGGTGGACTTTGCAGATGCAGGGGAGGACTTCTGCTCCTGGGAACTAGCTGTGTGCAGCTTTTTTCCCTTGCCTTTTCCTCTGGCAACAAAGGACGATCCCCGTACCTTCTTGCTCTTATTGGAACAAAAGGACTGCATTTGATAATGAGGTGCCTTTTTTGTATGCTGTGGGGGGACATAAGGTAAAAAATTCGACTTACCAGCCGTAGCAGTAGAGACAAGGTCCGAGAGGGCGTCTCCAAACAACTCCTCCCCTTTGTAAGGCAAGGACTCCATATGCCGCTTTGAATCGGCGTCTCCCGTCCACTGTCGGGTCCACAAGAGCCGCCTAGCAGAAAATAAGAATTTACTCACCGGTAATTCTATTTCTCGTAGTCCGTAGTGGATGCTGGGAACTCCGTAAGGACCATGGGGAATAGCGGGCTCCGAAGGAGGCTGGGCACTCTAGAAAGATTTCAGACTACCTGGTGTGCACTGGCTCCTCCCACTATGACCCTCCTCCAAGCCTTAGTTAGGATACTGTGCCCGGACGAGCGTACACAATAAGGAAGGATTTTGAATCCCGGGTAAGACTCATACCAGCCACACCAATCACACCGTACAACTCGTGATATGAAACCCAGTTAACAGTATGAAACAACTGAGCCTCTCAACAGATGGCTCAACAATAACCCGATTTAGTTAACAATAACTATGTACAAGTATTGCAGATAAACCGCACTTGGGATGGGCGCCCAGCATCCACTACGGACTACGAGAAAATAAGAATATACTTACCGATAATTCTATTTCTCGTAGTCCGTAGTGGATGCTGGGGACTCCGTCAGGACCATGGGGATTAGCGGCTCCGCAGGAGACAGGGCACAAAAGTAAAAGCTTTAGGACTAGGTGGTGTGCACTGGCTCCTCCCCCTATGACCCTCCTCCAAGCCTCAGTTAGAATACTGTGCCCGGACGAGCGTACACAATAAGGAAAGATTTTGAATCCCGGGTAAGACTCATACCAGCCACACCAATCACACTGTACAACTTGTGATCTGAACCCAGTTAACAGCATGATAACAGAGGAGCCTCTGAAAAGATGGCTCACAACAATAATAACCCGATTTTTGTAACAATAACTATGTACAAGTTTTGCAGACAATCCGCACTTGGGATGGGCGCCCAGCATCCACTACGGACTACGAGAAATAGAATTATCGGTAAGTAAATTCTTATTTTCTCTGACGTCCTAAGTGGATGCTGGGGACTCCGTCAGGACCATGGGGATTATACCAAAGCTCCCAAACGGGCGGGAGAGTGCGGATGACTCTGCAGCACCGAATGAGAGAACTCCAGGTCCTCCTCAGCCAGGGTATCAAATTTGTAGAATTTAGCAAACGTGTTTGCCCCTGACCAAGTAGCAGCTCGGCAAAGTTGTAAAGCCGAGACCCCTCGGGCAGCCGCCCAAGATGAGCCCACCTTCCTTGTGGAGTGGGCATTTACAGATTTTGGCTGTGGCAGGCCTGCCACAGAATGTGCAAGCTGAATTGTACTACAAATCCAACGAGCAATCGTCTGCTTAGAAGCAGGAGCACCCAGCTTGTTGGGTGCATACAGGATAAACAGCGAGTCAGTTTTCCTGACTCCAGCCGTCCTGGAAATATATATTTTCAGGGCCCTGACAACGTCTAGCAACTTGGAGTCCTCCAAGTTCCTAGTAGCCGCAGGCACCACAATAGGTTGGTTCAGGTGAAACGCTGACACCACCTTAGGGAGAAACTGGGGACGAGTCCGCAGTTCTGCCCTGTCCGAATGGAAAATCAGATATGGGCTTTTGTGAGACAAAGCCGCCAATTCTGACACTCGCCTGGCCGAGGCCAGGGCCAACAGCATGGTCACTTTCCATGTGAGATATTTCAAATCCACAGATTTGAGCGGTTCAAACCAATGTGATTTGAGGAATCCCAGAACTACGTTGAGATCCCACGGTGCCACTGGAGGCACAAAAGGGGGTTGTATATGCAGTACTCCCTTGATGAATGTCTGGACATCAGGAACTGAAGCCAATTCTTTCTGGAAGAAAATCGACAGGGCCGAAATTTGAACCTTAATGGACCCCAATTTGAGGCCCATAGACACTCCTGTTTGCAGGAAATGCAGGAATCGACCGAGTTGAAATTCCTCCGTGGGGGCCTTCCTGGCCTCACACCACGCAACATATTTTCGCCAAATGCGGTGATAATGTTGTGCGGTCACCTCCTTCCTGGCTTTGACCAGGGTAGGTATGACCTCTTCCGGAATGCCTTTTTCCCTTAGGATCCGGCGTTCAACCGCCATGCCGTCAAACGCAGCCGCGGTAAGTCTTGGAACAGACAGGGTCCTTGCTGAAGCAAGTCCCTTCTTAACGGCAGAGGCCATGGGTCCTCTGTGAGCATCTCTTGAAGTTCCGGGTACCAAGTCCTCCTTGGCCAATCCGGAGCCACGAGTATAGTTCTTACTCCTCTCCGTCTTATAATTCTCAGTACCTTGGGTATGAGAGGAAGAGGAGGGAACACATACACTGACTGGTACACCCACGGTGTTACCAGAGCGTCCACAGCTATTGCCTGAGGGTCCCTTGACCTGGCGCAATACCTGTCCAGTTTTTTGTTGAGGCGGGACGCCATCATGTCCACCTTTGGTTTTTCCCAACGGTTCACAATCATGTGGAAGACTTCCGTGTGAAGTCCCCACTCTCCCGGGTGGAGGTCGTGCCTGCTGAGGAAGTCTGCTTCCCAGTTGTCCACTCCCGGAATGAACACTGCTGACAGTGCTATCACATGATTTTCCGCCCAGCGAAGAATCCTTGCAGCTTCTGCCATTGCCCTCCTGCTTCTTGTGCCGCCCTGTCTGTTTACGTGGGCGACTGCCGTGATGTTGTCCGACTGGATCAGCACCGGCTGACCTTGAAGCAGAGGTCTTGCTAGGCATAGAGCATTGTAAATTGCCCTTAGCTCCAGTATATTTATGTGGAGAGAAGTCTCTAGACTTGACCACGTTCCCTGGAAATTTCTTCCCTGTGTGACTGCTCCCCAGCCTCTCAGGCTGGCATCCGTGGTCACCAGGATCCAATCCTGAATGCCGAATCTGCGGCCCTCTAGTAGATGAGCACTCTGCAGCCACCACAGAAGAGACACCCTTGTCCTCGGAGACAGGGTTATCCGCTGATGCATCTGAAGATGCGATCCGGACCATTTGTCCAGCAGATCCCACTGAAAAGTTCTTGCGTGAAATCTGCCGAATGGAATCGCTTCGTAAGAAGCCACCATTTTTCCCAGGACCCTTGTGCAATGATGCACTGACACTTTTCCTGGTTTTAGGAGGTTCCTGACTAGCTCGGATAACTCCCTGGCTTTCTCCTCCAGGAGAAACACCTTTTTCTGGACTGTGTCCAGAATCATCCCTAGGAACAGCAGACGTGTCGTCGGGATCAGCTGCGATTTTGGAATATTTAGAATCCACCTGTGCTGTTGTAGCAGTACCCGAGATAGTGCTACTCCGACCTCCAACTGTTCCCTGGACTTTGCCCTTATCAGGAGATCGTCCAAGTAAGGGATAATTAAGACGCCTTTTCTTCGAAGAAGAATCATCATTTCGGCCATTACCTTGGTAAAGACCCGGGGTGCCGTGGACAATCCAAACGCAGCGTCTGAAGCTGATAATGACAGTTCTGTACTACGAACCTGAGGTACTCTTGGTGAGAAGGGCAAATTGGGACATGAAGGTAAGCATCCTTGATGTCCAGGGACACCATATAGTCCCCTTCTTCCAGTTCGCTATCACTGCTCTGAGTGACTCCATCTTGAATTTGAACCTTTGTATGTAAGTGTTCAAAGATTTCAGATTTAGAATAGGTCTCACCGAGCCGTCTGGCTTCGGTACCACAAATAGTGTGGAATAATACCCCTTTCCCTGTTGTAGGAGGGGTACTTTGATTATCACCTGCTGGGAATACAGCTTGTGAATTGCTTCCAATACTGCCTCCCTGTCGGAGGGAGACGTTGGTAAAGCAGACTTCAGGAACCTGCGAGGGGGAGACATCTCGAATTTCAATCTGTACCCCTGGGATACTACCTGTAGGATCCAGGGGTCCACTTGCGAGTGAGCCCACTGCGCGCTGAAACTCTTGAGACGACCCCCCACCGCACCTGAGTCCGCTTGTAAGGCCCCAGCGTCATGCTGAGGACTTGGCAGAAGCGGTGGAGGGCTTCTGTTCCTGGGAAGAGGCTGTCTGCTGCAGTCTTTTTCCCTTTCCTCTACCCCGGGGCAGATATGACTGGCCTTTTGCCCGCTTGCCCTTATGGGGACGAAAGGACTGAGGCTGAAAAGACAGTGTCTTTTTCTGCTGAGAGGTGAGTTGGGGTAAAAAGGTGGATTTTCCAGCTGTTGCCGTGGCCACCAGGTCCGAAAGACCGACCCCAAATAACTCCTCCCCTTTATACGGCAATACTTCCATATGCCGTTTGGAATCCGCATCACCTGACCACTGTCGTGTCCATAAACATCTTCTGGCAGAAATGGACATCGCACTTACTCTTGATGCCAGGGTGCAAATATCCCTCTGTGCATCACGCATATATAGAAACGCATCTTTTAAACGCTCTATAGTCAATAAAATACTGTCCCTGTCCAGGGTATCAATATTTTCAGTCAGGGACTCCGACCACGCCACCCCAGCGCTGCACATCCAGGCTGAGGCAATCGCTGGTCGCAGTATAACACCAGTATGTGTGTATATACTTTTTAGGACATTTTCCAGCTTCCTATCAACTGGCTCCTTGAGGGCAGCCGTATCAGAAGACGGTAACGCCACTTGTTTTGATAAGCGTGTGAGTGCCTTATCTACCCTAGGGGGTGTTTCCCAACGCGCCCTAACTTCTGGCGGGAAAGGGTATAATGCCAATAATTTCTTAGATATCAGCAATTTTTTATCGGGGGAGACCCACGCATCATCACACACTTCATTTAATTCTTCTGATTCAGGAAAAACTACGGGTAGTTTTTTCACACCCCACATAATACCCTTTTTTGTGGTACTTGTAGTATCAGAAATATGCAAAGCCTCCTTCATTGCCGTGATCATGTAACGTGTGGCCCTACTGGAAAATACGTTTGTTTCTTCACCGTCGACACTGGAGTCAGTGTCCGTGTCTGTGTCGACCGACTGAGGTAATGGGCGCTTTAGAGCCCCTGACGGTGTTTGAGACGCCTGGACAGGCACTAACTGACTTGCCGGCTGTCTCATGTCGTCAACAGTTTTTTGTAAAGTGCTGACACTATCACGTAATTCCTTAAATAAGACCATCCAGTCAGGTGTCGACTCCCTAGGGGGTGACATCACTAATACAGGCAATTGCTCCGCCTCCACACCATTTTCCTCCTCATACATGTCGACACACGTACCGACACACAGCACACACACAGGGAATGCTCTGATAGAGGACAGGACCCCACTAGCCCTTTGGGGAGACAGAGGGAGAGTTTGCCAGCACACACCAGAGCGCTATATATGTATAGGGACAACTTTATAAATAAGTGTTTCTCCCTTATAGCTGCTATATATGTTTTTATATGCCAAATTAGTGCCCCCCCCCTCTCTTTTTTACCCTGTTTCTGTATTGCAGGACTGCAGGGGAGAGTCAGGGAGACGTCCTTCCAGCGGAGCTGTGAGGGAAAATGGCGCTTGTGTGCTGAGGAGATAGGCTCCGCCCCCTTCACGGCGGCCTTTCTCCCGCTTTTTATGAGGTAAAATGGCAGGGGTTAAATACATCCATATAGCCCAGGAGCTATATGTGATGTATTTTTTACCATAAATAGTGTTTTCATTGCGTCTCAGGGCGCCCCCCCCCCAGCGCCCTGCACCCTCAGTGACCGGAGTGTGAAGTGTGCTGAGAGCAATGGCGCACAGCTGCAGTGCTGTGCGCTACCTTTCTTGAAGACAAGATGCCTTCTGCCGCCGATTTCTGGACCTCTTCACTCTTCTGGCTCTGTAAGGGGGCCGGCGGCACGGCTCTGGGACCCATCCATGGCTGGGCCTGTGATCGTCCCTCTGGAGCTAATGTCCAGTAGCCAAGAAGCCCAATCCACTCTGCACGCAGGTGAGTTCGCTTCTTCTCCCCTTAGTCCCTCGATGCAGTGAGCCTGTTGCCAGCAGGACTCTCTGAAAATAAAAAAAAAACCTAAGTCTATACTTTTATTCTAAGCAGCTCAGGAGAGCTACCTAGATTGCACCCTTCTCGGCCGGGCACAAAAACCTAACTGAGGCTTGGAGGAGGGTCATAGGGGGAGAAGCCAGTGCACACCACCTAGTCCTAAAGCTTTTACTTTTGTGCCCTGTCTCCTGCGGAGCCGCTAATCCCCATGGTCCTGACGGAGTCCCCAGCATCCACTTAGGACGTCAGAGAAATAGAATTACCGGTGAGTAAATTTTTATTTTCTCTGACGTCCTAGTGGATGCTGGAAACTCCGTAAGGACCATGGGGATTATACCAAAGCTCCCAAACGGGCGGGAGAGTGCGGATGACTCTGCAACACCGAATGAGAGAACTCCAGGTCCTCCTCAGCCAGGGTATCAAATTTATAGAATTTTGCAAACGTGTTTGCCCCTGACCAAGTAGCAGCTCGGCAAAGTTGTAAAGCCGAGACCCCTCGGGCAGCCGCCCAAGATGAGCCCACCTTCCTTGTGGAATGGGCATTGACAGATTTTGGCTGTGGCAGGCCTGCCACAGAATGTGCAAGTTGAATTGTACTACAAATCCAACGAGCAATAGTCTGCTTAGAAGCAGGAGCACCCAGCTTGTTGGGTGCATATAGGATAAACAGCGAGTCAGATTTTCTGACTCCAGCCGTCCTGGAAACATATATTTTCAGGGCCCTGACCACGTCTAACAACTTGGAGTCCACCAAGTCCCTAGTGGCCGCAGGCACCACAATAGGCTGGTTCAAATGAAACGCTGACACCACCTTAGGGAGAAACTGGGGACGAGTCCTCAATTCTGCCCTATCCATATGGAAAATCAGATAAGGGCTTTTATAAGACAAAGCCGCCAATTCTGATACTCGCCTGGCAGAAGCCAAGGCCAATAACATGACCACCTTCCACGTGAGATATTTCAGATCCACGGTTTTTAGTGGTTCAAACCAATGTGATTTTAAGAAACTCAACACCACGTTGAGATCCCAAGGTGCCACAGGAGGCACATATGGGGGCTGAATATGCAGCACTCCCTTTACAAATGTCTGAACTTCAGGTACTGAAGCTAGTTCTTTCTGAAAGAAAATCGATAGAGCCGAGATCTGTACCTTAATGGAACCCAGTTTTAGGCCCATATTCACTCCTGCTTGCAGGAAATGCAGAAATCGACCTAGTTGAAATTCCTCAGTTGGGGCCTTTTCGGCCTCACACCATGCAACATATTTCCGCCATATGCGGTGATAATGATTTGCTGTAACCTCTTTCCTGGCTTTAATAAGCGTAGGAATGACTTCCTCCAGAATGCCCTTTTCTTTCAGGATCCGGCGTTCAACCGCCATGCCGTCAAACGCAGCCGCGGTAAGTCTTGGAACAGACAGGGCCCCTGCTGTAGCAGGTCTTGTCTTAGCGGCAGAGGCCACGGGTCCTCTGAGATCATCTCTTGAAGTTGCGGGTACCATGTTCTTCTTGGCCAATCCGGAACCACGAGAATTGTGTTTACTCCTCGCTTTCTTATTATTCTCAATACCTTTGGTATGAGAGGCAGCGGAGGGAACACAAACTGACTGGTACACCCACGGTGTCACCAGAGCGTCCACAGCTATCGCTTGAGGGTCTCTTGACCTGGCGCAATACCTCTCTAGTTTTTTGGTTAGGCGGGACGCCATCATGTCCACCTGTGGACGACCCCACTGATGTACAATCATTTGGAAGACTTCTGGATGAAGTCCCCACTCTCCCGGGTGGAGGTCGTGTCTGCTGAGGAAGTCTGCTTCCCAGTTGTCCACTCCCGGAATGAACACTGCTGACAGTGCTAGTACATGATTTTCCGCCCATCGGAGAATTCTTGTGGCTTCTGTCATTGCCATCCTGCTTCTTGTGCCGCCCTGTCGATTCACATGGGCGACTGCCGTGATGTTGTCTGACTGGATCAGCACCGGCTGGTGTAGGAGCAGGGATTTTGCTTGACTTAGGGCATTGTAGATGGCCCTTAGTTCCAGAATATTTATGTGAAGGGAAGTCTCCTGACTTGTCCATAGTCCTTGGAAGTTTCTTCCCTTTGTGACTGCCCCCCAGCCTCGCAGGCTGGCATCCGTGGTCACCAGGACCCAGTCCTGAATGCCGAATCTGCGACCCTCCAGAAGATGAGCACTCTGCAGCCACCACAGAAGAGACACCCTGGTTCTTGCAGACAGGGTTATCAAGCGATGCATCTGAAGATGCGATCCGGACCACTTGTCCAACAGGTCCCACTGAAAGATTCTGGCATGGAACCTGCCGAATGGAATTGCTTCGTAAGAAGCTACCATCTTTCCCAGGACCCGCGTGCAGTGATGCACCGATACCTGTTTTGGTTTCAGGAGGTCTCTGACTAGAGAAGACAACTCCCTGGCTTTCTCCTCCGGGAGAAACACTTTTTTCTGGACTGTGTCCAGAATCATCCCCAGGAACAGTAGACGTGTCGTCGGGACCAGCTGTGACTTTGGGATATTCAGAATCCAGCCGTGCTGGTTCAGCACTTCCTGAGATAGTGCTACTCCTACCAACAACTGTTCTTTGGACCGTGCCTTTATTAGGAGATCGTCCAAGTACGGGATAATTAAAACTCCCTTTCTTCGAAGGAGTATCATCATTTCCGCCATAACCTTGGTAAATACCCTTGGTGCCGTGGAGAGTCCAAACGGCAGCGTCTGGAATTGGAAATGGCAATCCTGTACCACAAATCTGAGGTACTCCTGGTGAGGATGGTAAATGGGGACATGCAGGTAAGCATCCTTGATGTCCAGGGAAACCATGTAATCCCCCTCGTCCAGGCTTGCAATAACCGCCCTGAGCGATTCCATCTTGAACTTGAATTTTTTTATGTACATGTTCAAGGACTTCAAATTTAAAATGGGTCTCACCGAACCGTCCGGCTTCGGTACCACAAATAGTGTGGAATAGTAACCCCGGCCTTGTTGAAGTAGGGGTACCTTGATTATCACCTGCTGGGAATACAGCTTGTGAATTGCCGCTAGCACCGCCTCCCTGTCTGAGGGAGCAATCGGCAAGGCAGATTTTAGGAACCGGTGGGGTGGAGCCGACTCGAATTCCAGCATGTATCCCTGAGATACTACTTGAAGGATCCAGGGATCCACCTGTGAGCGAGCCCACTGATCGCTGAAATTTCTGAGACGGGCCCCCACCGTACCTGGCTCCACCTGTGGAGCCCCACCGTCATGCGGCGGACTTGGAAGAGGAAGCGGGGGAGGACTTTTGTTCCTGGGAACCTGCTGTCTGTTGCAGCCTTTTTCCCTTACCTCTGCCTCTAGACAGAAAAGACCCTCCTTTTCCACGCTTGCTTTTCTGGGTCCGAAAGGACTGAACCTGATAAAATGGCGCCTTCTTAGGCTGTGAGGGAACATGGGGTAAAAATGCTGACTTCCCAGACGTTGCTGTGGAAACTAGGTCGGAGAGACAATCCCCAAATAATTCCTCCCCTTTATAAGGCAAAACTTCCATGTGCCTCTTGGAATCTGCATCTCCCGTCCACTGACGAGTCCATAAGCATCTCCTAGCAGAGATAGACAATGCACTTACTTTAGATGCCAGCCGGCAAATTTCCCTCTGTGCATCTCTCATATATAAGACTGAATCTTTTATATGGTCAATCGTTAGCAGAATAGTGTCTCTGTCTAGTGTGTCAATATTTTCTGACAGTTTTTCTGACCATGCAGCGGCAGCACTGCACATCCAAGCTGACGCAATAGCTGGTCTAAGTATAATGCCTGAGTGTGTGTATACAGACTTCAGGATAGCCTCCTGCTTTCTATCAGCAGGCTCCTTAAGGGCGGCCGTATCCTGAGAGGGTAGTGCCACCTTTTTTGACAAACGTGTGAGCGCTTTATCCACCCTAGGTGGTGTTTCCCAACGTGACCTATCCTCTAGCGGGAAAGGGAACGCCATTAGTACCTTCTTAGGAATTACAAATTTTTTATCAGGGAAAAGCCACGCTTCTTCACACACTTCATTTAGTTCATCTGATGGGGGAAAAACTACGGGTAGTTTTTTCTCCCCAAACATAATACCCTTTTTTGTGGTACCTGGATGTAAATCAGAAATGTTTAACACCTCTTTCATTGCCTCAATCATGCAGTGAATGGCCCTGACAGGCATTAGGTTTGACTCATCGTCGTCGACACTGTTATCAGTATCCGTGTGGACATCCGGGTCTGCAAACTGAGGTAGCGGGCGTTTTAGAGCCCCTGACGACCTCTGAGGCACCTGGACAGGCACGAGCTGAGATCCCGGCTGTCCCACATTTGGCATGTCGTCAAATTTCTTATGTAAAGAATCTATACGTGCACTCATTTCTTTCCATAAGTTCATCCACTCGGGTGTCTGCCCCGCAGGGGGTGACGTCCCTTCAAAATGCATCTGCTCCGCCTCCACCTCATTATCCTCATCAAACATGTCGACACAGCCGTACCGACACACCCCACACACACAGGGAATGCTCAACAGAGGACAGGACCCACAAAAAGCCCTTTGGGGGGACAGAGTGAGAGTATGCCAGCACACACCAGAGCGCTATATATATACAGGGACTAACTGAGTTATGTCCCTAATAGCTGCTTTTCATATAATATATGTATATATACTGCCAAATTTAATGCCCCCCCTCTCTTTTCCCTCTTACTGTTACTGTATATTGCAGGGAAGAGCCAGGGAGCTTCCTTCCAGCCGAGCTGTGAGGGAAAAATGGCGCCAGTGTGCTGAGGAGATAGGCTCCGCCCCTTTTTCGTGGCCTATTCTCACGCTTTTTATGGAATTCTGGCAGGGGTATTTACCTCATATATAGCCTCTGGGGCTATATATTGAGGTATTTTAGCCAGCCAAGGTGTTATTATTGCTGCCTCAGGGCGCCCCCCCCCAGCGCCCTGCACCCTCAGTGACCGGAGTGTGAAGTGTGAGAGGAGCAATGGCGCACAGCTGCAGTGCTGTGCGCTACCTTGGTGAAGACAGAGTCTTCATGCCGCCGATTTTCCGGACCATCTTCTTGCTTCTGGCTCTGTAAGGGGGACGGCGGCGCGGCTCCGGGACCGAACACCAAGGACTGGGCCTGCGGTCGATCCCTCTGGAGCTAATGGTGTCCAGTAGCCTAAGAAGCCCAATCCGGCTGCAAGCAGGCGAGTTCGCTTCTTCTCCCCTTAGTCCCTCGCTGCAGTGAGCCTGTTGCCAGCAGGTCTCACTGAAAATAAAAAACCTAAGTCTATTCTTTCTAAGAGCTCAGGAGAGCCCCTAGTGTGCATCCAACCTCGGCCGGGCACGAATTCTAACTGAGGCTTGGAGGAGGGTCATAGTGGGAGGAGCCAGTGCACACCAGGTAGTCTGAAATCTTTCTAGAGTGCCCAGCCTCCTTCGGAGCCCGCTATTCCCCATGGTCCTTACGGAGTTCCCAGCATCCACTAGGACGTCAGAGAAATAGACATAGCGTTTATTCTGGAGCTTAATAAACAAATATCTCTTTGAGCATCTCTCATATACAAGGCAGCATCTCTGATATGCTCTATGGTCATTAAAATGGCATCCCTATCTAAGGTGTCAATCTCCGTAGATAAGGAATCTGCCTATGCCACAACAGCACTACAAACCCAGGCCGACGCCATAGCCGGTCTAACAATAGTACCTGAATGAGTGTAAATGTGCTTCATGGTAATTTCCTGCCTGCGATCAGCAGGATCCTTGAGGGAAGCCGTATCCTAAGAAGGCAGTGCCACCTTTTTGGATAAGCGTGTCAGCGCCTTGTCTACTTTAGGCGAAGATTCCCATCGTATCCTATCAGTTTGTGAAAAAGGATACGCCATAAGAATCCTTTTGGGAACTTGTGGTCTCCTATCTGGAGATTCCCAAGCCTTTTCGCACAATTCGCTCAGCTCAAATGAGGACGGAAAGGTGACCTCAGGCTTTTTCCCTTTATACATGTGTACCCTCGTGTCAGGGACAGGGGGGGTTCCTCAGTAATATGCAAAACCTCTTTAATGGCAATAATCATGTACCGAATACCTTTTGCCACCCTCGGCTGTAATTTTGCATCTTCATAGTCGACACTAGAGTCAGTATCCGTGTCGGTATCTGTGTCATCGATCTGGGATATGGTGCGCTTCTGAGACCCCGAAGGTCCTGGCGCCACAGGGACAGGCATGGTCTGGCTACCTGACTGATCCCTAGCTTCAGCCTTGTCTAACCTTTTATGCAATAGATTGACATTTGCATTTAAGACATTCAGCATATCCACCCATTCCGGTGTCGGCGTTGCCGACGGCGACATGACATTCAAGCACTCCCCCTCCACATTAAGCGAGCCTTCCTCGTTGTCACAACTGAGGGTTTAGGCTGCCAGGAGGAAGCCTCAGTTGTAGGGGCTGAAATGAAATTAAACTTGGGAGGTTTAATCAGACCCCTGGACATGCAAGTGTAGAAGGATTACCCGAAGGTGTGACCATGACAACCAGGTTAAAAGTCAATAAAAGCTTTATTAACAGGCTCCGTGTTGAAACAACAGTATACACAGTTGATAATAAGCAGTGGCAAATAATACAGTTCCTGGATCACTATAACCATAGAAGGTATCACAGAGCACTGGTAGGTTGAGGAACAGATGTTAAAGTCCTTTGATGGAATAACCTTACCAGGCCTGGCTGTAGTAGTGAAGGTAGCCGAGGAACACGCCAGTAGATGTATTAGATGAAGCTGGTAACTTGAGTAGACTGTTGTAGTTACTGGATGGAACCAGCCAGGTGGTAGAGACACGGAGTGGATGCTGAATGGAATCAGCCAGGTGATGAAGACACGGAGTGGATGCTGAATGGAATCAGCCAGGTGGTGAAGACACGGAGTGGATGCTGAATGGAATCAGCCAGGTGATGAAGACACGGAGTGGATGCTGGATGGAACCAGCCAGGTGATAAAGACACGGAGTGGATGCTGGAAGATGCTAGGGAGCGTGGAAACAGAAGAGTTGAAAAGAGGTTACCGGTGGTAGTGGATACTGCTGGTAAGTAGGGATCCGCTGGAACACCGGCACTTTAAGGAAACTGGATACTGCTGGAAGCTGACCGCTGGAAGCAGATGGGTTAATAGCTGGAAGCTGGAACAGCCACGGAGGACTGCAGAGTCAGGCTGCACCGCAGGATGGAAGGCAGGTGCGAGTCTCTTAGTGGATGCTGGAGACAGGAGCTGGAACCTGGAGAAACAACCACAGGAGAGAGAGACTGGAACTAGGTTTGACAATCAAAGCACTGACCATTTCCTGGTTCAGGCACAGGATACTTATACCTGCTGCAAGGCAGGCATTGGCTGGCCAATCATGCAGATTCCACAGCGCAGCGGATTGGTGGAGATCGAACATGTGACTGGAACCAACATGGCTGCGCCCATGTTAGTACTTGGAGGGAAAGTTGGGTTGGAAAACCATGTGGAAACACAGCAGCAATGGCGGCGCCGGCCGCGGAGGACAGGAGACGCCAGACTGACAACTGCACGCTGAGACACATGGATGACAGCGGAGGCCGCGGCAGGCATGAGACACCACTCTGACAACCTGCATACTGGAACACAGGAGCGGCGGCGGAGGCCGCGGAGGACAGGAGACGCCATACAGGATTCAAACATGGCGCCGCTGTGACAGCGTCTCAGAGTGACAGGAGGGATATGCAGAGTGTAGACACAGATGAGATCCGGCCCTGGAACGCTGAGCCAGCCTGAGGAGACATCTGAAAGGCAAGTAATGGCGTCCAGATACCCGGATCGTGACACTCGTCAAACATGTCGACACACGCGTACCGACACACTTCACACACACAAGGAAACTCTTTTCTGAAGACAGTATCCCCTTCAAGGCCCTTTGGGGAGACAGAGAGAGAGTATGCCAGCACACACCCCAGCGCTATACCCCTGGAAAAAAAAAACACAGAATGCCCTTTTCCCAGAAGCGCGGAGTAGTAATAAAACGGCAATTATGTGCCCCCCCCCCCCCCCCTCTCCTTCAAACCCCCTTGTCCGGGGAGCTTCCTCTCAGCGGTGCTGTGGAGAGAAAATGGCGCTGATGAGTGCTGAGGGAGAAGCCCCGCCCCCTCGGCGACGGGCTTCTGTCCCGCTCAAAGTTTTTAAAAAATGGCGGGGGCTCTTTTATATACATGTACAGTGCCCACCTGTACATGTATATTGTCTTTTGCCATAAGAGAGGTGTTATATTGCTGCCCAGGGCGCCCCCCCCCCCCCTGCGCCCTGCACCCTTACAGTGACCGGAGTGTGTGAGGTGTGTGGAGCAATGACGCACAGCTGCGGTGCTGTGCGTTACCTCAGTGAAGCTCTGAAGGCTTCTGCCGCCTGAGACGTCTTCCGACTTCGTTTCTTCTGGCTCTGTGAGGAGAACGGCGGCGCGGCTCCGGGGGTGGACGCCCAGTAAGAACCTGTGTTCATTCCCTCTGGAGCTAATGGTGTCCAGTAGCCGAGGAAGCAGAGCCTATCGTTTAAGAAGGTCTGCCCCTCTCTCCTCAGTCCCTCGATGCAGGGAGCCTGTTGCCAGCAGTGCTCCCTGTAAAAATATAGAAAAAATCCTAACAAAAATGCTTTCTAGGCAGAGAACTCCCTCTGGGCACAGTGTAAAATCTGAGGTCTGGAGGAGGGGCATAGAGGGAGGAGCCAGTGCACACCCAGAATTCAAAGCTTTCTTAAAGTGCCCTATCTCCTGCGGAGCCCGTCTATTCCCCATGGTCCTTACGGAGTCCCAGCATCCTCAAGGACGTTAGAGAAAGTACCAATAATTGTGTCGTGTCACTCTTTCAATATTTATAGGTTTTTCCTATCATTGCTATTCCCCATTTTTACTCATTTTTCCTCAGCTGTTCCGGGCCAAACATGATCGACTATAGACCAAAGCTGTTTCACAACAGTCCTTTTTTTTATGTAATATATCGCACATAATAATAGAATTAATATACTCACATCTCTCTAAAACTCCCCAGTCTGTGGACTGAAATCTGACAGACTGCCGGAACATCTGGGGAGAAGGTGATGAAAACAAGGTGTCAAATGTTATTCTCTCGGATGAAAACAGTCTAAAGGAGAAACTGATAAATAACCGGTTTTCAAGTTTGATCGTTCAAGAACATGCACGCTCAGACAGGGCAATTATGGCTGTGGTCTGGCCGACCAGTCTCAAGTTCAACCTATAAAGCCGAATCAATTCTGTCTGCCAGACAGCGGCCATTTCCTACTTAATACTCCACCAGTCCCATCTGACAAAGGATTGTTTGCAATTGGTTGCCCTGTGGGCTGTCCGCCATATTTAGCACACACATATACGGATTTTATTCTATAATAACAGACTACCTGAGCTTCCCATCAGGGCTGCCTTTCTATCAGGGAAACCATGCACCGGAAACAATGTACAAAGTGTGTATGTGATAGCAACTTGTAGCGATTATGGGCCTAATATGACATATGTTATGAAATATAGTTGTAGATATGTCAAAGAGTGTTAAATCACAATCATATGTATCAAGCCTTGGAGAGAGATAAAGTGAAGCAGTTGCCAAAAGCAGCCCAAGCAGCTTCTGTCATTTATCTAGCACGGTCTTTGAAATGACAGCTACTTTATCATTCTCCAAGGCTTGATACATCTCTCCCAATGACTGGTACATATTTAAACGTAAGGAGATCTGACGGATTGGACCGACATATCGGGCACATCGTCTAGTGTGTACCCACTTTTGCGCACTCCTGCGGGTCATTTGCTGGGTTGTCCCATCGGGCGGCACACCCAGCGGGACGATGCAGCAAATGACGGCATGCACTGTAATGCGGCCATGCACCATTTAGTGTGTATGGGAAAGCCGATGTATCATTACATCAGCTGTCCTATCGGCTGGGTACTCACATCGTTAAGTGTGAACCCAGCTTAAGTATGAAGAACATTAAAAAAATATATATACATAAGGAAGCAGTAAAGCCTTCCGGAGCCTCATGAGTAAATTACTGGAAAGGGACATTTCTCAGCTGCGGCAGCTTCTCTCAGCGCTAAAGAAATCTTCCTGAGCATTCAGCCAATTATTTCAGGAGAAGCCGTCACATGACTGAGGAACAAGGCACTGCGTCTCCTGCTTATGGCTCAGCCCAAACAATGGATACCTCAGCTGGGCACAGCTGACAGCTACATGTCATACACACCTGTGTAGCAGCTCTGCGAAACATTGCCACTGATCTGCAAATTATCCCCTGCCACAGAAACGGGACAACCTGTGAAGGAAAAGGTGCTGGATAAGTTACAAGTTTTCCTGTCATGTCAGAGCTGAAGACGCGGGAGATAATACTGTGATCATTGGGGGGACATATTTTTAAAGCGCTCATTGGACTTCCTGTGTGTAATCCCACAGTCAGACTCTCCTCAGCCGCAACTGCCTGATAACAGAGAGCAGAAGCTTTAATTCAGATATATAGCAAATGTAATTACAGTTTGACCCATCAAGTTCTGTGAAGACATTACATATCTGTCAATGTTATTAGAAATTATTTCGCTTTTAATCCTTTACTGGAAAAATATAATGTAACAATCACATATATATATATATATATATTTATTACTAAGCTAGTCACTGCTGTTATCAGTCCCTGCAGCCTCGGAGAGACTCCCTGTGGTACCTCTCACACCAGTGTGTTTTTATCTCTGGCTTTAGCACTGGAAGGATTGGTCCTAGCCCCCCCCCCCCCCCTCTTCTCTATCCACATCACTTATCTTTAGAAAAGGATTTCAGTGTTGCCTCTATACCAGACATGTCCAAACTGCAGCCCTCCAGCTGTTGTGAAACTACATATCCCAGCATGCCCTGACACTGTTTTGCTGTCAGAGAATGCTAAAGCTGTGTCAGGGCATGCTGGGATGTGTAGTTTCTCAACAGCTGGAGGGCCGCAGTTTGGACATGCCTGCTCTATACGAATGGTGCCCAATAATCTCCCCAACAGTCCACAAAAGCTGCCTATATGCCATCTCTATAGCTTGTGATCTCACGCTCACTGCCTAGCTGTTATTAGTGACTCAGGACTGTCTTTTGCTCCACGAATTCAGTATGTATCCAAATATGTAGACTAACCTTCTTTGCCAATGTTCACCTACTGCTGCACTTCCAGCCCCTGTGCTGGTCTCCTGTACTTATAGAGTCCAGCATAAAATACTTCTACCCACAAACATCTCTTCCCCTCCGCTCCTCTTTACCACAATATCCGCTCCCAGTTACAGAATTATTTTTAGGCTGCACCTGTCCTGTAGAACTACCCACCTCACCACCTCCTACAACAAAACATTCATTCTAGACAAACTTTTAGCATTCCATTAAGAAACTTTCACCTCTTAAGGCGAACTTATCAAGTTTCAGACCCCTTCTTAAGCTCTGTAGGCCAATCAACCTGTTTACCCCAGTCTACACAGTTCACACAAATCTTACATGTGTTCTCTACCTATACCAGAGGCGGCAAAACACGACAGGACAAGCAACTGGGTCTGTTCCATTGCCTCTTAAGCCTCTACAATCTGTACGCGGTCTGCCAAGTAACTATGAAATATCTGGTGTGTGCCCCTTGGCGGTCTTCATCCCTAGGACTTCATACCTAAGAGCCTCCACTGTGTGTGACCCCACAGCTGTCATGGATTGGGACAGTGAAATGGCGTTGGAGCAATGGGTGCTGCAGATCATGCAGTGAGAACCCAGTAGGTGGCCGCAGAGAGCCTGTCCCCGGTAAAGCAGTCTGACACCCCCATCACCGGACACTGAGGCTTGTCATGTAAATGATGTCTGTTGTTATACAAAGTCTTTCCATGTGGGACTAACACACGGGGGAGTTACTGTTACTCTTTTATTCACCCATCCCTGGAGACGGGGGCCGATACCGCCCGATAATTCCACACACCGCACTAATCAGGGATAACGGCAGCTACACATAACTCAGAGACATTCACCACCTGACAATTTACTCCACACTGTCATACAGGTCTGTCTGACATACTGTCTGGCTCATACGCAAACCTGTAACATAGCTAGTGGCACTGCCCTGTCTCTCTATATACCCAGGGTCCCCAAACCGTCATGCAGGGAGCATGAACCCGCAGTAAGGATGGCACATTACATTTATATCTATACTTTTTGGTATTTTATTTTTTCCTGTTCTACTAGAAAATGCTGCAAAGTATTCTAGATTATATATATATATATATATATGTAAATATATATATATGTGTGTATGAAGCAGGCTCGGCACTACCGATTCACTTAGCAAACGGCTGGGTGCCTTCCATGGGGTAAATAGAGAAGTAGATTCGGCGGCACTCACAGATTGAAAACGGTAGACTGAATAACTTCAGTCTACCGTTTTCAGTCTGTGAGTGCCACCGAATCTACTTTTCTCTCTATATATATATATATATATATATATATATATATATATATATATATATATATATATATATATATATAAATATATAAAATAAGAATTTACTCACCGGTATTTCTATTTCTCGTAGTCCGTAGTGGATGCTGGGGACTCCGTAAGGACCATGGGGATTAGCGGCTCCGCAGGAGACTGGGCACAACTATAAAGAAAGCTTTAGACTACTGGTGTGCACTGGCTCCTCCCACTATGACCCTCCTCCAGACCTCAATTAGGATACTGTGCCCGGAAGAGCTGACACAATAAGGAAGGATTTTGAATCCCGGGTAAGACTCATTCCAGCCACACCAATCACACCGTATAACTCGTGATACAATACCCAGTTAACAGTATGATAACAACTGAGCCTCTCAACAGATGGCTCAACAATAACCCTTTAGTTAAGCAATAACTATATACAAGTATTGCAGACAATCCGCACTTGGGATGGGCGCCCAGCATCCACTACGGACTACGAGAAATAGAATTACCGGTGAGTAAATTCTTATTTTCTCTAACGTCCTAGTGGATGCTGGGGACTCCGTAAGGACCATGGGGATTATACCAAAGCTCCCAAACGGGCGGGAGAGTGCGGATGACTCTGCAGCACCGAATGGGCAAACTCTAGGTCCTCCTCAGCCAGGGTGTCAAACTTGTAGAATTTAGCAAACGTGTTTGACCCCGACCAAGTAGCTGCTCGGCAAAGTTGAAGAGCCGAGACCCCTCGGGCAGCCGCCCAAGAAGAGCCCACCTTCCTCGTGGAATGGGCTTTCACTGATTTAGGATGCGGCAGTCCAGCCGCAGAATGTGCAAGCTGAATCGTACTACAGATCCAGCGAGCAATAGTCTGCTTTGAAGCAGGTGCACCCAACTTGTTGGGCGCATACAGGATAAAGAGCGAGTCAGTCTTTCTGACTCCAGCTGTCCTGGAAACATAGATTTTCAGGGCCCTGACTACGTCCAACAACTTAGAAGTCTCCAAGTCATTTGTAGCCGCAGGCACCACGATAGGTTGGTTCAGATGAAAAGCTGATACCACTTTGGGGAGAAACTGGGGACGAGTCCTCAATTCTGCCCTATCCATATGGAAAATCAGATAAGGGCTTTTACATGACAAAGCCGCCAATTCTGATACACGCCTGGCCGAAGCTAAGGCCAACAACATGACCACTTTCCACGTGAGATATTTCAAATCCACGGTTTTCAGTGGCTCAAACCAATGTGACTTTAGGAAATCCAACACCACGTTGAGATCCCAAGGTGCCACTGGAGGCACAAAAGGGGGCTGAATATGCAGCACTCCCTTAACAAAAGTCTGAACTTCAGGTAGTGAAGCCAGTTCTCTCTGGAAGAAAATCGATAGAGCCGAAATCTGGACCTTAATGGAACCCAATTTAAGGCCCATAGTCACCCCTGACTGTAGGAAGTGCAGGAAACGGCCCAGCTGAAATTCCTCCGTTGGGGCCTTCCTGGCCTCACACCAAGCAACATATTTTCGCCAAATGCGGTGATAATGGTTTGCGGTTACTTCTTTCCTAGCTTTAATCAGCGTAGGAATGACTTCCTCCGGAATGCCCTTTTCCTTCAGGATCCGGTGTTCAACCGCCATGCCGTCAAACGCAGCCGCGGTAAGTCTTGAAACAGACAGAGCCCCTGCTGCAGCAGGTCTTGTCTGAGCGGTAGAGGCCATGGGTCCTCTGACATCATTTCTTGAAGTTCCGGGTACCAAGCTCTTCTTGGCCAATCCGGAACAATGAGTATAGTTCTTACTCCTCTTCTCCTTATTATCCTCAGTACCTTTGGTATGAGAGGAAGAGGAGGGAACACATAAACCGACCGGTACACCCACGGTGTCACTAGAGCGTCCACAGCTATCGCCTGCGGGTCTCTCGACCTGGCGCAATACTTTTCTAGCTTTTTGTTTAGGCGGGACGCCATCATGTCCACCTGTGGCCTTTCCCAACGGTTTACAATCACTTGAAAGACTTCTGGATGAAGTCCCCACTCTCCCGGGTGGAGGTTGTGCCTGCTGAGGAAGTCTGCTGCCCAGTTGTCCACTCCCGGAATGAACACTGCTGACAGTGCTAACACGTGATTTTCCGCCCATCGGAGAATCCTTGTGGCTTCTGCCATAGCCGTCCTGCTTCTCGTGCCGCCCTGTCGATTTACATGGGCGACCGCCGTGATGTTGTCTGACTGGATCAGTACCGGCTGGTTTTGAAGCAGGGGTTTTGCCTGACTTAGGGCATTGTAAATGGCCCTCAGTTCCAGAATATTTATGTGCAGGGAAGTCTCCTGACTTGACCATAGTCCTTGGAAGTTTCTTCCCTGTGTGACTGCCCCCCAGCCTCGGAGGCTGGCATCCGTGGTCAACAGGACCCAGTCCTGTATGCCGAATCTGCGGCCCTCTTGAAGATGAGCACTCTGCAGCCACCATAGCAGAGACACCCTTGTCCTTGGAGACAGGGTTATCAGCCGATGCATCTGAAGATGCGATCCGGACCACTTGTCCAACAGGTCCCACTGCAAGGTTCTTGCATGAAACCTGCCGAATGGAATCGCTTCGTAGGAAGCTACCATCTTTCCCAGGATCCGCGTGCAGTGATGCACCGACACCTGTTTTGGTTTTAGGAGGCCTCTGACTAGAGATGACAGCTCCTTGGCCTTCTCCTACGGGAGTAACACCTTTTTTCTGTTCTGTGTCCAGAACCATCCCCAGGAACAGTAGACGTGTCGTAGGGACCAGCTGTGACTTTGATATGTTTAGAATCCAGCCGTGCTGTTGTAGCACCTCCCGAGATAGTGCTACCCCGACCAACAACTGCTCTCTGGACCTCGCCTTTATCAGGAGATCGTCCAAGTACGGGATAATTAAAACTCCCTTCTTTCGAAGGAGTATCATCATTTCGGCCATTACCTTGGTAAAGACCCTCGGAGCCGTGGATAGACCGAACGGCAACGTCTGGAATTGGTAATGACAATCCTGTACCACAAACCTGAGGTACTCCTGGTGAGGATGGTAAATGGGGACATGCAGGTAAGCATCCTTGATGTCCAGTGATACCATGTAATCCCCCTCGTCCAGGCTTGCAATAACCGCCCTGAGCGATTCCATCTTGAACTTGAATTTTTTTATATATGTATTCAAGGATTTCAAATTTAAAATGGGTCTCACCGAACCGTCCGGTTCCGGTACCACAAACATTGTGGAATAGTAACCCCGTCCTTGTTGAAGTAGGGGTACCTTTACTATCACCTGTTGTGAATACAGCTTGTGAATTGCCTGTAACACTGCCTCCCTGCCTGAGGGAGTGGTTGGCAAGGCAGATTTGAGGAAACGGCGGGGGGGGGGGGGAGACGTCTCGAATTCCAGCTTGTACCCATGAGATACTATCTGAAAAATCCAGGGATCCACCCGTGAGCGAGCCCACTGATTGCTGAAATATTTGAGACGGGCCCCCACCGTACCTGGCTCCGCCTGTGGAGCCCCAGCGTCATGCTGTGGACTTAGAGGAAGCGGGGGAGGACTTTTGCTCCTGGGAACTGGCTGTATGCTGCAGCTTTTTTCCCCTACCTCTGCCTCTGGGCAGAAAGGACGCGCCTTTAACCCGCTTGCCCCTATTGGGCCGAAAGGACTATACCCGATAATACGGTGCTTTCTTTGGCTGTGAGGGAACATGGGGTAAAAATGTAGACTTCCCAGCTGTAGCTGTGGAAACTAGGTCCGAGAGACCATCCCCGAACATGTCCTCACCCTTATAAGGCAGAACTTCCATATGCCTTTTGGAATCTGCATCTCCTATCCACTGCCGAGTCCATAACCCTCTCCTGGCAGAAATGGACATTGCACTAATTTTGGATGCCAGCCGGCAAATATCCCTCTGTGCATCCCTCATGTATAAAAGTGCGTCTTTTATATGCTCTACGGTTAGCAATATAGTGTCCCTGTCTAGGGTATCAATATTTTCTGACAGGGAATCTGACCATGCAGCTGCAGCACTGCACATCCATGCTGAAGCAATAGCTGGTCTCAGTATAACACCTGTGTGTGTATATATAGATTTCAGGATAGCCTCCTGCTTTCTATCAGCAGATTCCTTCAGGGCGGCCGTATCCGGAGACGGTAGTGCCACCTTCTTTGAAAAGCGTGTGAGCGCTTTACCCACTCTAGGGGATGTTTCCCAACGTGACCTATCCTCTGGCGGGAAAGGGTACGCCATTAGTAACCTCTTAGAAATTACCAGCTTCTTATCAGGGGAAGCCCATGCTTCTTCACACACTTCATTTAACTCCTCAGATGGAGGAAAAGCTACTGGTAGTTTTTTCTCTCCAAACATAATACCCTTTTTTGTGGTACCGGGGGTAACATCAGAAATGTGCAACACATTTTTCATTGCCTCAATCATGTAACGTGTGGCCCTACTGGAAGTTACATTAGTCTCTTCGTCGTCGACACTGGAGTCAGTATCCGTGTCGACATCTGTGTCTGCCATCTGAGGTAGCGGGCGTTTTAGAGCCCCTGATGGCTTTTGAGACGCCTGGGCAGGCACAGGCTGAGAAGCCGGCTGTCCCACATTTGGTATGTCGTCAAACCTTTTATGCAAGGAGTCGACACTGTCGCGTAATTCCTTCCACAGCACCATCCACTCAGGTGTCGACCCCGCAGGGGGTGACATCACATTTACAGGCATCTGCTCCGCCTCCACATAAGCCTCCTCCTCAAACATGTCGACACAGCCGTACCGACACACCGCAAACACACAGGGAATGCTCTGACAGAGGACAGGACCCCACAAAGCCCTTTGGGGAGACAGAGAGAGAGTATGCCAGCACACACCAGAGCGCTATATAACACAGGGATCCCACTATAAATGAGTGTTTTCCCTTATAGCTGCTTTTTATATATATATATATATATATATATATATATATATATATATATATATATATATATATATATATATATATATATATATATATATATATCTATCCTGCGCCTAAATTTAGTGCCCCCCCTCTCTTTTTTACCCTTCTGTAGCTTGCAGACTGCAGGGGAGAGCCAGGGAGCTTCCTTCCAGCGGAGCTGTGAGGGAAAAATGGCGCTAGTGTGCTGAGGGAGATGGCCCCGCCCCTTTTCCGGCAGACTTCTCCCGCTTTTTCTGGAATACTGGCAGGGGTATTTTTACATCTATATAGCCTCTAGGACTATATATGATGTAGATTTGCCAGCCAAGGTGTCTTATATTGCCCTCAGGGCGCCGCGCCGCCCCCCCCCCCCCCCAGCGCCCATCAGTGACCGGAGTGTGAGGTGTACATGAGGAGCAATGGCGCACAGCTGCAGTGCTGTGCGCTACCTTGGTGAAGACCGAAGTCTTCGGCCGCCGATTTTCCGGACCTCTTCACGCTTCTGGCTCTGTAAGGGGGACGGCGGCGCGGCTCCGGGAACGAACACCAAGGTCGGGTCCTGTGGTCGATCCCTCTGGAGCTAATGGTGTCCAGTAGCCTAAGAAGCCCAAACTACCACCTGTTAGGTAGGTTCGCTTCTTCTCCCCTTAGTCCCTCGCTGCAGTGAGTCTGTTGCCAGCAGATCTCACTGTAAAATAAAAAACCTAAATATACTTTCTTTCTAGGAGCTCAGGAGAGCCCCTAGTGTGCATCCAGCTCAGCCGGGCACAAGAATCTAACTGAGGTCTGGAGGAGGGTCATAGTGGGAGGAGCCAGTGCACACCAGTAGTCTAAAGCTTTCTTTATAGTTGTGCCCAGTCTCCTGCGGAGCCGCTAATCCCCATGGTCCTTACGGAGACCCCAGCATCCACTAGGATGTTAGAGAAATATATATATAACCTGGGCTAGCATAACTAAACTGTTCGAGAACACTACTACTATCCAAGTGGATATCTATTGGGAATAATAATCTGTGGCGAGCAAAGCGGAGCAAGCCACCGCGCCTGAAGCATGGCGAGCGTATACATTTTAATGTTCTGAAGCAGGGTGCCATAGTCTGAACTTGACTAATTATTATATATATATATATATATATATATATAATAAGAATTTACTTACCGATAATTCTATTTCTCGGAGTCCGTAGTGGATGCTGGGGTTCCTGAAAGGACCATGGGGAATAGCGGCTCCGCAGGAGACAGGGCACAAAAGTAAAGCTTTCCGATCAGGTGGTGTGCACTGGCTCCTCCCCCTATGACCCTCCTCCAAGCCAGTTAGGTACTGTGCCCGGACGAGCGTACACAATAAGGGAGGAATTTTGAATCCCGGGTAAGACTCATACCAGCCACACCAATCACACCGTACAACTTGTGATCTAAACCCAGTTAACAGTATGATAACAGCGGAGCCTCTGAAAAGATGGCTCACAACAATAATAACCCGATTTTTGTAACTATGTACAAGTATTGCAGATAATCCGCACTTGGGATGGGCGCCCAGCATCCACTACGGACTCCGAGAAATAGAATTATCGGTAAGTAAATTCTTATTTTCTCTATCGTCCTAGTGGATGCTGGGGTTCCTGAAAGGACCATGGGGATTATACCAAAGCTCCCAAACGGGCGGGAGAGTGCGGATGACTCTGCAGCACCGAATGAGAGAACTCCAGGTCCTCCTTAGCCAGGGTATCAAATTTGTAGGATTTTACAAACGTGTTTGCCCCTGACTAAATAACCGCTCGGCAAAGTTGTAAAGCCGAGACCCCTCGGGCAGCCGCCCAAGATGAGCCCACCGTCCTTGTGGAATGGGCATTTACATATTTTGGCTGTGGCAGGCCTGCCACAGAATGTGCAAGCTGAATTGTATTACACATCCAACTAGCAATAGTCTGCTTAAAAGCAAGAGCACCCAGTTTGTTGGGTGCATACAGGATAACAGCAAGTCAGTTTTCCTGACTCCAGCCGTCCTGGAACCTATATTTTCAGGGCCCTGACAACATCTAGCAACTTGGAGTCCTCCAAGTCCCTAGTAGGTGCAAGGCACCACAATAAGCTGGTTCAGGTAAAACACTGACACCACCTTAGGGAGAGAACTGGGGACGAGTCCGCAGCTCTGCCCTGTCCGAATGGACAAACAAATATGGGCTTTTTTGAGAAAAAAACCACCAATTTGACACTCGCCTGGTCCAGGCCAGGGCCAAGAACATGGTCACTTTTCATGTGAGATGCTTCAAATCCACAGATTTGACTGGTTTTAAACCAATGTGATTTGAAGAATCCCAGAACTACGTTGAGATCCCACAGTGCCACTGGAGGCACAAAAGAGGGTTGTATATGCAATACTCCCTTGACAAAGTTCTGGACTTCAGGAACTGAAGCCAATTCTTTCTGGAAGAAAATTGACAGGGCCGAAATTTGAACCTTAATGGACCCCAATTTGAGGCCCATAGACACTCCTGTTTGCAGGAAATGCAGGAATCGACCGAGTTGAAATTTCTTTGTGGGGCCTTCCTGGCCTCACACCACGCAACATATTTTCGCCACATGTGGTGATAATGTTGTGCGGTCACCTCCTTTCTGGCTTTGACCAGGGTAGGAATGACCTCTTCCGGAATGCCTTTTTCCCTTAGGATCCGGCGTTCCACCGCCATGCCAACAAACGCAGCTGCGGTAAGTCTTGGAACAGACATGGTACTTGCTGAAGCAAGTCCCTTCTTAGCGGCAGAGGCCATAAGACCTCTGTAAACATCTCTTGAAGTTCCGGGTACCAAGTCCTTCTTGGCCAATCCGGAGCCATGAGTATAGTTCTTACTCCTCTACGTCTTATAATTCTCAGTACCTTAGGTATGAGAAGCAGAGGAGGGAACACATACACCGACTGGTACACCCACGGTGTTACCAGAACGTCCACAGCTATTGCCTGAGGGTCTCTTGACCTGGCGCAATACCTGTCCCGTTTTTTGTTCAGACGGGACGCCATCATGTCCACCTTTGGTATTTCCCAACGGTTTACAATCATGTGGAAAAAACTTCCCGATGAAGTTTCCACTCTCCCGGGTGGAGGTCGTGCCTGCTGAGGAAGTCTGCTTCCCAGTTTCCATTCCCGGGATGAAACACTGCTGACAGTGCTATCACATGATTTTCCGCCCAGCGAAAAGTCCTTGCAGTTTTTGCCATTGCCCTCCTGCTTCTTGTGTCGCCCTGTCTGTTTACGTGGGCGACTGCCGTGATGTTTTTCCCACTGGATCAATACCGGCTGACCTTGAAGCAGAGGTCTTGCTAAGCTTAGAGCATTATAAATTTACCCTTAGCTCCAGTATATTTATGTGGAGAAAAGTCTCCAGACTTGATCACACTCCCTGGAAATTTTTTTCTTTGTGTGACTGCTCCCCAGCCTCTCGGGCTGGGCTCCGTGGTCACCAGCATCCAATCCTGAATGCCGAATCTGCGGCCCTCTAGAAGATGAGCACTCTATAACCACCACAGGAGAGACACCCTTGTCCTTGGATATAGGGTTATCCGCTGATGCATCTGAAGATGCGATCCGGACCATTTGTCCAGCAGATCCCACTGAAAAGTTCTTGCGTGAAATCTGCCGAATGGAATTGCTTCGTAGGAAGCCACCATTTTCTACCAGGACCCTTGTGCAATGATGCACTGTTTTTAGGAGGTTCCTGACTAGCTCGGATAACTCCCTGGCTTTCTCTTTCGGGAGAAACACCTTTTTCTGGACTGTGTCCAGAATCATCCCTAGGCACAGCAGACGTGTCGTCGGGATCAGCTGCGATTTTGGAATATTTAGAATCCACCCGTGCTGTTGTAGCAGTATCCGAGATAGTGCTACTCCTACCTCCAACTGTTCCCTGGACCTTGCCCTTATCAGGAGATCGTCCAAGTAAGGGATAATTAAGACGCCTTTTCTTCGAAGAAGAATCATCATTTCGGCCATTACCTTAGTAAAGACCCGGGGTGCCGTGGACAATCCAAACGGCAGCGTCTGAAACTGATAGTGACAGTTCTGCACCACGAACCTGAGGTACCCTTAGTGAGAAGGGCAAATTTGGGACATAGAGGTAAGCATCCCTGATGTCCCGGGACACTATATAGTCCCCTTCTTCCTGTTCGTTATCACTGCTCTGAGTGACTCCATCTTGATTTGAACCTTTGTAAGTGTTCAAAAAATTTTTAGATTTAGAATAAGTCTCACCTAGCCTTCTGGCTTCAGTACCACAATATAGTGTGGAATAATACCCCTTTTCTTGTAGTAGGAGGGGTAATTTAATTATCACCTGCTGGGAATACAGCTTGTGAATTTTTTCCCATACTGCCTCCTTGTCGGAGGGAGACCTTGGTAAAGCAGACTTCAGGAGCCTGCGAAGGGGAAACGTCTCGACATTCCAATCTGTACCCCTGGGATACTACTTGTAGGATCCAGGGGTCCTGTACGGTCTCAGCGCCATGCTGAGAACTTGTCAGAAGCGGTGGAACGCTTCTGTTCCTGGGAATGCGCTGCCTGCTGCAGTCTTCTTCCCTTTCCTCTATCCCTGGGCAGATATGATCTTATAGGGACGAAAGGACTGAGGCTGAAAAGACGGTGTCTTTTTCTGCAGAGATGTGACTTAGGGTAAAAACGGTGGATTTTCCAGCAGTTGCCGTGGCCACCAGGTCCGATGGACCGACCCCAAATAACTCCTCTTCCTTTATACGGCAATACACCTTTGTGCCGTTTGGAATCTGCATCACCTGACCACTGTCGTGTCCATAACATCTTCTGGCAGTTATGGACATCGCATTTACTCTTGATGCCAGAGTGCAAATATCCCTCTGTGCATCTCGCATATATAGAAATGCATCCTTTAAATGCTCTATAGTCAATAAAATACTGTCCCTGTCAAGGGTATCAATATTTTTAGTCAGGGAATCCGACCAAGCCACCCCAGCTCTGCACATCCAGGCTGAGGCGATCGCTGGTCGCAGTATAACACCAGTATGTGTGTATATACTTTTTATGATATTTTCCAGCCTCCTGTCAGCTGGTCCTTGAGGACGGCCCTATCTATAGACGGTACCGCCACTTGTTTTGATAAGCGTGTGAGCGCCTTATCCACCCTAAGGGGTGTTTCCCAACGCGCCCTAACTTCTGGCGGGAAAGGGTATACCGCCCATAATTTTCTATCGGGGGGAACCCACGCATCATCACACACTTTATTTAATTTATCTGATTCAGGAAAAACTATGGTAGTTTTTTCACATCCCACATAATACCCTCTTTTGTGGTACTTGTAGTATCAGAAATATGTAACACCTCCTTCATTGCCTTTAACGTGTGGCCCTAATAAGGAATACGTTTGTTTATTCACCGTCGACACTGGATTCAGTGTCCCTGTCTGTGTCTGTGTCGACCGACTAAAGTAAACGGGCGTTTTAAAACCCCTGACGGTGTTTTTGAGACGTCTGGACCGGTACTAATTGTTTGTCGGCCGTCTCATGTCGTCAACCGACCTTGCAGCGTGTTGACATTATCACGTAATTCCCTAAATAAGCCATCCATTCCGGTGTCGACTCCCTAGAGAGTGACATCACCATTACAGGCAATTGCTCCGCCTCCTCACCAACATCGTCCTCCTACATGTCGACACACACGTACCGACACACAGCACACACACAGGGAATGCTCTGATAGAGGACAGGACCTACTAGCCCTTTGGAGAGACAGAGGGAGAGTTTGCCAGCACACACCAAAAACGCTATAATTATATAGGGACAACCTTATATAAGTGTTTTCCCTTATAGCATCTTTTTTATATATTTCTAACGCCAAATTAGTGCCCCCCCTCTCTGTTTTAACCCTGTTTCTGTAGTGCAGTGCAGGGGAGAGCCTGGGAGCCTTCCCTCCAGCCTTTCTGTGAGGGAAAATGGCGCTGTGTGCTGAGGAGATAGGCCCCGCCCCTTTTTCGGCGGCCTCGTCTCCCGCTCTTAACGGATTCTGGCAGGGGTTAAATATCTCCATATAGCCTCCGGAGGCTATATGTGAGGTATTTTTAGCCAAAAATAAGAATTTACTTACCGATAATTCTATTTCTCGGAGTCCGTAGTGGATGCTGGGGTTCCTGAAAGGACCATGGGGAATAGCGGCTCCGCAGGAGACAGGGCACAAAAAAGTAAAGCTTTTACCAGATCAGGTGGTGTGCACTGGCTCCTCCCCCTATGACCCTCCTCCAGACTCCAGTTAGGTACCGTGCCCGGACGAGCGTACACAATAAGGGAGGCAATTTGAATCCCGGGTAAGACTCATACCAGCCACACCAATCACACCGTACAACTTGTGATCTAAACCCAGTTAACAGTATGATAACAGAAAGAGCCTCTTAAAGATGGCTCCTTAACAATATAACCCGAATTTGTTAACAATAACTATGTACAGTATTGCAGATAATCCGCACTTGGGATGGGCGCCCAGCATCCACTACGGACTCCGAGAAATAGAATTATCGGTAAGTAAATTCTTATTTTCTCTATCGTCCTAAGTGGATGCTGGGGTTCCTGAAAGGACCATGGGGATTATACCAAAGCTCCCAAACGGGCGGGAGAGTGCGGATGACTCTGCAGCACCGAATGAGAGAATTCCAAGTCCTCTTTTGCCAGGGTATCAAATTTGTAGAATTTTACAAACGTGTTTTCCCCCGACCACGTAGCTGCTCGGCAGAATTGTAATGCCGAGACCCCTCGGGCAGCCGCCCAAGATGAGCCCACCTTCCTTGTGGAATGGGCCTTAACAGATTTAGGCTGTGGCAGGCCTGCCACAGAATGAGCAAGTTGAATTGTGTTACAAATCCAACGAGCAATCGTCTGCTTAGAAGCAGGGGCACCCAACTTGTTGGGTGCATATAGTATCAACAGCGAGTCAGATTTTCTGACTTCAGCCGTCCTTGAAATGTATATTTTTAAGGCTCTGACAACGTCCAACAACTTGGAGTCCTCCAAGTCGCCAGTGGCCGCAGGCACCACAATAGGTTGGTTCAGGTGAAACGCTGATACCACCTTAGGGAGAAAATGCGGACGAGTCCTCAGTTCTGCCCTATCCGAATGGAAGATTAGATAAGGGCTTTTATAAGATAAAGCCGCCAATTCAGATACTCTCCTGGCGGAAGCCAGGGCCAGTAACATAGTCACTTTCCATGTGAGATATTTAAAATCCACCTTTTTCAATGGTTCAAACCAATGGGATTTGAGGAAATCTAAAACTACATTTAGATCCCACGGTGCCACCGGAGGCACCACAGGAGGCTGTATATGCAGTACTCCTTTAACAAAAGTCTGTACCTCAGGAACTGAGGCCAATTCTTTTTGGAAGAATATTGACAGGGCCGAAATTTGAACCTTAATAGATCTCAATTTGAGACCCCTAGACAATCCTGATTGTAGGAAATGTAGGAAACGACCCAGTTGAAATTCCTCCGTCGGAACACTCCGATCCTCGCACCACGCGACATATTTTCGCCAAATGCGGTGATAATGTTTCGCGGTGACTTCCTTCCTTGCCTTAATCAAGGTAGGAATGACTTCTTCTGGAATGCCTTTCCCTTTTAGGATCTGGCGTTCAACCGCCATGCCGTCAAACGCAGCCGCGGTAAGTCTTGAAAGAGACAGGGACCCTGTTGTAGCAGGTCCCTTCTCAGAAGTAGAGGGCACGGGTCGTCCGTGACCAACTCTTGAAGTTCCGGTTACCAAGTCCTTCTTGGCCAATCCGGAGCCACTAGTATTTCTTACTCCTCCTCACCGTATAATCTTCAATACCTTTGGTATGAGAGGCAGAGGAGGAAACACATATACTGATTTGTACACCCAAGGTGTTACCAGTGCGTCCACAGCTATTGCCTGTGGATCTCTTGACCTGGCGCAATACTTGTCCAGTTTCTTGTTGAGGCGAGACGCCATCATGTCTACCATTGGTCTTTCCCAACAGTTTATTAGCATGTGGAAGACTTCTGGATGAAGACCCCCCTCTCCCGGGTGTATATCGTGTCTGCTGAGGAAGTCTGCTTCCCAGTTGTCCACGCCCGGGAAGAACACTGCTGACAGTGCTATTACGTGATTCTCCGCCCAGCGAAGAATCTTGGCAGCTTCTGCCATTGCACTCCTGCTTCTTGTGCCGCCCTGTCTGTTTACATGGGCGACCGCCGTGATGTTGTCCGACTGAATCAACACCGGTTTTCCTTGCAGGAGTGGTTCCGCCTGGCTTAGAGCATTTTAGATTGCTCTTAGTACCAGAATGTTTATGTGAATAGACTTTTCCAGGTTCGTCCATACCCCCTGGAAGTTTCTTCCTTGTGTGACTGCTCCCCAACCTCTCAGGCTGGCGTCCGTGGTCACCAGGATCAAATCCTGTATGCCGAATCTGCGGCCCTCCAATAGATGAGCCTTTTGCAACCACCACAGAAGATATACCCTTGTCCTTGGCGACAGGGTTATTCGCAGGTGCATCTGAGGATGCGACCCTGACCATTTGTCCAACAGATCCCTTTGGAAAATTCTTGCATGGAATCTGCCGAATGGAATTGCTTCGTAAAAAGCCACCATTTTTCCCAGGACTCTTGTGCATTGATGTACAGACACCTTTCCTGGTTTTAGGAGGTTCCTGACAGGTCGGATAACTCCTTGGCTTTTTCCTCGGGAAGAAAAACCTTTTTCTGAACCGTGTCCAGAATCATCCCTAGGAACAGCAGACGTATCGTCGGAAAACAGCTGCGATTCTTGGAATATTTAGAATCCAGTCGTGCCGTCGAAGAACTACTTTAGATAGTGCTCTTCCGACCTCCAACTGTTCTCTGGAACTTGCCCTTTTTAGGTCGTGCAAGTAAGGGATAATTTAGATGCCTTTTTTCTTTGAAGAAACATCTTTTCGGCCATTACCTTGGTAAAAAGGCCCGGGGTGCCGTGGATAATTCAAACGGCATCGTCTGAAACTGATATTGACAGTTCTGTACCACGAACCAGAGGTACCCTTGATGAGAAGGACAAATTTTGGACATGGAGGTAATCCTTGATGTCCAGGGACACCATATAGTCCCCTTTTTTCCGGTTCGCTATCACTGCTCTGAGTGACTTTATCTCGATTTGAACCTTTTATGTAAGTGTTCAAAACATTTTAGATTTAGACTATGTGTCACCAAGCCGTCTGGCTTCAGTACCACAATATAGTGTGGAAAAATAATACCCTTTTCCTTGTCGTAGGAGGGGTACTTTGATTATCACCTGCTGGATATACAGCTTGTGAATTGTTTCCAATGCTGCCTCCCTGTCGGAGGGAGCCGTTGGTAAAGCAGACTTCAGGAAGCTGCGAGGAGAAGATGTCTCGACTCTCCAATCTTTACCCCTGGGATAATACTCGTACGATCTAGGGGTCAACTTGCGAGTGATCCCACTGCGCCCTGAGACTCTTGAGACTACCCCCCCACCTTGAGTCCGCTTGCACGGCCCCAGCGTCATGCTGAGGACTTGGCAGACGCGGTGGAGGGCTTCTTTTCCTGGGAAAGGGCTGCCTGCTGCAGTCTACTTCCCTTACCTCTATGTCTGGGCAGATATGACTGGCCTTTTGCCTGCATGCCCTCATGGGAAAGGAAAGATTGAGGCTGAAAAGACGGTGTCTTTTTTAGCTGAGATGTAACTTGGGGTAAAAAAGGTTGGATTTCCCAGCTGTTGCTGTGGTCCCCAGGTCCGATGGACCGACCCCCAAATAACTCCTTCCCTTTATACAGCAATACTTCCATCTGCCGTATGGGATCTGTATCACCTGACCACTGTCGTGTCCCTGACATCTTCTGGGAGATATGGACAACGCACTTATCTTGATGCCAGAGAGCAAATATCCCTCTGTGCATCTCACATACATATATATAGAATGCATCCTATTAAATGCTCTACATGAATAAAATATTTTCAGTCAGGGAATCCGACCAAGCCAACCCAGCACTGCATCTCCAGGCTGATGGCGATCGCTGGTCGCAGTATAACCACCGTATGTGTGTATATACTTTTTAGGATATTTTTCCAGCTTCCTATCAGCTGGCTCCTTGAGGGCGGCCGTATCTGGAGACGGTAACGCCACTTGATAAGCGTGTGAGCGCCTTATCACCCTAAGGGGTGTTTCCCAACGTACCCTAATTTCTGGCGGGAAAGGGTATAACGCCAATATTTGCTATCGGGGTAACCCTACGCATCATCACACACTTCATTTTATTTTATCTGATTCAGGAAAAACTACAGGTAGTTTTTTCACTCCCACATAATACCCTTTCTTGTGGTACTTGTAGTATCAGAAACACGTAACACCTCCTTCATTGCCCTTAACGTGTGGCCCTAATGAGAAATACGTTTGTTTATTCACCGTCGACACTGTATTCAGTGTCCGTGTCTGTGTCTGTGTCGACCGACTGAGGTAAATGGGCGTTTTTAAAACCCCTGACGGTGTTTCTGAGACGCCTGGACCGGTCCTAATAGATTGTCGGCCGTCTCATGTCGTCAACCGACCTTGCAGCGTGTTGACATTCTCACGTAATTCTCTAAATAAGCCATCCATTCCGGTGTCGACTCCCTAGAGAGTGACATCACCATTACAGGCAATTTCTCCGCCTCCTCACCAACATCGTCCTCATACATGTCGACACACACGTACCGACACACAGCACACACACCGGGAATGCTCTGACAGAGGACAGGACCCACTAGCCCTTTGGGGAGACAGAGGGAGAGTCTGCCAGCACACACCAAAAACGCTATAATTATATAGGGACAACCTTATATAAGTGTTTCTCCCTTATAGCATCTTTTATATATATACAATATCGCCAAAATCAGTGCCCCCCCTCTCTGTTTTAACCCTGTTTCTGTAGTGCAGTGCAGGGGAGAGCCTGGGAGCCTTCTCTCCAGCTTTTCTGTGAGAGAAAATGGCGCTGTGTGCTGAGGAGATAGGCCCCGCCCCTTTTTCGGCGGCCTCGTCTCCCGCTATTTTTGAAGTTAGGCAGGGGTTAAATATCTCCATATAGCCTCTGTGGGCTATATGTGAGGTATTTTTTGCCTCTAATAAGGTTTTTATTTGCCTCTCAGAGCGCCCCCCCCAGCGCTCTGCACCCTCAGTGACTGTTGTGTGAAGTGTGCTGAGAGGAAAATGGCGCACAGCTGCAGTGCTGTGCGCTACCTTTATGAAGACTCAGGAGTCTTCAGCCGCCGATTTTGGACCTCTTCTCTCTTCAGCGTCTGCAAGGGGGCCGGCGGCGCGGCTCCGGTGACCATCCAGGCTGTACCTGTGATCGTCCCTCTGGAGCTAGTGTCCAGTAGCCAAGCAGCAAATCCACTCTGCACGCAGGTGAGTTCACTACTTCTCCCCTAAGTCCCTCGTTGCAGTGATCCTGTTGCCAGCAGGACTCACTGTAAAGTAAAAAACCTAAGCTAAACTTTCTCTAAGCAGCTCTTTAGGAGAGCCACCTAGATTGCACCCTTCTCGTTCGGGCACAAAATCTAACTGGAGTCTGGAGGAGGGTCATAGGGGGAGGAGCCAGTGCACACCACCTGATCTGGTAAAAGCTTTACTTTTTTGTGCCCTGTCTCCTGCGGAGCCGCTATTCCCCATGGTCCTTTCAGGAACCCCAGCATCCACTTAGGACGATAGAGAAATAGGTTTTCATTTGCCTCCCAGGGCGCCCCCCTCCCAGCGCCCTGCACCCTCAGTGACTGCCGTGTGAAGTGTGCTGAGAGGAAAATGGCGCACAGCTGCAGTGCTGTGCGCTACCTTTAGAAGACTGAGGAGTCTTCTGCCGCCGATTCTGGACCTCTTCTTATTTCAGCATCTGCAAGGGGGCCGGCGGCAAGGCTCCGGTGACCATCCAGGCTGTACCTGTGATCGTCCCTCTGGAGCTGATGTCCAGTAGCCAAGAAGCCAATCCATCCTGCACGCAGGTGAGTTCACTTCTTCTCCCCTAAGTCCCTCGTTGCAGTGATCCTGTTGCCAGCAGGACTCACTGTAAAATAAAAAACCTAAGCTAAACTTTTCTAAGCAGCTCTTTAGGAGAGCCACCTAGATTGCACCCTTCTCGGCCGGGCACAAAAATCTAACTGGCTTGGAGGAGGGTCATAGGGGGAGGAGCCAGTGCACACCACCTGATCGGAAAGCTTTACTTTTGTGCCCTGTCTCCTGCGGAGCCGCTATTCCCCATGGTCCTTTCAGGAACCCCAGCATCCACTAGGACGATAGAGAAATATATATATATATATATATATATATATATATATCTACCAATAGGAAAAAATCTGCGGCACTCAGAGTCTTTGCTGCAAAACGTGTGTATTTACACAAACATCCCAACCAACGTTTCGGGGCTCACACGCCCCTTTGTCAAGATTTTTTCCTATTGGTAGCTACCGTATGTCACTGGAGGCACCAGAGCAGCATTTTTGATGTGAGAGGAGTGCCGGTCCAGAAGTCAGGAGATATATATATATATATAAATCAGCCGGCACTCAAATTCAGCAGACAACATGCCCCGGTGCCATGATCCAAACGACATGCACAAATCCAATGGCGGACAAAAAGGCACTCCAGAGGCTTGATATAAACAGAAATTGTATTGACAAGAGCGACGTTTTGGGGCAGAGACCCTTCCTCAAGGCATACTTAACAGAACCCTTAAAAGGAAAGAATTCTTTAACGGAAAAATCAAGAGCGATACCACCAATGATGTCCCTACACAACTACGAGCCATAGCCCCTAAATCTACATTTGACCCCGCTTCGACCAACGCATCAATCCGTACCTTTTCCAGGATGCTTGAACATGAAGGAGTTGAGTCAACTCAGTTACCAACTCGATTTAATCTAACGAAAGCAGAGCGTAGTACCCTACAGGATCTATCTAAAAGAACTGATATAGTCATACGCAAGGCCGATAAAGGTGGGGCAGTGGTCGTCCAGGACTTATCCAAATATATGGATGAATGCCAGCGCCAGTTGGGCGACATAACCACCTACAAACTGATGACCAAGGACCCCACTAAAGAATATCAGGAAGAACTCAATAATATATTGACTATAGCATGTGATGAAAAAGTCATCTCGCCTGAATTGTGTGCAGCCCTTAAAACTGAATACCCTAGGGCACCACTATTCTATGTGGTACCTAAAGTACATAAGACCTTAATTGATCCCCCAGGGCGACCAATAGTCTCCGCTAGGGGATCCCTTTACCACCCCATATCAGTCTTCTTAGACTCACACCTTAATCCATGCATACAAGCCTTGCCCTCGTACTTAAGAGATACCACCACTTTGTTAATACAGTTGGAACAACTTACCCCAGTGCCTGATGATCTTGTCCTCTGCAGTGCGGACGTAGCAAGCCTCTACACCTGCATCCCACATGAGGCAGGAGTGGAGGCTGTGAAGTCCTTGATTGAGGACAACCCTAATTACCATGGCCCAGAAATAGGTTTTTTTCTGAAGTTATTGAGCAGGGTACTGTATCGTAACTACTTTTTCTATAATGGGCGTTTTTATTTGCAAACAGCGGGCTGTGCGATGGGGTCGGCGGTGGCCCCATCGTACGCAAACGCCTTTATGCATTTGGTGGAGACACAGATGTTTTATTTGGATCCAGTTATAGCGTCACAGACGTGGTACTATAGGCGGTATATAGACGATCTGTTGGTCTTATGGCGGGGTACAGAGACAGGCTTAATAGAGCTATGGGAACGATTTAACTCACAGACACATCCAGTGAAATTTACCTACGACATCAGTACCGTTAATATACACTTTCTAGATGTTAACATTACCCACAAGGCTGGTAATTTAACAACATCAATATATGTTAAACCTATAGACCGTAACAGTTTGTTGAATTACCAAAGCTTTCACCCATCATCATTACGTCGAGGGCTCCCTTTCTCACAATTTTTACGTGTAAGACGAATCACATCTGACCCTGGTGAGACGGTGGTAGCCCTCGACCAAATGATTGAGAAATTTGTACAGCGTGGGTACCCTTTGGGGGAACTTGAGATAGCTAAACGCAAAGTTTTGAAATTATCCAGGATGCAAACCTTGAAACCGAGAATCAAAGAGAGAAATGCGAATTTTTTGCCATGGGTCAATAAGTTCACCACAGCCTCTATGACAGTTGTCAAAAAAGCCAAACAATTGTGGCCTATTATACAATCAGACAAGGCCTTGTCTGATTTGGCAGACATACGGCTACTCCCTAGCTTTAAACGTAGCAATAATATAGGGGACATGGTAATGAAGCTTGATATCTCTACTCACACTAAAAGCCAAGTAGCACATTTTTTGAGACCTAAGAATGGATGTTACAGATGCCTGGGGTGCGCTACATGTAACACCCTAGTATCTGGCTCCACGTTTAATCACCCACATTCTGGACAAAAATTAAGCATCAGGCACAGATTAACATGCACCACGACACATGTGGTGTATATCTTATACTGTCCATGTGGTCTTGCCTATGTAGGCAAGACTATACGTCAATTCAGAGACAGTGCCATCAAGAAAGCTTACGAGAAGGGCACTAGTGATCAGCCCTTTGCGCGACACTGCCTACAAGCCAAACATGGGGTATCTAGCATACGAGCTACTCTAATTGACCATGTGCCAATTATGCTTAGGGGTGGCGATAGAGCCAAGCGACTCTTACAGAAAGAAACCCGATGGATTTTTTCCCTTGGTACTTTGGCCCCTAGGGGGCTCAATGAACAAATGAGTTTGCAACGCTACCTATAGTTCCCTCGAAGAATCAGATTCTAGTAGCAGAAGGCGGCACGTTAATCCATATATATATCCCTACAATAATGGTCACAAGTTGTTTATAGCACTACCGATCTTATATAGTGCCCATGGAGGGTAACACCCAACATTAAATATAGTAGCTATAATTGGGGATATTATTATTATTATTTTTTGCAATAGTACGGTTAATTAACAACCACTATTCCATTATTATATGAACACAATGCTTTCTATTGTCCGTTTTTTAATGCTGTTTACATTATTGTTTATGTTCACTTTATGTTTTGGATTAAATAACTGTGTTTTTACTATACAGGATGTCACTGGTGCAGCAGCTACGGCGCCCTCTGAGACGCCAAAGCTGTTACCATGGATACTACCCTGTTCTTCCGGCGCACCTGACACGCCGGTCTCCAGCGACGCAGTGCACAGCCGAGCGGAGCGGCGGGTGGGAGCGCCGATGAACAGGTGAGTATGTTCAAGTTCATTTAGGTTGGGTATATATGTATGTTGTTAGTTATGTATGTTTCACTTGCTGTTTGACCCTGAGGACGGGGTTTAGCCCCGAAACATGTCGGTTTCACGGTCTCAATAAATGACCTGATTTTTGCATATTGAGGAGTCTGTCTGAGTGCCGCCGTTCATCTACACTATATATATATATATATATATATATATATATATATATATATATATATATATATATACATACACTAAAGTTTGTGAGGGGACATTGCCCCTTTGTACAACTAATCTGAAAATGTATAGAAATGTATTATATTATGACATCTATACAAGTACATATCACCTGATACCACTTACTGTTACTCTCTGAGCGACTTACAGCCAGTATGTGTGTCAGGCTAATGGGGGCAGCTCTGTCAGCAGCCAATGATGTCTGGCACACTACTGGCAGGGACAGGCTGCCTGGTGACACTGGGGGAGCATGGTGTGTCAGTGCCCGGGCACATACCCACTTACCTCAGCAGGGTCACTCTCTCCTACCACACACGTGAGCAGCGACCAGGGGAGCGCAGATTCTGTCACACATAGCGCTCACTTCCGCCACATTCAGGGCACTTCCGCCCCACTTCCGGCAGTCTGCGCCCGCCCCGTTCCCTACAGTCGGCAGTGCAGCACCTGCCCCACTTCCTGAAGTCTGCCCTACGTCCCGCACTAGCGATGAGTTACGATTTGTCAGCGCAGTGGCGGGTACCATTTAGCGAGGACTTAGGGGGAATGTATCAAACTTTCTAGCTAGCATTTAGAGGGTTATATCACATAGTTACTAAAGTGCGGGGTTTCAAATATGGAGATGTTGCCCATAACAACCAATCATCTATTTAGCACCTTCTAGATGGCGCTAAATAAACAAATACAAAATGATTGGTTGCTATGGGCAACAGCTCCCCATTTGAAAACCCGCACTTTAGCAAGTATACCCCATCAAGTACATTCTATAAAACAGGGATGGTGAACCTTAGGCTCTCCAGCTGTTGTTGAACTACACATCCCAGCATGCCCTGCAACAGCTTTAGAATGGACAAAGAGCAAAACTGTAGCAAGGCATGCTGGTATGTGTAGTTCAACAACTGCTATGGAAAGCCGTTCACCCCCGCTGACATCGCTGGACAGGGGGGGAAATAGCTCAGTGTATATGCACTGAGCGATTTTCAGCCCAACGATGTCAGCGTTTATCGCTGTGCATACACGCTGGGTAAAAACGCCTTTGCACTCTATATTCCCTACCACATGTACTGTTCACTAGGGATGGCCATCGGTGGGTTACCCATCGAAGGTCACCATCAATGATACCATAACATCGGTGGGTAACATCGATGGTGTGAAACCATCTGCAAGGGAACCATCAGTGGTTTCACCCACCGATGGTCACCCCTGCTTTACTATTCAATATGGCGTAGGCCAATGAGAGCCCAGGGGCGGCGCTTTGTGAGAGTGTCAGGGGCGGAGCTAAACACCGTGTCCCGACATTGAAAAAATATATATATTTGGTGGCTGTGTATCATCGATGGCGGCAAACCATCTGGTTCTTCCCCATCGAAGGGAAAACTATTCTACATCGGCCATAAACCATCGATTATTTTGAATCGGCGATGGTCGCTAGCCATTCCTACTGCACATACACACACTTGGGTTAAGTTTTGGTGGGAGCTACAGTACATAACCTACCAGTATATTTTTAGATTGTGGGAGGAAACCCACGCAAGCACGGGGATAATATACAAACATCCAGGGGCATCAAGCCTCCGTGGACACCCAGGAGTGGGAATAGTCCCTTTTAGTCGGATTGCCGACTGTTGGGTTTGTGAGGCTTCGGGTGTAGGGGGAGGTGTTGTGACCGGTCACATGACTACATCCCTACTGCAGAGATGGGATAATAGAATGAATGGGAACAATGCAGTGTACTGAGTGCGGAGGACTGCCTGTCATGTGAGGGGTGGGGCCACATGACAACACACAAAACAGGCCCCACAGACACATCGGCTTACCGGGAATCTTCCTAGTGAACCCTATGGCCAATCCACCCCTGCAAACATCGATGGTCTGAGGCTGATTATGAGTGTTTCACCAGCAACAGCTAGCCACTGATGGTATAATATCAATGGCTGAACCCAAAGGTGAATCAGAGATGTGTTTTCTACATGCGCAGACACCAACTGTGCATATGCAAAACAAAAACCATCAACAGCTTCTGTCCGATGGTTAAGAGCCATCGATGGTCAACACTAATTGCGGGAAGGGATGAGGCGGAGTGGGGGGTCACGGGTCCACTACTAAATAAATAGTGTCATTCTGCCTACCCCAATTCTCTCTGGAAAACTGGGACTATCATCCACTTCAAGCTGCCCAGACATGCGTTGCTGCTAGTGTGAATGAGCAATTTGCAGCATATCAAAACCAGTAAAAAGCTTCTAAAAATGAAAACTACTTTTAGAATAGTAAAGTGCAGTAACAGATTTCACTGTACAATATTACAAAAAGCAACATCCTGTGAGCAGACTGTGCAAACTAAACATCAGTCTATACCTCTCCTCTCCTGACCAATCCCTCGGTCCTCTCCAGAGGCAGAACTCTGGGAGGCAACGGAGTCATCTGCCGCCGGGCTCCTGCTCTGAAGGGGGGCACCTCTCCTCTCCTGACCAATCCCTCGGTCCTCAGATATCCAGCTGCCTCTCTGCCATCTCCTCCTGGATGTCTGAGTGCTCTTTGAATCGACCGTCGCCTCTCCTCTACCCTGGTCACTGCATCCCATGCGCAAATCCAAGATATTACACGTGATGCTCCCCTTCACTGGAACAAGCTCCCTTGCTCTATTAGCCACCCCCCGACCTTGCAAAGCTTCAAACCGGCACTGAAAACACACCCTTCCGCATAAACTCGTTTCGAGGCCACGCTCCTAACCCACTACCTCATGCCTTGGCCATCTAGGCCTCGCTAACTTCCTGCCATGAGGCTGCCTTTTGCTTACTGGAACCTCATGTCACCAGACTGTCTCCCCCCAACCCGTAGCATGTGAGCACCTTGGAGCAGGGCCCTCTTTCCTCCTATTATCACATCCCTCTTCTCTCACACTTCAATTACAGCTCTCTCCTACGTAGCGACTGTCTATGCCCTCATCTCCTCTCGCTCGTTACTGTCTATCTCTTCCAGCGGCTGCCACTAGCGCACGCAGGGGGGGGTTCTGAGTACCCAACCCCCCTGACAGACCAAGTTGTTATTGATTTTTTTTAAGCAAAAAACCGAAGCCGCACGCGACCCGCTGCGTAAGCCCCGGCCCCTCCGAGTTTGGCTCCGCCCCTTCAAACACCCGCGAATCGCGGGTCGTGCACTTCCCTGCCCTGTAGTACAGATGTGTGTTATGGCATTGGCAGCTGCTTCCGATTGCCTCGGCCTCTCCACTGGCTGCTGCTCCACAGCTTACTGTATGATCCTCAATTGTAAGTGCATATATTATCGCTGCATATCTTTTTCCTCTGACAGTATCATTATATCAGACTTGCCTAGTCTCCCAAAAATCGGGTGACCCTACCCACCCCCCCGGAAGAGCAGGCAAGTCTCCCGATTTCAGGGGTCCCCCTCTGCCCGGCCGCCCACTTAGCGAGTAAAGTGGGCGGTCCGGGCAAGCGATGACGCGATTCTTGTTGAATCGCGTCATCATAGCCACGCCCCCTGCTGTATAATGCCGGTAATAGCGGCATTACACAGCGGGGGGCGGGGCTTACACGACACGACCCCCCGTGGTCATGCCCCCAGCCCGCCTCCGCCACACCCCCAGTCCGCCCCCCTCTGCACACACATCGCAGCCTGCCCCCCTGTCGGTAAGTATGTATGTATGTATATACATCTCCTATATAATAGCCCTGTGACTCTGTGCCTGCATTTCTAACGCTGGGCGGAGTTACAGATGTGGGCTAATCAGTGACGGCTGCCAATGAGGAGAAGCTCTGCCACACACCTTCTCGGCGCACATGTCCCCAGTCTTCCGACCAAGGTCCGGTGTAGAGGCATCCATCGTCCCCTCGGTCCCGCGCCGAAGATGTGAGGGCGGGAGGCGACTCTCCGTCTGACGCCGAACGGCTCTCACTCCCGCTCCCCGCCTGTCCCCTGCCGCCTGTCACAGTACCCTGCACCGGGTCCCCGCTCCGGACATGATCACTGCCTGATGTGCCCAGTGCGGCCCGCTGGCGGGGGCAGATGTCAGGCAGAGCGGCTCACGCGCCGGCGGGGACACCGCACACTGCTGTGCTTCCCGGCTGCCTGGCGGGTGGAGATGTGCCTGGCGGAGGGGGGTGGGATGTGCCTGGCGGGGGGGGGGGGAAATGTGCGGGGGGAGATGTGCCTGGCGGAGGGGGGGGGGGTGCCTGGCGGGGGGGAAATGTGGGGGGGGGAGATGTGACTGGCGGGGGGGGGGGGGGGGGGGGGGGAGTTGTACCTGGGGGGGGGGGATGTGCGGGGGGGGGGGGGGGGGGAGATGTGAGGAGGCACAGCGGCTCACGCAGGAGCAGGGACACCGCACACTGCTGTGCTCCCCGGCTGCCCACCACACAGTTAACCCTGACACTGAGCCCGGGTGGCCTGCGGCCCTGCTGCTGATGATGATGATGATGAGAGATGGGATCCTTGGGGCAGAGAGATTAGCAGTGTCACTGATAGCTGCTAATGATTACCCTCCAACTACCTTGCTGCCAGGTACAGTACTCGCAGCGCATCCACCGTCCGCAGCACCTGCCCTGACCCTCCCTCATACGTGGTGCCTCCGGAACTCCTACCCCACCTGCAGCCCCCACTCCCCTGCCCCTCCCACCACCGCAGCACCTCCCAACCCCCTACCACAGCCCCCCCTCCGCATCCACCACCCCTCCACCCACATAATCTACAGACACCCTCCCCCATACGCTAACATCCCCCACAACCACCCCCAGTGCCTCCTGACCCCCTACCCCACCCCCGCAACCGCCCATCCACCACCTGCAGCGCCTTCCGACCCTTCCACCATCCCCCACACGACCACCCCTCCCCCACATGCAGCGCCTCCAGACCCCCTACACCACCCACGGCCCCCACTCCCCTGCCCCTCCCTCAACCCCAGACCCTCCCAACCACAGCCCCCCCACCCCGCATCCGCCCCCCCTCCACCCACAGCCTCTACAGACACCCTCCCCCATCTGCCGTCAACCCCCGCAGCCACCCCTCCCCCACCCACAGCGCCTCCTCACCCCATACCCCACCTGCAGCACCCACCCATCCACCACCCGCATTGCCTTCGGACCCTTCCACCAACCGCCCCACCTGCCACTCCACCACACGCCACCCCTCCCCCCCACACACGGCACCTCCAGGCCCTCTACACTACCCACGCCCCCCACTCCCCTGCCCCTCCCTCATCCACAGAACCTCCCAACCGCAGACCCCCCTCCACCCACAGCATCTACAGACACCCTCCCCCACCCCCAGTCATCCCCCGCAACCGCCCTCCCCCACCCACAGCACCTCCTGACCACCTATCCCACCCGCGGCCCCACTGCACCCACCCCTCAACCACCCGCAGTGCCTCTGAACCCCCTCCTCCATCTGCCGCATCTGCCCCTCCCCCACACGTGTCGCTTCCGGACCCCCTACCCCACCCGCAGCACACTCACCCCTCCCCCACACGCGTAGCTTCGGGACCCCCCTACCCCACCCGCAGCGCACTCGCTCCTTCCCCACCTTCAGCACCTCCTGACACCCTGCCCCACTACACCCGCCCCTCCACCACCTGCAGCGCCTCCTGCAGGTGCTGCAGGAGGCGCTGCAGGTGGTGCCCCCCCCCCCCTAACCCCCTCCCCCATCTGCCGCACCCCCACACCTGCCCCACCCCCATGCACGTCGCTTCCAAACACCTTACCCCACCCGCGGCACACTCGCCTCTTCCACACCGGCAGCGCCTCCGGAACCCCCTCCCCCATCCGCCAGATCCCCGTACCTGCCCCTTCCCTACCCGCAGCACCCCCGCACCCGCCCATCCACCACCTGCAGCGCCTTTCGACCCTTCCACCATCCGCCGCACCACCACCCCCCCTCCCTCACATGCGGCCCCTCCAGACTCCCAGCCACGGCCCCCACTCCCCTCCCTCAACCACAGACCCTCCCAACCACAACCCCCCCCCCGCGCATCCGCCCCCCTCCACCCATAGCCTCTACAGTCACCCTCCCCCATCCGCAGTCAACCCCCGAAACCGCCCCCCCCTCACCCGCAGCACATCCTGACCCCCTACCCCATCCACTTCACCTGCCCCTCAACCACCCACAATGCAACCGGACACCCTCCCCCATCTGCCGCACCCCCACACCTGCCGTTCAGTCACACGCATCGCTTCCGGACTCCCTACCCCACCCACAGTGCACTCGCCCCTTCCCCACCCGCAGCACCTCCTGACCCCCTATTCCACCCGCGTGGACCCACTGCACCCACCTCTCCACCACCCGCTGCGCCTCCCAACCCGCAGCACCTCCTGACCCCCTACCCCACCCGCGTGGCCCCACTGCACCCGCCTCTCCACCACCCTTTGCCCCCCCCCCCCATCTGCCGCACCCCCACACCTGCCCCTCCCTCACGTGCTTCGCTTCCGGACCCCCTACCCCACCCGCGGCGCACTCCCCCCTTCCCCACCTGCAGCACCTCCGGAACCCCATCCGCCAGATCCCCGTGCCTGCCCCTCCCCTACCCGCGCCCCACCCCCACCCCCATACCGCTTCCGGATCCCACTCCCCGGCACATCCCCACCCGCAGCGCCTCCCGACCCCCTCCCCCACCTTCGGTCCCCCCCACACCCGCTGCATTCTGTACAGTGTGCCCTGCAGGCTCTGTTCACACCGTCGCAAGGGGCTACGCCCCTTCACCATCCGACGCCCTTTCATTGTGCAATATTTAACCACTCACAAAACTAGGAATGCAGGTAATACTGCATAATATACATATATTGAACGGCGTACAGGGGTTAAGGGGGCGTAGCCCCTTACGATGGTGTGAAGAGCGCGATGAAGCACCTAGTATATATGTACACATACATATATATGTATGTATACATGTATATGTATATATATATGTAAAAAACAAGAAAAAAAATAGCGCCACTTGTGGTAGGTTAGCCCTCACTGCAAATGTAAAATATATGTCCGAATTTACACTCCCTTGGTACAAAGGGTGTCAGCTGGCCCCAAAAATAAAAACAGCAGTGGTAAATTGCTGTAAGAAATGTTATAGGAAACCAAGGAATTGGGTGCTAGCGACCAATGGTGTCTATATTAAAGGAACGTAAAAAGATAGTATATATATATAAAAAAAGGGGGACTTATATATATAAAAAAACGTATTTATTTTTGCACAATATAAAAGGGAGGGTAATACACTGTGGTTTATAAAAATTCACAAAACACAATAGTTAAAAAAAAAAATGGAGTAAGAAGTAAAAAGTAAAAAGGTACAAGGTGCAAATCAATTGGTAGTACATATATAAAAAAATGCTTATCTTAGGTACAGGAGGTAGGTCTGAGAAAGATCATGGAGTGCCCTCCATGATCTTTCTCAGACCTACCTCCTGTACCTAAGATAAGCATTTTTTTATATATGTACTACCAATTGATTTGCACCTTGTACCTTTTTACTTTTTACTTCTTACTCCATTTTTTTTTTTAACTATTGTGTTTTGTGAATTTTTATAAACCACAGTGTATTACCCTCCCTTTTATATTGTGCAAAAATAAATACGTTTTTTTATATATATAAGTCCCCCTTTTTTTATATATATATACTATCTTTTTACGTTCCTTTAATATAGACACCATTGGTCGCTAGCACCCAATTCCTCCATGTATATATATATATATATATATACATATACATATATATATACACACATACAAACACATACAGATGGAGCCTCCCTTATTTTTGCCTGCCCGATTGCAGGCGTGCACTCCCAGCGTGACTTGGCGATCCGTCCGCCTAGTCACAGCGGGAGTGCACAGAGCCACTTCCCGTTGTAAGCGTCTCCGTCCGGGTACGCGCGTCCATCCAGACGGATATGCTCACAGCATCCAGGCACACCCAGGTGGGCGCAACTAGTCACAGAAGGAGCCACGACTAGCGTGGCTCTACCTGTGTGTGTGTGGATATAGAGATATAGAGATGCTACGTTAGTGATTTCCAGGAATACACTGTAATGTAGCATTTCATATGCATATACAGCCGCAGTCACACAGAGAATATAGGCATGCCACATATCATTGTAATCAGCAGAAGCTGCTTGTGCCCCTAGGCATACCAAATGCCCTAGGCATTTGCCTAGTTTGCCTATGCCTTGGGCCAGCTCTGCCCCATAGTGATGAAAAACAGGGCCGTGGCTCGCGACGGCGGCACTCCCGTGAAGCCATGCCCCCTTTTCGGGCGGGCTGCGCCGCGCCAGTGTGTCCCTCTTGCACTTCTCCCAATGTTGGAAGGTATGTACACAGGTGTAGCGGTATATACATGTGGGCATTATACACAGGTGCAGCGGTATTCAGGCTTGCCTACCCTCCCGCATTCAGCGGGAGGCTCCCAATTGTTAAAGGAGCCTCCCGCTGCCCCGCAAACCTTGCCAGCGCTCCCGGATTGTAGTGTTCCGTCCATGAAAATGCTGGAGGCGGGGCCTGCACAGGAGAAGCGGTAGCCGTCAGTGGCAAATGCAGGATTTGCATGGGGGGGGTCCAGAACTGGGTGGAGCCAAGCACGGGGATGGGGACTGAGGTGACCCAGTATATGCTGGGTCCATAAAACTAGTGTGTCTGTGTGTATATATACTTTATTATGTTGGGCTCACTACCCGGTGTTTTAGGGAACGAATGGCCAACTACCGTTTATCAATTAGAACGGCCATTCAAACAGGTATTACAGACAAGTCGGTAGCTCGACACTATCTGCAAAGAGGACATCAGGTTGCGAATCTGAAATGTAAGTTAATCGATTGGGTCCGCACCTTAGCGTTACGCAAATGTGAGAGCTTTTGGATTTCGCACCTCAATACTGTTTCACCAAAAGGTTTGAATGAGCATTCTGCAATGAATGCCTTCTTATGAAACATCTTCTTCTCTATGACTACACCTTAAGCTGCAGTAGCATGTGGTGGTAATATGATTTAATCTGTATCTAGTGTAACTACATTGTATTTGTACTGACCATGTGTATATAGATTACTAAAGAGGCACAGCACGAGATATCATCTTTATCTATAATTGACTAAAGCTTACCATTATGCATTTGACATCTATGTTGCATCTGATAAACTATTATGATTGAGGCATGTTCATTTTGCTGTATAGGCTTTAATAGATGTCCAGGTGAAATATACTGTGCGGTGTCTTATTTGTTACTGTATATTATGTATATATTATGTGTTATTTTTTATTGTCTTTTTACAGATACTCCTAGGTCCCATTATTTATTATTATAAAAGATCACAACAGGGACTGGCAGTCAGGGGAGGCAGTGCCTCCCCTGTCATTAATGATGAAAAGAATAAAAATAAGATACTTATTACACATGTTCTGTGTCATAAGTATGTTCTTTATATTATTCTAGTAATTTGAAAGTGTAAATACCTTGTAAATTAATTTCTGCGGCACCGAGAGCGGTGCCGCACGCTGGCCGTTGTGAAAATCCGGAAGCAGGGGGCGGATAGGGGGCGGAGCCAGAGGACTGGAAAAGGCCATCTCCTATATAATAGCCCTATTCTGTGACCTTGTGATTAATTTGCTAACGCTGGGCGGAGTCACAACACTGGGCGGAGTTAGTCAAATGAGTCACAGAGATCTGGCCAAATCTACAGGAGACTAGGAGCAGAAGCAGATAGCATGGGCATTGGGCATGGCACAGGCAGGGGTGCAGACCTCCCAGCTTTCTGCAGGAGCTTTATCCAGGCAGAAGGAGGGACACACACTCGGCGAAAAGGGGGCGTGGCTTCACGGGAGGGCCCCGTTTTCGTCAGTGAGGGAGCATGCCCAGTGCTCTGTGAGCTGCTGGCATGCCCCCAGGGGCTGATTATGAGTCCGGGGGGGCCAGGGCACTTGTGACAGGGGAGCCCTATCTCATTGCTGTGCCTGCTGTGGGGTTGGGGGCGTGGCCTAATTGCGCCCGCGTGACCACGCCCCCTTATGCAAATTTCGATTTTTATTTTTATTTTTTTCATGGGATTTTGGCCCCTCAGCTAGGGCTAAATCCAGAGGAGGTGGTCGCTCCACCTACACACCCGCACAGGGAGAAGAAAGCAGGGAGGCTGCTGCCTCCCTGTAACACCACAGACCTGCCAATATGCAGCAGCGTGTGCTGACTGTAGCACAATGCTGCCACTGTTGCTGGCAGGACGGGGGGGGGGAGCTTCTGAGCTGGGACAGAGCTACTCCAGCCGGGGGGCCCCCTAAAACTGTGGGGCTAATGGTACGTACCCCCTGCCCCCCCCCCCCCCTTAATCCGACTCTGCTGCTGGAACCCCCCCATTAATCCGTACCCCCTGATGCCCCCTTTTACTCTGTCTCCACTATTCACCGCTGCTCTGCTAAGCAGAACAGCGAGTACAGGAGCTTTCCAACTGCCCCCCCCCCCCGACCGCCGGACACTGCGACCCGCGGGTGGGACAGCGGGACAGACCCCAAAAAATGGGACTGTCCCGCGAAAATCGGGACATTTCGGAGGTATGGGGGTGTGTGAGGGGTATGTCATACAAACAGACGGGCACCGGCTCACTGTGTGCTTGACCCCCCACATCGGCATACTCAGCAGGGTCTCTCTGGTGCGGAGGAGCGTCACTTCTGGCACACTCCACGCTTCTTAGCTGCAGTTTAGTGGGGCACCTGCCGCTGTGCAGGTTCCGTACTGCCTCTGTTATCTCCAGCCCCGGCAACCCCACCGCTAGCTGCAGCACTGCCACCCGCAGTGAGGTGCGCCCAGCTCCTTCACACACTTTAGCTGGCGGGTAGCGCTGCAGAAATCCGAGCTGCTTGCAGGCTCTGACCCACTCCTCCCTCCAGCCGCAGCGTCTCCTGGGAGCTAACCAGTCACTCCCAGTCTCCCCTTACCACAGTGCCCGGAAGCCGTGAGGTCCGCGCCACGTGCATGCTATGACCCCCTCCTCCCTCCAGCCGCAGCATCTCCTGGGGGCTAACCAGTCATTTCCAGTCTCACCTTACCACAGTGCCCGGCAGCTGCGCGAGGTCTGCGGTGTGTGACTGAGGAGGGGGGGAGGGATGCGGACGGGCAGAGAAAGCAGGACTCCAGCCTGAGAGAGTCAGCCATGCCAAGTCTCCAGCAGCAGCAGATCCCAACAGGTTGGAGTGGAACAGCAGCAGCCAGCAGCAGTGACTCCGGTAAGACACATCTGTCTGTCACCACTGTTTTGTCCCTAATACCAATCTCTCCCGTGCCCTGTGTTCTGTCATGTCCCTGTCACCCCTGGCCTTGCCCTGCCACCCTTATCCTGGCCCTTTCACCCTTATCCTGGCCCTTTCACCCTTATCCTGGCCCTGTCACCCTTATGCTGGCCCTGTTACCCCTATCCTGGCCCTGTCACCCCTGTGCTTGCCCTGTCAACCCTATACTGGCCCCGTCACCCCTGTCCTGGTCCTGCCGCCCCTACCCTGGCCCTGTCACCCCTATCCTGTCCCTATCATTTCTGTCCTGGCCCTGTCACCCCTGTCCTGGCCCCGTCACCCCTGTCCTGGCACCGTCACCCCTGTTCTGACCCTGTCACCCCTGTCCTGGCCCCGTCAACCCTGTACTGACCCTGTCACCCCTGTCCTGGCCCTGTTACTGCATACCCTCCAACTACCTTTTATGGCATGTACAGTACCCGCAGCGCCTCCAGACCTCTCCCCAATGCACCACACCTCCGCACCTTCCCCTCCACCACATGCGGCACTCCGCCCCTCCCCCACATGCTGTGCCTCCAGACCCCCTACACCACCCGTGGCTCCCACTCCTCCACCCCTTCACCACCCACAGCACCTCCAGGCCCCTTCCACCATTCACCCCCCTTATATGTCTCCCCCCACACCTGCCCCCCTCCACCCGCAGCATCTGCAGACACCCTCCTCCATCAGTGGTCCCCCCCTCACCCACCCCTCCCCCACCAATGGCACCCCCGCACCTGCCCCTCCACCACCTGCAGCACCTCCGGACCTCCTTTCCCATCCGCTGCAACACCCGTACCTGCCCCTTCCCTACCCATGGTGCCTGCGGTCCCCTACCCAACCCCCGGCACTCCCGTCCCTTCCCATCCCACAGCACCTCCGGAACCCTTCACCCATCCACAACATCCCCACACCTGCCCCTCTCCCACCCGTGGCACCCCTGCCCCTCCCCCACCTGCAGTGCCTCCGGACCCCTCCCCCATCTGCATCCCCCACTCCTCTGCCCCTCCCCCACGCGCAGCACCTCCCGAACCTTCCCCATCCGGGCCCCACCCCCACTTCTGCCTCCCCTCCACCCGCAGCATCTATAGACACCATCCGCAGTCCCCCCCGCACCCGCTACATTCTGTACATCGTGCCCTGCAGGTGCTGTTCACGCCGTCGCAAGGGGCTGCGCCTCCTTCACCATCGCACACCCTTTCATTGTGCAATATTTAACCACTAACAAAGGAATGCAGGTAATACTCCATATAATACAAATATTAAACCCCAGAAAGGCATGCAAGGGTTAAGGGGGCGCAGCCCCTTGCGACGGTGTGAAGAGCGCCCGTAGGGCGCGATGAAGCACCTAGTATAAAATAACAGTGGAAGCGGCACCAGTACAAGTGCCGCAGAGCAGCAGGGGCGTGCTTTCAGCGTATATGAAAGCACGCCCCTGTCTCTGTGATTGGGCAGCAGCTGTCTCTGCGGCTGCCAGAACGGTGGGGGGCAAGGAAGTGATGCGCCAATGAAGAGAGTCCCGCCACCGGAGAAAAGGACCCGCAAGGCTGGAGGAGATCTCCGGACGTTGGCTGCGGCGGGACTAGAGGCGATCATGGCTGCTGAAGAGGACCCCCTGCTGCATAACCAGGGTGCGGTGCAGGCAGTGAGAGCGGCGCTCTGTGGAAAGACCCCCGCAGTGAGTACCCTGCCTTGAGGACCCCAGGTGTCAGACCCGGAGACAGTGGCGTCATGAGAGGTGTCACCCTTCCATGGGGTGACACCAAATCATACTTGCCAACTCCTGTTCCGGCAAACTTTCTCCCGCTGGCTGCTCCGCAGAGCCCTCTGAATCCCCCAGTCTCGTCCGAGATCAGGATCACGCATGCGCGAGTCCGGCCACGACGGGGTGGAGCTTGGATGCAAAATAGACTGGCCAGCACAGAGAGCCCGTGGGTAGTGTTGCCCGCCCTGCCCAGCAGATCCAGCCAAAATGGAGACAGTACACAGTGTCCCTCTCCAGCGGCCGTAGCAGCAGCAGATCCGTCTCCCCGCATGCTGGAAGCTGCAGGAAGAGAGACATCGAGTGATGGGGTAGCTGGCTTGGTGGGGAGATTGACAGTCTGGAGGCGGCTGGGGAATGCTCTTTCAAGGTAACTGACGACCCCACTGTGATCACTGATCTCCAACTGCAGCTTGGCAGAGGTGACCAGTTCTGTCAGGACTTATAGGTTTATGTATGTATTTTTGCAAGGGGGTGGGGATTGGATTAGTCATTTACCACTGTGTTTATACTGCACCCACCGCTGCTGTACAACAAGCTCTCATTGTGGGCCACTGGGTTTGTAAAGTACTCGCCTACGCAGCACTGTGACCAGGGAAGCACGCTTAATACCCCTTTTAGACCACCTGAGGCGGGTCGCACCAGGGAGCCTGACACGGATGCTTCCCAGCTGCAACCCGCCTCAGGCCCCTTGCCATCGCCGTTTCCAACCCAGCATATTGCCTTGGTGGTGACGTTAGTGGTGACACCACGGGGGCGGCGCTTAGAGATCACATGATCTCCAAGCGCCGCCCGTCCACACAAAGTGAACAGGAAACAGGTCACACCGACCCAGCTTCCTGTTCACCCAGCCCTTCCCCCTCACCCTCCATTCCCGCAGCCTAACCCTAACCTCCCCCTTTAGTGCCTAACCCTCCCCCCAGCCCTATCTGGGACGCTATAAGTACCACGGTCCGGATTCCGGCTGTTGTACCTCCGGCACAGGTTTCCTGTGTCGGGATTTTGACAGGTTTTGGGATTCCGACAGCCGGGATCTTAATCACAGCCCGCTATGAGATGTACAAGGAAACCATGTGGGAACGATCTCCTATGCGGTAATCTCTCTCTCGCTTCCCCCCCCCCCCCCACTTCCTTGGGATTAATCTCATGCTTTCCACCCTCCTGTGGATTAACAAAGTTTGTAAGTAACATTTTCATTTTTACAGGTACCCCTTTTGGATTCTACATGGACAAGTGGACGTGACCGGCGTGGGATGTAGGTAAGTATGTGTAAGTGTGTTTTAATACATTTTTACTTTCAAGGTGTGTGGGTTGTGTTTTTATTTCGATATTTTTCTGTTGTTGTAGAACTACAGGTACCAGTGGGCCCGTTATTTCCCCGCATGCTGGTACTTGAGGTTCTCCAAGTACCAGCAAGCGGGGGAGGCTTGCTGGGCCTTGTAGTTCCACAACAACAAAAAAACAATGTTCTTTTTTTTTTTTCTTACACTCTTTTTTTCCCCCAAAATGTTTTATTGGACATTTCCAAAAAATATAAGCATACATTACAGTATATGACAACTGAAAATGATGTTAGTAGATCAGCATGGCATAGTAGAGAAAATAGGTATGATAACCTTGGTAGTAACATAGCTAGGGACAATGAATCAGTAGCTATCCATTGTGACAGGATAGTTTTTTCGCTTGCAGCTGCTATTTTAGTCAACAACCTGCGTTGGCCAAGGGACAGCCCAGGTGTTGAAGATTGACAGTGGACGTCCCAAATAGCCCACCCAGGGGTGACCACCACATCGATATGCAGTTTAGTTTTACTATAGTTTTGTACTAGATCCCAGAACTTGAGGATTTCGGGACAGCTCCATAGACAGTGATATATATCTGCCTCAGGCGCTCCGCATTTAAAACATTTGGAGTCAGGAGCCGTACCCATTTGGAATCTTAATTTCGGTGTGATATAGGAACGATGTAATATTTGATAGTTCATTTCAGCATAGGATGCCGACGGGAGAATTTTGTTGATTTTGTTAAATGCTGTGAGCATATCGGAAGTGGCGATAGTTGGGAAGTCCACTGCCCATTTAGTCAGTCCTGATGGTGTAGTTTCCCAGTCTATGATCTTTTTGAGAAATGTGTAAAGAAAGGCCGTAGAATAGCGAGCCGTAGGTGTGGCTTGTAGGGCGACATCTAAACTGTTAGTTTTGTCTTGTACTGTCATTGCGGCCAATGATTTGTGAAGATAGCTACGAATCTGAAAGTATACAAATAGTGGGATTGGAAGTTGTGGAAATCTCTCGCAAAGAGTAGAATATGTGCACATCTGGTAGGTGTCTCGAGCAATCAACTGGTACAGTAGTCTAATGTCTTGTCGTGCCAGAGCAACCAGCGTGTTATGTATGGTTGTTCCACGAAAATCTGGATTGTGTGATAAGGGGAGAAAGGTGGTGGTATGGCTGGAGACGCCCATCCTAGAACGTGCTTGTCTCCAAGCCGTGCATGTCGACATTAGTAGGATGTTACGTTGTATCTGAGGGGGGAGAGAGGATGGACATGTCTGCAGTAAGCTAACGAGTGGGGTGTCAGGACAAAAGGCCTGTTCCAAGCCGGTGTTAGCGAAAGCCTCTAACCCATATATCCAGTCGACTGCGTATCGGTAATTTGCAGCCAGCACATAACTTCTGATGCAGGGTAAGTTGACACCACCCAGCGATTGGGATAGCTTAAATAGCGAGATCCTAGGTTTTTTGTATGCCAAGATAAATTCACTGAAGGCCTTGTTAAGAGTTTTCAGGTCTGTCTCAGAAATCAGTAGAGGCAACATTTGAATGGGGTATAGTAATCTCGGGAAGGTGATCATTTTAATCAGCTGGCATCTGCCTAGGTAAGAGAGGGGTAAGTGCTTCCACTTCTGAAAGTCGTCAAGGATACGTGCAATGACTCGTGGGTAGTTGTATCTATATAAGTCAGCTGGGTTAATAGGTATATTAAGGCCTAGGTATGTGATCGTCTGTTTTGCCCATTGAAAAGGGAATTGGCCATCCCAGTCGTGAGTCGCACCGGGATGGAGGGCTAAAGCCTCAGTTTTAGATTTATTGATCTTGAACCCAGAAATTGATTCAAAAACCGTCAGCAGAGATAATAAGCTAGGAAACGCATCTTTGGGATTCGAGAAGTATAGCAGTAAGTCATCTGCATAGGCCGTGACTTTAAGGTCTTGATTACCAATTTTAATCCTGCGCCAGGTGGTATTGAGATGACAGTGTCTGATGAGCGGATCCAGTGCCAGGTCAAATAAAAGTGGGGATAGTGGGCATCCCTGTCTCGTGCCCCTATGCAACATAAAGGTCTCAGTGTTCATTCCGTTCACAGTGAGGAATGCGGCCGGAGAGGCATAGATAGTGCGAAAAAATTTAACAAAATCAGCCCCGAATCCCTGGCAATGAAGGACTCTCAGCAGATGCGACCACGACACACGGTCAAATGCTTTATCAGCATCGCAACTCACTAGTAGGGATGTTCCCCCCGGGGACTGGGTCGATGCGGTCAATGCCGCCAACAATTGTCTGATATTATGTACCGAGGTTCTCCCCTTTACGAAGCCGGTCTGGGACGGATGTAAGAGCGTGGGCAGTAAAAGTTGCAGCCTATGCGCCATCAGAGCAGTTAGAATCTTAAAGTCTTGATTTAGGAGGGAAATTGGACGGTACGACTGAACTTGGGTGGGGTCTTTCCCCGGTTTTGGTAGAATTATCACACGGGCTTGATTAAAAGTGGAAGGAGCATCATTTCCTGATAAAATGGAATTAATGAGTGATAGGAGATGGGATGCAACATGGGGTAACAATAATTTATAGTATTCCGCGCTCAAACGTCTGGGCCAGGAGATTTGCCGTTAGCTAATTGTTTAACCACCGTCACCAATTCTAAGTCGGTGACCGGTGCCATGAGGGAAGCCCTGTCGTCTCCAGTCAATGTAGGGGATCCGGCAGAGCGGAGGAAGGCCATGCCACTAATAGGGTCATCCGGTGGGGCAGTGTAAAGTTCCTTATAGTAGGTCGAAAAGGAGTCTGCGATGACCGTTGGGTCAGAGGTCAATTGAGGGCCTGCATGTAGGGATAAAATAGTTGGGGCGGGGCGCTGACTACGAACCATGTTCGCAAGAAGCTTGCCTGCTTTGTTGTCCCATTTATAATATCTATGTTTTTGAAAGTCCAGGGCGTATTGCGCCCTTTCCGTGCAAAGAGTATCATAGAGGTGTTTCGTTTCGATATAGGTTCTACGGTTATCCTCTGTTGGGGAAGACAACAGTAGTGCATATGAATTAGTGAGTGCCAGACCCAGATCCTGATATCTCTGATTAAGGTTCTTACGTTTATTTGCAACATATGCAATGACGTAACCTCTCATCACCGGCTTGGAGGCAGACCAGAAGAGATTTATGTCATCTTCATGCTGTGCATTGTCTTTAACATAGTGTATGAAATTAGTCTCTAAGTAAGTCTTAAATTCAGGAGATGTCAGTGGCAAACGCAGGATTTTCATGGGGGGGGTTTCCGTACATGTATGTGGCCCTTAGATTTTATAAAAAAACAATAATGATGCAAGACCACAGCATACCAACGTGTTGGGGGTACAGGCTCCTGCCTTTTTTACTTGGATTCAAATTAAATACAGAGTGCACCTGAGTATCATTTTGTATGTCAAATGAGTGCCGTACACACATACACTAGCATACTTACAAACACACACAGCATACATACATACATACACACGGTGTGCATGCACACACACACAACAGTGTACATGCGCACAACACACATACATACATCCAGTATACATGCACACAGCACACATACATACACAGTATACATGCACACAGCATACTTACATACACAAAGTGTACATGCACACAGCGTACGTACGTACGTACGTATATACATACATACACACACACAGCAAACATACACACACACACACACACACACAGCGTGGAAGGAGACCGGCAACTGCCAAGCCACGACATGGAGCAGATTCACGGGACCAGCAGGTGACGTCATCAACAACTGCCGATCGCGGCTAGACGCATCTGAAGACAACGCATTACCGGACAGCGGAGGAAAAGGTCCCGATTAGTGTAAGATAAGGACAGGTAACCTGAACCACTATCAAACTCCAGTATACCGGCTCTTTCCACATTACCCTAAAAGAGCTGTAAACATTTATCTAACAAACTTTTTCTTTACAGGTGCCACTAATGATATTCTTTTCTTCAGCTTTATCATTACTTTTTCATTAGCGCCTATGTCAATTGTTACACACAGCACACAGTATACATGCACACAGCCACACACAGTATATACATGCACACAGCACACACACAGTATACATGCACACAGCACACATACATGCACTCAGCCACACACAGTATACACGCACACACACATACATACAGTATACAACTATACATGCACACACAGAGTAAACGTGCACACATACTGCCATATATACACATACAGCATACATGCATAGAGTTTACAAACACACCATTGACAGGAAGCACAGCCCCTCCACCCAACCACATGCTACTCACAGTAATTGGGACATCATGTACACTACTGTCCCCTCTTTCACCTGGCTGCTGCAGTAGTGCTGAGTGGCTGATAATAGCAGGGACAGCTACTGCCTGCCTCACCAGGCTCTGTCATAATGCCCAACGTACTGCCTGAGAGGAGCTGCGCGCTTTCGCTGCAGCTCCCCCTACAGGCAGACAGCACAGCAGCTGCCTGTCAGTGTAAGGACACGGAGGGAGATGCTGCAGCCACGTTACAGGTGCAGCTCCTCCGTAGCCAGAAGAAAAAAAATCGGTCACCAGCGCGGATGGATCGCCCGCCAGGGGGGGTTTCTAGGTACTCGGAAACCCCCCCTGCGTGCGCGTATGGATGTGTATAAGTAGGAGGGAAATCTCCAGTTAAATGAGGTAGTTTTGGGAGATTGCAGGTCTAGTGTGAACCAGGTGGGTGCATGGTCAGAGATGGCAATGTTTTCTACTTTGGAGTCGCTTACCCTGGAGAGCAGTGTATCGGAGAGCATCCAGTAGTCAATTCGGCTGGAAGTGGCATGTGGGTGCGAGAAGAACGTGTATTCTCGGCCGACAGGATGCTGATGTCGCCAAGGGTCAACCAAATTAAGCGAGGACAATAGAAATTGTAGAGCGGCTGGTGTGGAGTGTGCGCGGCCACTAGGTGTATCTGATCTATCCAAAGTAGGGTGAAGTGTAGAGTTAAAATCTCCCCCAATTATTATCCTGCCCTCAGCCCAATCCTGAAGTCGTACATATATATCCGTGAAGAAAGCGTTATGTTCTGAATTAGGCGCATATAACGTCACAAGGGTATAAAGTTCTCCTTCTAGTTGTAGTTTTATAAACAAAAACCGGCCTTCTTCATCAGTATGGGTATCTAATATCGTATATCTGAGAGAGTTGTGGAATATAATTATCACACCCCTCTTTTTGGAAGTGTATGAGGCCGATGTGTAGTCTTGGAACCAATTGTCTCTCAGGACATTAGGATCTCCTAATTTCCAGTGTGTCTCTTGTAACATCGCAACATCTGGCCGTAGCCGCTTAAGGTGTTGCAATATCTTCCTACGCTTGACCGGGGTATTTAAGCCTTCGACGTCCCAAGTAAGGAACTTGAGATTTGTCTTAGTCTCCGAAGAAACTGCCATTTTAATCAAAAATCAACCGATGCCTGTCCTGTCGGACGTGTAAAACATCAATACAATAAACCATGTGGCTCTCCCCATCCCAGCGAGTAGGGAGGCCCAACTATTGTAAATACCAATGAATCCATGCCATGTGATCAGTAGGAAAAACTGTTGTATGCAAAATATAGTGGTTATGTCCATTTTCTGATGTAGTTTTTTTTAACCCAAAACAGTGGTCCAGAGGACACTTTATAAACCATAAACATAATTCTATCTAAATAAACAGAAAAGGGAGGGGGAAGAAAGGGAATGAGGATTAAGTAAAGAGGGAGAAGGGGAATGAAGGGGGGTAGGGATATCCAGGAACATTCGGTTCCACAAACATACTGTGCGGTAATGATCATAACAATAAGGTAATTTGTAAGCAGCCATACATTACCAAACATGAAATCATTAGGAAAGATGAGTAATATTCTGAGTCTATGGGAAAACATGTTATAAGTCTTTGGGGTATATGCAATTCACGGCGAATCGCGGCAATTTTTCGCCGTTTTTTAATTCGACTAAATTCGCCAGGTGAATTCCGGAAGGTGGCTTCCGGAATTCACCATATTCAATGAAAAACGGATTCGCCAGAGTCGCGGGCGAAAATCGGCCGATTTGGCGGATTTTGCCGCGATTTTAAAAAACGGTAAAAACTGGAAAACCCCGGGGGAAAAAATGGCGTGGGGTCCCCCCTCCAAAGCATAACCAGCCTCGGGCTCATCGAGCTGGTCCTGGTTCTAAAAATCCGGGGAAAAATTGGCCAGGGATCCCCCTTATTTTTAAAAACCAGCACCGGGCTCTGCGCCTGGTGCTGGTGCCAAAAATACGGGGGACAAAAAGAGTAGGGGTCCCCCGTATTTTTAACACCAGCATCGGGCTCCACTAGCTGGACAGATAATGCCACAGCCGGGGGTCACTTTTATGCCGTGCCCTGCGGCCGTGGCATTAAATATCCAACTAGTCACCCCTGGCCGGGGTACCCTGGGGGAGTGGGGACCCCTTCAATCAAGGGGTCCCCCCCCAGCCACCCAAGGGCCAGGGGAGAAGCCCGAGGCTGTCCCCCCCCCCCCCCCATCCAATGGGCTGCGGATGGGGGGGCTGATAGCCTTTTGTGATAATGAAAAGATATTGTTTTTTCCAGTAGTACTACAAGTCCCAGCAAGCCTCCCCCGCAAGCTGGTACTTGGAGAACCACAAGTACCAGCATGCGGGAGAAAAACGGGCCCGCTGGTACCTGTAGTACTACTGGGAAAAAAATACCCAAATAAAAACAGGACACAGACAACGTGACAAGTAAAACTTTATTACACACTACCGACACACACATACTTACCTATGTTGACACGCCGACTGCCACGGTCTCCGACGATCCGAGGGTACCTGTGAAAAAATAATACTCACCTTCCAGCGTCCAGAGATAAATCCACGTCCAGAGAGATAAATCCACGTACTTGTAAAAAAAAAAAACGCAAATACCCGCTCCATACCGGACTAGAAAGGGGTCCAATGCTTTCACATCAGACCCCTTTCTCCCGAATGCCGGGACACCACGTGACTCCTGTCACTGAAGTCCCTTCAGCCAATCAGGAAGCGCTACTTCCGTGGCGCTCACCTGATTGGCTGTGCGCTGTCTGTACTGTGACAGCGCATCGCAAAGCCGCTCCATTACTTTCAATGGTGGGAACTTTGCGGGTAGCGGTGGGGTCACCCGCCGGTCAGCCGCTGACCGGCGGGTGACCTCACCGCTAGCCGCTAAGTTCCCACCATTGAAAGTAATGGAGCGGCTTTGCGATGCGCTGTCACAGTACAGACAGCGCACAGCCAATCAGGTGAGCGCAACAAAGTTGCGCTTCCTGATTGGCTTAGAGACCTTTCTGTGACAGCTGTCACTGACAGGTCTCATTCGTGGAAAGGTGTCCCATGTGTCAGCATGGGACCCCTTTCAGTCCAGTGGTCGGGTATTTGCGTCTTCTTTTTTTGCCAAGTACGTGGATTTATCTCTGGACCATGGCTGAGGTGAGTATATTGAACTTTTCTTTTCAGGTATCCGTGGATTCTACATGGAGAAGAGGACCGATGTCGGCGTGTGAACATAGGTAAGTATGTGTGTGTCGACGTATGAAATAAAGTTTTACTGTCGACGGTGTGTGTGTCCTGTTTTTATTTGGGTATTTTTTTCCCAGTAGTACTACAGGTACCAGCGGGCCCGTTTTTCTCCCGCATGCTGGTACTTGTGGTTCTCCAAGTACCAGCTTGCGGGGGAGGCTTGCTGGGACTTGTAGTACTACTGGAAAAAACAATATCTTTTTATTATCACAAAAGGCTATCAGCCCCCCCATCCGCAGCCCATTGGATGGGGGGGGGGGGGGGGGGGGACACAGCCTCGGGCTTCACCCCTGGCCCTTGGGTGGCGGGGGGGGGGACCCCTTGATTGAAGGGGTCCCCACTCCCCCAGGGTACCCCGGCCAGGGGTGACTAGTTGGATATTTAATGCCACGGCCGCAGGGCACGGCATAAAAGTGACCCCCGGCTGTGGCATTATCTGTCCAGCTAGTGGAGCCCGATGCTGGTGTTAAAAAATACGGGGGACCCCTACTCTTTTTGTCCCCCGTATTTTTGGCACCAGCAGCAGAGCCCGGTGCTGGTTTTAAAAATACGGGGGATCCCCTGTCAATTTTTTCCCCGCATTTTTAGAACCAGGACCAGCTCGAAGAGCCCGAGGCTGGTTATGCTTTGGAGGGGGAACCCCACGCCATTTTTTTTTATGATTTTACCGTTCCAGCATAAAAAAAAAAAAAAAAATTTTAAAAAATATAGAAATAATATTTGTGCCTCCAAAAAAAAAAAAGTACCTAAACCCTTCTAATATAAATAGATCTGCTATTCCCAAAAAAAAAAAAAAAAAAAACACACAAAAAAACATGTTTAAATTTTTTTTATTTGTTTTCACCCTCCAAAGTGTGGCGGATTGAAAATGACGAATTTGCTGTCTAAAAGCACTGCTGTCGAATTTCCAAACTTGAATTGAATATGCTTTGGTCGAATTGCAGCACTTGTATCATTGCAGAAAAGTCGAATTTGCAAAAATTCGAATTTCAAAAAGTCGAATTTTGAAAGTCCGTTTTTTGGTCGGAAAGCACTGAATTGCATAGGCGATTTTTTTTTTTGGTCGAAAATGACCCGAAATTCGACAATTTCGGGAATTCGACCGCAATTGCATATACCCCTTTGTCTCTGGAGGCCGGCGAGGACGGATCTCGTAACGATTCTGCAAACGTCTTGGCTGCTGAAGAGGTGTCGAACAAATACGTTTTCCCATTATATTGAGCACGAAGCTTTGCTGGATAAAGCAGGGCGAAACGGATTCCTTCTTCAAATAGGATCTTGCAAGCTGGAGAGAATTCCCGCCTTCTCATGGCTACATTATACGAAAAGTCTTGGAACAGAAGCAATTTATCGCCGTGATAGGCGAGGCCTTGAGCTTTGCGGTATGCTTCCATCGTCTTGACCTTGTCCGTGTAGTTAAGAAATTTAAATATGACTGGCCGGGGTCTGCGGCGGTCCGTCTGGAAGTCAGGGCCAATGCGATGAGCTCGCTCGATCAACATGGATTCACCTCCCGGCAAACATCCAAGTTCCGTCGGCAGCCAGGTAGAGACCAAGGACAGCAGCTCCCGAGGTTTGACCGATTCTGGCAAGCCTATCAGCCGGAGATTATTTCGACGATTACGATTTTCTAAATCCTCGAGCTTTTCTTGTATGGCGGAGATAATGGATGCTTGACTATCGACGATAGAACGCGTTGCTGTCAGATCATCTTCCAGGTTCGAGACCCGTTGTTCGGCCTCATCCAGCCGGGAGCTGTATTCCTTTAGCTGCGTCATGATGGAGTCGATGGCGTCTTTCAGACCGGCGAGTTTCTTGTCCAACAGCGGTGAGAGGATGTCAGAGATTTTCTGTGCCCTGGTCACCGCGTCTGCCCTGTATCTGGAGGGGTCCGGTACACAGTCCAAGACATTGGTATTGGGTGAGGGAGGCGGAGAGCAAGCATGCATGGAGGCCGAGGCCCTAGTTTCCTTAGTTTTCACCGGTGCGGATCCGCAACCACCTCGCTGAGATTTTGCCACATATTTATCCATGATAATAAAAAGAGGACGTGTCGTGTCACGATGAGAAAGTAGATGAAATCAATTATCCTGCCCTGCAGGGAGTATTATGTCTGTCGAGTTACAAGTGCGTGGGCACAGCTGACGACAATGCGGCATGTCAATCGCCGATGGGATAATATATGTTCTGCGCGCAGCAGCTCCAGAAGCTGTGCGAGGGTCAGCAACCTCTCCCCCCCTTCACGGAGAAATGTGTCGGCACGAATAGATGGTAGGCAGGGGTGTAGGGAGAGCAAGTAGGAGGGCTGCGTTTACAGATCCTGTGGTCTGGGAGAGGCACCATGCAGGGATTCAGGCATCAGGGGTCATACAGGGCGCAGCCAGCAGCTTTGGAGAGCACACCTCAAGTGATTGTACTGTTGCTGGCTTATATTGCGCAGCAGAGCAGTCCAGTGTGGCCAGTACCTGTGTTTGTATTGCGGGGGAGGAGGGGGGCCTGCACGGCGTCTCCCCCTGGCTTCCAGCGGCGTCGTCTCCCCGCCGGCTGGGTCCCGCTCTGTTGCCTAGTAGCGTCCGCTGCTACGAGCCGGGATACAGGGGCGCGATGGTCCGGCACAGCACCCGCTTCTCTCATCTCGGGCGGTAGGCAGGACGGGGGAGAGGGGGAGCAGGGCGCCCGGCCACTTTCATGATGGCGGCCGCAGGCTGCACACGCCACAGCTGGCGTCCGAGATCCAGGGTTGGAGGCGTCGGGGAGCCGGGGTGTTGGTGCCCTCTTGCCCACCTCTATCTCCGCCAGGCCCTGTGATGTTTGGAGGGGCCGGAGTGTGTATTTGCTCCCCTTATTAGATGGTAAGGGAGCAGGGGGACAGAGCTCTCGTTAAAATGCGGCCAGCCGTAGGTCCGCCCACCGGAAGTCCTTTTCTTACACTCTTAAGGCTATCAGCCCGGCACCCACCACCTTCACCTCTGGCTCTTGGGTGCCTGGAGGGGGGGGGGGGTAGAATCCTTGATTTAAGGGGTCCCACTCCTCCAGGGAACCCCAGCCAGTGGTGACTAGTTGGGGGGGTAATGCCACGGCCGTAATAAATGTGTCCCCAGGCTGTGGCATTATGTCCCTGACTAGTGGAGCCCGGTGCTGGTTTTAAAAATACAGGGGACCCCTACATCTTTTGTCCCCCGTATTTTTGGAACCAGGACCGGACTAAGAGCCCGGTGCTGGTTGTCTAAATATGGGGAACCCCTGTCCAATTTTTTCACCACTATTTAAACAACCAGGACCGACTCAAAGAGCCCGAGGCTGGTTATACTTAGGAGGGGGGACATCACGCATTTTTTTTTTTAACCCATTCAACCCTTTTTCATTAAGTTAATGGAAGCCCTGGACAACAAAATTGGCAGCGGGCATCAGCTCAGGGGCAGTAGCGGGCATTGGCTCGGCGGCAGTAGGGGTCATTGACAGGATTCGGCAGACATTATGGCTGTAGTGCCTCACCAGCCACTGACCTCCCTGCACGCCACTGATATATATTTAATGTAGGGCCGGATATAATGAAGTCCGAGTTGGCCGGAGGTGCGGGTTCCTGGCTAAACTCGAGTGTTTTTTTTTTTTTTAAAGCAGCAATTATTTACAAGGCACGGTTTTGCCTTGTAAATGATTGCCACTTTAAAAAAAAAAATCCAATGTTGGCTGGGAACCCGCACCTCTGGCCAACTCAGACGTTATTACATCTGGCCCATAGTAGGCACTCTGGAACTGCATTAAAAATATTTGCCCTGGTGCCACCCCGGGTTAATCGAGCCCCATGTATAGCAGTGTAGATCACAGGTCTTCATACGGAATGAATAAAGGAATTCTGAGCCAGTTCAATGTTGCCACCATTATGAAGAGCAACTGGCTTGTTAGTCCTTTATTCATTTGGTATGAAGACCCGTTATTTTCAAATGCAATTTTAGAATGGAAATTGCTCTATGACTATTACAAAATATTTGGTCTGTCTATCTACAATAGTTTAACGAACCTTGCATAGACTGAGTCACTTCAGTCTCCACCCCCATGCTTGGCTCCTCCCCCCTCTGGAAACCCTCTCCTGCAAATCCTGCATTTGCCCCTGGCTGCCTGCCCCCAGTAGTGCGACAATTACTCCTTTGCTTCCTTTCATCTCGGCTGTAGTGTGTAGTGAGAATTGTGCTGCTAATTGCTACCCGTGCTCTTTTTTTACTTTTTCTGTTACTGTAATGTAAAGTTCTGTGTATCCTGTATTGTTCTGCCATATATATGGTGCTGCGAAACACTTGTGGCACACTATAAATAAAATGGAATAAAATAATTGTTAATCAGTCTGAAAAAGTGCAAGTGTATATATAGGTAACAAAATCTAGATAGATATGTTCAGGTATAGTACTCTGCATTGTGTTTACAGCTATGATACAAGATTCATTGTCACCTATCCTAAAGAACATTGATGGAAAGAAACATTTGGAGACTAGATATTTTTTTTTTTCTATGTAAACAATAAAAAAATAAAAATAAAGTTGGCATAACCAAAAGGAAACTAATTTAATTATTCATACCATATATTAAACTCCAGCAACGTAATGGCATTCTCAGTTACATTTTTTATTTGAGTGTTTTTGACATATCCTTTCAGAACAATGATTTCAAAGTTAAACATGACAGGAATTTTACACTTGTCCATTAATGTAAGAGGAAGTGAAAGGCCGGGGAAGTTTTTTTTTTTTTTAGCAATTGTGTTAGTTACCCACCCCAGCATTTTACCTAGATATTTTAATAGGCAACTTCACGTCACGTTGTTTCAATTACACCCCACTGCTAGATGTGTAAGCTCTTGTCATGGTGAAAGTAATATCTAAGCAGCACAGCCGGTGGGACATTAGTGATAGAGAGATGCCTTGACACTTCCTAAGGCCTGTTTCCCTTTATGGCCACCACAATGTGTGAAGTTTCCTTCTTGGTGGAGACTTAGATGCTGGGATTGAGGGCTGCGGCTATAGGTCAAGCTAAACTCTGAAAAACAATGGAAAAAAAAATTCTATCAAAAGTTCGGTCTTGAAAAAAAAAAAAAAAAACCATGAATGCACTCCAAAATGTCATCCAAAAAATTAAATTTGTTAGTGATCAATTACACATCATGTCTAACATCCATCTTAAATGGATAAAATGAGGTACATCTTTCTCACTATATTTATTGCCCACCCTGTAGTATTATAGTCATTGCACATTTAAATGCACACAAAAGTATTTCCAGGATCAGACCCTTTCTGACCCAGGATGCTACCAAGACTCTTACCCACTCACTGGTCATCTCAAAACTGGATTACTGTAATCTCCTCCTGACAAAAACCTCTCTCCACTCCAATCTATCCTCGATGCTGCTGCCCGGCTCATCTTCCTCACCAAACGCACTACGTCCACCTCTCCTCTCTTACTAGACCTTCACTGGCTCCCCTTCCAGAATCAATTTCAAGCTTCTCACACTCACCTACAAAGCATTCACCCACTCCTCTCCCATCTACATCTCTGACCTTATCTCCCTTTACTCTCCCACCCGTCCTCTTCGCTCTGCTAATGCACGCGGACTCTCCTGCCTACAGATTACTTCCTCCCACTCCTACCTCCAAGAATTTTCACATGCTGCTCCATTTCTCTGGAATTCCCTACCTCTCCCCCTCAGACTCTCCACAAAACTTCAAACAGGCTCTCAAGACACTTCTTCACAAAAAACCCAGCCAAATTTCATCCTAATCCTCTGTTCCACGCTCTCTATGTACCCCGTCTGTCTGTCTGTCTGTCCCTCCCCTTTAGAATGTAAGCTCTCACGAGTAGGGCCCTCTTCCCTCATGTGCTTATCCTTTCTTACTTTATTAATCTTCAACTGCACCAAATCCTGCAGTCTTCTGCCACCTGATACTTATTCCAGTGTCATCTGCTGATGTAGCTATGTTTATTTACCCTGTACTTGTCCTATACTGTCATCAACTGTAAGTTGCTGTTATCCTGTTTTGATGATTTGTTTATGTACTCTGTAATTGGGCGCTGCGGAACCCTTGTGGCGCCATATAAATAAAGGATAATTTAAGATCAACTTTCACTAGTTATAATATTTACATCCTTTTAATCTTCCTACACAATTTTCTTTACTGCATTCTGATATGTTGTTTGACCAATTACTTATTTTAGGCTATTTTGTTTATGCACCAATGACACTATGGGGGACATTTACTAAGCAGTGATAAAAGTGGAGAAGTGAGCCAGTGGAGAAGTTGCCTATGGCAACCAATCAGCTGCTCTGTATACTTTTATAGTATGCAAATTATAAATATTACGTCAATGCTGATTGGTTGCCATGGGCAACTTCTCCACTGATCCACTTCTCCACTTTCATCACTGCTTAGTACATCTCCCCCTATGACTCATTCTGTAAATGGCAGCCAGAACTATATTCGGGTAAGTTTTTGCACTCCTTCTCTGGGCATCCAAACCCAAGATACCCAAAGTCACATGACCCACCAGACACTCCTCAACATTGCGCTGGCACAGTAAATATGGTTTGTCAGTCAAATGACAGTTGCACGCTACAGAAGCAGATCAGTGAAATTTGTCATACCTATAATTCTTAAACTAATTTGATGTTACCTATGAACACATTTGATGCCATAAAATGTAGAATTTGCACACCGTGAACGTTTCTATTTCAGCCCAACCTCATACTGTATGCATTAAGTTTCGTATATCACTTAACAGTGCATTGGTTGTGTATTGAATTCATTTTGTGAAATTAGTCAATTGAAGCACAAAAGGCATGCATGTAGATTAGATTTGTGTTTGTCCATATGCTTCACAAAATGGACTCTGGTACAAAGCTCACTTTGTCCCAGTTTTGGGGGGAAATAAAAAATAGTGGATTAAATTTTTTTTGTAAAGGGTGTCCTGTACAGCCGCCTGCTGGCAGCAAGTGTACAATAAAGGCACCTTCCGTACAATAAAGGCACCTTCCGTACAATAGCGGTCAGCTTGAGTGCCCCAGTTACCTACAGTACAAGGTGGCAGATCATTTTTCAGGTTAGACTCATACATTTTGCAGCTCTGTCACCTAACTTGAGTTACCACAGAAGGGAAGGTTACAAAGTATCTTGTGTATACTGTATGGTCTCTGTTTCCTCCCTGCTTTTTGTAGAGTCTGGTAGATCAGTATAATGTATTGTGAAGTGCAATAGAAGTATACAGTAACAGCCATCTCCAAACAGTCTAATAACCACCTGTAAGTCTTAAGCAAATCACCAATTGCTATAATACTATTCCCAGGATTAAAATCGGAAAACTGCACTAAACCCCAGGAAGTGTGTAGAGGTACAACCCTACTATTCCTGTTTGGTAGTCCTCTGCATTGTTGCAGCTAGTCGTGTTTCTTCAACTTCAGTCCTCAAGGCACAGTAACAGTCCAGGTTTTAAGGACAGCCATACTTGATCACAGGTGACTTAATTAGTACTTCAGTTATTCTGTATTTAATCTGTCCTCAAGAATGTCTTTCCTTAAAACCTGAACTGTTATTGTGCCTTAAGAACAGAGATTAGGAAACCCTAAACCTAGTCTTTACCACTTTAAAAATCTCATCCCTACAAACTAAGTCACTGATCTCCGGTAGAACTTAATCACACTGTTTAGTTGGGATCCCATATGACAATGCGCTATTTAATTGAGATTGTTACCAGTAGAATGTATTGAAGCTTGCAATTTGTATCCCAAAGACTTGCAAGAGGAATCTATACCCACAGGCTAGCTTCCCCATGTTAACTTTCTAATATAGAGAACACTATTGGACAAGTAGAGTCAGGACAGGAATCTTCTTAAGGTTTGTGTTTGAACTGTTAGATGTGTAACAGTCTCTGGTTACTGGATGAGATGTATTCTCAGTTGGAATGCTAGCAAGTTTTGGCTACGGGATGGGATGTATTCTCAGTTGTTATGCTTAGAGTTTCAGCTACAGTTTAATACTCCAGTTAGATTCCCGCTCGGCCACTCGGCTCTCTGAAACGGTTTGCCCGCTACGTTCAGCAATCAGACCATCTGACCAATAGGAGGCTTCCAAAAAAATGTACATTTTATTTAAAAAACCAGAAGATAAATTAAGATAAAATAATGCATTAACAGATTAGACTGTCTGTAATAAAAAAAAAAAAGCCACATCCTTGAAAAAAAGTGGACCATATCATAAAACATTACCTTCTATACAATATATACACAACAAAGAGCAATAAGTACAAATTAGGAGATTAATCTGATCCAGTGCTGGCACAGTGGCATGCTGGGTTTTATTGAACAGTTTATAAATTGTGGCTACAGCATGTTTGGGCATGACAACCACCATCTAATGCCAAATAGTCCATCAGTGGGGAACAGAAGATACAAGAGGCTCAGATTGTATAGTGTAGACCAGCGACAGCTATTCTGTAGGCAAACCATTATGGAATGGCCTGGGTACACTAGGAGTGTAGTTCAACAGTTGGAGACCCACCAAGGTTTCCTATAAGCGGTAGTTCTAATAACCACCACAGGTGAAGCTTAACGAACGAGTATTTTTGCCACCCACCAGACGCTTTCTTGTCCTGCAAAGCAAGTTTGCCTGAGAGGGTAGGTCAGGGCATTCGTCCATTGCAGAACTTTGTGCCAGTTTTGCAGCCTTCAGCTCTCTGTAGGGTAGAAAGCATAAAATCAGACAAAAGTACAGATTACAGCTTTTTTATTTTAGTTTCCGTGTGGGGATGGGGTGGAGAGTTCAGACAGACAATGGCAGTGACAATAGAAGTCTATGGAGAATTACAAAAACTCTGGTATAACAAAGCTGGTTACATTTAGTCTGTGGATCCTTTGTAGGATTAGCATTGTAGGAGAGATGGCAAGATACCCAGAAACCCATCGCTTTGGCTTTCGTATTAGACAAATGATGGACACTAGTTGCTGGCTGCTGTTGCACTTTCAGGTACCCCGGCACAAATTATCCTTCTATGTCTGGTAGCCTCAATGATAGAAATTAAATGGATTACTTAAATCCTTGCAAATGCTCCCGTGACACAGGAGTGACGCCCATGATGTGTCATGACTGCAGGAGGGCAACAGGGGCATCCATGCAGGAGGACTTGAGAAAACTACAGGAAATGAGTCCAAGTCTTATAGGCCCTACACACTTAGAGATTTTACTGAATGATATGAACGAGAACTTGTTCATATCGCTCAGTGTGTAGTCGCCAACGATGAGCGGCCCCGCGCTTGTTCATCTTTTGTGCCGGCTTGTTCATACCTGCAGGCCAATATTGAGACAATCTGATCCATATTAGCATGCAGGGCTATGGAGCCGGGTGACGGGGAAGTGAAAAGGGGAGGGGGGGGGGGGAGATATGTCCTAGTCTGGGAAAGATTGTTCCTGTGAACAGTGCAATAATAAGCCCGCTGGCAAGACCTGGTCATGTAGGGAAGGATGTATCAAGCCTTGGAGAGAGATACGATGGAGTAGTATCCCAAAGCAACCAAAGTTCTAACTGGAATTTGAAATGCTGTGCTAGATAAAGGACAGTGTGAAACCGATTAGTTATGGGCAACTCCTCCACTTAATTTCTCAAAGGATTGATACATCTCCCTCTAGTGATATCTGGTGGTGATTTCCACAAAACCATACCCACCAACAAACTGCTTTCCCAACTATCACACAATGTGGATTATTTTTCAATTGAAAGTGTTCCAGACAGACACACACACACACACATATATACACACTCATGTATATCAGAAGACCTGGTACCCAGTCTACCTTGCCTGTGTATTCTTTCCCCTGCCTTGTCTATACCACCCCTATATGTATGGCCCAGAGATACAGTAGGAGAGCCTCAGCTATCGATAGGTGGTCCACCTACAGGACACCACCACTGGTGGTTGTGGAGGACAGAATCACAAAGAGGGGGTTACCATACTGTACCATCAGATGCACCTATATTAGAGATAACCCCACTGACCTCTCCAGCATGGCTGTTTTAAACTTCTCAACATTGAGTTGTTTCTGAAGCTGCGCTGCCTTCCCAAGGGATCGCCGGAGTACAGAATGTTTAATCATGGCAGCTGCCGAGGGTCTTGATTGTGGATCTGGGTGTATCAGTAGCTGTAGTATTGGGAAAAATAAAACGTTAATTTGCAAGATGCAAGTAACTGAATCTGTGTAATCCTTTCCGAGAGTAATCGCTCCCAAACATTACCCTTTAGGACCTATCTATGGCTGAAGTCCAGTGGAAGGCATTCCTATTAGTCTACCTGTCCCATGCAGTTACACAAGCTGGCCAGCCGGAGGAACGGGGATTCCTCTATATCAGGGATGGGGAACCTTTGGCCCTTCAGCTGTTGCTAAAACTACAAATACCAGCATGTCCTGCAACAGTTTTGCAATTTGGCCATGATAAAACTGTTGCAGGGCATGCTGGGATGTGAAGTTCAGCAAAAACAGCTGGAGGGCTAAAGGTTCCCCATCCCTGCTCTATACGGGTGTAGTACGTTTCCCCAGCGCTTGGGATCCCAGCGCCGAGGTCCCAACCGCCATAAGCAGAGGGGAACGCAAAAGAGCCCCTTGCGGGCACGGTTGCACCATGCTGTTTATTCTCCCTCCAGGGGTGTCGTGGACACCCCAAGAAGGAGAATACTTGTCGGTATACCAGCAGTCGGGATCCCGGCACTCAGATGCCGAAATCCCAACAGTCTTTATATCAAGTGCCACCCGCTCTATACCCATGTGTGTCATTTTGAACTGAGCTGGGTGTGAATTGAGGCTCAAATCCAACAGCACAACTTCTAGCCACTAATAGCATCAATACACACATCTAAAGGGGTCTGGGACTGAGGGTCGACACCTTAGGTCGACGCCAATTGGTCAACACACATTAGGTCGACACCTTAGGTCGACGCCAATTGGTCAACACACATTAGGTCGACATGGAAACCGGTCGACATGGAAACCGGTCGACATGGAAACCGGTCGACATGGAAACCGGTCGACATGGAAACCGGTCGACATGGAAAAAGGTCGACATGGAAAAAGGTCGACATGGAAAAAGGTCGACATGGATTTATGTTTTTTTTTTTTGTCGTTTTCTTCGTAGAGTGACCGGGAACCCCAATTAGTGCACCGCGTTCGCTCGCCATGCTTCGGGCATGGTGCCTTCGCTCCGCTACCGCTTCACTCGGCACACTTTACCGTTCCAATCGTAGTCCACGTGGATCGTTAAGTATGAAAAGGTTCAAAAAAAGAAAAAAAATCGTGAAAAACTCATGTCGACCTTGTCCCTGTCGACCTTGTCCCTGTCGACCTAAGGTGTGTCGACCTGGAGTCCGGATACCCATCTAAAGCCACCTACTGAAACCAATAGGAAGTTTCCAGGACAGAAATTAAAGTTTGAATTGTCCCAGACTTGCAGAGTTAGAGGTCAGCAGCTAAAAATAAGATTTTACTTACCGATAAATCTATTTCTCGTAGTCCGTAGTGGATGCTGGGACTCCGTAAGGACCATGGGGAATAGCGGCTCCGCAGGAGACAGGGCACAAAATAAAAGCTTGAGATATCAGGTGGTGTGCACTGGCTCCTCCCCCTATGACCCTCCTCCAAGCCAGTTAGGATACTGTGCCCGGACGAGCGTACATAATAAGGAAGGATATTGAATCCCGGGTAAGACTCATACCAGCCACACCAATCACACCGTACAACTCGTGATCTGAACCCAGTTAACAGTATGATAAATTTAAAGGAGCCTCTGAAAAGATGGCTCAACAATAATAACCCGAATTTTTTGTAACAATAACTATATACAAGTATTGCAGACAATCCGCACTAGGGATGGGCGCCCAGCATCCACTACGGACTACGAGAAATAGATTTATCGGTAAGTAAAATCTTATTTTATCTAACGTCCTAAGTGGATGCTGGGACTCCGTAAGGACCATGGGGATTATACCAAAGCTCCCAAACGGGCGGGAGAGTGCGGATGACTCTGCAGCACCGAATGAGAGAACTCCAGGTCCTCCTCAGCCAGGGTATCAAATTTGTAGAATTTAGCAAACGTGTTTGCCCCTGACCAAGTAGCTGCTCGGCAAAGTTGTAAAGCCGAGACCCCTCGGGCAGCCGCCCAAGATGAGCCCACTTTCCTTGTGGAATGGGCTTTTACTGATTTTGGCTGTGGCAATCCTGCCACGGAATGTGCAAGCTGAATTGTACTACAAATCCAACGAGCAATCGTCTGCTTTGAAGCAGGAGCACCCAGCTTGTTGGGTGCATACAGGATAAACAGCGAGTCAGTTTTCCTGACTCCAGCCGTCCTGGAAACATATATTTTCAAGGCCCTGACAACGTCCAGCAACTTAGAGTCCTCTAAGTCCCTAGTAGCCGCAGGTACCACAATAGGTTGGTTCATGTGAAATGCAGAAACCACCTTAGGTAGAAATTGAGGACGAGTCCTCAATTCCGCCTTGTCAGAATGAAAATTTAGGTAAGGGCTTTTACATGATAAAGCCGCCAATTCTGACACACGCCTAGCTGAAGCCAAGGCCAACAGCATCGACACCTTCCACGTGAGATATTTTAAATCTACCGTAGACAATGGTTCAAACCAGTGTGATTTTAGAAATCTCAACACAACATTGAGATCCCAAGGTGCCACTGGAGGCACAAAAGGAGGCTGTATGTGCAGCACCCCTTTCACAAATGTCTGAACTTCAGGTACTGAAGCCAGTTCTTTCTGGAAGAATATCGACAGGGCCGAAATTTGAACCTTAATGGACCCTAATTTTAGGCCCATAGACAGTCCTGTTTGCAGGAAATGCAAGAAACGACCCAGTTGAAATTCCTGTGTAGGGGCCTTCTTGGCCTCACACCACGCAACATATTTACGCCAAATGCGGTGATAATGTTTTGCGGTTACTTCCTTTCTGGCTTTTACCAGAGTAGGGATGACTTCTTCTGGAATGCCCTTGTCCTTCAGGATCCGGCGTTCAACCGCCATGCCGTCAAACGCGGTAAGTCTTGGAACAGACAAGGCCCCTGCAGTAGCAGGTCCTGTCTTAGAGGTAGAGGCCACGGTTCGTCCGTGAGCATCTCTTGAAGTTCCGGGTACCAAGACCTTCTTGGCCAATCCGGAACCACGAGTATAGTTCTTACTCCTCTCCTTCTTATGATTCTCAATACTTTCGGTATGAGGGGCAGAGGAGGGAATACATACACTGACTGGTACACCCACGGCGTTACCAGAGCGTCCACTGCTATTGCCTGAGGGTCCCTTGACCTGGCGCAATATCTGTCCAGTTTTTTGTTTAGACGTGACGCCATCATGTCCACCTTTGGTCTTTCCCAACGGTTTACAATTTGGTGGAAGACTTCTGGGTGAAGTCCCCACTCTCCCGGGTGAAGGTCGTGTCTGCTGAGGAAGTCTGCTTCCCAGTTGTCCACTCCCGGAATGAACACTGCTGACAGTGCTATCACATGATTTTCCGCCCAGCGAAGAATCCTTGCAGTTTCTGCCATTGCCCTCCTGCTTCTCGTGCCGCCCTGTCTGTTTATGTGGGCGACTGACGTGATGTTGTCCGACTGGATCAACACCGCCTGACCCTGAAGCAGAGGTTTTGCTTTAATTAAGGCATTGTAAATGGCCCTTAGTTCTAGAATGTTTATATGAAGAGATGTTTCCATGCTTGACCACAAGCCCTGGAAATTCCTTCCCTGTGTGACTGCTCCCCAGCCTCTCAGGCTGGCATCCGTGGTTACCAGGATCCAATCCTGAATGCCAAATCTGCGGCCCTCTAGTAGATGAGCCTTCTGAAGCCACCACAGGAGAGACACCCTTGTCCTTGGCGACAGGGTTATCCGTTGATGCATCTGAAGATGCGATCCGGACCATTTTCCCAGTAGATCCCACTGAAAAGTTCTTGCATGGAATCTTCCGAATGGAATCGCTTCGTAAGAAGCCACCATTTTTCCCAGGACCCTTGTGCACTGATGCACTGAGACCTGTCCTGGTTTTAGGAGGTTCCTGACTAGCTCGGATAACTCCCTGGCCTTCTCCTCCGGGAGAAACACCTTCTTCTGGACTGTGTCCAGAATCATTCCTAAGAACAGTAGACGTGTCGTTGGAATCAGCTGCGATTTTGGAATATTTAGAATCCATCCGTGCTGACTTGGCACTACCTGAGATAGTGCCACTCCGACTTCTAACTGTTCCTTGGTTCTTGCCCTTATCAGGAGATCGTCCAAGTAAGGGATAATTAAGATGCCTTTTCTTCGTAGAAGAATCATCATTTCGGCCATTACCTTGGTAAAGACCCGAGGCGCCGTGGACAATCCAAACGGCAGCGTCTGAAACTGATAATGACAGTTTTGTACTACAAACCTGAGGTACCCTTGGTGAGAAGGATATATTGGGACGTGGAGATAAGCATCCTTGATGTCCAGCGACACCATATAGTCCCGTCTTCCAGGTTCGCTATCACCGCTCTGAGTGACTCCATCTTGAATTTGAACCTTTTTATGTAAGTGTTCAAAGATTTTAGATTTAATATTGGTCTCACCGAGCCGTCCGGCTTCGGTACCACAAATAGTGTGGGATAATACCCCTTCCCCTGTTGTAAGAGGGGTACCTTGATTATCACCTGCTGGGAGTACAGCTTGTGAATGGCTTCCAGAACTGCCTCCCTGTCGGAGGGAGACTTTGGTAAAGCAGACTTCAGGAACCGATGAGGAGGAAACGCCTCGAATTCCAGTTTGTACCCCTGTGATACTACCTGTAGAATCCAGGGATCCACTTGCGAGTGAGCCCACTGCGCGTTGAAATTCTTGAGACGGGCCCCCACCGTGTCTGAGTTGGCTTGTAAAGCCCCAGCATCATGCTGAAGACTTGGCAGAAGCAGGGGAGGGCTTCTGCTCCTGGGAAGCGGCTGCATGGTGCTGCCTTTTTCCTCTTCCTCTGCCCTTGGGCAGAAAAGAGTGACCTTTTGCTCGCTTGTACTTATGGGAACGAAAGGACTGAGTTTGAAAAGACTGTCTTTTTCTGTTGATGTGAAGTAACCTGGGGTAAAAAGGTGGATTTTCCAGCCGTTGCCGTCAGGTCTGTTAGACCAGCCCCAAATAACTCCTCCCCCTTATACGGCAATACTTCCATGTGCCGTTTGGAATCTGCGTCCCCTGACCACTGTCTGGTCCATAATGCTCTTCTGGCAGAGATGGACATTGCGCTTACTCTTGATGCCAGGGTACAAATATCCCTCTGCGCATCACGCATATATAGCAATGCATCCTTTAAATGTTCTATAGTTAACAGAATATTGTCCCTATCCAGGGTATCAATATTCTCAGTCAGGGAATCCGCCAATGCGACTCCAGCACTGCACATCCAGGCTGATGCGATTGCTGGTCGCAGTATAACACCAGTATGTGTGTATATACTTTTCAGGATATTTTCCAGCCTCCTATCAGCTGGTTCTTTGAGGGTGGCCGTATCAGGGGACGGTAACGCTACTTGTTTAGATAAACGTGTGAGCGCCTTATCTACCCTAGGGGGTGTTTCCCACCGTGCCCTAACCTCTGGCGGGAAAGGGTATAGTGCTAATAACTTATTAGAAATTAGCTGTTTTTTATCGGGGGAAACCCACGCTTTATCACACACCTCATTTATTTCCTCAGACTCAGGAAAAACTATTGGCAGTTTTTTCACACCCCACATAATACCCGCCTTTGAGGTATTTGTAGTGTCAGAAAGGTTCAATGCCTCTTTCATTGCCGTGATCATGTAACGTGTGGCCCTACTGGACATTACGTTTGTCTCGTCACCGTCGACACTAGATTCAGTATCTGTATCTGGATCCGTGTCGACCCACTGAGGTAGCGGCCGTTTTAGGGCCCCTGAGGGTGTCAGAGACGCCTGAACAGGCACTAATTGATTTGCCGGCTTTCTCATGTCGTCAACAGTTTTTTGTAAATTGCTGACATTATCACTTAATTGCTTAAACACAATCATCCAGTCAGGTGTCGACTCCCTAGGGGGTGACATCACTAACACAGGCAACTGCTCCGCCTCCACCTCATTTTCCTCCTCATACATGTCGACACACGCGTACCGACACACAGCACACACACCGGGAATGCTCTGATAGAGGACAGGACCCTACTTAGCCCTTTGGAGAGACAGAGGGAGAGTCTGCCAGCACACACCCAGCGCTATATATATACAGGGATAACCTTATATAAGTGTTAATCCCTTATAGCTGCTGTTAATCTAGTTATTTGCTGCCAAAATGCCCCCCCTTCTCTTTTTTACCCTGAATCAGATGCAGTACTGCAGGGGAGAATCAGGGAGCCGTCCTTCCAGCGGAGCTGTGAGGGAATAATGGCGCCAGTGTGCTGAGGAGATAGGCCCCGCCCCTTCACGACGTCCTTAACTCCCGCTTTTTTGTGTAAAATGGCAGGGGAAAAAATACATCCATATAGCCCTGGAGCTATATGTGATGTATTCCTTTTGCCAGCTAAGGTATATGTGTGTTATATTGCGTCTCAGGGCGCTCCCCCCCAGCGCCCTGCACCCTCAGTGACCGGAGTGTGAAGTGTGCTGAGAGCAATGGCGCACAGCTGCGGTGCTGTGCGCTACCTTAGTCTTGAAGACAGGATGTCTTCTGCCGCCGCTTTCACCGGACCTTCGTCTCTTCTGGCTCTGTAAGGGGGACGGCGGCGCGGCTCCGGTGACCCATCCAGGCTGAACCTGTGATCGTCCCTCTGGAGCTAACGTCCAGTAGCCTAAGAAGCCCAATCCACTCTGCACTCAGGTGAGTTCGCTTCTTCTCCCCTTAGTCCCACGATGCAGTGAGCCTGTTGCCAGCAGGACTCACTGAAAATAAAAAAACCTAACTAAACTTTTATTCTAAGCAGCTCTGGAGAGCTACCTAGTTTGCACCCTTCTCGGCCGGGCACAAAAATCTAACTGGCTTGGAGGAGGGTCATAGGGGGAGGAGCCAGTGCACACCACCTGATATCTCAAGCTTTTATTTTGTGCCCTGTCTCCTGCGGAGCCGCTATTCCCCATGGTCCTTACGGAGTCCCAGCATCCACTTAGGACGTTAGAGAAATGTTCCATCCTGAGCTGCAGAATATCTATACTTCATCTCATCCCGCTGCCTCCATTCTGTGATGAATGTGACTTCTCCTATCGTGAGTAGTGTAAGCAATGCCAGATAATGCTGCAAGCCATCCGCTCCCTGGTAATTGCAGGACAGTTGCCAAGAGACGTACCGTAAGTAGGTCATGGAAGGCTGGCGTCAGGAACTGGGGAATCTCTGGCAAGTTCCCTTTCCGGATATGGTGCCAGCTGTCGTCATTGCATGGAAGAGGTCCCGCGCCAGCTGCTACCACGATTGTCAGGCCAAGAGCAAAGATGTCCGCCTTGGGGAGATGACTGTAATCCTGAAATAAAGACGGTTACATGACTGCAGTATCTGTAACCAGTCCCACACTGAGAAACCATCTGCATTGTACTCTAGCTATTATAGAAGGCCTGAGGTAAATAGAACACTAATAAAAATGGAGGTAGCTATAGGACCATGTGCTCCGAGCACGCAAATCAGCCTCCTCCCTTCCTAACAGCATATCACTGCAACCACTTTCCAGCAATTGTGATGTTTCAGGAGCTTCAGCAGACAGATTTGAAACAAAAAAAAATGTCAGTGTCAAATCAGGACGTGTTGGAGGAAATAAATGGAAACAGGGTCTCTAATGCACAATTTCCAGCACAATTTGTTCTAAAGCACTTGTGCATATTAGCCGAGCTGTGGACACTGCTTCAGAGCGTCCGCAGCTGAATTCAGTCAGTCATCGGATGGGCATTGGAAGCAGCATCCGATGGCTGGCAACCATCACAAGCCTGCTATTCAACGGAAAAAGTACTGCCATCTGATTAGTAACATCGATAGTTGCTAACCATCTATAGTTGGAGGCCGTCTGAAAGGGGAACCGATCAGATTCCCGAAACCATTACGCACACATGGAATTCCATGGAGAGGAATATGGACCATTGAAAAACAATATTTTAGCCAATATAGTACAAGACTCCTTTATTCCTGCTCGGGGTTGGACTGGCCCACAGGGGAACAGGGGAAACCACCAGTGGGCCCCACCACCTAGGGTCCCACTTCTTTCTCTAGGGATTAGGTTCCAGACTGCACTTAAAATGACTCATATGTGACCTTATACTGCACAGGACTATGGTGTATATTCTACAGTGCATTGCTGCTGTTATCATGCATGCACTAGTGGTATTTACTACAGTATATATATTTACCAAGGGGCTCAGGCCATGCACTCTCTAATGGTTAGCCAAGCCTCTGAGGTAACTGGCCACACCCCCTCTGGAGAATGGCCACACCCCTAAACATGGGCCCCTACCACTGCATTCCCTGGTGGACCCTTCATGCCCCAGTCCGACACTGTTCCTGCTTTAGGAAAAGCCCCTGAATAGGAACGCTGGTGCAATATAGTGGATCTAGATAATGACCTAAAGATGTCGGCACGCTCAAACAAAACAAAATCTTAAATCTATGCAGTGTACATGGTCCTGTTCTGTGATGTTCCAATAGACCGACCAGAATTGCCAACACAGCAACTTCAAAGTCCACAACACAATGATACACAAAGTGCAAAGCACTGTATAAATCTGCTACAACATACGGCTACAATGACACCCCAGTGTACACTTACCTCCTGCAGGATCTCGTTAGCCAGGAAACGACTGTCTCCTTCCTCAACCTGCGAGTTCGCGATCGAAGTCACATGACCAAGGTCACCTGGAGCCAAGAAAGACATAATAGGAGCATGGTCCAGATGGAATTCACCAGAGAGTTCTTATGGAGTTGCACGCTGAACTAGCAAGACCTCTATTTTTGATCTTCATGGATTCGGTTAAATCGGGTGTGGTTCCCAAAGACTGGCGTATAGCGGAGGTAGTGCAGATATTCAAGGAGGGGAGCAAAGCTGAACCAGGTAATTACAGACCAGTTAGTCTTACATCTATAGTGAGGAAAGTATTGTAAGGTATTCTAAGGGACAGTATTCAAAAGTTCCTTGAAGCAAATAAGGCAATTAAAAGGAACCAACATGGATTTGTTAAGGACAGATCATGTCAAACCAACTTACTGTTTCATAAAAACCAAGTAAGTGCAAACCTTGATCAGGGTAAGGAGGTGGATGGAATCTTTTTAGACTTTGCCAAAGCTTTCGACACTGTACCACACATGCGTCTTATCTATAAGCTACAAGAAATAGGGTTAGGGAGCACAATATGCACTTGGGTCAGTAATTGGTTAGATAATAGGGAGCAGCGCGTTGTGGTCAATGGATCATTTACAAATTGGACTAAAGTACGAAGTGTTGTGCCACAAGGGTCGGTAGTTGGATCAATTTTGTTCAACATCTTCATCAACGACCTAACAGTAGGTCTAGAGAGCATGGTGTCAATTTTCGCAGACGATACCAAATTGTGTAAGGTTATAAATACGGAGGGGGATGCCGAGTCTCTTCAGAACGACTTAACTAAACCGGAAGCATGGGCAGCAAAATGGAGAATGAGATTCAGACAAGTGTAACTTAATACATTGTGGGGGCAAGACCAAAAATTACACCTACATACTAAATGGTGTAATACTAGGTGATTCTGTACTGGAAAAAGACTTAGGGGTTCACATAGATAAATTAAGCAGCAGTACCCAAAGTAGGAGTGCAGCAAAGAAGGCTAATAAGATATTAGCATGCATAAAACGGGGAATTGATGCAAGGGACGAGAGTATTATACTCTCATTATATAAATCACTAGTGAGACCACATCTTGAATACTGTGTGCAATTTTGGACACCATATTACAAAAAGGATATCCTGGAGCTAGAAAAGGTTCAGAGGCGGGCGACCAAACTAAGCAAGGGCATGGAGACGCTGGAATACGAAGAAAGGCTTGCAAGGCTAGGCATGTTTACACTGGAAAAGAGGAGACTAAGAGGGGACATGATCAACATCTACAAATATATAAGGGGTCAATACACAGAGCTCGGGAGGGACCTGTTTTCTATAGAATCAGCACAGAGGACACGTGGTCACTCGATTAGGTTAGAGGAGAGGAGTTTCCGCACATTGAGGCGAAAAGGTTTTCACAGTAAGGACAATACGTGTTTGGAATTCCCTGCCTGAGAGAGTAGTAATGGCGGACTTAGTCACCACCTTTAAGAATGGGTTAGATACATTCCTATTGGATAAAGATATTCAGGGTTATGGTGCGTAGGCACGCATTATAGTTACTATAACTAGTCCCAACATAAAAATAACTAGTCCTATAATAAGACTGCAAAGTAGGCCACAAATAGGTTGAACTCGATGGACAATTGTCTTTTTTCAACCTTAGTTACTATGTACTATGTGAAAACTGCTCACTCAGAGTACACAATACAGTGAGGTCTGTATGATCACTAGAAGATAGAAACACTGCCACCAACCCGCTGTAACCCCCAAGAGCAGAGTTTTGAAAGGGATACCCTTTTCAGACAGAAAACCCGGCAGTTACTGTACCTGGCATTTCAGTGCCGGGTCATGTGGCCAGGCTTTGTCTGACCCGCCATTTCACACAGAGAAGCAAAATTACCCGGTCAAGAATTTCGACCTGGTAACTTGCGGACCAACACGGGTATGATGTTTGTGTTTAAGGGTCAACCCAGGTCGATATTCCAGTGTCTCCAACCCTGGTAAATTCCTAGCTCAAAGTCCCAGGAATTTCTACCTGGGATGACCCTTTCACACAGAAAAAGGACTGGTGTTTTTCATGATATCACCGGGTAGAACACCCACTAATTTCATTTTCTGTCTGAAAGGGGTTTGAGTGTCGTAAAATTACAGCACATTTCATGCAGTCACCTGTGCGCCAGATTCCCACCTCCAGAGCTAACACACCCGCATAGACCTGGCTTAATGATCACTACATCTAAACTCATTAGTGTCAATCTAGCACAGAGGTTTCAGGGAGCAGGAAAAAAAAAAAAAGGAAGAGACGTATCAAGCCTTGAGCTAAAATGGTCTATTCATGAAGCAGTGAAAAAAAGTGGAGAAGGGAGTCAGTGGAGAAGTTATCCATTGGCAACCAATCAGCGGCTCTGTACAACTGTATGGTATGCAAATAAATGTTACTTCAATGCCGATTGGCTGCCATGGACAACTTCTCCACTGGCTCACTTCTCCACACTTTTCAATGCTTCATGAATGGACCCCAAAGTGGTTTACTTTGTCCATAACAACCATCTTCTCATTTCATAGACTGCACTAGATAAATAGCTAGAAAATGGTCACTATGGGCAAAACCTCAAGTGGTTCTCCTTAGGTTTGACAAACCTCCCCCTATGTTAATGTTCTATTCTGGGCCAAGTGGCATGTAGAGATTTCCAGGCACCGTTCTTAAATACTTGAACAGAACTGTTTTGTACATAACCGTCATACAAATTACACAGGTTTTCGTTTCTCATTTGCATTTAACATAAGGGAAAAACAGTGATCAGCCAAGAACATCTTCTACATTCCAAGATGAGAAGAACTATAGCACTGGTCCCCAAACTCTGTCAAGGCACCTCAACAGTCTAGGTCAGATGTTCTCAAACGCGGTCCAGGCTTTACGTTCATCCATGCTTAGCCACAGGTGACTTAATTAGCACCTCAGGCAATCTGTGCTGAGCCATGGATATACATAAAGGACCACGTTTGAGAACTTTTGGTCTAGGTTTTAAGGATATCCATGCTTAGGGGTCTATTTACTAAGCCTTGGATGAAGATAAAGTCGACGGAGATAAGGTCCCAGCCAATCAGCTCCTAACTGACATGCAACAGACTGTTTGGCTGGTACTTTGGGGTGTATTTACTAAGCCTTGGATGGAGATAAAGTACCAGCCAATCTGCACCCAACTATCATGTCACATGCTGCGTTTGAAAAATGACAGGAGCCGATTGGCTGGTACTTTATCTCCAGCGACTATCTCCATCCAAAGCGTAGTAAATAGACCCCTTAAGCACAGGCGACTTAATTAGTACCCAAGTCAGTTTGATTAGAGTATATGCACAAACATGGACATCCTTAAAACCTGGACTGTTAAGGAACAATTGAGGACAGTTTGGGAAACCCTAGTCTAGTGTATTAATGACTACACCAGGGTGTTTTTACCAAGTCAATAGATCTCTATTATTCACAGAGTGGTTCCAAAGTGCAGCCAGCAAGAGGCCCTGCTCCGACCATCAGTATTTTTATGCATTACCTAAACCCAACATGAGGAGCCTCTCAGTCTAAAAAGTCTATTTAATAGGAGAAACTAGCTAACATTTATTCAGGTAAGTAGCTATCACACACTGAATTATGATAAGAGGAGTCAAGATCAGCTATGACATTTTTGGAAGAGACAACATGATTGCAGCCGACACAAAGCGTTAAATCTCCTCCAAATACAGACGTTTATTCCTACATTTTTAGACCGCTCCAATAAATGTATCACAGCAGATTTAAAGTGTGACAGATCCTACTTCTATTTGGTGTTACAAGGGAAGGTGCAGGAGCACTTAGGAGGACTCCAAGCAGTAAGATGAAGTGCACAGCTACCCTCCAGTCTGGCTTATCAATACCAACCAATTTTATACATGACACTAGCAGACATCAGGTCATCCTCTCCGTCACTTTCATCCTGCCCCAGCTCCATCATCTTCCGACAGATGAAAATGTTACCTGCACAAATTAGAAATCCATATCTATAATAAACCAGAAGTGTAGAGGAATCAGAACCCACTGTTATCAGCCAGTTGCGGCTCTCATTTCACAAAAATCAAAAAAATCAAAAACTAGAAGACTACAGTCCTCTTATTTGCATACAAGTGCCACTGGCACCAAAGCAGAAGACATTTATACTGCGGGTCTTTGAGGAAAGAAAACGATTCACAGATGAAGTGAAATTGAAATAATCAATATTGGATTTAAAATATATACTAAAAACACCTGAACCAGGCCTTCAGACAGTATGCCAAATTTGTACGGTGAATCTCAGGGATCATTAATACAGTTACAGCCTTCATTGCTTCAGGGGACTTCTCCCAATACAGCACTGCTACCTGCTGGTTAAAGGACCCCAGATTTCAAACAGGGGCCGTATCCAACTGTTAAGACCCACCACCTTCACCTTCTTCAAATACATTCATCAAGGTCTCTAAGAATAAGGAACAGGACAAGTCCAACCTACCACATTGTGGTCGTGGAATCCTTACAGAAGGGGCGACTATTGCCATTGTTTTATGCTCATTTTTTTATTTTTATCTTTCCATTTGTATTGCATATCACCTAATTCTTGCATAACATATCAGGTGTTTATTATATATAAACAGTGTTTTTAGTATATATTTTAAATCAATACTGATGAATTCAGTGTCACTTCATCTGTGAATCGTTTTCTTTCCTCAAAGTGCAGTGCACCTCTTTTCTGCGCCTAAAACTTATGGGACAGACTATCCCTGTTATCCACACAGCTTCTTGGTGAACTGCTCCATATATAGCACCCGTTTCTTGAAATATTTGCTTATTTCTTTTTCTTTACACAAGAGACATTTATGATGCCAATCTGATTTTTTGGACCTATTGTTGGGCACATGGTGGTAACCAGTCTGTGTAAATGGATAAAACATGGTTGCAAGGAACTTGCCTGTCCGATATAGCGGAATTATCCCATACCCAAGCAGATGAGTAGTCTGCCAATAAGATTTGAGTGAGATTTTGATTGGCTAGGAGGCTTCGATGATGTACACTACAATGCAGGCATCACTGATGCATTGGTTAGCTTGTTGCCTCACAGCCCGAGGTCTTAGGTTCGATTCTCTCCAAGACCCAAATGTGTGCAGTTTATATGTTCTCCCAGTGCTTGTGCAAGTTTCTCCCACAAACCAAATACATACTGGTAGGATATATTTTTTTGTCAAAAATTAACCCTGGTGTGTATGTGTACATGTGGTAGGAAATATAGATCGGAAGCTCCACTGGGGCAGGTACTGATGGGAATTACTAAAATATTCCTTTTAAAGCACTAGTTATATAGCGCAAAGTGTGCGCTATATAACTAATGCAAGAACAGAAATAACCAACTGGGTTGGAAGGGGCGCTCAAGCTGCAGCTCCAATTAATGTGTATTGAGCAGCTGTCTGGATAGGCTAGTCACACCTATAACATCATACATACAAACAAGAAAAACAGGAATAAGACAGCGCTGACTGAGATGGATTGTCAATAAAATTACAATAGTATTTAATGAATTAAGATTACAATAAAATATTTAAATAAAATAGGTCTCACTGCACTAATGAGCTTATAGTCACCATACATAGAGATTAATCACTTGCCGCTTGATCCAATGTCCCCATGGGACCCGCACAATTGGAATGTCCCTTATCCTGGGGTTGTTGCACAATCCCCGGGCCGAATGCTTGTAATAACACTGGAGGAATAACTGTCCCAGTAGTGTGGCAATACAACAGGAAAGTCCTCACCAGTAGTGCGTAGTTGTAATGATGTTCTGTCCTTGTTATATAGATGTGGGTACAAATAACAGCACTTTTTTGGCAGAGTCCACAGAGGTCCAAGCGGTGATGAATATTCAGTGAAAAGGTGACACAGGCTCACACCTGACGCGTTTCACAGCTGGCTGCTGCTTTATCAAAGGTGACGGTGATCCTAACTGGCAGTGTATTTATACATAAGTTAATTACTCCATTCATTACAGCTGGTTTAGACAATCCATCTCATTGCATGTATGTAAATTACTAAAAATCATCACTATGGATTGTGTGGATAGACTCGAGGCAATATAAAAGACACAATATACACTATGAACCATTATACCTTATTATTGTTGTTAAAATATACTCAAATTCAGTCCGAAAGTGCTGGAACGCACGCAGACCTCTATTCCAATCATATAGCGCACACGAGGTCACGTGACCGGCACTTAATGGAACACATATTGCGCTAGAGAACTTATCTATATTCGTCCGGCTCGTAACATAGTACAGTTACATAGATTATCTGTTCTTCTAGCCTACAGTCATCAGATTATTATATTGGCAAATAGAGGGAGTTTCATTTAATAAAATCCTATAGTTAATACAGAACAATCTTAGCCGGCTGGTAACTTTATACAATTGCATAAATTATCTATTTCTCTCACTTTCCATCTTCTAATCATTGTTATGGCAGATAGGGAAAATTTAATTTAATAAAAATACAGAACAATCTTATATCTTATTCACCATCCAGTTATTTAGCCATTGTTATATTAATGTAAGCAGAAAACAGATACTTCATACAATGATCAGGTAAATATCTGTACATAATTAGCTTGGAATATATCAATAAGCAGAAATGTCAGGAAAAATAGGCGTACATAATTACTACTCTGTATGTAGTTACGTCTCCCTAAAAGTAGATAATAACTATTCATAGGAAATAAATAAACCTTATAGCAATTGAATTGGAAAGGGAGCTCTTGTTTTATTTTGTGCTATAGGTTACAGCAGCAGGTTCCACTTATCAATGAAGCCCGCTGATATAACAAATATAACTAAAAGAATATATATTGGCACTGAAGGGGAGTAGGGGAAGGGAGGGTGAAGGGGGGGAGGGAAAGAAAGGGTTGAGTAGGTGGGGGGTGGAAAAACCATGATTTAGATCACGCAATTGAGTTCTACCGACTCATTTAGACCTGCAGGGAATATACTGTTCATTTTAAGCATCCAGAATACTTCTTGTTTACAGAGGGTCTTATACCGATCCCCCCCCCTCGTATCGTTTTACTGATGAATTCTAAGCCTGTCACCTTCAGACATTTGGGGTTTCCTTTATGGAAATCTGCATAATGTTTCGATACACTATGTGTTAGGACTTTTTTCAGGATGTTTCTACGGTGCTCAAGAAATCTTACTTTTAAGGGACGTGTAGTCCTACCAATATATTTTAAGTTACATCCGCAGGTCAGCATATAGATTACGTAAGATGTATTGCAATTCATATATGTTTTTATTTCGTATGGTTTCTCTTCCCCGTCTATATTAATCCTCACAGTATGATCGGCTGTAAAGTTGCAGGTTAAACATCTATTCCTGCCACATTTAAAAAACCCTTTAGTTTTGTTACCCAACTGTGTGAGCCAGTCTGTTCTTTCTAAGCTACTTTTAGGATTATTACCTTCCTCGATTCTTTTCAGGTGGCTGGGGGCTAATATATTTTTGAGAGATTTATTCTTTCGGAAAATGAAATTAGGTTCTTTTGGAAGAATATTTACTAGTATATTGTCTTGTTTTAAGATATTATAATTTCTCTTACTTCTGCATGACAGTTATTATAAGTTGAAATAAAAATGATATATCTGAAAATGGGTTCTCATCTCTTTAATTTTTATAACTATCCTTAGATGGATTAAGGAGTTGGTCTCTTTCGATACTCTTAACTTCATTCAGTGCTTTTTCTAATAGGTGGCTTGGGTATCCTCCATCTATAAAGGAATCTATCATAGTTTTTGCTTGGGAGTCAAAAGAAGTCATAACTATAGGATTTTATTAAATGAAACTCCCTCTATTTGCCAATATAATAATCTGATGACGGTAGGCTAGAAGAACAGATAATCTATGTAACTTTACTATGTTACGAGCCGGACGAATATAGATAAGTTCTCTAGCGCAATATGCGTTCCATTAAGTGCCGGTCACGTGACCTCGTGTGCGCTATATGATTGGAATAGAGATAGACTATCTCCATAACAACCTGTGCGGGTCACGGACCGGAAGTGACTACGTCCGCTGTACATGATTGGAGAAGATCTGTCTCCATAACAACCTATGCGGGTCATTAACCGGAAGTCCGGAAGTCTGCGTGCGTTCCAGCACTTTCGGACTGAATTTGAGTATATTTTAACAATAATAAGGTACAGGTTGAGTATCCCTTATCCAAATATTCCAAAATACGGAATATTCCGAAATACGGACTTTTTTGAGTGAGAGTGAGATAGTGAAACCTTTGTTTTTTGATGGCTCAATGTACACAAACTTTGTTTAATACACAAAGTTATTAAAAATATTGTATTAAATGACCTTCAGGCAGTGTGTATAAGGTGTATATGAAACATAAATGAATTGTGTGAATGTAGACACACTTTGTTTAATGCACAAAGTTATAAAAAATATTGGCTATAATTACCTTCAGGCTGTGTGTATAAAGGTGTATATGTAACAAACGCATTCTGTGCTTAGATTTAGGACCCATCACCATGATATCTCATTATGGTATGTAATTATTCCAAAATACGGAAAAATCCGATATCCAAAATACCTCTGGTCCCAAGCATTTCGGATAAGGGATACTCAACCTGTATAATGGTTCATAGTGTATATTGTGTCTTTTATATTGCCTTGAGTCTATCCACACAATACATACAGTGATGATTTTTAGTAATTTACATACATGCAATGAGATGGATGGTCTAAACCAGCTGTAATGAATGGAGTAATTAACTTAGGTATAAATACACTGCCAGTTAGGATCACAGTCACCTTTGATAAAGCAGCAGCCAGCTGTGAAACGCGTCAGGTGTGAGCCTGTGTCACCTTTTCACTGAATATTCATCACCGCTTGGACCTCTGTGGACTCTGCCAAAAAAGCGCAGTTATTTGTACCCACATCCATATAACAAGGACCGAACATCATTACAACTACGCACTACTGGTGAGGACTTTCCTGTTGTATTGCCACACTACTGGGACAGTTATTCCTCCAGCGTTATTACAAGCATTCGGCCCGGGGATTGTGCAACAACCCCAGGATAAGGGACATTCCAATTGTGCGGGTCCCATGGGGACATTGGATCAAGCGGCAAGTGATTAATCTCTATGTATGGTGACTATAAGCTCATTAGTGCAGCGAGACCTATTTTATTTAAATATTTTATTGTAATCTTAATTCATTAAATACTATTGTAATTTTATTGACAATCCATCTCAGTCAGCGCTGTCTTATTCCTGTTTTTCTTGTTTGTAGCTATATAGCTAATGTTGGCTTGAAAGAACCTCCGTCAGTGGTAGGGCACAAACGTTTCAGGGACAGTTACTCCTTCATGGCGTACAACATAACACGGATGTAGGTCTACTAACAATACCAAAGTCACTAGGCAAGACATGATTGTGAGGTCACCACAATGCACGTGTAGTCCCACCTGGTGCACACAATTCATAGGATGGATATTAGAATAAAGTGATGTAGCTGGAGGTACCAACTTGGCTTGATATCCATATGCACCAACCCGGAGCTGTGGATGTACTTTAGCCCCATGGACACTTGCAGTAAGATCTCCTTCAGCTCCTGTTCCATCACCAGCTGGCCGCACTTTGTGTTCTCCGTGATCAGGTTCTGCAGACTTCCACCTGGCAAACATTGAGACCTTCATTAAAGACATTGCATTATATTGTGGTGATAAAACCCTGCAGCCTCCTCCCAAGGGAAATTACTACTTCTAGCTTCATGCATGAAAAGCAGGCTATATTTTGACTACTGTGCTCCCCATTTTCTTAAATTAAATCTTATGTTGATTATAAAGTACCCAACCAGCTTTCTCTATCTGCATCATTTCCTTCAGCCAAGCAGGAGCAACTGTGTCTGCCCAACCCATTTATATGGATGCCAGATTCCTCTGGCGGAGCACACAGGCTTCCTGTATGAGTATCTCGGAGTCTTTGGATGCAATCATTGTCCGACACTTGCCTCAAAAACTACCATAAAACATCTCCATGTGACATTTTAGCCACCCCATTACTGCCCAGTAACTCCAGGAATGCCCCTTATATCTACTACCATGCATCCAGATCTGAACTGCAACTCTGTACATACAAATATTGTAAAGCATGCACTATGCGACTCAGATGTATGCACAAACATTGCTCCACTGCTTCAGACATCGCAACCTCAAAGTAGGGATGGTCATCTGTGTGTTTACCATTGATGGTGAAATGGAAGTGACCACCAATGGTTATAAACTATACAACTGATGACCATTGAAGTTTTCACCAACTGATTGTCATTCCTGTTCTTTCATTAACTCGCCTATGGTCTAATAAGAACCTGGGACGGATTTTGTTGGTGTCAGGAGGCGCAGCGATACAGTGTACCAGCAAAAAAACAAAAAAAAAACAACCCAAAACATCAATGTCTGGAAGCATCTGGTTCTACCCCAATAGACGGCAAAAGTATTCACCATTGGTCATAAACCATCAGTGATTTGGAATTCTCAGTGGTCATCCCTACCCCAAAATGCAGACAGTGGAGCAACGCATGATGTGACAGGTAGTTCATCAAATCAGATTATTCGCGAGACCAGCATACTGAGACAGCTTCAGGACTTACCATTGCAGTACTCGTTCTGTATGATCATGTGGTCATCTTCTGCCCAGGCAGAGTAGTAGCGTACAACATGTGGGTGATGACCCAGGACGGCATGGGCATAGACTTCCCGCAACGCCAGCTGCCTGCAGGAGAGGGTACAAGCAGAACTTAAGGCAAACTCTACATCCAAGGGCAGGCTGTATGGCTGCAACATTACTCAGCCTTCTAATTACAGCTTTAGAAGTGCAGTGTTCTTCTGCTGAACGTTCTATATTTGGGGTGCTATCTAGTACCTAATAGTTGGTAAAGGTCTGTCCACTCTCCATTGTGCACACCGCCAATAGCTACCACTAGAGGGGGTGAAGTCTACAGAGAGCAGAGAGTAGGGGGCAAAACTTATAATCTGGGACTGGCTTAAAGATGGCGGAGCCATGCCAAGTGCAAGAGAGCCCTCCACTCAGTAAATTATGGGTTCAGTATGCTGGTCCATCACTCAAGGCTACTTTTACTAAATCGTCCCAAACAACCCTCTGGGATCACAGTCACATCATAGAAACACCAAACATCTGCTCAGTGGGGAAAGGAACTAGGATGCTCTCAAAGGAGCGCAGAACAGTGCGGGACATGAAATGGCAAAGCTCAGATTTGAGGTGATTATTGTTCATTTAATGACAGGGCTGGTTGGGGAAGAGAGGGTGACAGAGTTGCCACTCACTGTCCCAGCAGTCAAGGATCTGGCCAAACAACTGCAGCAGGTAGGGAAGTGCAGTAGTCTGATGTAATGTAGGCAACACAGTTGGTATATACTCACTCATCCGTGGACCCCGCTAGTGGCTTCTTTGAGCGCTTGATTGCATAGACGCAGCCGTCCAGCCGCTTCACGCACTTGTAGACTGCGCCAAACTCCCCAGATCCAATTTTTTCGATCTCCAGGAATTCAGTCTTGTATCTAGACACCATGTTGGTTTTACGCAGGACAAATCTCTGGAAAGAAACAAAATTAAGCTTAAGTTTGGAGGCAAAGATTTTGTGACCTTACCCAATATTAGATGACAGCTGTAAGTCATAGTGTTGCTTGGCTTTTATTTATGACATGTCTCCAAATCCCCCCACCACCATCAATCCCAACCAGTCCTCCTGCCCCCTCTCCCCCCCTGTAGAAGGGGGTCACAGTTCAGACCAGCTGTCAATGTTATATTCAAAATTATTTTTTTATCAGCAGTTGATTTTATTATATATTATATAGGTGACCTTGTAGTCCTGAAGGGATGGAGCATATTCCATTGTGGGGACTCCAGCATCTGTTGTACCAGGGCTCTCCTGTGCCTCAGTATAGGACACAACTGGGTCCTCATCACTATATGCAGGTATATGTATTACATAAGAAACAAATTAATGTAAATTCAATATACAGTTTCATCTGAAGCCCTTTACCAGCTCATACAACAGTATGTGTTCATATGTAGGATTACTGAATTGACTAGGTGATTAATTATCTATGATAGAGCAGACGTAGGAAAGGACCCTTTTAGATTTTGCTGCAACTGCTCCTTTAATGACTGGAACATAAACTTTAATAACTACACAAGACTGCCAGAAATGGTTTCCAGGTAGTAACTGGTAATCCATGTGATATTTACTGGACAGATTAAAAAGGGAAGTATCGCCACCTTTGCCGAGACTGTGGTAAAGGCTAAAATTCCTTCATGCATCTGCCTGGAGGAAACATTGCAAATTCCTCAAAACTGGTCTTAAAATCAGATTTTCTAGTCTTACGCACCTTAGAATTAAATGAGGCAGAGAGTTCACTTTCCCTGTATTTGAATGGTGGCTCAGAGCTAAAAAACAAACAAAAACAAAAAACAAACACATTAAACCTCTTTCACAGAATTAGACTGCAATAAAACCATTTTGGAATACAGACCAACACTGCATAAATGTATTTCCATAACAAAGTAATTATAGTCAGATTCAGAATTATGAGTTATTATCCCACTTCACCATTAGAGGGCAGCAAATCCAAGGATTTTTTTTTTTTTTTTTTTACCAATTGACTCAAATGCTTCTCCCCCAGTGTTGTGCAGTACCTAAAAATGGGATCGGTATGAAATACCTCCAATCAAAATCCCGACACCAATTGACCGATGGTCAAAATACCGACATGGACAAAATACCGACATTTAAAATACCGACATTTAAAATACCGACATTTAAAATACCGACATTTAAAATACCGACATTTAAAATACCGACATGCGGTTTTTGTTGTTTTTTGTGTGTATGTCGACATAAGTCAACATGTACACCATATAAAGTGTACCGCCTCCCCTCGCATGGCTCGCTGTGCTCGCCATGCTTCGGGCACGGCGCCTCGCTGCGCTCGGCACACTATTATATTCCCCCTCCAGGTCCACTGGGATGGTAAAGTATGAACAAGTCGGTTTCAATGAAAAAAATCATGAAAAACTCATGTCGGTATTTTGACCTGTCGGCATTTTACATGTCTGTATTTTGACCTGTCGGCATTTTACATGTCTGTATTTTGACCTGTCGGCATTTTACATGTCTGTATTTTGACCTTGTCGGTATTTTAAATGTCGGTATTTTGTCTATGTCGGGATTTTGACCCTGTCAGGATTTTGACCATCGGTCAATTGGTGTCGGGATTTTGAACGTCGGGATTTTGAACGTCGGGATTTTGATTGGAGGTAAACTGACTGTATCCCCCTAAAAATCACCCCTTCCCTTCACTATAAATGGCCTTTTGGTGGGATCACTTTAACAGGGTCTGGTTACCCAGAAAAGGGACCAGAAAAGCAACTGGCTGTTGTACCCCTGCACGGGCTGGAACCAGCAAGCCGTGGTCTCAGAGTGGTCCCTTCATAGAACCGTTGATAAGGAAAAACCTTTTGACCATTGTGAATTATTTAATTTTATTCCACAGCAAGACCTTAATCCTAGGTAGAACGATGGATGGAAGATAAAGCATTTAGGGGTCTATTCATTAAGCAGTGAAAAGTGTGGAGAAGTGAGCCAGTGGAGATGTTGCCCATGACAACCAATCAACATTGAAGTAAAATTTGCATACTATACAATTGTATGGAGCAGCTGATTGGTTGCCATGGGCAACTTCTTCACAGGCTCACTTCTCGACTGCTTCATGAATTGACCCCTCAGTCTGTGGTATATGAGCAGTGCAGGCCGCCCAGGAGCCCCCTCCACAAGCCGCTACATCAGGGGTGGCCAACCAGTCAGAGGCAAAGAGCCAGAAAAGATCCATAGTAAAGGTGAAGAGCAACTATCATGCGCGCGCCACAAAAATGGGGGCGTGGCCTAGTCGCAAAGCCACACCCCATTTTTGTGCGCACACCTTTCGATATCACATTTGTAGGAGTATGACCTTGTGTCATAACCCCGTTTTTAGTCATGTTGTACAGTGCCATACATATAATGCCCCAGTAGTGCCACATACATATAAAAATGCCAAAAAATGGGTGCCCGCACAGTGCCAGGTACACGCATGCCCGCACAGTGCCAGGTACGCGCATGCCCGCACAGTGCCAGACACACGCATGCCCACAGTGCCAGGCATGCCCCCAGTGCCATATACACATGTCCCCACAGTGCCAGACATGCCCCCACAGTGCCAGCCACACACCCCGCACAGCGCCAGGTACACGCATGCCCCGCACAGCGCCAGGTACACGCATGCCCCGCACAGCGCCAGGTACACGCATGCCCCCACAGTGCCAGGTACACATGCCCCCACAGTGCCAGACACACATGCCCCCACAGTGCCAGACACACATGCCCCCACAGTGCCAGACATGCCCCCAGTGCCATATACACATGTCCCCACAGTGCCAGACATGCCCCCAGTGCCATATACACTTGTCCCCACAGTGCCAGACATGCCCCCACAGTGCCAGATACACACATGCCCCCCACAGTGCCAGATACACACATGCCCCCCCCACAGTGCCAGATACACACATGCCCCCCCAGTGCCAGATACACACATGCCCCCCCAGTGCCAGATACACACATGCCCCCCCAGTGCCAGATACACACATGCCCCCCCAGTGCCAGATACACACATGCCCCCCCAGTGCCAGATACACACATGCCCCCCCAGTGCCAGATACACACATGCCCCCCCACAGTGCCAGATACACACATGCCCCCCCACAGTGCCAGATGCACCCATGCCCCCCACAGTGCCAGATGCACCCATGCCCCCCACAGTGCCAGATGCACCCATGCCCCCCCACAGTGCCAGATGCACCCATGCCCCCCCACAGTGCCAGATGCACCCATGCCCCCCCACAGTGCCAGATACACCCATGCCCCCCCACAGTGCCAGATACACCCATGCCCCCCCACAGTGCCAGACACCCATGCCCCCCCACAGTGCCAGACACCCATGTCCCCCCACAGTGCCAGACACCCATGTCCCCCCACAGTGCCAGACACCCATGTCCCTGTCAGACATGCCCCCACAGTGCCAGACACACATGCCCCCACAGTGCCAGACACACATGCCCCCACAGTGCCAGACACACATGCCCCTGCCAGACATGCCCCCAGTGCCAGATACACGTCCCCACAGTGCCAAATACACATGTACCCACAGTGCCAGACACGCCGCCCCCCACAGTGCCAGACACGCTGGCCCCCCACAGTGCCAGACACCAATGTCCCTGTCAGACACCCATGCCCCCACAGTGCCAGACATGCCCCCACAGTGCCAGACATGCCCCCACAGTGCCAGACACCCATGCCCCCACAGTGCCAGACACCCATGCCCCCACAGTGCCAGACACCCATGCCCCCACAGTGCCAGACACCCATGCCCCCACAGTGCCAGACACCCATGCCCCCACAGTGCCAGACACCCATGTCCCTGCCAGACATGCCCCCACAGTGCCAGACACCCATGCCCCCACAGTGCCAGACATGCCCCCACAGTGCCAGACACATGCCCCCACAGTGCCAGACACCCATGTCCCTGCCAGACATGCCCCCACAGTGCCAGACAACCATGTCCCTGCCAGACATGCCCCCACAGTGCCAGACACCCATGCCCCCACAGTGCCAGACACCTATGCCCCCACAGTGCCAGACACCTATGCCCCCACAGTGCCAGACATGCCCCCACAGTGCCAGACACGCCGGGCCCCCCACAGTGCCAGACACGCCGGGCCCCCCACAGTGCCAGACATGCCCCCAGTGCCAGATACACATGTACCCGCAGTGCCAGACATGCCCCCACAGTGCCAGATATGCTTCCAGTGCCAGATACACATGTCCCCACAGTGCCAGACATGCCCCCAGTGCCATATACACATGCCCTCACAGTGCCAGACACACATGTCCCTGCCAGACATGCCCCCAGTGCCAGACATTCCCCCACAATGCCAGATATGCTTCCAGTGCCAGACACACAGGGCCCCCACAGGGCCAGACACACAGGGCCCCCACAGGGCCAGATATGCTTACAGTGCCAGACACACAGGGCCCCCCACAGTGCCAGACACACAGGGCCCCCCACAGTGCCAGACACACAGGGCCCCCCACAGTGCCAGACACACAGGGCCCCCCACAGTGCCAGACACACAGGGCCCCCCACAGTGCCAGACACACAGTGCCAGACACACAGGGCCCCCACAGTGCCAGACACACAGGGCCCCCACAGTGCCAGACACACAGGGCCCCCACAGTGCCAGATATGCTTCCAGTGCCAGACACACAGGGCCCCCACAGTGCCAGACACACAGGGCCCCCACAGTGCCAGATATGCTTCCAGTGCCAGACACACAGGGCCCCCCACAGTGCCAGACACACAGGGCCCCCACAGTGCCAGACACACAGGGCCCCCAGTGCCAGATACACATGTACCCGCAGTGCCAGACATGCCCCCACAGTGCCAGATATGCTTCAAGTGCCAGATACACATGTCCCCACAGTGCCAGACATGCCCCCAGTGCCATATACACATGCCCTCACAGTGCCAGACACATGTCCCTGCCAGACATGCCCCCAGTGCCAGACATGCCCCCACAATGCCAGATATGCTTCCAGTGCCAGACACACAGGGCCCCCACAGTGCCAGACACACAGGGCCCCCACAGTGCCAGACACACAGGGCCCCCACAGTGCCAGATGTGCTTCCAGTGCCAGACACACAGGGCCCCCACAGTGCCAGACACACAGGGCCCCCACAGTGCCAGATATGCTTCCAGTGCCAGACACACAGGGCCCCCCACAGTGCCACACACAGGGCCCCCACAGTGCCAGACATGCCCCCAGTGCCAGATACACATGTACCCGCAGTGCCAGACATGCCCCCACAGTGCCAGATATGCTTCCAGTGCCAGATACACATGTCCCCACAGTGCCAGACATGCCCCCAGTGCCATATACACATGCCCTCACAGTGCCAGACACACATGTCCCTGCCAGACATGCCCCCAGTGCCAGACATGCCCCCACAATGCCAGATATGCTTCCAGTGCCAGACACACAGGGCCCCCACAGGGCCAGACACACAGGGCCCCCCACAGGGCCAGACACACAGGGCCCCCACAGTGCCAGACACACAGGGCCCCCACAGTGCCAGACACACAGGGCCCCCACAGTGCCAGACACACAGGGCCCCCACAGTGCCAGACACACAGGGCCCCCACAGTGCCAGACACACAGGGCCCCCACAGTGCCAGACACATGTCCCTGCCAGACATGCCCCCACAGTGCCAGACACGCCGGGCCCCCCACAGTGCCAGACATGCCCCCAGTGCCAGATACACATGTACCCGCAGTGCCAGACATGCCCCCACAGTGCCAGATATGCTTCCAGTGCCAGATACACATGTCCCCACAGTGCCAGACATGCCCCCAGTGCCATATACACATGCCCTCACAGTGCCAGACACATGTCCCTGCCAGACATGCCCCCACAATGCCAGATATGCTTCCAGTGCCAGACACAGGGCCCCCACAGGGCCAGACACACAGGGCCAGACACACAGGGCCCCCACAGTGCCAGACACACAGGGCCCCCACAGTGCCAGACACAGGGCCAGACACACAGGGCCCCCACAGTGCCAGACACACAGGGCCCCCACAGTGCCAGATATGCTTCCAGTGCCAGACACACAGGGCCCCCCACAGTGCCAGACACACAGGGCCCCCACAGTGCCAGACACACAGGGCCCCCACAGTGCCAGACACACAGGGCCCCCACAGTACCAGATATGCTTCCAGTGCCAGACACACAGGGCCCCCACAGTGCCAGACACACATGTACCCGCAGTGCCAGACATGCCCCCACAGTGCCAGATATGCTTCCAGTGCCAGATACACATGTCCCCACAGTGCCAGACATGCCCCCAGTGCCAGACACACATGTCCCTGCCAGACATGCCCCCAGTGCCAGACATGCCCCCACAATGCCAGATATGCTTACAGTGCCAGACACACAGGGCCCCCACAGTGCCAGACACACAGGGCCCCCACAGTGCCAGGCATGCCCTCAGTTGCTGCTCACTGTTCTGCTGGAGGGGAGGAGCGGCGGTGTTTATCTTCAATTCGACGCCGGCCTGTGAGCCAATCAGAGCTTGCGGTCCGGCAGCCAATCAGGCGCCTTAGCTGCCGGACCGCAAGCTCTGATTAGCTCATGGGCCGGCGCTGAATTGAAGATGAACACCGCTGCCGGAGTCAGAGGGGCAGGAAAGGCGCACGCTGCGCTCTCCTCCCCTCCCCTCACACGCCGGAGACCTGCTGGGCAGTATGTCAGGCAGCGGTGGCCAGGTGCAGATCGAGCCGCATGCGGCTCGAGAGCCGCGGGTTGGCCACCGCTGCGCTATATCATAGTTGTGGAGGGCACTATGGCATAATGTGAACTGGGGTTTGTGTGTGGCATAATGTGAAATCGGGGCACTAAAGGGTGTTCAACACATTTGTGGTGCTGGGAGTATTTACACATTATCACTGACGATTTTATTTACAGGGACCAGCACAAGTTACTTGCCCTGGGTCTTAACCCGGCCCTGGGTAGGAGTCACACTACTAATTCTTTACATGTGATCCTGTGGCAATAAGATCAGACACAATGGCGTCAGGAGGTTATACCTCATGAATAAATTGGCACAGTGTCGGACTGGAGCATGTAGGGCCCACCGGGAGAATGCAGTGATAGGGGCCCATACTTAAGGGTGTGGCCAGCCTACAAAGGGGGTGTGGCCAGCCTCCACAGAGTCTTGAAATACACAATAGTCTAGTGCAGTGTAATGCAACATATCTACCATGTATAATACCAAGTGCACAGTCTGAAACCTGATCCCTAGAGGAAGAAGTGGGCACTCAGGCAGTGGGGCCTACTGGTGGTTTCCCTGGTACCCCTGTGGGCCAGTCCAACCCTGAATTGGCATCCGTTTGCCTCGGGGACATTTTTCTTTTGCCCCCTCACCAATATTTTAACCAAACTACCTACCAGGGAAACAAAACTCTGCCCCTATGAAGGAAGAGTGCATTGGAAGGGGGAACCCCCAAAACCAGTGGCAGGACTACAAGGGGTGTAGGCTACGGGCCTGGAGCCAGTAAGGGGTTTTAAATGCTATGTTGTCCCCACCACTCCCTGTGCCCTTTACTGAAGAGATTGGAGTCCTCTCCTGAGACAGCATATGCGACAGACCACACATCCTCAGAACAGAGCTCTGGTACTGGAGGCTAAAGCATCATCAGGCACCTACAGAAACGGATATGACCAAGCATCGCCTCTTCTGCACCTGCCCAATAGTCCATGGGAAGCTGCATGATCAGATTACCTGCAGTTCTCAGCCTTCCTCTTTCCATTTGCATTCAGCTGCATTTGCCGATAAGTATCAGGGGTGAAGGGATTAATGTTAACCAGATTGGGGTCCTCCAATTCTGTACCAGCGTCAGCTGCAAACCTCAGAAGCCTCTGCCCCCTGCAGGGTACTCTGGAGCCAGGAGATGGCAGGTTCTTGTACAGCAAACTCTGCAGATAGAACGCAGCATGCATCATTGTCCTACAGCGAGGACGACTTCATAATGATCAATTAGGTTTGAAGTGTTCGATGGGGGATGGGTGCTCAATAATCCAACATACATAACACATTTATTTTGTGAAACATGACAGCTAAACACAAGACTTTCATGGTGTGGCAAAAAACAAGGCAATGTCCGCAGACCTAGAGGCAAGTCAGTTATCCGATTTAGTGCCAAAGACGGAGGATTCTGCAACTTATTATAAAAGTTATTTTCGACTTAAAGGCTATTGGGGATATGTATCAAGCCTTGTAGAGTGTTAAAGTGTAGAGAGAAAGTACTGTACCAGCCAATCACCTATTTTTCCCAAACACAGCCTGTAACGTGGCAGTTATGAGCCGATTGGTTGTTACTTGCGCTCTACTTTATCATTCTCCAAGATTTAATACCTCTCCCTCTATCGCTCTCTCCAAGGTTTGATACATCTCTTCCTAGGTCTGTAAAGCTCCCACTGTTTCCCTGGAAGAATCCAGCTTTACCTTTGGGGTATATGGAGTATCACAGAGCTTCAGCTTCTTCCATGTGTTGTACAGTATGGAGGATCCAGGACATTCCCCATCATCCATCCGTAGAGGAGAGCAGTCACTGCCGGTAGGGCTGCTTTCCTGATGGTCCTCCTGGGAGGGCGAGACGCCTCTGTCATTCCTCTGCGGAGTCACCGGGAAGGGGCTCTTGTACGTCCTCCATGTCATGTTGCCACTGGCTTCCTCTGAACATTGAGAACCAGTCAAATATCCACTGCTTCCACCATCCTCTTCCTCACTGCTGGAGAAGTCTAGCTTCTGCACCACTCCAGAATCATGCGCCATTTTAGTCATCATCCCTGCAAGAGACAACTAATGAGAGTCACTACATAAGCCCATAACATTTATTTATTTCACACACACATTTATAGAACACTGCAAGAAAATGGAGTTGGATGCAAATCCTCTTTATACCACATTCATGAACTTAACTTGAGAGCTCGCTGTTGTTCAGTTACAATGCCCTTTATTAAAAAACACATTTCTATATATACTGCCATACCCAGGATTCAAACCCATAACCTGTTGGGTTCCAGTCAGACATCCTACTCATTGATCTATTTGATCCTGCATGAAAACAGATTTCTAACTACATGAAGCAACTCACTTTATAAAAAAATAATCAGTATTGCAATTGAGCAGATCTATGTAGTGTGCAGCCACACATCCAATCCCTTGCAGCCACACAATACATAGATCTGATCAGCCTCAATGCTGATCACCCCTTCACAAAGTACAAGATAAGCTTCAAATAGTTACTATTCTCTAGCTTTCTCTGCAAGGGCAGATAGCTTAATGAATAGCATGTCTGACTGCAACGCCACAGGCAATGGGTTCGAATCCTGGGTATGTCAGCATCTTGCAATGTAATAAAGGACAGTGTGACTAAACAACAAAGTTGTCAAGTTCATTAATGTTGTATAGGTATTAGCGATGAAAGTGGCGTGGGGAAGGAGACAGGGGCAGTGAGGAGATGCTGGTGTGTGTGTGTGTGTGTGTGTGTGTGTGTGTGTGTGTGTGTGTGTGTGTGTGTGTGTGTGTGGAAATACTACAACTGAAAGTAATAAAACAGATAATTGACTAGTGCTGCCAAATGCACCCGCCTACTCTACAGCGCTGTGTGCGGTGGCACACTCCACACATACATAGTTACGGCTCTGGGAAGTATGGATAATGAAAGCAACGGGCTCCCTACCGCTACACAGACACTTAACCCAAGGTCTTCTAAAGAAAATCAAGCAGCGGGCCTTCCCCTAACAATACAATCTGTTAAAGCTACATTTTTAAAAGGCACGGTCCCAAGTAGTTCTGTTACAAGGCAAAAAGCTCAGTACCAAAGCACAGCAAGTCAGTGAGTGTGCTGGGATATCAGCTAGCCCTGATCCTATGAATGCACCCATACAATATAAGCCATATATCTGCCACCTGATGCAAGATAAAGAACCTCCCTACAAACATGGCCGCCTGGTGTGACAGTGCTTGCCGACCATACTAATCCCAAACAGTCTGGTTATTTCAGGTGTATGATGTTCAATAATAAATCAGGCTTAGGCAAGACTGGCTGTCCTATTAGGCTCGGGGATAGCAGAGGCTCCTGCATTTTCCACTTATTTATTTATTTATATAGGCTGAATATATATTGATGGGTATTTAAGTTGCAAATAAATGTATATAAGTAAACTATTACCAAGTTAAACCACCAAGATTCATAAACCTAAGGTGGGAATTTAATTACAGCTAGATCCATCAAGACCGCACAAGAACCATAGTATTCGAATGCTCCCAACCAAAGGATTTGTAGGTCAAGCTTACCAAATAGGTTATGAAGCTTCAATCCCTAAATGTTTCCAACACCAGACATTAGGGGAGACAGTCAGATTAGGATTCCATAGTTTTAAGAGAATAGGCAGGAGTCCTTGAAATGCCTCTTTATAGAGGTTACATGCAAATGGTTGTGTGCCAAGGAAATACTGCCCCCAGTGGTCAACATTGGCAGGTAGACTACAAGGACAGTGTAAACAGGTCAAAGCATTGCATGTGATTAGGACTACACAAAGGGACAATACTCCTTTTGCCATAATGAATCTAAACCTACAGCAAACAAAACTATTTTACATAGCATATCCTCTTACAAATCATAAACTCACATATCCCCCATCCCACCCAGCCTGTAGTTACCAGCTACTCCCATTCTTCACCAAAGAAACAGCAACTCACCCTGACACCTAATTATATACTCTGCTGCAATAAGGCTATCAACACCTGACAATCACAGCTGCAAATCATTATTACCCCAATCACTTCAGATTTAAACAAAGTGACCACCCACCTACACCACCAAAATAAAATAAAAAGCCAAAAAAAACAACAAAACAATCAAACAATTCTTTGTTTTGTAATAAATGTATTCTGTATTTTGAGAAACATAAAGCTCTACTCTGTTACAAGTGTTCTTGATCAGCTTCAGTTTGCTTAGCAGGAAGTTAGAAGTACAAAGGAATATTGTTTCCTTTACAGAACAACAACAAAAATCCCACTTAAAAATATTTCATTTTCATAGCAATAGCCAGTTTACCATTCACTTAATATGCAGGCTTAAAGTCAGATGATATGCAGGCTTGAAATCAGCCAGCCACAGAATCTGTGTAATTCATGAGTATCCCGGTTTAAAGGGATAGTATGGTAAGGCATACTGCCGACTTTAAATATCTCCTCTCTGGGAGAAGACACTGCAGGAGACTTTATCATTAAGCCCTGCCCCCACAACGTGAAAAGCGGGTCTGCACAAAGGGGGCGGGGCTAAAATGACGCAGTTTACTTCATTTTAACCTCTTCCCCATCCCACGGACTCGCATATATGGGAGTTTATCTCTTCATCCTGCCCGAATCACTAGGGTGCGCGGAGGATGCGGGAGACCTGCCTACTCTCACAAAATAAAACGTACCCTTACACACAGTTTTCTAAACTCCACCATTCAGGCCAGGTTTTAAGGATACCCATGCTTGAATCCAGATGGTCACACTACATTGACTGAGGTTCTATTTAAGTCACCTGTGGTCAAGCATTGGATATCCTTAAAATCTGGACTTTACTAACTCATTCCTGTTCTCCATTGCCTTATATGTCGCATTGATGCGCATACGCTAAAATATGAAGTGACCCTGCAGATTCCGAAAACTGGGACGTTTTCAAGGGAGGCAGTCATGTGACCGGTGGTCAGGAGACCTGGTCAGTTGCTGGCTGATATGGCCAAATTACAACGCCCACATAATTTTATTAAAGCCTTTACGACATCCTGATACGTCGACTAGACTTAAAGTATGTGAACATGTCTATTTCTGCACAGAATTAAGTATCCCCATAATGTAATACTACAGAAAGCACTGGATACTGATCACTACCCGAGGCCGGATCCGAGTCCAGCTCGGGTTTTCCCGCCTGACTCGGAAACCAGAACGAGGCAAAACGTCATCATCCCGCTGTCGGAATCTCGCGGGGTTTGGATTCCATATAAGGAGCCGCGCGCCGCCGCCATTTTCACTCTGGCATTGGAGAGTGTAGCGAGAGGACGTGTCTCCGTCCTCAGTGTCCTGCATCAGTCCAGTGGTGGTGTGTTGTGCTGCATCAGTCCAGTCACAGTGGTGGTGTCATCTGCTGCCATATGTCCAGTGCTGCTGTATAAGTCCAATCCAGTGGTGCTATGTTGTGCTGCATCAGTCCAGTGGTGGTGTCTTGTGCTGCATCAGTCCAGTCACAGTGGTGGTGTCCTCTGCTGCCATATGTCCAGTGCTGCTGTATAAATCCAGTCCATTGCAGTGGTGCTGTGTTGTCCTGCATTTGTCCAGTGGTGGTGTCCCTGTGCTGCTGTAGATGTACAGTGGTACTGCCATATATATCCAGTGATACTGCCGTATATGTCCAGTGATACTGCCATATATGTCCAGTGATACTGCCATATATGTCCAGCGGTACTGCCGTATAAATCCAGTGAAACTGCCATATATGTCCAGTGGTACTGCCGTATAATTCCAGTGATACTGCCGTGTATGTCCAGTGATACTGCCGTATATGTTCAGTGGTACTGCCGTATAAGTCCAGTGGTGCTGCCGTATAATTCCAATGATACTGCTGTATAATTTCAGTGATACTGCCGTATAATTCCAGTGGTACTGGCGTATATGTCCAGTGGTACTGCCATATAATCCCAGTGATACTGCCATATATGTCCAGTGGTACTGCCGTATAAATCCAGTGGTACTGGCTTATAAATCCAGTGATACTGCTGTATAAGTCAGTGGTACTGCCATATAATTCCAGTGGTACTGCCATATTAATCCAGTGGTACTGCCGTATAATTCCAGTGATACTGCTGTATAATTCAGTGATACTGCTGTATAATTCCAGTGATATTGCCATATAATTTCAGTGGTACTGGCGTATAAGTCCAGTGATACTGCCGTATATGTGCAGTGGTACTGCCATATAATTCCAGTGATACTGCGGTATATGTCCAGTGGTACTGCCGTATATGTCCAGTGGTACTGCCATATAATTCCAGTGGTACTGCCGTATATGTCCAGTGGTACTGCCATATAATTCCAGTGATACTGCCGTATATGTCCAGTGGTACTGCCATATAATTCCAGTGATACTGCCGTATATGTCCAGTGGTACTGCCGTATAAATCCAGTCCAGTGATACTGCCGTATATGTCCAGTGATACTGCCCTATATGTCCAGTGGTACTGCTGTATAAATCCAGTGGTACTGCCGTATAATTCCAGTGATACTGCCGTATAATTCCAGTGGTAATGGTGTATAAGTCCAGTGATACTGCTGTATAAATCCAGTCCAGTGGTACTCCAGTATAAATCCAGTGGTACTGCTGTATAATTCCAGTGATACCGCCGTCTTATTCCAGTGGTACTGCCATATAAGTCCAGTGGTACTGCTGTATAATTCAGTGATACTGCCGTATAATTCCAGTGATATTGCCGTATAATTCCAGTGGTACTGGCGTATATGTCCAGTGATACTGCCGTATATGTCCAGTGGTACTGCCATATAATTCCAATGATACTGCCGTATATGTCCAGTGGTACTGCCGTATATGTCCAGTGGTACTGCCATATAATTCCAGTGATACTGCCATATATGTCCAATGGTACTGCCATATAATTCCAGTGATACTGCCGTATATATATATATATATATATATATATATATATGTATATACCCTGTTGCAGTAATATACTGGTGTTAGACGTGCGTCCGGTATCCGCCATTAGTGCAGTGGGACTGCAGTACCACTCCTAGATGGGCCAGGTGTTTGTGCCGCACACTTGTGTCGCTTAACTTAGTCATACAGCTACCTCATTGCACCTCTTTTACTTCTTTGCATCATGTGCTGTTTGGGGGCTATTTTTTTTTAAAGTGTCATCCTGTCTGCCACTGCAGTGCCACTCCTAGATGGGCCAGGTGTTTGTGCCGCACACTTGCGTCGCTTAGCTTATTCATACAGCTACCTCGGTGCAACCTTTTGGGCCAAAAACAATATTGTGAGGTGTGAGGTGTTCAGAATAGACTCGAAATGAGTGGAAATGTATGTTATTGAGGTTAATAATATGTAGGATCAAAATAACCCCCACATTCTGTGATTTTAGCTGTTTTTATGTTTTTTTCAAAAATCATCCAGAGCCAAACCCAAAACCAAAACACGAAAGGGTGGTTTTGGCAAAACCAATCTAGATCCAAAACACGAGCATGGACCCAGATCCAAAACCAAAACACGAAAAGTGCCTGCCGCACATCTCACTGATGGTATCTCCCAGACGCCAGTCCTCACAGGAGCAGTCCCCATACTTCAGTATGTAACATAGGATAGCTTTCTGGATCTTGCATGCTAGGCTAATGCCATCTTCAGATGACATTAGCCCGTTGCCTGTAATGTGGCAGCCCTGCCAGAGACGTATATCTAGAACGCTGGATGGATATCAATACCATCCAAAAAATAGGATAGGGATGAAGGGGAGCATCATGACCAGCTGGGACTGAGGAATGGAAGTCATAGCATCTGTCATATCCAGGGCTACATTGGGACATGGATTTATATATGTAATAAAATACAAAATAAGGGATTAAACGCCGGTCATTAGTGAGTGACTTTCCTGCCGTAACTTCTCCCCATCAACCTTCTGTGTTGGGTATGCGTGACCGGTGGCTGGGATCCCAGAATGCCGGCAGGGGGCGAGCGCAATGAAGCCACGCTGGGGGATCGGGGGTGAGCTGTGCTCACTACATATTCTATTCCCACTGTATGGGTGTCGTGGACACTTAGTGAACATTCTAGCACCCTGCACCTTTCAAAACATGTGCAGTTCCTCTTCTAGTGTTCATTCTAGCACCCTGCACCTTTCAAAATCCATGCAGTTCCTCTTTCCTGCCTGGGGTGTTGCTCTAAGCTGTGGTGCTTCTCTGCACACTCTGATCTGTTACTCAGTGCTGTGATACAGACCTGTGTGAGCTGAGAAACACAAGAGCAGAGAGCGACACCTCAGGCAGGAAAGAGGAACTGTATGGATTTTGAAAGGTGCAGGGTGCTAGAATGAACACTACTCTTCCCTGCCTGGGGTGTCGCTCTCTGCTATGGTGCTTCTATCACACTCTGGTCTGTTTTTCAGTGCTGAAAACAGACCAGAGTGTTATGAGAAGCACCAGAGCAGAGAGTGACACCCTACGCAGGGTAGAGGAACTGCACATGTTTTGAAAGGTGCAGGGTGCTAGAATGAACACTAGACACTCACGGGTGGGAATAGTCCCTGTTAGTCCACTGTGGGAGGAATGTCAGGATCGCCGGTCACATAACTACACCCCGAAGTGACCACACCAATAAGGCTTTCCCTGTAGCCAGAGTCCCATCCGTGCAGTGTCAGCATGGTGCACCGTACACAGCTACTGGAGCCCTCTTCTGTGGGGATCTTTAACAAACTTGTATTTCATATTACAGAAACAGCCTGAATGGTTTACTTCTGCCATAATAATAGTCAATCATTGTATTTATGTATTTATTTATTTATTTATTTATTTATTAACAGTAACTTTTATAGCACTTTATATTTGAGAGCAGCAATAAAATAAGACAGGTCAATAACAGACAGACAGACAGACAGACAGACAGACAGACAGGTAGGAGGGCCCTGCTCGCAAGCTTACACTTTATAGGGAAATAGGCATTGATACACAAGGATAGATGCTACATATTGCATGTTGGTCTAGCAAGATTGCAAAGGTTCTGGGTGGGCAGACTGTTATTGAAGATGGCTAAATGGATAGACAGATAGATAGAAAGATAGATAGATAGATTGATAGATAGATAGATAGATAGATAGATAGATAGATCGATAGATAGATAGATAGGTGAGGGAGCACTGGGGCCCCCCATGTTGAAGGGAACACAGGTGAGATAGTATAGAGGGACCCCCTGCTGATGGGTACACAGGTGAGGTGGTATAGGGACCCCTGCTGATGGTTACACAGGTGAGGTGGTATAGGCACCCCCTGCTGATGGGTACACAGGTGAGGTGGTATAGGGACCCCCCCTGCTGATGGATACACAGGTGAGGTGGTATAGGGACCCCCTGCTGATGGGTACACAGGTGAGGTGGTATAGGTGAGGTGGTATAGGGACCCCCTGCTGATGGGTACACAGGTGAGAAGGTATAGGGACCTCCTGCTGATGGGCACACAGGTGTGGTGGTATAGGGACCCCCTGCTGATGAGTACACAGGTGAGGTGGTATAGGGACCCCCTGCTGATGGGCACACAGGTGAGGTGGTATAGGGAGACCCCCTGCTGATGGGTACACAGGTGAGGTGGTATAGGGGGACCTCCTGCTGATGGGTACACAGGTGAGGTGGTATAGGGAGACCCCCTGCTGATGGGTACACAGGTGAGGTGGTATAGGGACCCCCTGCTGATGAGTACACAGGTGAGGTGGTATAGGGACCCCCTGTTGATGGGTACACAGATGAGGTGGTATAGGGAGCCCCTGCTGATGGGTACACAGGTGAGGTGGTATAGGGACCCCCTGCTGATGTGTACAATGGTGAGGTGGTATAGGGACCCCCCCTGCTGATGCGTACACAGGTGAGGTGGTATAGCGACCCCCCCTTGCTGATGGGCACACAGGTGAGGTGGTATAGGGACCCCCTGCTGATGGGTACACAGGTGAGGTGGTATAGGGACCCCCTGCTGATAGGTACACAAGTAAGGACCCCCTGCTGATGGGTACACAGGTGAGGTGGTATAGGGACCTCCTGCTGATAGGTACACAGGTGAGGTGGTATAGGGACCTCCTGCTGATGGGTACACAGGTGAGGTGGTATAGGGACCCCCTGCTGATGGGCACACAGGTGAGGTGGTATAGGGAGACCCCCTGCTGATAGGCACACAGGTGAGGTGGTATAGGGATCCCCTGCTGATGGGCACACAGGTGAGGTGGTATAGGGAGACCCCCTGCTGATGGGTACACAGGTGAGGTGGTATAGGGACCCCCCCCTGCTGATGGGTACACAGGTGAGATGGTATAGGGACCCCCTGCTGATGGGTATACAGGTGAGGTGGTATAAAGACCCCCCCTGCTGATGGGTACACAGGTGAGGTGGTATAGGGACCCCCTGCTGATGGGTACACAGGTGAAGTGGTATAGGGACCTCATGCTGATGGGTACACAGGTGAGGTGGTATAGGTACCCCCTGCTGATGGGTACACAGGTGAGGTGGTATAGGGACCTCCTGCTGATGGGTAAACAGGTGAGGTGGTATAGGGACCTCCTGCTGATAGGCACACAGGTGTGGTGGTATAGGGACCCCCTGCTGATGGGCACACAGGTGAGGTGGTATAGGGAGACCCCCTGCTGATGGGTACACAGGTGAGGTGGTATAGGGAGACCTCCTGCTGATGGGTACACAGGTGAGGTGGTATAGGGAGACCCCCTGCTGATGGGTACACAGGTGAGGTGGTATAGGGATCCCCTGCTGATGGGTACACAGGTGAGGTGGTATAGGGACCTCCTGCTGATGGGTACACAGGTGAGGTGGTATAGGGACCCCCCCTGCTGATGGATACACAGGTGAGGTGGTATAGGGACCCCCTGCTGATGGGTACACAGGTGAGAAGGTATAGGGACCTCCTGCTGATGGGCACACAGGTGTGGTGGTATAGGGACCCCCTGCTGATGAGTACACAGGTGAGGTGGTATAGGGACCCCCTGCTGATGGGCACACAGGTGAGGTGGTATAGGGAGACCCCCTGCTGATGGGTACACAGGTGAGGTGGTATAGGGGGACCTCCTGCTGATGGGTACACAGGTGAGGTGGTATAGGGAGACCCCCTGCTGATGGGTACACAGGTGAGGTGGTATAGGGACCCCCTGCTGATGAGTACACAGGTGAGGTGGTATAGGGACCCCCTGTTGATGGGTACACAGATGAGGTGGTATAGGGAGCCCCTGCTGATGGGTACACAGGTGAGGTGGTATAGGGACCCCCTGCTGATGTGTACAATGGTGAGGTGGTATAGGGACCCCCCCTGCTGATGGGTACACAGGTGAGGTGGTATAGCGACCCCCCCTTGCTGATGGGCACACAGGTGAGGTGGTATAGGGACCCCCTGCTGATGGGTACACAGGTGAGGTGGTATAGGGACCCCTGCTGATAGGTACACAAGTAAGGACCCCCTGCTGATGGGTACACAGGTGAGGTGGTATAGGGACCCCCTGCTGATGGGTACACAGGTGAGGTGGTATAGGTGAGGTGGTATAGGGACACCCTGCTGATGGGTACACAGGTGAGGTGGTATAGGGACCCCCTGCTGATGGGTACACAGGTGAGGTGGTATAGGTACCCCCTGCTGATGGGTACACAGGTGAGGTGGTATAGGGACCACCCCCCTGCTGATGGGTACACAGGTGAGGTGGTATAGGGACCCCCTGCTGATGGGTACACAGGTGAAGTGGTATAGGGACCTCATGCTGATGGGTACACAGGTGAGGTGATATAGGTACCCCCTGCTGATGGGTACACAGGTGAGGTGGTATAGGGACCTCCTGCTGATGGGTACACAGGTGAGGTGGTATAGGGACCTCGTGCTGATGGGTACACAGGTGAGGTGGTATAGGGACCTCCTGCTGATGGGTACACAGGTGAGGTGGTATAGGGACCCCCTGCTGATGGGTACACAGGTGATGTGGTATAGGGACCTCCTGCTGATGGGTACACTGGTGAGGTGGTATAGGGACCCCTGCTGATGGGTACACAGGTGAGGTGGTATAGGGACCCCCCCCCCCCTGCTGATGGGTACACAGGTGAGGTGGTATAGGGACCCCCTGCTGATGGGTACACAGGTGATGTGGTATAGGGACCTCCTGCTGATGGGTACTCAGGTGAGGTGGTATAGGGACCCCCTGCTGATGGGTACACAGGTGAGGTGGTATAGGTGAGGTGGTATAGGGACCCCCTGCTGATGGGTACACAGGTGAAGTGGTAAAGGGACCTCCTGCTGTTGGGTACACAGGTGAGGTGGTATAGGGACCCCCTGCTGATGGGTACACAGGTGATGTGGTATAGGGACCTCCTGCTGATGGGTACACAGGTGAAGTGGTATAGGTACCCCCTGCTGATGGGTACACAGGTGAGGTGGTATAGGGACCACCCCCCTGCTGATGGGTACCCAGGTGAGGTGGTATAGGGACCTCCTGCTGATGGGTACACAGGTGAGGTGGTATAGGGACCTCGTGCTGATGGGTACACAGGTGAGGTGGTATAGGGACCTCCTGCTGATGGGTACACAGGTGAGGTGGTATAGGGACCCCCTGCTGATGGGTACACAGGTGATGTGGTATAGGGACCTCCTGCTGATGGGTACACAGGTGAGGTGGTATAGGGACCCCTGCTGATGGGTACACAGGTGAGGTGGTATAGGGACCCCCCCCTGCTGATGGGTACACAGGTGAGGTGGTATAGGGACCCCCTGCTGATGGGTACACAGGTGATGTGGTATAGGGACCTCCTGCTGATGGGTACACAGGTGAGGTGGTATAGGGACCCCCTGCTGATGGGTACACAGGTGAGGTGGTATAGGTGAGGTGGTATAGGGACCCCCTGCTGATGGGTACACAGGTGAGGTGGTATAGGGACCTCCTGCTGATGGGCACACAGGTGAGGTAGTATAGGGACCCCCTGCTCATGGGTACACAGGTGAGGTGGTATAGGGACCTCCTGCTGCTGAATACACAGGTGAGTTAGTATAGGGACCCCCTGCTGATGGGCACACAGGTGAGGTGGTATAGGGACCCCCTGCTGATGGGTACACAGGTGAGGTGGTATAGGGACCTCCTGCTGATGGGTACACAGGTGAGGTGGTATAGGGACCCCCTGCTGATGGGTACACAGGTGAGGTGGTATAGGGACCCCCTGCTGATGGGCACACAGGTGAGGTGGTATAGGGAGACCCCCTGCTGATGGGTACACAGGTGAGGTGGTATAGGGAGACCTCCTGCTGATGGGTACACAGGTGAGGTGGTATAGGGAGACCCCCTGCTGATGGGTACACAGGTGAGGTGGTATAGGGATCCCCTGCTGATGGGTACACAGGTCAGGTGGTATAGGGACCTCCTGCTGATGGGTACACAGGTGAGGTGGTATAGGGACCCCCTGCTGATGGGTACACAGGTGAGGTGGTATAGGTGAGGTGGTATAGGGACCCCCTACTGATGGGTACACAGGTGAGAAGGTATAGGGACCTCCTGCTGATGGGCACACAGGTGTGGTGGTATAGGGACCCCCTGCTGATGGGTACACAGGCGAGGTGGTATAGGGACCCCTGCTGATGGGCACACAGGTGAGGTGGTATAGGGAGACCCCCTGCTGATGGGCACACAGGTGAGGTGGTATAGGGACCCCCTGCTGATGGGTACACAGGTGAGGTGGTATAGGGATCCCCTGCTGATGGGTACACAGGTGAGGTGGTATAGGGACCCCCTGCTGATGGGTACACAGGTGAGGTGGTATAGGGACCCCCTGCTGATGGGCACACAGGTGAGGTGGTATAGGGAGACCCCCTGCTGATGGGTACACAGGTGAGGTGGTATAGGGAGACCTACTGCTGATGGGTACACAGGTGAGGTGGTATAGGGACCTCCTGCTGATGGGTACACAGGTGAGGTGGTATAGGGACCTCCTGCTGATGGGTACACAGGTGAGGTGGTATAGGGACCTCCTGCTGATGGGTACACAGGTGATGTGGTATAGGGACCCCCTGCTGTTGGGTACACAGGTGAGGTGGTATAGGGACCCCCTGCTGATGGGTACACAGGTGAGGTGGTATAGGGACCTCCTGCTGATGGGCACACAGGTGAGGTGGTATAGGGACCCCCTGCTGATGGGTACACAGGTGAGGTGGTATAGGGACCCCCTGCTGATGGGCACACAGGTGAGGTGGTATAGGGAGACCCCCTGTTGATGGGTACACAGGTGAGTTGGTATAGGGAGACCTCCTGCTGATGGGTACACAGGTGAGGTGGTATAGGGAGACCCCCTGCTGATGGGTACACAGGTGAGGTGGTATAGGGATCCCCTGCTGATGGGTACACAGGTAAGGACCCCCTGCTGATGGACACACAGGTGAGGTGGTATAGGGAGACCCCCTGCTGATGGGTACACAGGTGAGGTGGTATAGGGACCCCCCCTGCTGATGGGTACACAGGTGAGGTGGTATAGGGACCCCCTGCTGATGGGCACACAGGTGAGGTGTTATAGGGACCCCCTGCTGATGGGTACACAGGTAAGGACCCCCTGCTGATGGGCACACAGGTACGGACCCCCTGCTGATGGGCACACAGGTGAGGTGGTATAGGGACCCCTGCTGATGGGTACACAGGTGAGGTGGTATTGGGACCCTCTGCTGATGGGTACACAGGTGAGGTGGTATAGGGACCCGCTGCTGATGGATACACAGGTGAGGTGGTATAGGGACCCCCTGCTGATGGGTACACCGGTGAGGTGGTATAGGGACCCCTGCTGATGGGTACACAGGTGAGGTGGTATAGGGACCCCCTGCTGATGGGTACACAGGTGAGGTGGTATAGGAACCCCCTGCTGATGGGTACACAGGTGAGGTGGTATAGGGACCCCATGCTGATGGGTACACAGGTGAGGTGGGATAGGGACCCCTGCTGATGGGTAAACAGGTGAAGTGGTATAGGGACCCCCTGCTGATGGGTACACAGGTGAGGTGGTATAGGGACCTCCTGCTGATGGGTACACAGGTGAGGTGATATAGGCACCCCCCCTGCTGATGGGTACACAGGTGAGGTGGTATAGAGACCCCCCCCTGTTGATGGGTACACAGGTGAGGTGGTATAGGAACCCCCTGCTGATGGGTACACAGGTGAGGTGGTATAGGGACCCCCTGCTGATGGGTACACAGGTGAGGTGGTATAGGGACCCCCCCTGCTGATGGGTACACAGTTGAGGTGGTATAGGGACCCCCTGCTGATGGGTACACAGGTGAAGTGATATAGGGACCTCCTGCTGATGGGTACACAGGTGAGGTGGTATAGGTACCCCCCGCTGATGGGTACACAGGTGAGGTGGTATAGGGACCACCCCCCTGCTGATGGGTACACAGGTGAGGTGGTATAGGGACCTCCTGCTGATGGGTACACAGGTGAGGTGGTATAGGGGCCTCCTGCTGATGGGTACACAGGTGAGGTGGTATAGGGACCCTCTGTTGATGGGTACACAGGTGATGTGGTATAGGGACCTCCTGCTGATGGGTACACAGGTGAGGTGGTATAGGGACCCCTGCTGATGGGTACACAGGTGAGGTGGAATAGGGACCCCCCCCCCTGCTGATGGGTACACAGGTGAGGTGGTATAGGGACCCCCTGCTGATGGGTACACAGGTGATGTGGTATAGGGACCTCCTGCTGATGGGTACACAGGTGAGGTGGTATAGGGACCCCCTGCTGATGGGTACACAGGTGAGGTGGTATAGGTGAGGTGGTATAGGGACCCCCTGCTGATGGGTACACAGGTGAGGTGGTATAGGGACCTCCTGCTGATGGGTACACAGGTGAGGTGGTATAGGGACCTCCTGCTGATGGGCACACAGGTGTGGTGGTATAGGGACCCCCTGCTGATGGGCACACAGGTGAGGTGGTATAGGGAGACGCCCTGCTGATGGGTACACAGGTGAGGTGGTATAGGGAGACCTCCTGCTGATGGGTACACAGGTGAGGTGGTATAGGGAGACCCCCTGCTGATGGGTACACAGGTGAGGTGGTATAGGGATCCCCTGCTGATGGGTACACAGGTGAGGTGGTATAGGGACCTCCTGCTGATGGGTACACAGGTGAGGTGGTATAGGGACCCCCCCTGCTGATGGATACACAGGTGAGGTGGTATAGGGACCCCCTGCTGATGGGTACACAGGTGAGGTGGTATAGGTGAGGTGGTATAGGGACCCCCTGCTGATGGGTACACAGGTGAGGTGGTATAGGGAGACCTCCTGCTGATGGGTACACAGGTGAGGTGGTATAGGGAGACCCCCTGCTGATGGGTACACAGGTGAGGTGGTATAGGGATCCCCTGCTGATGGGTACACAGGTGAGGTGGTATAGGGACCTCCTGCTGATGGGTACACAGGTGAGGTGGTATAGGGACCCCCCCTGCTGATGGATACACAGGTGAGGTGGTATAGGGACCCCCTGCTGATGGGTACACAGGTGAGGTGGTATAGGTGAGGTGGTATAGGGACCCCCTGCTGATGGTTACACAGGTGAGAAGGTATAGGGACCTCATGCTGATGGGCACACAGGTGTGGTGGTATAGGGACCCCCTGCTGATGGGTACACAGGTGAGGTGGTATAGGGACCCCCTGCTGATGGGTACACAGGTGAGGTGGTATAGGGACCTCCTGCTGATGGGTACACAGGTGAGGTGGTATAGGGACCCCCTGCTGATGGGTACACAGGTGATGTGGTATAGGGACCTCCTGCTGATGGGTACACAGGTGAGGTGGTATAGGGACCCCTGCTGATGGGTACACAGGTGAGGTGGTATAGGGACCCCCCCCTGCTGATGGGTACACAGGTGAGGTGGTATAGGGACCCCTGCTGATGGGTACACAGGTGATGTGGTATAGGGACCTCCTGCTGATGGGTACACAGGTGAGGTGGTATAGGGACTCCCTGCTGATGGGTACACAGGTGAGGTGGTATAGGTGAGGTGGTATAGGGACCCCCTGCTGATGGGTACACAGGTGAGGTGGTATAGGGACCTCCTGCTGATGGGTACACAGGTGAGGTGGTATAGGGACCCCTGCTGATGGGTACACAGGTGAGGTGGAATAGGGACCCCCCCCCCCTGCTGATGGGTACACAGGTGAGGTGGTATAGGGACCCCCTGCTGATGGGTACACAGGTGATGTGGTATAGGGACCTCCTGCTGATGGGTACACAGGTGAGGTGGTATAGGGACCCCCTGCTGATGGGTACACAGGTGAGGTGGTATAGGGACCCCCTACTGATGGGCACACAGGTGAGGTGGTATAGGGAGACCCCCTGCTGATGGGTACACAGGTGAGGTGGTATAGGGAGACCTCCTGCTGATGGGTACACAGGTGAGGTGGTATAGGGAGACCCCCTGCTGATGGGTACACAGGTGAGGTGGTATAGGGATCCCCTGCTGATGGGTACACAGGTGAGGTGGTATAGGGACCTCCTGCTGATGGGTACACAGGTGAGGTGGTATAGGGACCCCCCCTGCTGATGGATACACAGGTGAGGTGTTATAGGGACCCCCTGCTGATGGGTACACAGGTGAGGTGGTATAGGTGAGGTGGTATAGGGAGACCTCCTGCTGATGGGTACACAGGTGAGGTGGTATAGGGAGACCCCCTGCTGATGGGTACACAGGTGAGGTGGTATAGGGATCCCCTGCTGATGGGTACACAGGTGAGGTGGTATAGGGACCTCCTGCTGATGGGTACACAGGTGAGGTGGTATAGGGACCCCCCCTGCTGATGGATACACAGGTGAGGTGGTATAGGGACCCCCTGCTGATGGGTACACAGGTGAGGTGGTATAGGTGAGGTGGTATAGGGACCCCCTGCTGATGGGTACACAGGTGAGAAGGTATAGGGACCTCCTGCTGATGGGCACACAGGTGTGGTGGTATAGGGACCCCCTGCTGATGGGTACACAGGTGAGGTGGTATAGGGACCCCCTGCTGATGGGCACACAGGTGAGGTGGTATAGGGAGACCCCCTGCTGATGGGTACACAGGTGAGGTGGTATAGGGGGACCTCCTGCTGATGGGTACACAGGTGAGGTGGTATAGGGAGACCCCCTGCTGATGGGTACACAGGTGAGGTGGTATAGGGACCCCCTGCTGATGAGTACACAGGTGAGGTGGTATAGGGACCCCCTGTTGATGGGTACACAGATGAGGTGGTATAGGGAGCCCCTGCTGATAGGTACACAGGTGAGGTGGTATAGGGACCCCCTGCTGATGTGTACAATGGTGAGGTGGTATAGGGACCCCCCCTGCTGATGGGTACACAGGTGAGGTGGTATAGGGACCCCCCCTGCTGATGGGCACACAGGTGGGGTGGTATAGGGACCCCCTGCTGATGGGTACACAGGTGAGGTGGTATAGGGACCCCCTGCTGATAGATACACAAGTAAGGACCCCCTGCTGATGGGTACACAGGTGAGGTGGTATAGGGACCTCCTGCTGATAGGTACACAGGTGAGGTGGTATAGGGACCTCCTGCTGATGGGTACACAGGTGAGGTGGTATAGGGACCCCCTGCTGATGGGCACACAGGTGAGGTGGTATAGGGAGACCCCCTGCTGATGGGCACACAGGTGAGGTGGTATAGGGATCCCCTGCTGATGGGCACACAGGTGAGGTGGTATAGGGAGACCCCCTGCTGATGGGTACACAGGTGAGGTGGTATAGGGACCCCCCGTGCTGATGGGTACACAGGTGAGGTGGTATAGGGACTTCCTGCTGATGGGCACACAGGTGAGGTGTTATAGGGACCCCCTGCTGATGGGTACACAGGTAAGGACCCCCTGCTGATGGGCACACAGGTACGGACCCCCTGCTGATGGGCACACAGGTGAGGTGGTATAGGGACCCCTGCTGATGGGTACACAGGTGAGGTGGTATTTGGACCCCCTGCTGATGGGTACACAGGTGAGGTGGTATAGGGACCCCCCCTGCTGATGGGCACACAGGTGGGGTGGTATAGGGACCCCCTGCTGATGGGTACACAGGTGAGGTGGTATAGGGACCCCCTGCTGATAGGTACACAAGTAAGGACCCCCTGCTGATGGGTACACAGGTGAGGTGGTATAGGGACCTCCTGCTGATATGTACACAGGTGAGGTGGTATAGGGAGACCTCCTGCTGATGGGTACACAGGTGAGGTGGTATAGGGAGACCCCCTGCTGATGGGTACACAGGTGAGGTGGTATAGGGATCCCCTGCTGATGGGTACACAGGTGAGGTGGTATAGGGACCTCCTGCTGATGGGTACACAGGTGAGGTGGTATAGGGACCCCCCCTGCTGATGGATACACAGGTGAGGTGGTATAGGGACCCCCTGCTGATGGGTACACAGGTGAGGTGGTATAGGTGAGGTGGTATAGGGACCCCCTGCTGATGGGTACACAGGTGAGAAGGTATAGGGACCTCCTGCTGATGGGAACACAGGTGTGGTGGTATAGGGACCCCCTGCTGATGGGTACACAGGTGAGGTGGTATAGGGACCCCCTGCTGATGGGCACACAGGTGAGGTGGTATAGGGAGACCCCCTGCTGATGGGTACACAGGTGAGGTGGTATAGGGGGACCTCCTGCTGATGGGTACACAGGTGAGGTGGTATAGGGAGACCCCCTGCTGATGGGTACACAGGTGAGGTGGTATAGGGACCCCCTGCTGATGAGTACACAGGTGAGGTGGTATAGGGACCCCCTGTTGATGGGTACACAGATGAGGTGGTATAGGGAGCCCCTGCTGATAGGTACACAGGTGAGGTGGTATAGGGACCCCCTGCTGATGTGTACAATGGTGAGGTGGTATAGGGACCCCCCCTGCTGATGGGTACACAGGTGAGGTGGTATAGGGACCCCCCTGCTGATGGGCACACAGGTGGGGTGGTATAGGGACCCCCTGCTGATGGGTACACAGGTGAGGTGGTATAGGGACCCCCTGCTGATAGGTACACAAGTAAGGACCCCCTGCTGATGGGTACACAGGTGAGGTGGTATAGGGACCTCCTGCTGATAGGTACACAGGTGAGGTGGTATAGGGACCTCCTGCTGATGGGTACACAGGTGAGGTGGTATAGGGACCCCCTGCTGATGGGCACACAGGTGAGGTGGTATAGGGAGACCCCCTACTGATGGGCACACAGGTGAGGTGGTATAGGGATCCCCTGCTGATGGGCACACAGGTGAGGTGGTATAGGGAGACCCCCTGCTGATGGGTACACAGGTGAGGTGGTATAGGGACCCCCCGTGCTGATGGGTACACAGGTGAGGTGGTATAGGGACCCCCTGCTGATGGGCACACAGGTGAGGTGTTATAGGGACCCCCTGCTGATGGGTACACAGGTAAGGACCCCCTGCTGATGGGCACACAGGTACGGACCCCCTGCTGATGGGCACACAGGTGAGGTGGTATAGGGACCCCTGCTGATGGGTACACAGGTGAGGTGGTATTTGGACCCCCTGCTGATGGGTACACAGGTGAGGTGGTATAGGGACCCCCTGCTGATGGGTACACAGGTGAGGTGGTATAGGGACCCCCTGCTGATGGGTATACAGGTAAGGTGGTATAGGGACCCCTGCTGATGGGTACACAGGTGAGGTGGTATAGGGACCCCCTGCTGATGGGTACACAGGTGAGGTGGTATAGGAACCCCCTGCTGATGGGTACACAGGTGAGGTGGTATAGGGACCCCATGCTGATGGGTACACAGGTGAGGTGGTATAGGGACCCCCTGCTGATGGGTACACAGGTGAGGTGGTATAGGAACCCCCTGCTGATGGGTACACAGGTGAGGTGGTATAGGAACCCCCTGCTGATGGGTACACAGGTGAGGTGGTATAGGGACCCCATTCTGATGGGTACACAGGTGAGGTGGTATAGGGACCCCTGCTGATGGGTACACAGGTGAGGTGGTATAGGGACCCCCTGCTGATGGGTACACAGGTGAGGTGGTATAGGGACCTCCTGCTGATGGGTACACAGGTGAGGTGGTATAGGCACCCCCCCTGCTGATGGGTACACAGGTGAGGTGGTATAGGGACCCCCCCCCCTGTTGATGGGTACACAGGTGAGGTGGTATAGGAACCCCCTGCTGATGGGTACACAGGTGAGGTGGTATAGGGACCCCCCCCCTGTTGATGGGTACACAGGTGAGGTGGTATAGGAACCCCCTGCTGATGGGTACACAGGTGAGGTGGTATAGGGACCCCCTGCTGATGGGTACACAGGTGAGGTGGTATAGGGACCCCCCCTGCTGATGGGTACACAGGTGAGGTGGTATAGGGACCCCCTGCTGATGGGTACACAGGTGAAGTGGTATAGGGACCTCCTGCTGATGGGTACACAGGTGAGGTGGTATAGGTACCCCTTGCTGATGGGTACACAGGTGAGGTGGTATAGGGACCACCCCACTGCTGATGGGTACACAGGTGAGGTGGTATAGGGACCTCCTGCTGATGGGTACACAGGTGAGGTGGTATAGGGACCTCGTGCTGATGGGTACACAGGTGAGGTGGTATAGGGACCTCCTGCTGATGGGTACACAGATGAGGTGGTATAGGGACCCCCTGCTGATGGGTACACAGGTGAAGTGGTATAGGGACCTCCTGCTGATGGGTACACAGGTGAGGTGGTATAGGTACCCCCTGCTGATGGGTACACAGGTGAGGTGGTATAGGGACCACCCCCCTGCTGATGGGTACACAGGTGAGGTGGTATAGGGACCTCCTGCTGATGGGTACACAGGTGAGGTGGTATAGGGACCTCCTGCTGATGGGTACACAGGTGAGGTGGTATAGGGACCCCCTGCTGATGGGTACACAGGTGATGTGGTATAGGGACCTCCTGCTGATGGGTACACAGGTGAGGTGGTATAGGGACCCCTGCTGATGGGTACACAGGTGAGGTGGTATAGGGACCCCCCCCTGCTGATGGGTACACAGGTGAGGTGGTATAGGGACCCCTGCTGGTGGGTACACAGGTGATGTGGTATAGGGACCTCCTGCTGATGGGTACACAGGTGAGGTGGTATAGGGACTCCCTGCTGATGGGTACACAGGTGAGGTGGTATAGGTGAGGTGGTATAGGGACCCCCTGCTGATGGGTACACAGGTGAGGTGGTATAGGGACCTCCTGCTGATGGGTACACAGGTGAGGTGGTATAGGGACCTCCTGCTGATGGGCACACAGGTGAGGTAGTATAGGGACCCCCTGCTCATGGGTACACAGGTGAGGTGGTATAGGGACCTCCTGCTGATGAATACACAGGTGAGGTAGTATAGGGACCCCCTGCTGATGGGCACACAGGTGAGGTGGTATAGGGACCCCTTGCTGATCTGTACACAGGTGAGGTGGTATAGGGACCTCCTGCTGATGGGTACACAGGTGAGGTGGTATAGGGACCCCCTGCTGATGGGTACACAGGTGAGGTGGTATAGGGACCCCCTGCTGATGGGCACACAGGTGAGGTGGTATAGGGAGACCCCCTGCTGATGGGTACACAGGTGAGGTGGTATAGGGAGACCTCCTGCTGATGGGTACACAGGTGAGGTGATATAGGGAGACCCCCTGCTGATGGGTACACAGGTGAGGTGGTATAGGGATCCCCTGCTGATGGGTACACAGGTGAGGTGGTATAGGGACCTCCTGCTGATGGGTACACAGGTGAGGTGGTATAGGGACCCCCTGCTGATGGGTACACAGGTGAGGTGGTATAGGTGAGGTGGTATAGGGACCCCCTGCTGATGGGTACACAGGTGCGAAGGTATAGGGACCTCCTGCTGATGGGCACACAGGTGTGGTGGTATAGGGACCCCCTGCTGATGGGTACACAGGCGAGGTGGTATAGGGACCCCCTGCTGATGGGCACACAGGTGAGGTGGTATAGGGAGACCCCCTGCTGATGGGCACACAGGTGAGGTGGTATAGGGACCCCCTGCTGATGGGTACACAGGTGAGGTGTTATAGGGATCCCCTGCTGATGGGTACACAGGTGAGGTGGTATAGGGACCCCCTGCTGATGGGTACACAGGTGAGGTGGTATAGGGACCCCCTGCTGATGGGCACACAGGTGAGTTGGTATAGGGAGACCCCCTGCTGATGGGTACACAGGTGAGGTGGTATAGGGAGACCTCCTGCTGATGGGTACACAGGTGAGGTGGTATAGGGACCTCCTGCTGATGGGTACACAGGTGAGGTGGTATAGGGACCTCCTGCTGATGGGTACACAGGTGAGGTGGTATAGGGACCTCATGCTGATGGGTACACAGGTGAGGTGGTATAGGGACCTCCTGCTGATGGGTACACAGGTGAGGTGGTATAGGGACCCCCTGCTGATGGGTACACAGGTGATGTGGTATAGGGACCTCCTGCTGATGGGTACACAGGTGAGGTGGTATAGGGACCCCTGCTGATGGGTACACAGGTGAGGTGGTATAGGGACCCCCCCCTGCTGATGGGTACACAGGTGAGGTGGTATAGGGACCCCCTGCTGATGGGTACACAGGTGAGGTGGTATAGGGACCTCCTGCTGATGGGTACACAGGTGAGGTGGTATAGGGACCCCCTGCTGATGGGTACACAGGTGAGGTGGTATAGGTGAGGTGGTATAGGGACCCCCTGCTCATGGGTACACAGGTGAGGTGGTATAGGGACCTCCTGCTGATGAATACACAGGTGAGGTAGTATAGGGTCCCCCTGCTGATGGGCACACAGGTGAGGTGGTATAGGGACCCCTTGCTGATGGGTACACAGGTGAGGTGGTATAGGGACCTCCTGCTGATGGGTACACAGGTGAGGTGGTATAGGGACCCCCTGCTGATGGGTACACAGGTGAGGTGGTATAGGGACCCCCTGCTGATGGGCACACAGGTGAGGTGGTATAGGGAGACCCCCTGCTGATGGGTACACAGGTGAGGTGGTATAGGGAGACCTCCTGCTGATGGGTACACAGGTGAGGTGGTATAGGGAGACCCCCTGCTGATGGGTACACAGGTGAGGTGGTATAGGGACCCCCTGCTGATGGGCACACAGGTGAGTTGGTATAGGGAGACCCCCTGCTGATGGGTACACAGGTGAGGTGGTATAGGGAGACCTCCTGCTGATGGGTACACAGGTGAGGTGGTATAGGGACCTCCTGCTGATGGGTACACAGGTGAGGTGGTATAGGGACCTCCTGCTGATGGGTACACAGGTGAGGTGGTATAGGTGAGGTGGTATAGGGACCCCCTGCTGATGGGTACACAGGTGAGGTGGTATAGGGACCCCCTGCTGATGGGTACACAGGTGATGTGGTATAGGGACCTCCTGCTGATGGGTACACAGGTGAGGTGGTATAGGGACCCCCTGCTGATGGGTACACAGGTGAGGAGGTATAGGTGAGGTGGTATAGGGACCCCCTGCTGATGGGTACACAGGTGAGGTGGTATAGGGACCTCCTGCTGATGGGCACACAGGTGAGGTAGTATAGGGACCCCCTGCTCATGGGTACACAGGTGAGGTGGTATAGGGACCTCCTGCTGATGAATACACAGGTGAGTTAGTATAGGGACCCCCTGCTGATGGGCACACAGGTGAGGTGGTATAGGGACCCCCTGCTGATGGGTACACAGGTGAGGTGGTATAGGGACCTCCTGCTGATGGGTACACAGGTGAGGTGGTATAGGGACCCCCTGCTGATGGGTACACAGGTGAGGTGGTATAGGGACCCCCTGCTGATGGGCACACAGGTGAGGTGGTATAGGGAGACCCCCTGCTGATGGGTACACAGGTGAGGTGGTATAGGGAGACCTCCTGCTGATGGGTACACAGGTGAGGTGGTATAGGGAGACCCCCTGCTGATGGGTACACAGGTGAGGTGGTATAGGGATCCCCTGCTGATGGGTACACAGGTCAGGTGGTATAGGGACCTCCTGCTGATGGGTACACAGGTGAGGTGGTATAGGGACCCCCTGCTGATGGGTACACAGGTGAGGTGGTATAGGTGAGGTGGTATAGGGACCCCCTACTGATGGGTACACAGGTGAGAAGGTATAGGGACCTCCTGCTGATGGGCACACAGGTGTGGTGGTATAGGGACCCCCTGCTGATGGGTACACAGGCGAGGTGGTATAGGGACCCCTGCTGATGGGCACACAGGTGAGGTGGTATAGGGAGACCCCCTGCTGATGGGCACACAGGTGAGGTGGTATAGGGACCCCCTGCTGATGGGTACACAGGTGAGGTGGTATAGGGATCCCCTGCTGATGGGTACACAGGTGAGGTGGTATAGGGACCCCCTGCTGATGGGTACACAGGTGAGGTGGTATAGGGACCCCCTGCTGATGGGCACACAGGTGAGGTGGTATAGGGAGACCCCCTGCTGATGGGTACACAGGTGAGGTGGTATAGGGAGACCTACGGCTGATGGGTACACAGGTGAGGTGGTATAGGGACCTCCTGCTGATGGGTACACAGGTGAGGTGGTATAGGGACCTCCTGCTGATGGGTACACAGGTGAGGTGGTATAGGGACCTCCTGCTGATGGGTACACAGGTGATGTGGTATAGGGACCCCCTGCTGTTGGGTACACAGGTGAGGTGGTATAGGGACCCCCTGCTGATGGGTACACAGGTGAGGTGGTATAGGGACCTCCTGCTGATGGGCACACAGGTGAGGTGGTATAGGGACCCCCTGCTGATGGGTACACAGGTGAGGTGGTATAGGGACCCCCTGCTGATGGGCACACAGGTGAGGTGCTATAGGGAGACCCCCTGCTGATGGGTACACAGGTGAGTTGGTATAGGGAGACCTCCTGCTGATGGGTACACAGGTGAGGTGGTATAGGGAGACCCCCTGCTGATGGGTACACAGGTGAGGTGGTATAGGGATCCCCTGCAGATGGGTACACAGGTAAGGACCCCCTGCTGATGGACACACAGGTGAGGTGGTATAGGGAGACCCCCTGCTGATGGGTACACAGGTGAGGTGGTATAGGGACCCCCCCTGCTGATGGGTACACAGGTGAGGTGGTATAGGGACCCCCTGCTGATGGGCACACAGGTGAGGTGTTATAGGGACCCCCTGCTGATGGGTACACAGGTAAGGACCCCCTGCTGATGGGCACACAGGTACGGACCCCCTGCTGATGGGCACACAGGTGAGGTGGTATAGGGACCCCTGCTGATGGGTACACAGGTGAGGTGGTATTGGGACCCCCTGCTGATGGGTACACAGGTGAGGTGGTATAGGGACCCGCTGCTGATGGATACACAGGTGAGGTGGTATAGGGACCCCCTGCTGATGGGTACACAGGTGAGGTGGTATAGGGACCCCTGCTGATGGGTACACAGGTGAGGTGGTATAGGGACCCCCTGCTGATGGGTACACAGGTGAGGTGGTATAGGAACCCCCTGCTGATGGGTACACAGGTGAGGTGGTATAGGGACCCCATGCTGATGGGTACACAGGTGAGGTGGTATAGGGACCCCTGCTGATGGGTAAACAGGTGAGGTGGTATAGGGACCCCCTGCTGATGGGTACACAGGTGAGGTGGTATAGGGACCTCCTGCTGATGGGTACACAGGTGAGGTGATATAGGCACCCCCCCTGCTGATGGGTACACAGGTGAGGTGGTATAGAGACCCCCCCCTGTTGATGGGTACACAGGTGAGGTGGTATAGGAACCCCCTTCTGATGGGTACACAGGTGAGGTGGTATAGGGACCCCCTGCTGATGGGTACACAGGTGAGGTGGTATAGGGACCCCCCCTGCTGATGGGTACACAGTTGAGGTGGTATAGGGACCACCCCCCTGCTGATGGGTACACAGGTGAAGTGATATAGGGACCTCCTGCTGATGGGTACACAGGTGAGGTGGTATAGGTACCCGCCGCTGATGGGTACACAGGTGAGGTGGTATAGGGACCACCCCCCTGCTGATGGGTACACAGGTGAGGTGGTATAGGGACCTCCTGCTGATGGGTACACAGGTGAGGTGGTATAGGGGCCTCCTGCTGATGGGTACACAGGTGAGGTGGTATAGGGACCCTCTGTTGATGGGTACACAGGTGATGTAGTATAGGGACCTCCTGCTGATGGGTACACAGGTGAGGTGGTATAGGGACCCCTGCTGATGGGTACACAGGTGAGGTGGAATAGGGACCCCCCCCCCTGCTGATGGGTACACAGGTGAGGTGGTATAGGGACCCCCTGCTGATGGGTACACAGGTGATGTGGTATAGGGACCTCCTGCTGATGGGTACACAGGTGAGGTGGTATAGGGACCCCCTGCTGATGGGTACACAGGTGAGGTGGTATAGGTGAGGTGGTATAGGGACCCCCTGCTGATGGGTACACAGGTGAGGTGGTATAGGGACCTCCTGCTGATGGGTACACAGGTGAGGTGGTATAGGGACCTCCTGCTGATGGGCACACAGGTGTGGTGGTATAGGGACCCCCTGCTGATGGGCACACAGGTGAGGTGGTATAGGGAGACCCCCTGCTGATGGGTACACAGGTGAGGTGGTATAGGGAGACCTCCTGCTGATGGGTACACAGGTGAGGTGGTATAGGGAGACCCCCTGCTGATGGGTACACAGGTGAGGTGGTATAGGGATCCCCTGCTGATGGGTACACAGGTGAGGTGGTATAGGGACCTCCTGCTGATGGGTACACAGGTGAGGTGGTATAGGGACCCCCCCTGCTGATGGATACACAGGTGAGGTGGTATAGGGACCCCCTGCTGATGGGTACACAGGTGAGGTGGTATAGGTGAGGTGGTATAGGGACCCCCTGCTGATGGGTACACAGGTGAGGTGGTATAGGGAGACCTCCTACTGATGGGTACACAGGTGAGGTGGTATAGGGAGACCCCCTGCTGATGGGTACACAGGTGAGGTGGTATAGGGACCTCCTGCTGATGGGTACACAGGTGATGTGGTATAGGGACCCCCTGCTGTTGGGTACACAGGTGAGGTGGTATAGGGACCCCCTGCTGATGGGTACACAGGTGAGGTGGTATAGGGACCTCCTGCTGATGGGCACACAGGTGAGGTGGTATAGGGACCCCCTGCTGATGGGTACACAGGTGAGGTGGTATAGGGACCCCCTGCTGATGGGCACACAGGTGAGGTGCTATAGGGAGACCCCCTGCTGATGGGTACACAGGTGAGTTTGTATAGGGAGACCTCCTGCTGATGGGTACACAGGTGAGGTGGTATAGGGAGACCCCCTGCTGATGGGTACACAGGTGAGGTGGTATAGGGATCCCCTGCTGATGGGTACACAGGTAAGGACCCCCTGCTGATGGACACACAGGTGAGGTGGTATAGGGAGACCCCCTGCTGATGGGTACACAGGTGAGGTGGTATAGGGACCCCCCCTGCTGATGGGTACACAGGTGAGGTGGTATAGGGACCCCCTGCTGATGGGCACACAGGTGAGGTGTTATAGGGACCCCCTGCTGATGGGTACACAGGTAAGGACCCCCTGCTGATGGGCACACAGGTACGGACCCCCTGCTGATGGGCACACAGGTGAGGTGGTATAGGGACCCCTGCTGATGGGTACACAGGTGAGGTGGTATTGGGACCCCCTGCTGATGGGTACACAGGTGAGGTGGTATAGGGACCCGCTGCTGATGGATACACAGGTGAGGTGGTATAGGGACCCCCTGCTGATGGGTACACAGGTGAGGTGGTATAGGGACCCCTGCTGATGGGTACACAGGTGAGGTGGTATAGGGACCCCCTGCTGATGGGTACACTGGTGAGGTGGTATAGGAACCCACTGCTGATGGGTACACAGGTGAGGTGGTATAGGGACGCCATGCTGATGGGTACACAGGTGAGGTGGTATAGGGACCCCTGCTGATGGGTAAACAGGTGAGGTGGTATAGGGACCCCCTGCTGATGGGTACACAGGTGAGGTGGTATAGGGACCTCCTGCTGATGGGTACACAGGTGAGGTGATATAGGCACCCCCCCTGCTGATGGGTACACAGGTGAGGTGGTATAGAGACCCCCCCCTGTTGATGGGTACACAGGTGAGGTGGTATAGGAACCCCCTTCTGATGGGTACACAGGTGAGGTGGTATAGGGACCCCCTGCTGATGGGTACAGAGGTGAGGTGGTATAGGGACCCCCCCTGCTGATGGGTACACAGTTGAGGTGGTATAGGGACCACCCCCCTGCTGATGGGTACACAGGTGAAGTGATATAGGGACCTCCTGCTGATGGGTACACAGGTGAGGTGGTATAGGTACCCGCCGCTGATGGGTACACAGGTGAGGTGGTATAGGGACCACCCCCCTGCTGATGGGTACACAGGTGAGGTGGTATAGGGACCTCCTGCTGATGGGTACACAGGTGAGGTGGTATAGGGGCCTCCTGCTGATGGGTACACAGGTGAGGTGGTATAGGGACCCTCTGTTGATGGGTACACAGGTCATGTGGTATAGGGACCTCCTGCTGATGGGTACACAGGTGAGGTGGTATAGGGACCCCTGCTGATGGGTACACAGGTGAGGTGGAATAGGGACCCCCCCCCCTGCTGATGGGTACACAGGTGAGGTGGTATAGGGACCCCCTGCTGATGGGTACACAGGTGAGGTGGTACAGGGACCCCCTGCTGAAGGGTACACAGGTGAGGTGGTATAGGTGAGGTGGTATAGGGACCCCCTGCTGATGGGTACACAGGTGAGGTGGTATAGGGACCTCCTGCTGATGGGTACACAGGTGAGGTGGTATAGGGACCTCCTGCTGATGGGCACACAGGTGTGGTGGTATAGGGACCCCCTGCTGATGGGCACACAGGTGAGGTGGTATAGGGAGTCCCCCTGCTGATGGGTACACAGGTGAGGTGGTATAGGGAGACCTCCTGCTGATGGGTACACAGGTGAGGTGGTATAGGGAGACCCCCTGCTGATGGGTACACAGGTGAGGTGGTATAGGGATCCCCTGCTGAAGGGTACACAGGTGAGGTGGTATAGGGACCTCCTGCTGATGGGTACACAGGTGATGTGGTATAGGGACCCCCCCTGCTGATGGATACACAGGTGAGGTGGTATAGGGACCCCCTGCTGATGGGTACACAGGTGAGGTGGTATAGGTGAGGTGGTATAGGGACCCCCTGCTGATGGGTACACAGGTGAGGTGGTATAGGGAGACCTCCTACTGATGGGTACACAGGTGAGGTGGTATAGGGAGACCCCCTGCTGATGGGTACACAGGTGAGGTGGTATAGGGATCCCCTGCTGATGGGTACACAGGTGAGGTGGTATAGGGACCTCCTGCTGATGGGTACACAGGTGAGGTGGTATAGGGACCCCCCCTGCTGATGGATACACAGGTGAGGTGGTATAGGGACCCCCTGCTGATGGGTACACAGGTGAGGTGGTATAGGTGAGGTGGTATAGGGACCCCCTGCTGATGGTTACACAGGTGAGAAGGTATAGGGACCTCATGCTGATGGGCACACAGGTGTGGTGGTATAGGGACCCCCTGCTGATGGGTACACAGGTGAGGTGGTATAGGGACCCCCTGCTGATGGGCACACAGGTGAGGTGGTATAGGGAGACCCCCTGCTGATGGGTACACAGGTGAGGTGGTATAGGGGGACCTCCTGCTGATGGGTACACAGGTGAGGTGGTATAGGGAGACCCCCTGCTGATGGGTACACAGGTGAGGTGGTATAGGGACCCCCTGCTGATGAGTACACAGGTGAGGTGGTATAGGGACCCCCTGTTGATGGGTACACAGATGAGGTGGTATAGGGAGCCCCTGCTGATGGGTACACAGGTGAGGTGGTATAGGGACCCCCTGCTAATGTGTACAATGGTGAGGTAGTATAGGGACCCCCCCTGCTGATGGGTACACAGGTGAGGTGGTATAGGGACCCCCCCTGCTGATGGGCACACAGGTGAGGTGGTATAGGGACCCCCTGCTGATGGGTACACAGGTGAGGTGGTATAGGGACCCCCTGCTGATAGGTACACAAGTAAGGACCCCCTGCTGATGGGTACACAGGTGAGGTGGTATAGGGACCTCCTGCTGATAGGTACACAGGTGAGGTGGTATAGGGACCTCCTGCTGATGGGTACACAGGTGAGGTGGTATAGGGACCCCCTGCTGATGGGCACACAGGTGAGGTGGTATAGGGAGACCCCCTGCTGATGGGCACACAGGTGAGGTGGTATAGGGATCCCCTACTGATGGGCACACAGGTGAGGTGGTATAGGGAGACCCCCTGCTGATGGGTACACAGGTGAGGTGGTATAGGGACCCCCCCTGCTGATGGGTACACAGGTGAGGTGGTATAGGGACCCCCTGCTGATGGGCACACAGGTGAGGTGTTATAGGGACCCCCTGCTGAAGGGTACACAGGTAAGGACCCCCTGCTGATGGGCACACAGGTACGGACCCCCTGCTGATGGGCACACAGGTGAGGTGGTATAGGGACCCCTGCTGATGGGTACACAGGTGAGGTGGTATAGGGACCCCCTGCTGATGGGTACACAGGTGAGGTGGTATAGGGACCCCCTGCTGATGGGTACACAGGTGAGGTGGTATAGGGACCCCCTGCTGATGGGTACACAGGTGAGGTGGTATAGGGACCCCCTGCTGATGGGTACACAGGTAAGGTGGTATAGGGACCCCTGCTGATGGGTACACAGGTGAGGTGGTATAGGGACCCCCTGCTGATGGGTACACAGGTGAGGTGGTATAGGAACCCCCTGCTGATGGGTACACAGGTGAGGTGGTATAGGGACCCCATGCTGATGGGTACACAGGTGAGGTGGTATAGGGACCCCCTGCTGATGGGTACACAGGTGAGGTGGTATAGGAACCCCCTGCTGATGGGTACACAGGTGAGGTGGTATAGGAACCCCCTGCTGATGGGTACACAGGTGAGGTGGTATAGGAACCCCCTGCTGATGGGTACACAGGTGAGGTGGTATAGGAAACCCCTGCTGATGGGTACACAGGTGATGTGGTATAGGGACCTCCTGCTGATGGGTACACAGGTGAGGTGGTATAGGGACTCCCTGCTGATGGGTACACAGGTGAGGTGGTATAGGTGAGGTGGTATAGGGACCCCCTGCTGATGGGTACACAGGTGAGGTGGTATAGGGACCTCCTGCTGATGGGTACACAGGTGAGGTGGTATAGGGACCTCCTGCTGATGGGCACACAGGTGAGGTGGTATAGGGACCCCTGCTGATGGGTACACAGGTGATGTTGTATAGGGACCTCCTGCTGATGGGTACACAGGTGAGGTGGTATAGGGACTCCCTGCTGATGGGTACACAGGTGAGGTGGTATAGGTGAGGTGGTATAGGGACCCCCTGCTGATGGGTACACAGGTGAGGTGGTATAGGGACCTCCTGCTGATGGGTACACAGGTGAGGTGGTATAGGGACCCCTGCTGATGGGTACACAGGTGAGGTGGAATAGGGACCCCCCCCCTGCTGATGGGTACACAGGTGAGGTGGTATAGGGACCCCCTGCTGATGGGTACACAGGTGATGTGGTATAGGGACCTCCTGCTGATGGGTACACAGGTGAGGTGGTATAGGGACCCCCTGCTGATGGGTACACAGGTGAGGTGGTATAGGGACCCCCTGCTGATGGGCACACAGGTGAGGTGGTATAGGGAGACCCCCTGCTGATGGGTACACAGGTGAGGTGGTATAGGGAGACCTCCTGCTGATGGGTACACAGGTGAGGTGGTATAGGGAGACCCCCTGCTGATGGGTACACAGGTGAGGTGGTATAGGGATCCCCTGCTGATGGGTACACAGGTGAGGTGGTATAGGGACCTCCTGCTGATGGGTACACAGGTGAGGTGGTATAGGGACCCCCCCTGCTGATGGATACACAGGTGAGGTGTTATAGGGACCCCCTGCTGATGGGTACACAGGTGAGGTGGTATAGGTGAGGTGGTATAGGGAGACCTCCTGCTGATGGGTACACAGGTGAGGTGGTATAGGGAGACCCCCTGCTGATGGGTACACAGGTGAGGTGGTATAGGGATCCCCTGCTGATGGGTACACAGGTGAGGTGGTATAGGGACCTCCTGCTGATGGGTACACAGGTGAGGTGGTATAGGGACCCCCCCTGCTGATGGATACACAGGTGAGGTGGTATAGGGACCCCCTGCTGATGGGTACACAGGTGAGGTGGTATAGGTGAGGTGGTATAGGGACCCCCTGCTGATGGGTACACAGGTGAGAAGGTATAGGGACCTCCTGCTGATGGGCACACAGGTGTGGTGGTATAGGGACCCCCTGCTGATGGGTACACAGGTGAGGTGGTATAGGGACCCCCTGCTGATGGGCACACAGGTGAGGTGGTATAGGGAGACCCCCTGCTGATAGGTACACAGGTGAGGTGGTATAGGGGGACCTCCTGCTGATGGGTACACAGGTGAGGTGGTATAGGGAGACCCCCTGCTGATGGGTACACAGGTGAGGTGGTATAGGGACCCCCTGCTGATGAGTACACAGGTGAGGTGGTATAGGGACCCCCTGTTGATGGGTACACAGATGAGGTGGTATAGGGAGCCCCTGCTGATAGGTACACAGGTGAGGTGGTATAGGGACCCCCTGCTGATGTGTACAATGGTGAGGTGGTATAGGGACCCCCCCTGCTGATGGGTACACAGGTGAGGTGGTATAGGGACCCCCCCTGCTGATGGGTACACAGGTGAGGTGGTATAGGGACCCCCCCCTGTTGATGGGTACACAGGTGAGGTGGTATAGGGACCTCCTGCTGATGGGCACACAGGTGAGGTGGTATAGGGACCCCTGCTGATGGGTACACAGGTGATGTGGTATAGGGACCTCCTGCTGATGGGTACACAGGTGAGGTGGTATAGGGACTCCCTGCTGATGGGTACACAGGTGAGGTGGTATAGGTGAGGTGGTATAGGGACCCCCTGCTGATGGGTACACAGGTGAGGTGGTATAGGGACCTCCTGCTGATGGGTACACAGGTGAGGTGGTATAGGGACCCCTGCTGATGGGTACACAGGTGAGGTGGAATAGGGACCCCCCCCCTGCTGATGGGTACACAGGTGAGGTGGTATAGGGACCCCCTGCTGATGGGTACACAGGTGATGTGGTATAGGGACCTCCTGCTGATGGGTACACAGGTGAGGTGGTATAGGGACCCCCTGCTGATGGGTACACAGGTGAGGTGGTATAGGGACCCCCTGCTGATGGGCACACAGGTGAGGTGGTATAGGGAGACCCCCTGCTGATGGGTACACAGGTGAGGTGGTATAGGGAGACCTCCTGCTGATGGGTACACAGGTGAGGTGGTATAGGGAGACCCCCTGCTGATGGGTACACAGGTGAGGTGGTATAGGGATCCCCTGCTGATGGGTACACAGGTGAGGTTGTATAGGGACCTCCTGCTGATGGGTACACAGGTGAGGTGGTATAGGGACCCCCCCTGCTGATGGATACACAGGTGAGGTGTTATAGGGACCCCCTGCTGATGGGTACACAGTTGAGGTGGTATAGGTGAGGTGGTATAGGGAGACCTCCTGCTGATGGGTACACAGGTGAGGTGGTATAGGGAGACCCCCTGCTGATGGGTACACAGGTGAGGTGGTATAGGGATCCCCTGCTGATGGGTACACAGGTGAGGTGGTATAGGGACCTCCTGCTGATGGGTACACAGGTGAGGTGGTATAGGGACCCCCCCTGCTGATGGATACACAGGTGAGGTGGTATAGGGACCCCCTGCTGATGGGTACACAGGTGAGGTGGTATAGGTGAGGTGGTATAGGGACCCCCTGCTGATGGGTACACAGGTGAGAAGGTATAGGGACCTCCTGCTGATGGGCACACAGGTGTGGTGGTATAGGGACCCCCTGCTGATGGGTACACAGGTGAGGTGGTATAGGGACCCCCTGCTGATGGGCACACAGGTGAGGTGGTATAGGGAGACCCCCTGCTGATGGGTACACAGGTGAGGTGGTATAGGGGGACCTCCTGCTGATGGGTACACAGGTGAGGTGGTAAAGGGAGACCCCCTGCTGATGGGTACACAGGTGAGGTGGTATAGGGACCCCCTGCTGATGAGTACACAGGTGAGGTGGTATAGGGACCCCCTGTTGATGGGTACACAGATGAGGTGGTATAGGGAGCCCCTGCTGATAGGTACACAGGTGAGGTGGTATAGGGACCCCCTGCTGATGTGTACAATGGTGAGGTGGTATAGGGACCCCCCCTGCTGATGGGTACACAGGTGAGGTGGTATAGGGACCCCCCCTGCTGATGGGCACACAGGTGGGGTGGTATAGGGACCCCCTGCTGATGGGTACACAGGTGAGGTGGTATAGGGACCCCCTGCTGATAGGTACACAAGTAAGGACCCCCTGCTGATGGGTACACAGGTGAGGTGGTATAGGGACCTCCTGCTGATAGGTACACAGGTGAGGTGGTATAGGGACCTCCTGCTGATGGGTACACAGGTGAGGTGGTATAGGGACCCCCTGCTGATGGGCACACAGGTGAGGTGGTATAGGGAGACCCCCTGCTGATGGGCACACAGGTGAGGTGGTATAGGGATCCCCTGCTGATGGGCACACAGGTGAGGTGGTATAGGGAGACCCCCTGCTGATGGGTACACAGGTGAGGTGGTATAGGGACCCCCCGTGCTGATGGGTAAACAGGTGAGGTGGTATAGGGACCCCCTGCTGATGGGCACACAGATGAGGTTTTATAGGGACCCCCTGCTGATGGGTACACAGGTAAGGACCCCATGCTGATGGGCACACAGGTACGGACCCCCTGCTGATGGGCACACAGGTGAGGTGGTATAGGGACCCCTGCTGATGGGTACACAGGTGAGGTGGTATTTGGACCCCCTGCTGATGGGTACACAGGTGAGGTGGTATAGGGACCCCCCCTGCTGATGGGCACACAGGTGGGGTGGTATAGGGACCCCTGCTGATGGGTACACAGGTGAGGTGGTATAGGGACCCCCTGCTGATAGGTACACAAGTAAGGACCCCCTGCTGATGGGTACACAGGTGAGGTGGTATAGGGACCTCCTGCTGATAGGTACACAGGTGAGGTGGTATAGGGAGACCTCCTGCTGATGGGTACACAGGTGAGGTGGTATAGGGAGACCCCCTGCTGATGGGTACACAGGTGAGGTGGTATAGGGATCCCCTGCTGATGGGTACACAGGTGAGGTGGTATAGGGACCTCCTGCTGATGGGTACACAGGTGAGGTGGTATAGGGACCCCCCCTGCTGATGGATACACAGGTGAGGTGGTATAGGGACCCCCTGCTGATGGGTACACAGGTGAGGTGGTATAGGTGAGGTGGTATAGGGACCCCCTGCTGATGGGTACACAGGTGAGAAGGTATAGGGACCTCCTGCTGATGGGCACACAGGTGTGGTGGTATAGGGACCCCCTGCTGATGGGTACACAGGTGAGGTGGTATAGGGACCCCCTGCTGATGGGCACACAGGTGAGGTGGTATAGGGAGACCCCCTGCTGATGGGTACACAGGTGAGGTGGTATAGGGGGACCTCCTGCTGATGGGTACACAGGTGAGGTGGTATAGGGAGACCCCCTGCTGATGGGTACACAGGTGAGGTGGTATAGGGACCCCCTGCTGATGAGTACACAGGTGAGGTGGTATAGGGACCCCCTGTTGATGGGTACACAGATGAGGTGGTATAGGGAGCCCCTGCTGATAGGTACACAGGTGAGGTGGTATAGGGACCCCCTGCTGATGTGTACAATGGTGAGGTGGTATAGGGACCCCCCCTGCTGATGGGTACACAGGTGAGGTGGTATAGGGACCCCCCCTGCTGATGGGCACACAGGTGGGGTGGTATAGGGACCCCCTGCTGATGGGTACACAGGTGAGGTGGTATAGGGACCCCCTGCTGATAGGTACACAAGTAAGGACCCCCTGCTGATGGGTACACAGGTGAGGTGGTATAGGGACCTCCTGCTGATAGGTACACAGGTGAGGTGGTATAGGGACCTCCTGCTGATGGGTACACAGGTGAGGTGGTATAGGGACCCCCTGCTGATGGGCACACAGGTGAGGTGGTATAGGGAGACCCCCTGCTGATGGGCACACAGGTGAGGTGGTATAGGGATCCCCTGCTGATGGGCACACAGGTGAGGTGGTATAGGGAGACCCCCTGCTGATGGGTACACAGGTGAGGTGGTATAGGGACCCCCCGTGCTGATGGGTACACAGGTGAGGTGGTATAGGGACCCCCTGCTGATGGGCACACAGGTGAGGTGTTATAGGGACCCCCTGCTGATGGGTACACAGGTAAGGACCCCCTGCTGATGGGCACACAGGTACGGACCCCCTGCTGATGGGCACACAGGTGAGGTGGTATAGGGACCCCTGCTGATGGGTACACAGGTGAGGTGGTATTTGGACCCCCTGCTGATGGGTACACAGGTGAGGTGGTATAGGGACCCCCTGCTGATGGGTACACAGGTGAGGTGGTATAGGGACCCCCTGCTGATGGGTACACAGGTAAGGTGGTATAGGGACCCCTGCTGATGGGTACACAGGTGAGGTGGTATAGGGACCCCCTGCTGATGGGTACACAGGTGAGGTGGTATAGGAACCCCCTGCTGATGGGTACACAGGTGAGGTGGTATAGGGACCCCATGCTGATGGGTACACAGGTGAGGTGGTATAGGGACCCCCTGCTGATGGGTACACAGGTGAGGTGGTATAGGAACCCCCTGCTGATGGGTACACAGGTGAGGTGGTATAGGAACCCCCTGCTGATGGGTACACAGGTGAGGTGGTATAGGGACCCCATGCTGATGGGTACACAGGTGAGGTGGTATAGGGACCCCTGCTGATGGGTACACAGGTGAGGTGGTATAGGGACCCCCTGCTGATGGGTACACAGGTGAGGTGGTATAGGGACCTCCTGCTGATGGGTACACAGGTGAGGTGGTATAGGCACCCCCCCTGCTGATGGGTACACAGGTGAGGTGGTATAGGGACCCCCCCCTGTTGATGGGTACACAGGTGAGGTGGTATAGGAACCCCCTGCTGATGGGTACACAGGTGAGGTGGTATAGGGACCCCCCCCTGTTGATGGGTACACAGGTGAGGTGGTATAGGAACCCCCTGCTGATGGGTACACAGGTGAGGTGGTATAGGGACCCCCTGCTGATGGGTACATAGGTGAGGTGGTATAGGGACCCCCCCTGCTGATGGGTACACAGGTGAGGTGGTATAGGGACCCCCTGCTGATGGGTACACAGGTGAAGTGGTATAGGGACCTCCTGCTGATGGGTACACAGGTGAGGTGGTATAGGTACCCCCTGCTGATGGGTACACAGGTGAGGTGGTATAGGGACCACCCCACTGCTGATGGGTACACAGGTGAGGTGGTATAGGGACCTCCTGCTGATGGGTACACAGGTGAGGTGGTATAGGGACCTCGTGCTGATGGGTACACAGGTGAGGTGGTATAGGGACCTCCTGCTGATGGGTACACAGATGAGGTGGTATAGGGACCCCCTGCTGATGGGTACACAGGTGAAGTGGTATAGGGACCTCCTGCTGATGGGTACACAGGTGAGGCGGTATAGGTACCCCCTGCTGATGGGTACACAGGTGAGGTGGTATAGGGACCACCCCCCTGCTGATGGGTACACAGGTGAGGTGGTATAGGGACCTCCTGCTGATGGGTACACAGGTGAGGTGGTATAGGGACCTCCTGCTGATGGGTACACAGGTGAGGTGGTATAGGGACCCCCTGCTGATGGGTACACAGGTGATGTGGTATAGGGACCTCCTGCTGATGGGTACACAGGTGAGGTGGTATAGGGACCCCTGCTGATGGGTACACAGGTGAGGTGGTATAGGGACCCCCCCCTGCTGATGGGTACACAGGTGAGGTGGTATAGGGACCCCTGCTGATGGGTACACAGGTGATGTGGTATAGGGACCTCCTGCTGATGGGTACACAGGTGAGGTGGTATAGGGACTCCCTGCTGATGGGTACACAGGTGAGGTGGTATAGGTGAGGTGGTATAGGGACCCCCTGCTGATGGGTACACAGGTGAGGTGGTATAGGGACCTCCTGCTGATGGGTACACAGGTGAGGTGGTATAGGGACCTCCTGCTGATGGGCACACAGGTGAGGTAGTATAGGGACCCCCTGCTCATGGGTACACAGGTGAGGTGGTATAGGGACCTCCTGCTGATGAATACACAGGTGAGGTAGTATAGGGACCCCCTGCTGATGGGCACACAGGTGAGGTGGTATAGGGACCCCTTGCTGATGGGTACACAGGTGAGGTGGTATAGGGACCTCCTGCTGATGGGTACACAGGTGAGGTGGTATAGGGACCCCCTGCTGATGGGTACACAGGTGAGGTGGTATAGGGACCCCCTGCTGATGGGCACACAGGTGAGGTGGTATAGGGAGACCCCCTGCTGATGGGTACACAGGTGAGGTGGTATAGGGAGACCTCCTGCTGATGGGTACACAGGTGAGGTGGTATAGGGAGACCCCCTGCTGATGGGTACACAAGTGAGGTGGTATAGGGATCCCCTGCTGATGGGTACACAGGTGAGGTGGTATAGGGACCTCCTGCTGATGGGTACACAGGTGAGGTGGTATAGGGACCCCCTGCTGATGGGTACACAGGTGAGGTGGTATAGGTGAGGTGGTATAGGGACCCCCTGCTGATGGGTACACAGGTGAGAAGGTATAGGGACCTCCTGCTGATGGGCACACAGGTGTGGTGGTATAGGGACCCCCTGCTGATGGGTACACAGGCGAGGTGGTATAGGGACCCCCTGCTGATGGGCACACAGGTGAGGTGGTATAGGGAGACCCCCTGCTGATGGGCACACAGGTGAGGTGGTATAGGGACCCCCTGCTGATGGGTACACAGGTGAGGTGGTATAGGGATCCCCTGCTGATGGGTACACAGGTGAGGTGGTATAGGGACCCCCTGCTGATGGGTACACAGGTGAGGTGGTATAGGGACCCCCTGCTGATGGGCACACAGGTGAGTTGGTATAGGGAGACCCCCTGCTGATGGGTACACAGGTGAGGTGGTATAGGGAGACCTCCTGCTGATGGGTACACAGGTGAGGTGGTATAGGGACCTCCTGCTGATGGGTACACAGGTGAGGTGGTATAGGGACCTCCTGCTGATGGGTACACAGGTGAGGTGGTATAGGGACCTCATGCTGATGGGTACACAGGTGAGGTGGTATAGGGACCTCCTGCTGATGGGTACACAGGTGAGGTGGTATAGGGACCCCCTGCTGATGGGTACACAGGTGATGTGGTATAGGGACCTCCTGCTGATGGGTACACAGGTGAGGTGGTATAGGGACCCCTGCTGATGGGTACACAGGTGAGGTGGTATAGGGACCCCCCCCTGCTGATGGGTACACAGGTGAGGTGGTATAGGGACCCCCTGCTGATGGGTACACAGGTGATGTGGTATAGGGACCTCCTGCTGATGGGTACACAGGTGAGGTGGTATAGGGACCCCCTGCTGATGGGTACACAGGTGAGGTGGTATAGGTGAGGTGGTATAGGGACCCCCTGCTGATGGGTACACAGGTGAGGTGGTATAGGGACCTCCTGCTGATGGGTACACAGGTGAGGTGGTATAGGGACCTCCTGCTGATGGGCACACAGGTGAGGTAGTATAGGGACCCCCTGCTCATGGGTACACAGGTGAGGTGGTATAGGGACCTCCTGCTGATGAATACACAGGTGAGGTAGTATAGGGACCCCCTGCTGATGGGCACACAGGTGAGGTGGTATAGGGACCCCTTGCTGATGGGTACACAGGTGAGGTGGTATAGGGACCTCCTGCTGATGGGTACACAGGTGAGGTGGTATAGGGACCCCCTGCTGATGGGTACACAGGTGAGGTGGTATAGGGACCCCCTGCTGATGGGCACACAGGTGAGGTGGTATAGGGAGACCCCCCGCTGATGGGTACACAGGTGAGGTGGTATAGGGAGACCTCCTACTGATGGGTACACAGGTGAGGTGGTATAGGGAGACCCCCTGCTGATGGGTACACAGGTGAGGTGGTATAGGGACCCCCTGCTGATGGGCACACAGGTGAGTTGGTATAGGGAGACCCCCTGCTGATGGGTACACAGGTGAGGTGGTATAGGGAGACCTCCTGCTGATGGGTACACAGGTGAGGTGGTATAGGGACCTCCTGCTGATGGGTACACAGGTGAGGTGGTATAGGGACCTCCTGCTGATGGGTACACAGGTGAGGTGGTATAGGTGAGGTGGTATAGGGACCCCCTGCTGATGGGTACACAGGTGAGAAGGTATAGGGACCTCCTGCTGATGGGCACACAGGTGTGGTGGTATAGGGACCCCCTGCTGATGGGTACACAGGCGAGGTGGTAAAGGGACCCCCTGCTGATGGGTACACAGGTGAGGTGGTATAGGGACTCCCCTGCTGATGGGTACACGGGTGAGGTGGTATAGGGACCTCCTGCTGATGGGTACACAGGTGAGGTGGTATAGGGAGACCCCCTGCTGATGGGTACACAGGTGAGGTGGTATAGGGACCCCCTGCTGATGGGTACACAGGTGAGGTGGTATAGGGACCTCCTGCTGATGGGCACACAGGTGAGGTGGTATAGGGAGACCCCCTGCTGTTGGGCACACAGGTGAGGTGGTATAGGGACCCCCTGCTGATGCGTACACAGGTGAGGTGGTATAGGGATCCCCTGCTGATGGGTACACAGGTGAGGTGGTATAGGGACCCCCTGCTGATGGGTACACAGGTGAGGTGGTATAGGGACCCCCTGCTGATGGGCACACAGGTGAGGTGGTATAGGGAGACCCCCTGCTGATGGGTACACAGGTGAGGTGGTATAGGGACCTCCTGCTGATGGGTACACAGGTGAGGTGGTATAGGGAGACCCCCTGCTGATGGGTACACAGGTGAGGTGGTATAGGGATCCCCTGCTGATGGGTACACAGGTGAGGTGGTATAGGGACCTCCTGCTGATGGGTACACAGGTGAGGTGGTATAGGGACCCCTGCTGATGGGTACACAGGTGAGGTGGTGTAGGGACCCCCTGCTGATGGGTACACAGGTGAGGTGGTATAGGGACCTCCTGCTGATGGGTACACAGGTGAGGTGGTATAGGGACCTCCTGCTGATGGGCACACCGGTTTGGTGGTATAGGGACCACCTGCTGATGGGTACACAGGTGAGGTGGTATAGGGACCCCCTGCTGATGGGCACACAGGTGAGGTGGTATAGGGAGACCCCCTGCTGATGGGTATACAGGTGAGGTGGTATAGGGACCTCCTGCTGATGGGTACACAGGTGAGGTGGTATAGGGACCCCCTGCTGATGGGTACACAGGTGAGGTGGTATAGGGACCCCCTGCTGATGGGTACACAGGTGAGGTGGTATAGGGACCTCCTGCTGATGGGCACACAGGTGAGGTGGTATAGGGACCCCCTGCTGATGGGTACACAGGTGAGGTGGTATAGGGACCCCCTGCTGATGGGCACACAGGTGAGGTGGTATAGGGAGACCCCCTGCTGATGGGTACACAGGTGAGGTGGTATAGGGACCTCCTGCTGATGGGTACACAGGTGAGGTGGTATAGGGAGACCCCCTGCTGATGGGTACACAGGTGAGGTGGTATAGGGATCCCCTGCTGATGGGTACACAGGTGAGGTGGTATAGGGACCTCCTGCTGATGGGTACACAGGTGAGGTGGTATAGGGACCCCTGCTGATGGGTACACAGGTGAGGTGGTATAGGGACCCCCTGCTGATGGGTACACAGGTGAGGTGGTATAGGGACCTCCTGCTGATGGGTACACAGGTGAGGTGGTATAGGGACCTCCTGCTGATGGGCACACCGGTTTGGTGGTATAGGGACCCCCTGCTGATGGGTAAACAGGTGAGGTGGTATAGGGACCCCCTGCTGATGGGCACACAGGTGAGGTGGTATAGGGAGACCCCCTGCTGATGGGCACACAGGTGAGGTGGTTTAGGGAGACTCCCTGCTGATGGGTACACAGGTGAGGTGGTATAGGGACTCCCCTGCTGATGGGTACACGGGTTAGGTGGTATAGGGACCTCCTGCTGATGGGTACACAGGTGAGGTGGTATAGGGAGACCCCCTGCTGATGGGTACACAGGTGAGGTGGTATAGGGACCCCCTGCTGATGGGTACACAGGTGAGGTGGTATAGGGACCTCCTGCTGATGGGCACACAGGTGAGGTGGTATAGGGACCCCCTGCTGATGGGCACACAGGTGAGGTGGTATAGGGAGACCCCCTGCTGATGGGTACACAGGTGAGGTGGTATAGGGAGACCTCCTGCTGATGAATACATAGGGGAGGTGGTATAGGGACCCCCTGCTGATGGGTACACAGGTGAGGTGGTATAGGGACCCCCTGCTGATGGGCACACAGGTGAGGTGGTATAGGGAGTCCTTCTGCTGATGAATACACAGGGGAGGTGGTATAGGGAGACCCCCTGCTGATGGGTACACAGGTGAGGTGGTATAGGGACCTCCTGCTGATGGGTACACAGGTGAGGTGGTATAGGGACCCCCTGCTGATGGGCACACAGGTGAGGTGGTATAGTGAGTCCTCCTGCTGATGGGTACACAGGTGAGGTGGTATAGGGACCCCCTGCTGATGGGCACACAGGTGAGGTGGTATAGGGAGTCCTCCTGCTGATGAATACACAGGTGAGGTGGTATAGGGGGACCTCCTGCTGATGGGTACACAGGGGAGGTGGTATAGGGACTCCCCTGCTGATGGGTACACAGGTGAGGTGGTATAGGGACTCCCCTGCTGATGGGTACACAGGTGAGGTGGTATAGGGACCTCCTGCTGATGGGTACACAGGTGAGGTGGTATAGGGACCCCCTGCTGATGGGCACACAGGTGAGGTGGTATAGGGAGACCCCCTGCTGATGGGTACACAGGTGAGGTGGTATAGGGACCTCCTGTTGATGGGTACACAGGTGAGGTAGTATAGGGAGACCTCCTGCTGATGAATACACAGGGGAGGTGGTATAGGGAGACCACCTGCTGATGGGTACACAGGTGAGGTGGTGTAGGGAGACCTCCTGCTGATGAATACACAGGGGAGGTGGTATAGGACACATTGGGCAGCAGAGGCCCGGTACAGTGAGTCAGACAGATGTGCTGCAGCAGCCGGAAGTGACGTCAATGTGAAAGCGGTGTATCTCTCCCAGCGGACAGGGCTGGAGATAGAGCGGTTTCACGGTGCTCAGGCTCCTCCCCCCGCTTCCGCCGCCCGGGCAGCTGCTGGCTGATAGCGGCCTCTCTCAGCAGCAGGATGGCCGGGCGGACGGACCGGGCTCCGCTGCTGGACTGGGCCGAGGGGCCGGCGGTGAGCCCCGCTGCGCCGGAGGCGGAGGAGGCAGAGAAGTGGCCCCGTGGGTATGGGGCCGGCTGGAGCCGCAGGCCCCCGGGGGAGCTCTCCCCTCTGCCCCAGCTGGAGGATGATCACATTGTGGCTGTCTTCGTGGTCACCTTCGACTCCCGGAGCGGTAAGTGCCCATGTGGGGGGTGAGGGGTCACCCCGGGTATCCTGCACCCTGCCAGTGCTGTGTATATACATATAGTAATAATATAAATCCTATCTGCAGATATATACTGTTTGTGTGTATATACTGTCTCTCTCTACATAATGTATATATGCATCATATAACAGTCATATCTGCTGTTATATACATCATATAATAAGCCACAGCAGGTTTATACATCTTACTAATATATTGCTTTAATACTGCACCTGTGGTAGCTCTGTTCCCAAATAGTACATAGGGTATTTAAATGTCCGCATTTTGCATGCTTGCTGCAGTACTATATAACTATATGTGTGTGTTCTATCTATCTATCTATCTATCTATCTATCATTTGTGCCCTACATACCTAATGGCTTAGATCTGCAGGTTGTATACATGAGTGTATACAGAGGATCGGATGTCTAGGATAAAGTTGCCTCCTATGTGTGTGTGACACTAGGATGTGTTGTGTAGAATGTTACAGCTTGCAGGCACTTTTGTTGCATATTTATTTATATAGCGCTAGCATATTCCATTGTGCATGATGTAAGATGCTGCACTGACGTGATATACTTGTTCATAATATAGCAAGTAATACACATATATGTGCCAGGAAATGTGTATCGGGTGCTCTGGAACTGGGTGTTAAATTGAGGCTGCTACTGCGGGTGGGCGTCAAGCGGGTGTGACACCCTCACCATAGTTTATATAAAAATAAAATAGGTTTATTTAAAAGTCAGCCTTCATAGTGTGATCTGTACCTTGGACATCATTAGTCGTCATTCATTCTAGGATGTGATGTGTAATCGGAGGAGCGTGTGTCAGGCAGGCTCCTGACGTGTGATGTTAGTGTGACCTGTCGCTGTGTCCTAGGTAGATGTCTTTGTAGATTACTGTCGGCCGTGTTGCCTGGGTTTATACAGATGTCTGTGATCGTTTCCCCACTCCCATAGGTGCTGAGGCCGGTGTAGTCACTGAGGACTGCCGCCACCAATATATAAAAGATGATGGGGTCTATTCATGATGCAGTGAAGAAGTGAGCCAGAGGAGGAGTTGCCCATAGCAACCAATCGTCTGCCATGTGTCATTTTATAGAATGTACTTGATGAAAGCTGGTTGGTTGCTATGGGCAACCTCTCCACTGACTCACTTCTCCACTCTTTTCACTGCTTCATGAATAGACCCCAGTGTTGTCTAATATCCTTGCTGCAGTCATGGACACTGCTCGAGGCACCTATGTTTCCATAGATACTGGATGCTCGGTGGGTTATGTTTAGGGCACATAAGCTTTCTATGCCTTTTTACCCCACTATCATCCATTACCTGGACCTAACAGAACCCAATGGGGCCAATATGTTGCACATATACCTGTGGGCCATAGTGATAGGTACTCATATAGGCAGCCTGAGTGAGGATGATGAGTAGCAAGCCAAGTGTGCACATCGGGGCAGTCGTGTTGCATGCTGGGTACAGCGCTGCATAGGGGTGAATATGTATATACTGTGCATGCAGATCAGGAGCCACATACGTCTCAGGTACTTGAAGCCGGCTCAAGGTGTGTAAATACAGGCGACAGAGCCATGTTCTACTTGTGCATTTTTGCCATCCACATGTGACCCTCATTCCACTGTGGTGTGAGACCCCCTGATGGGAGAATCCGAGGCTCTTAGCCGTGGGAAAGGTACACAGCCCAGCAATGTGACTGTCTTCTGTGCCTCACCAATATTTATAGCGGATGCCTGGGAATTGCGTTGCAGGCTGGCCATAATGCTGCAGAGGGGTGAATATATGCATATATATACTGTGCATGCAGATCAGGAGCCACGTACATCCCAGGTGCTTGCGGCTGGCTCAGGGTGTGTAAATACAGGCGAGGGAGCCATGTTTTACCTGTGCATTTTTGCCCTCTACATGTGACCCTCATTCCTCTGTGGTGTGAGACCCCCTGATGGGAGAATCTGAGGCCCTTAGCCGTGGGAATGGTACACAGCCCAGCAATGTGACCAATACACACACACACACACACACACACACACACACACACACACACACACACACACGACTGTTCCTGGGTAACACTATAATGCAGTGCCAGATGTTTCGTGCTGCAGTGGTCAGCATTGTTTTCCAGCGACTGCGGAACAGCTGGATCGTCACATGCTTGCTTCAGGCTATCCATAAGCTGGTAACCAGTAATCACCATGTCTAATGCATGGTATGCGCATGTGAGAACTAAAATCACTGTACAAAGGAGGCCTCACATATTTGTGTTTTCTGGCGCGTAACTTGCATTGCGTCTCTTGCTTTTCCCGTTTCTACGCGCTTGATGTGCGTCGATACAGCTGACAACAGATACTTACATTGATGCGGGCACGTTTGTAAGTGCAGTGAGGTGTGTTTACTAAATCCGATATAATAAAAAGATAACCCTGCTCCTTACCTCTACAGGGGAAATTCAAGTGTTTTGCGCACCGGCGGCCACTAGATGGCACACGATGGAGCAATTCAAGTGTTGGTTCGGGCGCGCACATCACTGTTATATTGCTCCGTTATTTTGATGGGATGGTAACTAGCGTTTTTTATAAATGCATCTACCAAGGGGGCAGATGTATTAAGCCTGGAGAAGTGATAAGTGCAAGGTGATAACGCAGCAGCCAATCGGCTCCAATATGTAAATCGACAGGAGCTGATTGGCTGGTGCGTTATCACCTTGCACTTATCACTGCTTAATACATCTGCCCCCTCGTGCCTTAACGCTCCGGGCTTGTGGCTTAAAGAGCATTAAACACACATTGCAAATGGCAGTGTGCATGTAGCCTGCGGTGCTTCTGGTGAATGGCTTATTAGCTGTTAACAAGTTTGGTTTAGCTCGTTAATAGTCTCCTGTGCTGCTGGGAAGGGAGGGTCACATCTGTCTGGGCGTGCTGTACACGTGTCTCCATTGTCACCGGTCTTGTGACTTGTATTACCTGTCTGTGATCCTATCTGGCACCTGTCCCCGGAGATGCGGCTCTGCGAGGTGGGGGCTGTGCAGTCTCCCAGTGCTTCCTGCCCCCCGCTTCTCTCGGGAGCTCTTATTTTTTCCTGGCTGTCTGAGATCTACCTACGACGTCTTTATAGAACAGTGGACACGTATTACAATAAATTCTGTTACAATAATGATAATAATGAAAACAGATTATTTGGGTGGAAATTTGCAATACAGAGCAAGTGCACCGTAATAAATGCAGTGGCTGATGCGGATTGGGATGAAAGTTGGGTTTGCAGACGGAACGTGCATGTGCTCACACTCCGCGCCCAGTAGCCGAGCGTACGCATCCGGCGGGAATTCAGAATCATGCACAATTCATTTGTACACCCCCTCCCCAACTTGGCAGCTGTCTGCGGAGAAGTAGGAGGATCACGGTCCTGTTTAGTGAAGCCTAGATCCCGCTCGGTAATCGATTAAAGCGCTGAGGAATGTGTGTGCGCTATATAAATAACCGGTAATAAATAATACCCCTTTCAGATTCACATAATCCGGGTCACACCCGGGAATGTCTACACAGGTGCGACCCACTAATCCCTGGGCGCCAATTTCCTCTTTTTTTCCACATTTCTATATCTAGTTCAGTCTAACAAGGAACTCGGTGAAACAGGCTGCCCTTCTTCAGAAGTTTCTTATCTCACTCTATCTAATACCTATAAAATAGCGCAGGAGGAGAGTATTTGTTTGATATCTATCTATCTATCTATCTATCTATCTATCTATCTATCTATCTATCTATCTATCTATCTCTCTCTCAAATTAGTGCCTTTCCTATCTTAGAAGTCTCGATTAGCCCTGCAAACGGACTGCATTTGTGTGTCTCTTAATGATGACTATAACTGATTTTGCATATAAGAGTAAGGGATATAAAGCCTCTTCGTTATCCCTTCTCACTGACAGGATCAGCGTATGCGTGTTCCACTACTGGTTTCTGTCATGGCCGTAGTACTGCACATGTATGACCTTAGGAGTGTTACGTGGAATTGCGTCAATCATGTGACAGCTGTGTTGTAATTTTGCATTGTACGTCTTCCTGTCACAGTGCTGGGTAGCGGTGTGAGTAACCCACGCTGTATTGTGTTTCTAGTGATAACGCCCGTATCCTGGCCGCAGCCAACTTTTTCCTTTCTCAGTGACTGATGTCATTTTCTGAGGAAGTTACTTTCTAATAATCTGTATTCTGGGACACCAGATCTCTTGTATGATAAACTCTCTGCAGAAAGGTGAATGCACCTATAACGTTTCTGGTTTATCTCCTTAAAATAATTTTTTTGTTTTATAGGATTGGAGGCTGCCTCCTGCAACTTTTACTAAGCAGATTGGTTCATCTTTCTTTCTTATCTCTTTCTTTCAGCCATGTATTTATATCATCTAGCTGAGCTGGTTATGGCTGATTGCCTATGATATGAAGCACTTCTGCTGTGTCCCCTTCATTGGATTAAACCTATTTTAGGGGTCATTCCATGTCCGATCACCCAGAAAAATCTCATTGCCACCCACCCATGATACTTTGTACACTTGATACTACCACTTAGCTACAAACCCATGTTAACATTTTTCTTCTCTTAGTTTTTGAGATCTAGGGGGTAAAAGTTTCGAAAAACTGCTGGTAAATGCCGCTCCTGATTAGGGAGGCCAATCCCGGGCCGTTTTTTCAATCCCGGGATTCAGGATTGAAAAACGGTCAATCCCGGGATTGCAGTAGGGACCAGTGAAAGATGTAGTGAGCAGCGCTGGAGGGAGGGTGTAGGTAGCGGTGCTGGAGGTAGGGAGGGGGTAGGCATAGGCGCGCGCAGACACTGACAGGCGGGTGCCGCTCCGGAGACTCCCAGGCGGCCCAGGTAAGCAGTCTATGTCCAGGACAGGTGTGGTGAGAGAACACTATAATGCCGTGCCGTGGAGAAGTCCGGAGCGGCACCCGCCTGTCAGTGTCTGTGCACACCTATGGGGGTAGGTAGTGGTGCGTGAGGGAGGGTGTAGGTAGTGGCGCGGGAGGGTTGGTAGCGGCGCAGGAGGGAGGGAGGGTGGGTGTAAGTAATAACACTTACTATTAGGCGGCCGGCCGCGGCAGCCATGGACACACTGAACACGGCGGCATTTCAAATGAAGCGCCGGCCGCCAGCCAACCAGAGCTGGTGGTCCGGCAGCCAATCAGGGAAGCTGCCGCAGCAGTCGCGCCTGATTGGCTGCCGCCTGATAGTAAGTGTTATTACTTACACCGTCCCGCCCTCCCGCGCCGCTTCCAACCCTCCCGCACATGCGCACTGTAATCCCTTGAATCCCGGGATTGGAGGCTCCAATCCCGGGATTCAAATCCCGGCATTTTTGGGCCCAAATCCCGGGATCCCGCCGATCCCCCCCCCGATCCTGGGATTGGCCTCCCTACTCCTGATGCTCCGATTTTATGAGATGTATCTGGGATAAAATTCCTATTCAGTCCCTAATCCACGGATCACTTTGACAAACGGTCAAAATGTTAATCACAATATGGATATTCCAGTAAAAAATGTTTGCTCAATCTTGCCTGACTCCAAGAGTTCATTATTCATTCCTATACCTCATACGTGCCAAAAACAATAAAATTAGGGGGTTCAATTAGCATTATCACCCTAAGGCAGATGAGTTATCGTGTCCCTTTTTTGTTTAAATTGAACCTTAAAGTGTACTTTAAAAGGCTATGAAAGAAAAATAATGGAATTTTGATTGCCTGTAAGAGTATTTCAAGGTGTAATTAAAGTTCTCTTTATAAACCAAAATTACCATTGGGTATAATTTTGCCCACCAGGAAAGTCTTTGAATCTTTATACAGGTACGCCACTGATAATCCATTATCGGTGGTATCCTGACCGAACCCCGCTCCACCCTCCCCTGCAGCCTAATTCTACCAAGAATGCCTTCCACAACCTAGCTCTAAGCCTGCAGCCCGACTCCCTCCCCCCATCCACCCCCTGCAGCCTAATTAATACCCCTTTTCCACTAAAAGCACGTGTCGCCTGATACGGCTGCATCCCGTGCTACAGCCCCTTTTGAATAGCGCTCACCAACCCGGCATATTGCCGGGTTGGTGATGCTACTACTGACGCGGCAGGGGCGGCGCTGGGAGTTCACACGGTCTCCCAGCCCGCCCTCCCTATACACTGAGAACGGGAGCTGTGTCGCCTCGACCTGGCGCCCGTTCACACTAGACAGCTCGCCGGGTTGAACACGTGTTCAACCCGGCTAGCTACCCGGGTAGGATTCCCGGATCAATTGATCCGAGGAACCTTTTTCCACTAGGGCAAAACACGGGTAAATGTGCGCCTCCCGCGCATTTACCCGTGTTTCTAAGAGCTAGTGGAAAAGGGGTATTAGGTTCCTGCTTCCTATTTAAATCCTCCCACAGCCTATCTAAGCGCCACCGCTTAACTTCCCCCGGCACCTGATGTGTCCGAATTAAAAGAGGTGCCGGAAAATCGAGGGTCTACCTGTATTTCTCTATATATGTGCAGATTCCTTTTTACATGTGGGGGGTATTTAGTTAGCCACAATAACCCGTTTTTGCACAATAAACTGTGACTTCACCGCAAATCCCGAAACGCCCTATTCAGTTAGCCATAATAATTTATCGGCGATAATTTTACCACAAATTTCACTTCACCTACTCGGAGAAGGTGCAAACTTGGGGAAAATCTCTATTTTAAGGTAAAATGTCGGGATATGGTTCAGAACCCCTGGGACACCCCCCTCATGACTAATTAGGCACTTTGACGTTTTTACTATTATTTTTAGTTGTCTAATAATATGTCATTTTTGGGTTGAAAAAGTGCAAAGTGTTGGAATTTTGGGTTCAATGTATAGGACAGGTATATTGGGGTGCTTTTGTGAGTGGGACAAGTGTTTTTAGGCTTGCAGATAGGAGTTGTCTTTTTCCTGTTGTTGTTGTTGTTGTTGTTGTTGTTGTTTTTTTTAAGTGTTCTAAAATGACCCAAATACACTCATACTCATGTTTATGTACACCGAATGTAATAGGCACTTATTTTGCTAAACAAATAGCTTTTTATCATTTTTATTTTATTTTTTTCAATTTACAAAAAAAAAAAATGCATATAACAATAATTTGACTTAAGTACCTAAAATCTATTTAATATAACCTCTAGTACACTTCTATACTGTTATTCTATGTTTGACTTATTTGGGGGTCAGGTTGATTTGCCCATTTTCACTGACTTTTCACAGCAAGAATATTCATGCAAGTCCTGCATAAAGTTTTTTCTGGATTTTGGAATTGAATAGGTGTGATAATGGGAGCGTTCATACCCGTGTAAAGCCATTGTCGCACAAAAAATTGTTGTGGTTTCGTGGCTAATTGAATACCCCCCCCCCCATAGTCTTGGACAATTCATACTAAATTACGGACTTTCAAGAATTCATTTTCATTAATGCATGAGCCCAAAAATATTAGAATTTTGATAAATTTATTCTTGGGTGATAATAAAAATTTCTATTTTTCCTTATAAAGAAACTTTTTTATTTTTTTTCAAGCGACATTTATTGAGTTTGCAATGCAGCACAACAAGAAAACAAGAGACAATAGAGATGACATATATACCGTTACACATTCCCAAAATGATTCCTAACGGACGGTAAAACGGGAAATAAATTACAACTTCTACTATAGGAATATTTATTACCAGTATTTCTGTACATTTTGATTTAGGCTAATAAAAAAGGCCTATTTCATAAACTAGTTCAAGTATTACATACGTCGGCTCATTAATCTTACGTGTTTAACACGGATGTCTGATGTCTATCTGAAGTTGGGACTGTACTGCTGCTGTACGTAATCATCTTCCTTATCAGGGAAGCAATACTGTTCTTCCTTCCAGTACCCTTTGTGGTAGGGGGATCCGGTCTCTAGGTCGACCACTATTCGTCGACAGGGGTTCTAGGTCGACAGGTCAAAGGTCGACATGAGTTTTTCACAATTTTTATTTTTTATTTTTTGAGCCTTTTCATACTCAACGATCCACGTGGACTACAATTGGGAACGGTAACCTTGCCCAAAGTATGGCGAGCTAAGCTGGTACACTAATCGGGGTTCCCGGTAACTCTACTAAGAAAACGACACAAACCCCCCCCCCCCCAAAAAAAAAAAAAACTCATGTCGACCTAGCATCCCTGTCGACCTAGTTACTGTTGACCGTCGACCTAGTTACTATCTACCTTCCATACCACAACCGTGATAGGAGGGCTGACAGAGGCAATTATATTGCACACAGGAACATAACCGATGTTGTCTTTCTTCTGTAGAAGACTGCATACTGCTCGTCTGGATCCCGGCCGTCACAGTACCGACGCCAGGATCCCAACAGGGGCACCATAGCGCCACGAGCCTGCGAGGGGCTTTGTTGCGCTCGCCCCACTGCCGGCATACCACCGCTCGGGATGCCGATGGGATACTGACAGTCTTCATCTCAAGCGTACCGAATCTGTAGAGGCCATTAAAAATGATTTGAGTATTTAAAACTTGAACTAGTTTATGAAATAGGCCTTTTATATTGGTCTAAATCAAAGTGCACAGAAATACTAGTAGTAATATTCCGATAGCTCAAATTGACTGAGGCGCTAATTAAGTCACCTGCGGCCAGGCGTGGATAAGCGGTGCCTTGTGGACGGAGTTCGAGAACCACTGCCCTATACAGATGTAGGACACTACACTCCCAACGTGCCATGACTGTAATACTGTGCTGTGATATGACATACTTATGTGTGATCCGGTTTAGCTTGCACAGTATATAGTACAATTCTGCGCAATGCCCGACTGCGCACACATCCGCTAGTTGCACTACATTGTGGGATGCGCTGACCGACACCAGGAATAGAGTCCTACGTACAGTATATATCTAACGCCTCTTGTGGTCTGTCCCCAGGGAACATCGTGGAGTGGTGTCTACCTCAGGACATGGACCTGGAAGGGGTGGAATTCAAATCCATGGCCAGCGGCTCGCACAGAGTCCAGTCGGATTTTATGTAAGTGGCTGGATGAGTTTACAGAGGCTGGAACTAGTCTCCTATAGTAGCCAGTGCGGCTGGGCCAGGCAGAAGAGGGGGCAATGCATATAAATGATTCCTGTTTTTTCTAAGTAAGACTGGGGAAGATGTGTTGAGCTTTCCTGCCCATAGCAACCAATAGACTTTTAACCGGCATTTATCAAGTACATTCTATACAAGGATAGGTTAAAGTTGCTTAACGAGCCACCGTGCCTGAAGCGTGGCGAGCGTCCGTTTGGTTCCCTTCTTCCTGCCTTGCTCCTCCCCCTCTCCTGCCCTGTCAAGTGACAGGTCCTCTAGCCCACTTGAATTTAGCCCTAACCTTGGTACATTGGTGTAAATGGTGACCTATAGCTACCATGAAACCTACAGCTACCAAACTTTTTTCTCTGACGTCCTAGTGGATGCTGGGTACTCCGTAAGGACCATGGGGTATAGACGGGCTCCGCAGGAGACTGGGCACTCTTAAAAGAAAGATTAGGTACTATATCTGGTGTGCACTGGCTCCTCCCTCTATGCCCCTCCTCCAGACCTCAGTTAGTATCTGTGCCCGGCCAGAGCTGGTTGCACACTAGGGGCTCTCCTGAGCTTCCTAGAAAAGAAAGTATTTGTTAGGTTTTTTATTTTCAGTGAGATCTGCTGGCAACAAACTCACTGCTACGTGGGACTGAGGGGAGAGAAGCGAACCTACCTGCTTGCAGCTAGCTTGGGCTTCTAAGGCTACTGGACACCATTAGCTCCAGAGGGATCGAACACAGGCCCAGTCCTCGGTCGTCCGGTCCCGGAGCCGCGCCGCCGTCCCCCTTGCAGAGCCAGAAGAACGAAGAGAAGTTGAAAATCGGCGGCTGAAGACTCCGGTCTTCATTAAGGTAGCGCACAGCACTGCAGCTGTGCGCCATTGCTCCCTTAGCACACCACACACTCCGGTCACTGATGGGCGCTGGGGGGGGGGCGCCCTGGGCAGCAATTAGATTACCTTACTTGGCGAAAAGCACATAATACAGTCTGATAAACTGTATATGTGCATTAACCCCCGCCATTAAAGTACATAAAAGGACAGAAGCCCGCCGCTGAGGGGGCCGGGCCTTCTTCCTCAGCACACCGGCGCCATTTTCTCTTCACAGCTCAGCTGGAAGGAAGCTCCCCAGGCTCTCCCCTGCAGTATCCTGGTACACAAAGGGTAAAAAAGAGAGGGGGGGCACATAAATTTAGGCGCAAAACTGTGTATATAAGCTGCTATAGGGGAAAAATCACTCAGTATAGTGTACATCCCTGTATTATATAGCGCTGTGGTGTGTGCTGGCATACTCTCTCTCTGTCTCTCCAAAGGGCCTGGTGGGGGAACTGTCTTCAAATAGAGCATCCCCTGTGTGTGTGGTGTGTCGGTACGCGTGTGTCGACATGTCTGAGGTAAAAGGCTCCTCTAAGGAGGTGATAGAGCGGATAAGTGTGTGGGAGGGTGTCTCCGTCAACAACGCCGACACCTGTTTGGATATGTGTAAGTGCTGAGGTAAAATTATTGCACAAAAGGTTAGGGAACAGAAAGGAAATCTACCCTGGTCTGTCCCTGTGTCACAGAGTCCTTCAGAGTCTCTCTATGCTCACTATCCAAAATAACAAAGTATCGACACGGAGTTTAACTCCACTGTCGACTACGATAATGCAAAGTTACAGCCAAGAGGGCTAAAAGATATTCAATATACAATTATTGGAATAAAAGATGATTTGCATATCACTGATGACTCATCTGTCCCTGACACGAGAGTACTCATGTTAAGGGGAAGAATGCTGAGGTAAATTTCCCTCCTCTCATGAGGAAAAAGAGCGTGAATCTCCAGACAAGAGACTGCAGCTTCCCACATGAGAATTCTCAGGCTGTATCCTTTCCCCACTAGGGCCAGGATGTGTTGAGAATCTTCCCCTTGGGTGTCCTGTTTGCACTAGCTATTCTCAGGGATCCTGCAGATAGTGTGCACATTCTACTATACTACCCAGACCGGCGATTGTGTCGGCATGGGTTTATAGCGCTGTGGCAGCGTGGACAGGTACCTTATCAGCAGAGATTGAGACCCTAGTATGCATATAAATATTTTAAGATGCTGTCTTAAGTGATAGATATATAATTATAAAGCATGCCCAAAGGGACATGAGTATACTGGGTCCTAGAGACAAAAGCTATGTCGATTTCTGCTTGACGTGTCCTGTAGAATATACATTGGACAGATGATGCCGACTTAAGAGGCATATGGAAGGCTGAGGATTGTGTGGAGAAAGGTTCTCGGGCCTGGTCTCCACAGCTATAGCTGGTAATTCTGATATTTTGCCTTATATTCCTGCACAGCCTAGGAAAGCACGACGACATTAAATGCAGCTTTTCGAATAAAGAAACAAGAAAGTCTGAGGTGCGTCCTTTCTTGTCAGAGCCGGGGGCAGAGGAAAGAAGCTGTACAACACAGCTAGTCCCCAGGAACAGAAGTCCTCCCCAGCCTCTACAAAAATCCACCGCATGTCGCTGGAGCTCCACAGGCGGAGCTAGGCCCGGTGGGGACATGCCTTCGTAAGTTCAGCCACAAGTGGGTTCACTCCCTGTTAGATCCCTGGGCAATAGAAATTGTATCGCAGGGATACAGGCTGGACTGTGAGAAGATGCCCCCTCACCGAGGACCCGGCGGGCTTCCCCCCAAGAGAGGGAGCCAGTGTTAACTGCAATTTGTAAATTGTATCTTCAACAGGTGGTGGTCAAGGGTCCCCTCCTTCAACAAGAGGGTGTTATTATTCGACCATGTTATAATCCCGAAACCAGACGGTTCGGTTAGACCCATATTGAATTAAAATCCCTGAACATATACCTGAAAAGGTTCAGGTTCAAGATGGAATCGCTAAGAGCGGTCATTGCAAGCCTGAAATGAATCTGGACATAAGGGATGCATACCTTCGTGTCCCCATTTATCCACCTCATCAGGCGTACCTCAGAATTGCGGTACGGGATTGTCATTACCAATTTCACCAAGGTAATGGCGGATATGATGGTGCTCCTGCGGAAGCAAGGTGTCACTATTATCACATACTTGGATGATCTCCTCATAAAAGCGAGATCAAGAGAGCAGTTGCTGGACAGCGTATCACCTTCTCTGGAAGTGAAACGGCAACACGACTGGATTCTATATATTCCGAAGTCGCAGTTGGTTCCTACAGCTCATCTGCCTCGCCTAGGCATGATCCTAGACACAGACCAGAAGAGGGTTTATCTCCCGATAGAGAGAGCTCAGGAGCTCATGACCCTGGTCAGGAATCTATTGAAAACCAAAACAGGTGTCAGTGCTTCACTGCACTCGAGTCCTGTGAAGGATGATGGCATCATACGAGGCCATCCCCTTCGGCTGGTTCCATGCAAGGACAATGGAACTTACTGGACAAGTGGTCCGGATCACATCTTCAGATGCATTGGTTAATCACCCTATCCCCCAGGGCCAGGGTGTCTCTACTGTGGTGGCTGCGGAGTGCTCACCTTCTCGAGGGCCGCAGATTCGGCATTCAGGACAGGGTCCTGGTGACCACGGATGCAAGCCTCCGAGGGTGGGGGGCAGTTACACAGGGAAGAAAATTCCAGGGTTTGTGGTCAAGCCAACAGACTTGCCTTCACATCAATATCCTGGCACTAAGGGCCATATACAACGCCCTAAGTCAAGCGGAGTTCCTGCTTCGCGACCAACCGGTTCTGATCCAGTCAGACCGCAGGGGCTCATGTAAACCGCCAGGGCGGCACAAGGAGCAGGGTGGCGAGGGTAGAAGCCACCAGAATTCTTCGCTGGGCGGAGAATCAAGTAAGCGCACTGTCAGCAGTGTTCATTCCGGGAGTGGACACGACCTCCACCCGGGAAAGTGGTGACTTCATCAGGAAGTCTTCACGCAGTTTTGCAAATTGATGGAAACTGCCTCAGGTGGACTACATGGCGTCCCACCTCAATAAAAAGATAAAAAAGGTTTTACGCTGGGTCAAGGGACTCTCAGGCGATAGCTGTGGTCGCACTAGTAACACCGTGGGTGTTCCAGTTGGTCTATATATTCCCTCCTCTTCCTCTCAGACCCAAGGGCTGAGAATTGTAATAAACGGAGGAGTGTGAACAATATTCTTTGCTCCGGATTGGCCAAGAAGGACTCGGTACCCGGAACTGCAAGAAATGCTCTCAGAGGACCCATGGCCTCTGCCTCTCAGTCAGGACATGTTGCAACAGGGACCCTGTCTGATCCAAGACTCACCGCGGCTGCGTTGGACGGCATGGCGGTTGAACGCCGGATCCTAGCGGAAAAGGGCATTCCGGATGCAGTTATTCCTACGCTGATAAAGGCTAGGAAAGATGTGACAGCAAGACTTTTTCACTGTATATGGCGAAAATAGGTTGCTTGGTGTGTGGCCGGGAAGGCCCTACAGAGGAATTCCAGGGGGGTCGATTCCTGCACTTCCTACAGTCAGGAGTGACTATGGGCCTAAAATTAGGGTCCATAAAGGCCAAGATTTCGGCCCTATCCCTTTTTCTCTCAAAAAGAACTGGCTTCACTGCCTGAAGTTCGGACGTTGTTACAGGGGTGCTGCATATTCAGCCCCTTTTGTGCCTCCAGTGGCACCTTGGGATCTTAACGTGTGTTGGATTACTAAAATCCCACTAGTTTGAGCCACTTAAGACCGTGGAGCTAAAATATCTCACGTGGAAAGTGGTCATGCTTTTGGCCTTAGCTTGGACTAGGCGTGTGTCAGAATTGGCGGCTTGTCAGAATTGGCGGATTTGTCATGTAAAAGCCCATATCTGATCTTCCATATGGAAAGGGCAGAATGGAGGACTCGTCCCCAATTTCTCCCTAAGGTGGTATCATCGTTTCATTTGAACCAACCTATTGTGGTGCCTGCGGCTACTAGGGACTTGGAGGATTCCAAGTTGCTAAACGTAGTCTGGGCCCTGAAACTTTATGTTTCCAGGACGGCTAGAGTCAGAAAAACTGACTCGTTATTTATCCTGCATGCACCCAACAAGCTGGGTGCTCCTGCTTCAAAGCAGACTATTGCTCGCTGGATCTGTAGCACGATTCAGCTTGCACATTCTGCGGCTGGACTGCCGCATCCTAAATCAGTAAAAGCCCATTCCACGAGGAAGGTGGGCTCTTCTTGGGCGGCTGCCTGAGGGGTCTCGGCTTTACAACTTTGCCGAGCTGCTACTTGGTCGGGTTCAAACACTTTAGCAAAATTGCTCATTCGGTGCTGCAGAGTCATCCGCACTCTCCCGCCCGTTTGGGAGCTTTGGTATAATCCCCATGGTCCTTACGGAGTACCCAGCATCCACTAGGACGTCATAGAAAATAAGAATTTACTCACCGGTAATTCTATTTCTTGTAGTCCGTAGTGGATGCTGGGAGCCCGTCCCAAGTGCGGACTCTCTGCAATACATGTATATAGTTATTGCTTAACTAAAGGGTTATTGTATGAGCCATCTGTTGAGAGAGGCTCAGTTATTGTTCATACTGTTAACTGGGTATAGTTATCACGAGTTGTACGGTGTGATTGGTGTGGCTGGTATGAGTCTTACCCTGGATTCCAAATCCTTTCCTAGTAATGTCAGTTCTTCCGGGCACAGTTTCCCTAACTGAGGTCTGGAGGAGGGGCATAGAGGGAGGAGCCAGTGCACACCAGATATAGTACCTAATCTTTCTTTTAAGAGTGCCCAGTCTCCTGCGGAGCCCGTCTATACCCCATGGTCCTTACGGAGTACCCAGCATCCACTACGGACTACGAGAAATAGAATTACCGGTGAGTAAATTCTTATTTTTTTTGTCAAAGCTTTATTTGCAAATGAACACTTCTTCCCCCCCCCCCCCCCCCCCCCTTTTTTATTTTTATTTTTTACATATTTTGTAATTGTCTGCCAGTGAATGTAGGTCGCCACAGAAAGGTCACCCCATACAACCATCTTGTTTCTTCGTGGCTGAACTCTAAATTACTTTTAATTCTTACTACATTTTATTTCTTCTGGTGACAGTGACGTGTTATTTAATTATGCTTTAATCCCTTTGTCATTTTTTTCTAAATGACCCGGAACACCTCCCCCGCACCTGGCCGGCGGCCGGCATTTCTACTATACGTATTTACTCCCAAGAACAAGATCATAAACTATTTCTAGAGCACAAAGTAAATATTTGCCGGCAAACTTTTTTTGTTCCCTGGAACTTGATATTCATCCCGATGTATTATTTCAGTGCGCTCTCCCTTCATACGCTCCACATCCTCTAACCTTCTGTTTGTCTGTGGAGAGATTTTCTGGATTCAGATTAATGAGCATTTATTCTTCACACGGATGTGGCCGAGAACTGGCCTGGGTCTTACTATAACCAGTGATACCCCTTTCAGACCGCCATTGGCAGGTCACACCCGGGAGCCGTTCACGGGGGCTTGCCGTGTGTGACCCGCCTGAGGCCCCTACCACACTTGTGTCCCCAGCCTGGCATATTGCCGGGTTGGTGACGTCAGCGGTGACACCAGTCCATACAGTGTGAACGGGAAACTTGGTCGTATCGACCCGGCAACCCGTTCACACCACACAGCGACCTGGGTTGAAGCCGTATTCAACCCTGGTCGCTCGACCCATCATCCCTGGGCTCTTTCAGTCTGCACAGCAACCCACGTTAGTGCGCGCTCATGTGCAATAACCCGTGTTACAATCTGGCGGTCCGAAAGGGGTATCACTTTACAATTGCTAATGGAAAAATGCTTAAAAAACCCCCAAATAATACAATCTTTTGTTTTTAAATATCTGGCTAAATTTAGGCGGGATAAAAAACTTAAAATGCAAAGGATGGAATTACTAAGTAATTACCTTTAGCGCTCGTGGTGAGTTGCTTTTCTTATAGCAGCTAATACAACGGGGTTAGTTAGACCCCACAACCAAAATCACAATAAACAAGAAAAAGCGCTAGGAAACTGGATAGAAATATACTAGCAATTTTAATAATGTATTAAACATTCATATGTACTGTTGCAACAGTTATTAAAACAAAGTGTATCTTATTAAAATTTAGGGCATGATATAGCACTGCAAAAAAGTTTTAAAAAGTCCCATATGTTTAGTATGGATTGTATAATGTTGGCCGGTACTCAAGAGAGCTAGTTCATCCCCAAAATTAGTGCCACAGTCCAGGAACGATTTTAAGCGAATGATATATTACCAACTGCAGTTAGGGTGACCTTGCTGGCTTGGTTCAAGATGCCACTTGGTCCAATTAGTCGCTCAGGTCCAGAGTTTGCAGGTACTCAATTCGCTGATGGCAGGGTTCCTATATCCGACTTTTACCAACTGCAGTTGGTAATATATCATTCGCTTAAAATCGTTCCTGGACTGTGGCACTAATTTTGGGGATGAACTAGCTCTCTTGAGTACCGGCCAACATTATACAATCCATACTAAACATATGGGACTTTTTAAAACTTTTTTGCAGTGCTATATCATGCCCTAAATTTTAATTAGATACACTTTGTTTTAATAACTGTTGCAACAGTACATATGAATGTTTAATACATTATTAAAATTGCTAGTATATTTCTATCCAGTTTCCTAGCGCTTTTTCTTGTTTATTGGGATAAAAAACTTCATTTTCCGATTTGGAGCCAGATCCTATTCGGCAATCAGATTGTCAAACACCATTAGCACATGTAACGTTCCCGCTCTGCTTTTTTCCTTTGTAGTTACTTCCGCAAAGGCTGCTACTTCGGCCTGGCTTGCTTTGCCAACATGCCTGTGGAGAGTGAGCTGGAGAGAGGAGCCCGGATGAAGTCCGTGGGGATTCTGTCGCCCTCTTACACACTCCTGTATCGGTACATGCACTTTCTGGAGAACCAAGTCCGGTAAGCAGCGGCCTACAGGTGGAGTGTGTTTTTGTGCAGCGGGGGCAGTAGCGGCGTTAAGCACCAGTGGTGGAGAATTTAAAACTGCTGTGTGTTGCGGCTTGCCACAATCTCCATATGCATTAAGGTGGTCCGCAGTGGATATCGGGCGGGTCCAATGCATATTGTTACACCTGGGGCCACCTCTCACTACTTCCGCCACTGACGGGCGAAGACTTATTCCAGCAGGACGGTAACCCCAGGGCAATATGATAAAAGCTACCTTAGAAGTAACATCCTAAACAGAGCCCTAGAGTGTCCCAGTCAAAACCCAGATATCAACCTAATCCACAATCTAGGGAATGATAAACCAAGGTCACTGATTGTGGTATAACTTTGTCCATATAGACACTGTATTTCTCACTTGTTAGGCAGAGGTTCTATATTTATATATGAAATGTTTCCTGTTCTATCCAGCATGCTATATGGGGTGTAGTATGGTTTGCCGGCGGTCAGGGTCCCGGCGACCAGCATACCGGCGCCGGAATCCCGACCGCCGGCATACCGACAGCGTGGCGAGCGCAAATGAGCCCCTTGTGGGCTCGCTGCGGGCACGGTGGCGCACTACCACGCTATTTATTCTCCCTCCAGGGGGGTCGTGGACCCCCAAGAGGGAGAAAAGATGTCGGTATGCCGACGCCGGTATGGTGGTCGCCCGGCTGCCAGCAACCAGAAGACCACCCGCTATATGTGATCTTTCTTTGTCTGTAACAATTTTTAAACAGATTTTTGGGAGCTCAAATGCGTTAATATTGCATGAGATTTTAGGGTGTAGTAGGGGAGACCTGGTGTACAGAAACCTAGAGACTTCTTATTTTGATGACTGGCTTGCATTCTTATAGGTAACACAAATGCTACTCGCAGATTGGTGACTTGAAACAGGGATATTAATTATGAGGTCTGAAAACAATCACACAATTTTAGCTTTTTTCTTTAAATTGATGGGGCGCAGGAAGGGTGACAGACAATGCTTACCTCTATCACCCAGCCTTCTCTGTGTCCTATCATGCAGGCACCAGCTGGAGATCCCAGGTCATTACACCCCACTGGAGGCATTCTATGAAGACAAGAAGGGGGTGCTACCAGCTGGAGTCAATCCCCAGGCCTGCCAACCTACTGTACACTGGCTGTCCTCTATACACAAGCACCTGTACCCGGAGATGAAGGTCAGACCCTCCCCCTCACTCCCCGCCCCCCAAATAGACAATTTTTTTTTTCTTGTATTGTCTGTCTAGAAGCCTTTCTATTAAGGTTATTTGGAATACTGGGACAAATGTATTAAGCCTGGAGAATTGATAAAGCGGTGATAAGTGGAAGGTGATAACGCACCAGCCAATCATTACAGATTTGCAGAACTGACAGGAGCTGGTTGGTGCGTTATCACTGATTTACCAATTCTGCAGGCTTAATACATCTTCCGCACTGTAACGATAGCAACCAGACTTACAGGTGTAGGTCAGTCATGGCTGAACAGTTGCTACGGGTTCCAGCACACTCACACTTTTCAGTTATACCCCTTTTTCATTAGTGATGCGGGTCACAGCCGGGTGCCTGACACGGGTGCTACTCTGCTGCGACCCGCATCCGAGCTCCCTTTCCCACTGCACTCGCCAACACGGCATATTGCCGGGTTGGTGAAGCGGCAGGGGCGGCGCTGGGAGATCACATGATCTCCCAGCGCCGCCCTTCCGTACACTGTGAACTGGAGCTGCGTCGCATCGACACGGCTTCCGTTTACACTGCACAGCTTACCGGGTTGAACTCGTAAGCTACCCGGGTAGGATTCCCGGATTACTTGATCCGGGTTTTTGCAGAAGGAGCTGTTTCCACTAGCAAAAAACACGTGCATTTACCCGTGTTTTTTGAGCTAGTGGAAAAGGGGTATAAGTATCCCCCAGAGTAGCAAGAATAATTTACAGCTCCGCCTCACAGGTTCCGAATAATATCTGGATTTCTTGTGACCCGCCTGGGGCCTCAGGGGTCTTTTTACTAAGCCGTAGAGAGAGATAAAATACCATCCAATCAGCTACTAACGCAGACTATCATTTTTCAAGCACAGCCTGTAACATGGCAGTTAGAAGCTGATTGGTTGATACTGTATCTCTCTCCAAGGCTTAGTAAATAGACCCTGAGTGCGGTTTGAGGATGTATGTAACTTTCATCTTCCAACTTCATATCAGCCTTCCTGACAATGGTCAGGTTGCAGTTGGATTAATATCCGAGATTGTCGTCGTTTCCATTCTGTATGGGATTAGTAAATTCTGAAACAACTAATCCTGTTTATAAACCCCTTTCGTTATATAGAAGCGAGTTGTGTAAGTGCTCATCGCATGCCTCCCACAGTCTGTGACTAGAAGCCTTTCATCGGAACCACAATCCGGTGGAATGCGGAACTGTTCCGGTTTCATTAATTCTTTTAGGTTCACTGAGATTTGTGTAATTTTTCATTCTTGCATAAATCGTCCTTCTGTTTCAGGAAACGTCATTTTCTGGAAAGTAAGAGAATTTAATTTCTTTTTCTTTTTAAAAAATAAATAAATCTGTGTTGCTCTTGGTTACAGCAACAGATCTGCAATGTAGATACAACTGCATTCCGTTCACAGTTCGCATGTTATAGGTTTGCGGATAGACGAATGCAGAAAAGTGTCTGTCTGGACAACCAGATTCTTAGTGACCAACGCCTTTAATAAGACAGTAGTGGTACGAGCCGTGCCTGCATAGAATATTAGGGATCTATGTACTAAGCCTTGTAGAGCGATAAAGTACTAACCAATCATCTCCTAACCGCCACGTTACAAGCTGTGTTTGATAAATGACAGGAGCTGATTGGCTGGCACTTTATCTCTCTCCAAGGCTTAGCAAATATACCCCGAAGTCACCCAGAAATGAATTGGTTAATAAGTCCTCGCTGTCTCCTCTGGTTGTAGATCACCCACCCCGCCGGCTGCATGTCCCAGTTCATTAAGTTCTTTGGCGAGCAGATCTTCGTCCTGTGGAAGTTCGCGTTGCTACGGAAACGTATCCTGATTTTCTCACCGCCTCCTGTGGGCGTGGTCTGCTACCGAGGTAAGTGCGGCGCCAAAAGTACAATGTACTGTAGGAAATATCTACTGTGGAGCAGAGAGCAATAATGATTGGTAGCCGATACATGTCATGGCCCTTACGGACGGCCTTCTACCCTTCAAAAGGAGCCGCACAATTCCTTTATTCTCGGTGAGGAGATAAAATATTCCATTTAATCAAAGCAAGAGACACTTGGCTGTAGTAACATCCCGACATGCATTATACCGAAGTGTCACACACTGTACAATAGAGCAGGAATGAGCCAGGGGGACCTCTGGTGATGGCTCGGAGGGCCACACGTGGCCGATGGTGTCATCAGTGATCCGATGCTGCATCCGCAGACACCCAGAGATCACTAATGCCAACAGGAGGTGTTTACTTCTATCAGACGCCTCCTGCTGCCAAGATATGATTGTAGTTTTATTGGTGGGTGGACAGGTGTTAGAAAGGGGGGCAGCGTGTCCTGGCGTCTAAGACGCAGTGATATTATAGCGCTGTGAATCAAACCTATGTGAGCAAAACGCACAATAGTCAACCCAAAGTACAGTCTGACAGGTCTATTTGCAAAAGTAAAATCTCTTGAGTTTTGCTGCCCTGTTGCGGACACACAGCCGCCTGTTTATGGAGCGACACGTCAGGAATTTTAATGAAGAATTACCACAAAACAAGCTAAAAAAATGTCACTTGCTAAGATTGGGCGTTGCCCATTATTTCAGTGGGGTAACCAGTATGCTAGAAGCCAGTGGATAAAGGAAAATAGGCTCAGTATTGCTCCCCCCCCCCCCCCCCCCCCAATTTGTGTTCATTATTTTTTGTAAGCCTACTGCTTTGGTAAAATCATTTAATGTTTGTAAGGGTTTTTGTTTTTAAAACATAATCTGTTTTGTTGAAAATTCTAATAAAATAAAATTCTAATAAACTAGTATGATCCAAATGGAAGCAAACGGGACAACTGAAAAGTACATCTATGTAAAACTTATAAATAGGCCACTAAATGCCAGTTATTTTATATCCCATTGCTTAAATAAAATATATTTATATATAAACCATTTGTAATCATTGGAAATTCAGTAGTAAAACAAAGACTAGGTGCTAAAGGACAGAAAGAGAATAGGGCACTGCTCGCAAACTTACAATCTGTAAGGAAATAGGAATTTGATACATGTGGCTAAGCTCTACGTATGCCAAGTTCTTAGAGGTCCGTATAATCCAGTCCTACAGCGATGCCGGCAGCATTTGGCCTGGGGGTCACAGGGCTGTTGGAGTATGGAAGTAACACACGTTCATTTTGTTTGAACTGTGTAGGAGGGAAGTGATTATATAGAGTAATTTTAAGGGGTTAAGTGGGTAATTCTGGAATTTGATAAACTTGCCTGAATGGATTCTTAACAAATGGGGATGGGGGAATAACAGGTTTCTATCGAAAGTGTCTCTAAGAAATCGGAACCTGAGGAGATGAGCGATAAAAACCTGTAGCTTTTATATGAATGTTACCATTATGTTTATTATCATTTATTTTTGTTTTTCCTTCTTGCACAGTTTACTGCTGTTGCTGCCTCGCTAATGTCACTTTACCGGGAGTGGGAGCCTCTGCTCCGGAATCCAAGCCTTTCTTCTATGTAAACGTGGCGGATATAGAGACCCTCGATGACGAAGTTTCCTACGTAGCCTGTACGTATCCACAACTAATTAATTTCTTTGCACTTTAGGAAGACGCATCGGTTTTGGTTACTATTTTAGTGTTCTTTTTCACTAGTCTAAGGAATAATCGGATTAAGAAATATGTTTTCATGAAATGTGTTCAATTAATTTTATATCTGGTGCAAATAATGTTGTGTGCTGTAAATAATGTCTGAAATATTAAACGTTTGACTCATTTGGAATTGCTGTGAGTGCAGGTTCACCATTTCTCTACAAGAACCTTGCAAAGCAGTCACATCTCACCCTTGAGTTTGCTGTCCCTTTATAAATTGAAGGTCTAACCTCTTTAGATTCTTGTTGGAATAACTAAAATCCATTCATTCACGACAAAGCGTAGTAAGTGTGTTATGAATATTGAGCATACCGTAAAGCTACAGGCTAGCAAGGGTATTTACTCCTAGCTGTTTCCATCTCTACAACACATTTGTTCCTCTATTTCCAAGATGTCTGATGAGTGTTGAGTGGTCGTCTTAGCTACTAGACAAGTCGTGACTTCTATCACTCCCATGCCACCCAGCTTCCTGGTTTTTATTTCCCCCAGGTACAACCGAGAAGATCTTTGAGCAGAAGCAGGACCTCTACGACGTCTACGTAGACAACCAAAATGTGAAGACCCACCTGGAACATCTCCAGCCCCTTCTGAGGATCAACAGCGCAGACAAGGAGAAATATCGGCGGCTCAATGACCAACGGTGACTGCCCTTCTTCCTCTTTTCCTACGTTCTCAGAAAGCGGGCAGACTGGTGTCCAGCGTAGTCATGTATGGTATTCTGTTGGACAGGTGTCCTGCACTAGGGCATTTATTTTCTTTCTGGGCAGTAATGCCTGTGTTGCATCTTTTGACTGGTGTGTTAATGAATATGCAGATTAGTTTGTTTCCCCTTCTACACTGTTTAGTAAATTGCCCCTAACAAAGGAATGAAGAGGTGGGTGGGCACTGGGGTAAAATAGAGATTATACAGAAGCTGACAGCCCCTTATAAACAGTTTACAATATGAACGGCTCCTTATAACTGACGCCCATCTCTCTACAGGCAGCTGCTGATGTACACGCGGGAGGTGGACGGAGACTGTACGTCCTGCGAGGAGGAGGATCTCTTCATTTTGTAAGTCCCGCACCGGTTCCAAGTCTTGGATCTCCTAATCCCCAACTCCTGACAACCCCATATTAACCTGAGTTTTTTACTAATATGCGAGACAGGTTTTACGGGTAAGCGCACAGGTTTTCGGGCCAAGATGGCAGCGCTCGGGAGCAGTCACAATATGCAGTGCGCAATGGGAGGAGTCTGTTTCCCAAAGCTAAACAGAAGTATCCTTAAAACACACATTCTTCAATATTTATACATATACACTGATTCATGTCATTATCTATTCATTTAACATATTCAATTAATGAACTTGCTTGGTCATATTGTACAACCATGAAGTCTGTGACCAAAAAAAAGTGTGTGTGTAAAATGGTCGATATTAATTATACTGTCTGTAATCTGGCATTTGATGGATTTAATAGATCTTGATCTGTGTCCATCTTCTCTACTGTGCAAGCAGCAATTTGCTGTGGGAGGACGGTCATCTGTGTGCTTTCGTTTGCAGTATGGAGGCAGTTACATTCCTTGTAGAAGCTGCCAATGGGAGTCATTCCGAGTTGATCGCTCGCTAGCAGTTTTTAGCAGGCGTTCAAACGCATAGTCGCCGCCCACGGGGGAGTGTATTTTCGCTTTGCAGGAGTGCGAACGCCTGTGCAGCAGAGCGGCTGGAAACGCATTTTGTGCAAAACAAGACCAGCCCTATAGTTACTTATCCTGTGTGATGATTGCTGCGATTAATGACGTCAGATAAACGCCCGACCACGCCTGCATTTTTCCAAACACTCCCAGAAAACGGTCAGTTGACACCCAGAAACGCCCTCTTCCTGTCAATCTCCTTGCGACTGAAAGCTTCGCTAGAACCTGTGCAAAACCACGATGCTCTTTGTACCTGTACGTCGCGCGTGCGCATTGCGGTTCATGCATAGATTTGCAGTTTTTTTCACTGATCGCTACGCAGCGAACGGCAGCTAGCGATCAACTCTGAATGACCCCCAATATGCTTTCTTGTGCAGAGGGCTATGATCCTTGTGAGTGCTGTGGGGGGGGAGGGTCATCCATTTTGCCATCTAACGTGGAACCTCTAGTGTCGCCCTCGCAGTCTTTCGCAGGTGTGCGGTGAAAGCTGTTCTTGTACACTGAAATACAATGAATATCCTAGCCATTTCCCAACCTTGCTTGCTATCCATCCCATCCTGACTCTTAAATGCTATAAAGGGGTAAATTTATGAATCTTTAAAAGTTCCGATACTGGTCAAGCAATACACTTGCACCAGATCTGGGGGGTAACCCGCACCGAGATTTGTAAATTATGGTGTCAGTCGCACAGTTGGAGTGCCTATTATAATTTCTGATTATACCCTGTTATAGGGATTCACATATATAAATTACATATGAGAAATTTTTTTATTTTTTTTATTTTTATTTTATTAGAAGGCTCATAAAGGTGTTACCCACTGGTTTAAACAAGGATATAGAGTCAAATCCCCATAGGGAGGGGAAAAGGAAAAGAAACCAGATAAATTTAAGGTGCACTCATCCAACTACTGAATCGTTGATAAGAATATTGTTGTGGACCATATATATCCCTAGCAGCAATAACCGATAAAGGCTTAAATGCTCAATGGCCTAAAATTAATATAGAGGTTTATTTTGTTGTTTACTTATATGGGACTCAATTGTCCCTTATTGAAATTAGAGCGAAATAATATTAAAATTTATAGAATAAGAAATAGAGAGCAGAAGGTGACAGAAATAGAATGATCAGTGAATAAAGATTTAAAAACAAAGCTGATGTGTCTTTCCCTGCTTATGTTTTCCTGTGTTAATTTCAATTATGCATTCACATACCTATATTAATGCAGCACTGTATCAGTGCTATCCTTATATGAGACCTGCAGTTTTCATATTCATTGGAGCCTATTGTGTTAAGATAGGGGGAAATATGTTGTCCTAATTCAAGGTTACAAATTGTTACATTAAAATGTAACCAAATTTTATTTCCCCACTCCTGGCCTTCAGGCTGTAATTGTGATAACTTAGTTCCAATTTCATACACGGGGGAGTAAAACAATGTTGCTGATTGTGTGACTTTATACCTGAAATCCTAAAACTGTCACGTAGTGCAGAGAACGCTGATATGATATTATATAATTAGATTTAATGTTTGAGAGACCTGGTGGGGATGTATCTGGGTGGATAATTTCATAACCCTATATTAAGGGCTGTTTGCTATATAGGTCTGGATCATCCCTGACCCTAATTACATAAATAAATGTGCTGGTGGAATGAGTTTAGTATATCCCAAATGAGGTTAATCCACAGTGTTTATGCTCAGCAGTGTTGAAATTGTGTCCATACTGGACATATTAGTGGCACTTAAATGTTGCTGATTGCGTTCGAATAAATTATAATTACTGTAGATGCCACGGGATCATGCCCCTATTTGACAAATATCTGCAATACACACACCATAGCACTAAATGCCCGCTAGACACAGAAAGAATCTTGTGACTAGCTATAGCACCAATGTCTCTCCTATTTGATATATATGTCAGCTAGCCCACTGCGTGTGAATGGGATTACAGGTGTATCGGAATACGTTCAGAAACTCCTCTATAACATGAGTGGATCCGTTCAGAAACTCCTCTATAACATGAGTAGATTTGGCTCCTAATAGTACACTAAAGGTCTCACATATATATTGGATATCAATAGCACATTTTATACATTATTAACAATGCGGGAACACATAGCTAAAGCCTATGCGCATTTCACTCGTACAGAGCTTCCTCAGGGCACTATAGTAGTATTACTAGTACTATAGTGCCCTGAGGAAGCTCTGTACGAGTGAAATGCGCATAGGCTTTAGCTATGTGTTCCCGCATTGTTAATAATGTATAAAATGTGCTATTGATATCCAATATATATGTGAGACCTTTAGTGTACTATTAGGAGCCAAATCTACTCATGTTATAGAGGAGTTTCTGAACGGATCCACTCATGTTATAGAGGAGTTTCTGAACGTATTCTGATCACCTGTAATCCCATTCACACGCACTGGGCTAGCTGACATATATATCAAATAGGAGAGACATTGGTGCTATAGCTAGTCACAAGATTCTTTCTGTGTCTAGCGGGCATTTAGTGCTATGGTGTGTGTATTGCAGATATTTGTCAAATAGGGGCATGATCCCGTGACATCTACAGTAATTATAATTTATTCGAACGCAATCAGCAACATTTAAGTGCCACTAATATGTCCAGTATGGACACAATTTCAACACTGCTGAGCATAAACACTGTGGATTAACCTCATTTGGGATATACTAAACTCATTCCACCAGCACATTTATTTATGTAATTAGGGTCAGGGATGATCCAGACCTATATAGCAAACAGCCCTTAATATAGGGTTATGAAATTATCCACCCAGATACATCCCCACCAGGTCTCTCAAACATTAAATCTAATTATATAATATCATATCAGCGTTCTCTGCACTACGTGACAGTTTTAGGATTTCAGGTATAAAGTCGCACAATCAGCAACATTGTTTTACTCCCCCGTGTATGAAATTGGAACTAAGTTATCACAATTACAGCCTGAAGGCCAGGAGTGGGGAAATAAAATTTGGTTACATTTTAATGTAACAATTTGTAACCTTGAATTAGGACAACATATTTCCCCCTATCTTAACACAATAGGCTCCAATGAATATGAAAACTGCAGGTCTCATATAAGGATAGCACTGATACAGTGCTGCATTAATATAGGTATGTGAATGCACAATTGAAATTAACACAGGAAAACATAAGCAGGGAAAGACACATCAGCTTTGTTTTTAAATCTTTATTCACTGATAATTCTATTTCTGTCACCTTCTACTCTCTATTTCTTATTCTATAAATTTTTATATTATTTCGCTCTAATCTCAATAAAGGACAATTGAGTCCCATATAAGTAAACAACAAAATAAACCTCTATATTATTTTAGGCCATTGAGCATTTAAGCCTTTATCGGTTATTGCTGCTAGGGATATATATGGTCCACAACAATATTCTTGTCAACGATTCAGTAGTTGGATGAGTGCACCTTAAATTTATCTGGTTTCTTTTCCTTTTCCCCTCCCTATGGGGATTTGACTCTATTTATGAATCTTTGTTTTTAAAGATCTAAAACTCACTGGTCTGTGCCAGTCTTTAATTGTGATCTTGTGCGTCATAGACAGCACAAGTTGTGCTGCAGCTATAACGCAGATTGGAGATATCGGGAACAAATGATTATTTCATTATGTGGGCGGTCTATAGGGCAATCTGATTCCAATCCCCATTACTGATAGCTGCCTTGTCTGATCGAACAAGTAAAATGAACAATTGTACTGTTTGACTTGTGATTATACTCCCTGATTAAATGTTCAGGTTCTAGGGTTTCTTCAGCCGTGGCGTTTGCTGTTCAGTGTTAACGCCTTAGCCTTGGAGAATCTTGTGAGCCTGCAAAATATTCCTGTGGGGAGAGAAACATGTTCAGTTGGGCATAATAGTTTTTGTAGGACTATGCGGATCTGCAAGAAAATGGTTAGGGCACCAGAAAAAACTTCCAGCTGATGCATTTTTCCATTTAAGATCCTAAGAAATTCCAGGCGTTACCACCTCTGCTGGGTGGTTGATGTGTATATCCACCTCTAAGGCAGTGCCACATTGGACGATATTTTAAACAATATCGCTAATTTTCTACCTTCTGATCGATATCAATGAAAATATCGCCTAGTGTGGCCAGTGGGAACGGTACGTTGACGACACGGTGCATATCATTCAGTGTGGCCAGTATGAACGATGACGTGTAAATGCAGAACAAACATTTTAAACATTTAAATAAAGGCGCCAAAACCCTAGAGTCAAACGATAGGCATATCGTCCAGTCGATCATGAAATCGCTGAGTGTGGCCGCTCTGTCTTGTTCCGGGATTCCTGGAAGGTCAAGGGAAAATAATGAATGATATCGTTTATCGTTCATGTCGTTCTTTATATTCTTGCCGTTTCAATCATCAGGATGCTCATTTTTATGACCTAAGGTCATCCCCCTGTTCTAGTGAATGGGGGGGATTTTATAATGAGCAGGATTTTAACACAATTTTTCTATTTTTACCCCTTACAGTACTGTACATGGTTTTAAGAACAATTACAGTACATATAGTATATCTCAAACATTGTTAGAAGATTAAAGGTTAAGGGGTCTATTCGTGAAGCAGTGAAAAGAGTGGAGAAGTTGCCCATGGCATTTAAGCTGGTGGAAATGAAGTTTTGTAGAACTGAGTGCATCCACCCAAAATAGTGAGTAATGACTTTACGGGGTGACCCAGTACGTACTCGGAATTCCAAGGCGTCACCGAAGCACGTATCTGCCTAACAACTCTCATTGAATAATTTCTGCGTTCATTGGATTGTGTGTTCACGGTCAATGTGTTGCTAGCTTGATAAACACATATATTGGTTTAGTACACAATTAATCCTACTACTGTACAACACTCGTCACATCTGGCGAAAGAAAAGAAAAAGTGTTAGGAAAAAATCTACCGAAGGTTAATGTTCTATTTTTACTTCTTAAATCAGGTTCATATTGTATTCTCAGTCACTAACAGTCTGTAGTATTGCAAGTAAATGCAATGTGCGCTCAGTAGTGCTATTGTATGACACAGATCCCTATTATGTGGCGTCTTGTGTATTGTAAACAATCCCCCCTTTATGTTGGTGCTCAAATTTTGACCACAACGACAGATGGTGATAAAGAATGGTTCACGTTGGTGCTGAATACCAGTTCCTATGTGAGGCCTCATCAAAAAATGTGGCTGTTATCAGTGATGGTTTTGTGTCATTACCCCAGCACACCACACTATAACACACTCGCAACACATTTTAGTTTAACAGGGAAAAAAATACTACAGGTTGAGTATCCCTTATCCAAAATGCTTGGGACCAGAAGTATTTTGGATATGGGATTTCTCCGTTTTTTGGAATAATTGCATACCATAGTGAGATGTGATGGGACCCAAGTCTAAGCACAGAATGCATTTATGTTTCATATACACCTTATACACACAGCCTGAAGGTCATTTTAGCCAATATTTTTAATAACTTTGTGCATTAAACAAAGTGTGTCTACATTCACACAATTCATTTATGTTTCATATACACCTTATACACACAGCCTGAAGGTCATTTTAGCCAATATTTTTAATAACTTTGTGAAGTAAACAAAGTGTGTCTACATTGAGACATCAGAAAACAAAGGTTTCACTATCTCAGTCTCACTCAAAAAAATCTGTATTTCGGAATCTTTGGATATGGGATACTCAGCCTGTATTGCTAAATTAAATTCCAATTACATTAATTTGCTTCCGAAATAGGTAAACTAATATTTATCAAAATAAGTCCTATTTGGGGTCGCTGCAATTAATTGTGTCCTCTAGGCCATTGAGGATCACAATTAAAGCAGTTTGTCTGGCTCGCCATTGTAAAGGGGAGTTTATTTTCCTTCAGAATGTTAACCTCATATTTTTAAAGCAAATGTACTATTTTTATAATGTAATGACTTCTCATAATTCATCACTAATTCTAATCCTTCTATAATTATACACTCGTAGGGCAAACACACAATATGGCACTAGGCGGTATGCAACATAGCAGTACTGTGACACACTTCACAAACTCGGGGAGCTGAGTATTTGAAACCCCTAAACACTTGTTCACAGGATTGAAAGAAACAACAAAGGGAAATGTATAAGCTGACGGTAGAAAGAAATCAGACGGCAGATCTAGCAGAAGTCACAGACTATGCAGAGTGCAATACATTATACTGTGATGGGCACTAAATCAACTACACAGACCACAGTGGCTGGTAGGAAATAGCACTGTATAACCTGGCCTATAGGGAGACTGGACCCAGCGTTCCCGGAGACCTGTAGCTGCAAGCTGAAAATGGCTGCCGTGGGTCTCTGAGGAGACTGCCTAGCACTGCTGCTCAGTAGTCAGAAACCAATAAAAATAATAAATTAAAATAACAGACCTTGGGCTGCTTAATAGCAGGGAACCGGCACCAAAACGAAACTGAAGTGCTGGAGCATCCTGGGATACATAAAGCTTTAACTGTTTGGTGCCCGATCCTTAACTACCACCTACACCCTATTGTCTCCCTGTGGAGCCCTATGGAATCCGAAGAAGAAATATAGATTTTGGGTGTGTGCGTGTGAGACAGAGAGATTGTATTGTGGAGATACATAGTACATGTATTACATAACTAATACATCCAGGCCAATAAACACCACATAAGTGATACATATTTACCACCCAGTGAGTCTCTGTGGCCTCCATCTCTCGACGGTCCTGTGTGTCTCCTCCATCTTCACCCTACCTTCAGTTCTCACCTAACTATACCGCAGAGACTACTCCTATTTATACCCCCGAGCATATATATCTAGCTGGCTTCTTCTCAGTGTGCTACTGATAGTCTTGTAATACCCAAACTTGTATCCAGTCATTACTACAGGGACCCTAATGTAGATTAGATTAAGGCTCTATGATTAGAGTCCTCCAGTGGTGCAAGTAGAAAAAATGTCTTCTAGGTAATGCGTGCGCCTGTAAAAAAAGAAAATAAAAAAATGGGTGTGGCCAAATGCCACATGGGACGTGGTCAGTGAAAATGGGGGCGTGATACATGTATGGGGGGCCTATGACCACAATAGTGCCAGATACACGTTGCCCCACAGTGCCAGATAGACAAATGCCCCCAGAGTGCGCCCCTTCCCTGCTCACCGCTGCCTCTGCTTGTGCTGTGTGAGGGTAGGAGAGCGCAGCGCCTCTCCTGCCCCTCAATGCTCAAGAAGTCCGGTCTCCGCAGCTCCGGCGGCAGGTATCTCAAATGAGACACTGGTTCGTTAGCCAATCAGGAGGTGCGGCTGCCGGTGCGCGAGCTCTGATTGGCTAGCAAACCGGAGCCTTACTGAGATTCACCCCGCCGGAGACCGGACATCACAGAGAACTGAGGGGCAGGAGAGGCGCTGCGCTCTCCTCCCATCACAAAGCAGCCAGCGGGATGCAGGTATGGTAAACAGCCTGGTGGAACGGCGTACCGGCTGGGAATTTCTTACCGGTACGTCGTACCACCATACTTGCAGCACTGGAGCCCTCACTTCTGTGTAGTACGGTGAGGGCTTGCCAGATGTCTTCTGCACTTATTTAACGTCCACAAATCTAGGTGACTTAATCAGTTACATATTCAACAAATGGACCTATTGTCTGGTCCTCAGTGTAGAACATATGATTATCATACAGTCATTATTCCTACATTCCCATACCTGGTAGTCTATCCAAAGACCATCTGTTTCCCAAAGCTAAACAAAAGTAACCTTAAAACACACATACATCTATAATCCTACATATACAAACAGATTCACTTCATTATCGATTCATTTAACATTCAATGAATGACCTTTCTTGGCCATATTGTACACCTTTGAAGTCTGTGACATATATATGTAAAACGGTCGATATTGCACATGTAAGAGGATATGTAATATCTCTGTATACGCCCCCGCCTGGTCACTTTGTATGACTGTTCACCCACTCATTGCCGTGTCCTTTTCTCCCGCAGATTCTTCATGGAGCAGAATAACCGGATATTCCAGACCCTGCTGGAGGTGGCGTCCAGCCAAGATAAGACTCTGACTGCTGACCATGCCCGTAGTATGGGCCTGGACCCGCAAGGTGACCGGAACTTTCTTCTGGACCTTCTGGAAGTCTACGGATTTGATCTTATGCTGGTCATTGACAACCCTTGCTGCCCCTGACTGGCTGCGCGGACCATGGCGAGCTGTGTCTCTTGTGTAAATATTCTGACACAGGCTGGGGGAATTACGTCTCCCTCGGCCAAAACGGAACAGTCTGTGGATTATGTCGCACGTAAGATACGCAATAATAACATTACAGGAGCACGGTTACAGAGGGATCAATCCGCCCTACAGAAATGTACAGTGTAGCAGTCACCATGGCACTGCTGGTGGTGGCCATTTTGTGCTCTGAACCAACATTCATAACCATGCATGCCCCTGTGATGTCACTGGTTCCTAGTGAAGTGATTGGTTGCGTCTTGGTTTAGGCACACATGGCTGCCTCCATGAGCCGTAGTAGGCTGGCCCGCTGTAAACATCTAGAATTCTGCAAAACAGATTTTAATTAATAAGCTGCACATAAACACTTTCCTGAGGCCTTTACTGTGGTGCAGTTTGAGACCTTTATGGAGGCTGGTGCCTAAGTGATTATGCCTACAATGTGCTGTTACCCTTAGCAACCAGAATGTCACTTTAAAATGAGCATCTTTTTGTTTATGACCCGCACACCTGTGTGTCACCATTTTAGAAGTGGGTGGGACTAGAATACATTGTAGCCAATCGGGAATGTTCCCAGCAGGACAGATTATTTCTTGTCGTATACTGGGCATGTCCACTTGTGGTATTGTGGACGACAAGGCTGCATGTGATGCTATCATGATGTGAGGAGGGGAATGAAGGCAACAGGATGCCACAGACAGAGTTTTATATAGTGGCAGGAGCAGGGTCCCCAGCAGCACAGAGTATATCAGGAGATGAGTGATGTGTCAGTGAGGACAGGGCTGCATGTGACATGATGTGAGGAGGGGAATGGAGGCAGCAGGAAGCCACAGACAGAGTTATATAGTGGGAGGAGCAGGGTCCCCAGCAGCACAGAGTATATCAGGAGATGAGTGATGTGTCAGTGAGGACAGGGCTGTATGTGACAGGAACAGTGACATGATGTGAGGAGGGGAATGGAGGCAGCAGGAAGCCACAGACTGAGAGTTATATAGTGGGAGGAGCTGGATTCCCGCAGAGTATATCGGGCGCTAAGAGGCAACAGGAAGCCTTGAGACTGAGGGCTAGATTTACTATTTCTCTATAGTTTTGACCCTGAAATTTAAAACTGCAGTAATATAAAATGCAAGATGCACGTTGGATGTGTTTTACCATTTTCAAATATTGAGGGTGGATTGCTGAACATTGGCTGCTTTCAACGTCACTGCTTAGTAAATGTAGCCCTGGCGGTTATATAGTGGGAGGATCAGGGTCCCCAACAGCACAGAGTATATCAGGAGATGAGTGATGTGTCAGTGAGGACAGGAGTGCATGTGACAGGGGCAGTGACATGATGTGAGGAGGGGAATGGAGGCAGCAGGAAGCCACAGACTGAGAGTTATATAGTGGGAGGAGCAGGGTCCCCAGCAGCACAGAGTATATCAGGAGATGAGTGATGTGTCAGTGGGGACAGGGCTGCATGTGACATGATGTGAGGAGGGGAATGGAGGCAGCAGGAAGCCACAGACTGAGAGTTATATAGTTGAAGAAGCAGCATCCTCAGCAGCACAGAGTATATCAGGAGATGAGTGATGTGTCAGTGAGGACAGGACTGCATGTGAAAGGGGCAGTGACATGATGTGAGGAGGGGAATGGAGGCAGCAGGAAGCCACAGACTGAGAGTTATATAGTGGAAGGAGCAGGGACCAGCAGCACAGAGTATATCGGGAGATGAGTGATGTGTTAGTGAGGAGACTCCGTCTGTGGCTTCCTGCTGCCTCCATTCCCCTCCTCACATCATGTCACTGCTCCTGTCGCATGCAGCCCTGCATGTGACAGGAGCAGTGACATGATGTGAGGAGGGGAATGCAGGAAGCCACAGACTGAGAGTTATACAGTGAAGGAGCAGGGTCCCCAGCCGCACAGAGTATATCAGGAGATGAGTGATGTGTTAGTGAGGACAGGGCTGCATGTGACAGGGGCAGTGACATGGTGTGAGGAGGGGAATGGAGGCAGCAGGAAGCCACAGACAGTTATATAGTGAAGGAGCAGGGTCTCTCTGCGTCGCAGAGTAGTGATTTCAGGCTCCTGTGAAACTGATGCAGGAAGATTGTGGTGCCAGACTCTCTATTACATAGATTGAAGCTTATACATCTAGCAAAGTTTAGACAGTGAAAGCACCCCTGTGATTGGTTACTATGGGTTACACCACTTTTACCTGTGTACCAGTTTGTATAGAGGCTCCAATGCATCCAGTTGTTCTTATCCTTCATTCCCATGGAACGAGGTTCGGCCACCTCCTATTATTGTACCGATGCGCTATTGACGGTAGTTATTTCCAAACACGGGGAACCTTGCCAATTGGAGCAAAAAGAATTTATGCGGCTTTTATATCTGGAGCCCCTCAAACACTATTAGTGTGTAACATACACTGTACATCTATGCTGGATGCACACTGAGTGATGTGGACAATGTATATCATTCCGATCCCCCTCTGAGTGATATATGGTCTAATATGTCGCTTGATGTGTACCCAGCCCTAGATTTGGGTGGTACATGTCCAAAACCTAATCTAAATTGCAGTGAGTCAATTAAGCTAGCCAGAATGCGTGAGTTACAGGCAAACGCAGCCAGTATTTACCCTGCATACAAAAACGTACTGCATTTGCTGCCTCTTTTTCTGCATTCCTCCCAACCTGGAACCAGCCCCTGTATGTTTTGAACCCATGTCTTGTGTAACATGGGGTTTTATCGGCCGTGACCTCTGCTCTGTACTGGCTGCTCCCGTCGAGGTTGGGGGACCACAAGGATCAAGTAACCTAATAATAAACATTGCTATTGACTTTTAAATCTCGCTGAGCCCAGCTTGGAACCACTGGAATAACTACTGCGTTTTTATAAATATATATGTAACTTAAATGGTTTGTAAAAAGAAGAAAAAACAATGTCATGGTTAAAATGAATGCTAATTTAATTAAATAACATAGTGATTTAAATGGAAATCTATCATTAGAAAACAATATTGTGTCCATTACTTGGACTGGCATAGCCTTGTACAGTGTTATATATCCGAAATACCTGCTTCTATAAATTCATGTTCTAGTTGTATAATGATCACTCCGCAAACCACCGTTACTGTGATCGCTTGTGAAAGTCAGTTGCTGCCTCCATGTAACTTTGTTTTGTGGCATGCACGTACCTTCCTGCAACATTTTACTCAACGTGTTGACTCTATTTTCTACTTCCCATCTATGCTTTTTGTGCTATAAGGAATCAAAACTCCCACATGGGAAGGAAAAGCCTCTGATGGTGTAGTATCATTTAAAAAAATTATTTAATCATACATAAAAGTGACAAATAGGACGAAACGCGTTGGAACCTACTGGCACTCCGCTCCTATTTGAGGAATAACAGATAAGCTCATATGTATTTTTAAATTGTACGAGTCCATCTATATGTTTTTTTGTCACTTTTCTCTAACGTCCTAGTGGATGCTGGGGACTCCGTAAGGACCATGGGGAATAGACGGGCTCAGCAGGAGACAGGGCACTTTAAGAAAGAATTTAGGAATACTGGTGTGCACTGGCTCCTCCCTCTGTCCCTCCTCCAGACCTCAGTTAGAATCTGTGCCCGGACGAGCTGGGTGCACTTTAGTGAGCTCTCCTGAGCTTGATAGAAAGTATTTTGTTAGGATTTTTTATTTTCAGAGAGATCTGCTGGCAACAGACTCTCTGCTACGTGGGACTGAGGGGAGAGAAGCAGACCTACTAACTGCGGATAGGTCATGCTTCTTAGGCTACTGGACACCATTAGCTCCAGAGGGATCGAACACAGGAACGCACCCTTGGTCGTCCGATCCCAGAGCCTCGCCGCCGTCCCCCTCGCAGAGCTAGAAGCCAGAAGCCGGCGTGAGAAGCAAGAAGACTTCAAATAGCGGCGGCAGAAGACTCCAGTCTTCATATGAGGTAGCGCACAGCACTGCAGCTGTGCGCCATTGCTCCCACACACTCCGGTCACTGTAGGGCGCAGGGGGGGGCGCCCTGGGCAGCAATTAGAGACCTCTTGGCAAAGTGGGCATATATACAGTTGGGCACTGTATATATGCATGAGCCCCCGCCATTATTTTACACAAAATCGCGGGACAGAAGCCTGCCGCTGAGGGGGCGGAGCTTCTTCCTCAGCACTCGCCAGCGCCATTTTCTCTCCACAGCTCCGCTGAGAGGAAGCTCCCCAGGCTTTCCCCTGCAGAAGCACGATAGAAGAGGGTGAAAAAGAGAGGGGGGGGGGGGGGGGCGCACATAAATTTGGCGTTAAAACAATATATACAGCAGCTACTGGGTTAGCACTACGTTACTGTGATTCCTGGGTCATATAGCGCTGGGGTGTGTGCTGGCATACTCTCTCTCTGTCTCTCCAAAAGGCCTTGTGGGGGAGCTGTCTTCAAATAGAGCATCCCCTGTGTGTGTGGTGTGTCGGTACGTGTGTGTCGACATGTCTGAGGTAAAAGGCTCCCCTAAGGAGGAGATGGAGCTAATATGTGTGAGAGGGTGTCTCCGTCGACAACGCCGACACCTGTTTGGATATGTGTAAGTGCTAAGGTAAATTTATTGCACAAAAGATTAGAGAACAGACAGGAAATCTACCCATGTCTGTCCCTATGGCGCAGAGACCTTCTGAGTCTCACAATGCTCACTATCCAAAATAATAGACACTGATATCGACACGGAGTTTGACTCCAGTGTCGACTACGATAATGCAAAGCTACAGCCAAAATGGCAGAAAAGTATTCAATATATGATTATTGTAATAAAAGATGATTTGCATATCACTGATGACTCATCTGTCCCTGACACAAGGGTACACAGATGTAAGGGGAAGAAAGCTGAGGTAAATTTCCCTCCTCTCATGAGGAAAAAGAGCGGGAATCTCCAGACAAGAGACTGCAGCTTCCCACATAGAATTCTCAGGCAGTATCCTTTCCCCACTAGGGCCAGGATGTGATGGGAATCTTCCCCTAGGGTGTCACGTTTGCCCAAAAGGTAGCCATAGCTATTCTCAGGGATCCTGCAGATAGCGTGCACATTCTGGTACACTACTCAGACCGGCGATTGTGTCGGCATGGGTTTATAGCGCTGTGGCGGTGTGGACAGGTACCTTATCAGCAGAAATTGAGACCCTAGTATATGTGTGTGTGTGTGTATATGTGTGTGTGTATATATATATATATATATATATATATATATATATATATATATATATATATATATATATATATATATATATATATATATATATATATATATATTCCATAGACAAAAAACCTTACGGTTTCACATGTCCCATTAAGGCTTCTTAGACATGATCGAAATTTCAGAAACCTGTTGTAACTCTTCCACTCAAACTCCAAAAAGCAATGAAATTCTGATCATTAAGGCTGACGCCTTAATGGACGTGTTCCTTGCGCAATACAGATATGGTATGCCATCACAGCCTGTGGGTAAGTGCAGATTCAGCACTCTCACAGAGTGAGATTGCTGTCACTCACACAATGGTGGAGCTGCTAATTCACAGATTTGTGTGCTCATTGGAATACACACATGCAGTCTATGCAACTGAAGGTCTGAGCAGTTTTGTGGTGCTCCCATCCCACACAGTGCCCACAACCATCCCATTCGGTCACCACAACAATCCCACCTTGTTACAACATCCTTCTAACTCCATACATCCATCTCACTTAGTATACACATTTAGCTCCCTCAAACATCTTGGTTATTGCTAAAACTATAATACCCTATCTACGGTCTATGCATCTACACTTACTTCCCCTATACACCCCCATGCTGCCCTGTCTTCCCCAATCCCTACTGCTGTGTTCTCCCATCTTTGCTAGTCTGTACTAACTTATCTGTACCATCTGTCTTTCCCCACCTGTGCCTTGTCTGTACCACCGTTTCCTTCTCTCTGTGCTGCTCAGTGTTTCCTTCTTCAACGTCACTCTGCCTCCTTCAGTACATGGCACACTATCTTCTCTCCCATCTGCACCAGTTTTCTACCCATCCATGCCAGTGTTTTTAACCCATCTGCACCATTTCCCCCATCTGCACCGCTCTGTCTCCCTTCCCATACTTGCTGCTTAATCTACCCCCACCACTCTTACCCCATTCATGTATCTGACATCCTGAAGGTAAATTTCGTGGATCCTGCGCTCTTGGCAGGGGGATAACCGCTACAGCCCACCCCCCAGTGGTCCGGAAATGCCTCCGTTGTGCAGACCATGCCCTGCCAATGGCATGCTAACGCTGTTTGCACGCCCCCCTCCTTCCCCGCAACCACCTCTGCCTATCAATCAGGCAGGGTGATCGCAGCCAGTGAGATGCTGATAGCATCTCACTGGGCTCCTGGGGTACGCACGCGCAGTGCGGCCATTGCACGTGCGCACCTCACAAACTAATTCAGACTGCGATTGCTGCTGCTGCGGTCTGAATTACCCCCTGTGTTTCTTTGTCCCCCCCATCAGTGCTGCTTAGTGTTCCCTCTATCCACACACTTCTGTTCCCCTATACACACCGCTCTCCTCCCTCCAATCAACAACACTCTTACCTCATCTGAGCAGCTTTGTCTTCCGCTCAGACCTTCAGTTGCATAGACTGCATGTGTGTATTCCAATGAGCACACAAATCTGTGAATTAGCAGCTCCACCATTGTGTGAGTGACAGCAATGTCACTCTGTGAGAGTGCTGAATCTGCACTTACCCACAGGCTGTGATGGCATACCATATCTGTATTGCGCAAGGAACACGTCCATTAAGGCGTCAGCCTTAATGATCGGAATTTCATTGCTTTTTGGAGTTTGAGTGGAAGAGTTACAACAGGTTTCTGAAATTTCGATCATGTCTAAGAAGCCTTAATGGGACATGTGAAACCGTAAGGTTTTTTGTCTATGGAATTTCATCGCTTTTTTTTTATTTATTTATTTTTATTCAGAAATGTAAAATTTCACTGTAAGAATAAACATTTGATTTTTTAAATGTTTAATGAAAATGTTCGTATAACATCACTGTTCTGTGCAAAATAATTTTATTAACCAAACCGAATTGTTTAAGGTCCGTACACACTTAACGATTTAATGAGCGACGTCGCTCATTTTCCCCCTCCTTGAGCGACGTCGCTCATTTTATCGTTAAGTGTGTATGCAGCCAGCGACAAACGATGCGCGGCCCAACGGGTCGGCAACAATCGTCGCTGTCGGTAGGGCTTGCATGAAGGATGTGGACTGTCGTCCACGACCTTCATGCAGGGCTGGCGGGGGCGTGACGTCACTGAGCGATATGAGCGGTCATATCGCTCAGTGTGTACAGTCGGCCGCCGGCCGCCGGCCGGCCCGGGAGGGGAAACATCGTTTAATGTGTGGTCAAAATATTTTGCTGCCTTTGCAGCTGATGCAGGGAGGGGGGTAGGCGGCAGCAGCCTGTGACTGAGGCTGGAGGTAGGCGTCAAATGCATTGCTTGTACCTGTGAGTGCGTGGTGTCAGGTGCTGCGCGTGTATATGTGTGTGTGTGTGTGTGTGTGTCAGGTGCTGCCTGTGTATCAGCTCCTGTGTGTGTGTATGTGTGTGTCAGGTGCTGCGTGTATATATGAGTGTGTCTGATGGTGCGTGTGTATGCGTCAGCTGCCGCACGTGTGTGTGTGTCAGGTGTTGCGGGTGTATATGTGTGTGAGTATCAGGTGCTCCGCGTGTGTACAAGTGTATGTCTGGTGCTGTGCATGAATACTTATGTCTGTGTCAGGTGCTGCGCGTGTACATGAGTGTGCGTCAGGTGCTGCACGTGTACATGAGTGTGCATTAGGTGCTGCACGTGTACATTAGTGTGCGTCGGGTGCTGCGTGTGCATTAGGTGCTGCGCATGTACATGAGTGTGCGTCAGGTGCTGCGTGTGTACATGAGTGTGCGTCAGGTGCTGCACGTGTACATGTGTGTGCGTCAGGTGCTACACGTGTCTATGTGTGTGTGAGTAAGGTGCTGCATGTGTATGTGTGTGTCTGATGGTGTGCGTGTATATGTATGTGTCAGGTGCTGCGTGTATATGTATGTGTCAGGTGCTGCGTGTATATGCATGTGTCAGGTGCTGCATGTTTATTTTATTGTGTCTGATGCTACGTGTGTGTGTGTGTGTGTGTGTGTGTGTGTGTGTGTGTCAGGTGCCGCACGTGTGTGTGTGTGTGTGTGTGTCAGGTGCTGCGCGTGTATGTGTATGTCAAGTGCCGTTCCCCTTCTTCCCATCCCAGCTCTCTCTGTAGAATACAGCTCTGCACCCAGAGAGAGGGAAAGACCAGGGGGCTGATCACTGCACTGCTCACTTTTTGGTCATGAGTTCGGCCTCCTGTTTCTTCCAGTGCTGTGTTCCTGCAGCCCAGCCCTCCCTGTTGTGCCAGAGAATCAACTCTTCCTTCCCCTGCCAGAGAGAGAGAGAGCCCGAGGCAGAGACACTCTTCCCGTAGCTGGCCTACCCCCAGTACTTCAGCACTGGCCATGCGGCAGTCAACAAAGGAGACCAGCAGGGGATTCTGGCAGCAACAGCTGTGGCCGCAGCTGGATCGGGGAGGCCTGCAGTGTCTGAGGTGGGCAGCACTTCCTCCGCCGCTGTCACCTTCCCCTGCCGGAGAGAAAACCAGAGACATACCCTTCCCGCAGCTGGGCTACCCCTAGTACCTCAGCGCTGGCCAGGCGGAAGTCTATGGAGGGGACCGGCAGGGGTTTCAGGCCGCAGCAGCAGCGGCCGCAGCCAGATCAGGGAGGCCTGCAGGGTCAGAGCTAGGCAGCACTTCCACCAACACTCACCTCTGTGCTGGGCATGTACACAAGTCCGTACGGACGGAGGTGTCCACAACAGGCAGCAGTATAATCAGTCAGACAAACTCATTACACGCTGCCCACTGCTGCGCCGCATGCCCTCGATGGAGGAAGCCTAGATGCGGTCCCCAGCGGCAGCGAGGGAGAAGGGTGATCACATCACCCTTCAACCCGGCACCTCACAATCAGCTGGGGATCTGCAGTAGCTTCATCTCTCTCTTCCTCTCCCTCTCTGACAGCACAGCAGCCCCTCTGGGTCCCATGTAGCTCTGCCCCCCTGCTCACAGTTCACTCAGCCTCTCCTGATTAAAAAGAAAATAAGAGCCTGACCTGCTGCTCAGATGCGAGGAGGGGACGGGCGGTAGGTCCTCTGTGAGTACACTACACAGTCAAAATTAACTCTGACTCCTCACAACAGTGTGGACTGCGGGCGACTTCAGACGCCAATTTGGGTGTGCTTTCCGCACTACCTGCCCATCAAGCCCAACATGGTGCCAGCCCCGCCCACTATACGGATTCCATTTTGTATTAGGAACCCTATAACAGCATTCCGACATCCCTCCCTATGACGCTGCCATCCATACACTGCCGCTCTCATACATCCGCACACTGCCGCTCTCACACAACTGTACACTGCTGCTCTCCTACATCCATACACTGCCGCTCTCATACATCCGTACAACCCCGCTCTCACACAACTGTACACTGCTGCTCTCCTACATCCATACACTGCCGCTCTCATACATCCGTACAACCCCGCTCTCACACAACTGTACACTGCTGCTCTCATACATCCATACACTGCCGCTCTCATACATCCGTACAACCCCGCTCTCACACAACTGTACACTGCTGCTCTCCTACATCCATACACTGCCGCTCTCATACATCCGCACACTGCCGCTCTCATACATCCGTACAACCCCGCTCTCACACAACTGTACACTGCTGCTCTCATACATCCATACACTGCCGCTCTCATACATCCGTACAACCCCGCTCTCACACAACTGTACACTGCTGCTCTCCTACATCCATACACTGCCGCTCTCATACATCCGCACACTGCCGCTCTCATACATCCGTACAACCCCGCTCTCACACAACTGTACACTGCTGCTCTCATACATCCATACACTGCCGCTCTCATACATCCGTACAACTCCGCTCTCATACATCCGCACACTGCCGCTCTCATACATCCACACACTGCCACTCTCATACATCCGCACACTGCCACTCTCATACATCCGCACACTGCCACTCTCATACATCCGCACACTGCCGCACTCATACAGCCGCACACTGCCGCACTCATACAGCCGCACACTGCCGCACTCATACAGCCGCACACTGCCACTCTCATACATCCGCACACTGCCGCACTCATACAGCCGCACACTGCCGCACTCATACAGCCGCACACTGCCGCACTCATACAGCCGCACACTGCCGCACTCATACAGCCGCACACTGCCGCACTCATACAGCCGCACACTGCCGCACTCATACAGCCGCACACTGCCGCACTCATACAGCCGCACACTGCCCCACTCATAAAGCCGCACACTGCCGCACTCATAAAGCCGCACACTGCCGCACTCATACAGACGCACACATACAGCCGTACAAACCCGCACTCATACAGCCGCACACTGCTGCTCTCATACAGCCGCACACCGACGCAGTTATACAGCCATACACTGCCGCTCTCATACATCCGCACACTGCCGCACTCTTACAGACGCACACCGCCGCACTCTTACAGACGCACACCGCCGCACTCTTACAGACGCACACCGCCGCACTCTTACAGACGCACACCGCCGCACTCTTACAGACGCACACCGCCGCAATCTTAGACGTACACTGCCGCTCTCATGCATCCACACACCGCCGCACGCATACAGCCGCACACCATCGCACTCATACAGCCGCACACCGACGCAGTTATACAGCCGTACATTGCCGCTCTCATACATCCACACATTGGCGCTCTCATACATCCGCACACTGCCGCTCTCATACATCCGCACACTGCCGCTCTCATACATCCGCACACTGCCGCTCTCATACATCCGCACACTGCCGCTCTCATACATCCGCACACTGCCGCACTCATACAGCCGCACACTGCCGCTCTCATACATCCACACATTGGCGCTCTCATACATCCGCACACTGCCGCTCTCATACATCCGCACACTGCCGCTCTCATACATCCGCACACTGCCGCTCTCATACATCCGCACACTGCCGCTCTCATACATCCGCACACTGCCGCTCTCATACATCCGCACACTGCCGCTCTCATACAACCGCACACTGCCGCTCTCATACAACCGCACACTGCCGCTCTCATACAACCGCACACTGCCGCTCACATCTATACATACATAGCCTCCATACATCTACACATCCAATCCCCGCGCAAGGGAACACTGAAATCACTATCACTTTTCCCCGGGGTGTGACCACAGCCAGCCACTACTCCGGCTACCTTCTTGAGACACCAAAATGCATCTTACCTATCATCAGGGTGCTGCTGCTGCTGGGGACGGGTTGCTGCCTCAGTCTCCTGGTTGGTGCAGTGATTGGAGGGGGTACTGCTTCCCTGTGCTGCCACTGTCTCCCGGATCATCGTGCCGCTGGCTGATTTGCAGCTTGATGCTACTGCTGCTGAGAGTAACAGCTTCCTGACTGTTGTTGCTGGTGGCTGCCTACTGCTCATTGCCGCCGGAACACTGACCGGCTCGGCAGTGATGGTGGGGTGCCTGCTCCCTTCCGTCGAGCATGTCACAGAGTAAAAAAATAAATAATAAATAGAGAGCATACCAGGGTGAGAGTCTGTATGAATCACAGTGATTACACGGGGCACAGCATAAGGACACCTTGCTGTGAGGGGCTCTGCCCACACAGATTGCTGCACCCTCTCTGATGTCAGCCGCTGCCCTCTCGTTCTCTGGGCGGCCAGTTCCAGTGTGGGGTAGGAGAGGAAGAGAACACACAGGAGAGCAGCCCTGATATATAACAGAGGTGGAAGTTCTATAGGCAGCAGAGACGGAGACCAGCCAGCCAGTCTCCCAGTGCCCTGATCACTACACGCCGCCAGCACAGCATTACAGGAGGGTCCTATAGTGCTGCCCTGAGCTAACAGGTGTGTGTACCCCGTACAGTGTGCTGCGCCCTGGTGTCTCTGAGAGGGGTGAGGTCACCGTGCCGCTTTAGTATATGGCTTTTCCTTAGTACTGTACGTTACAGCCCTGCACTAGTAGTGGCAACTCTGCCCTATGTGAACCTGTGAGGTTATTTTCCTATTTACAGAATAACCGGGGAGAAGGCGGCCATATTGCGGCTCTCAAGTGAAGGCACTCTAGTACCCCCCCCTGCTGCGGGCACTGCGCAGGCGCAACAAATTGAAATGCCCTATCTCTATAATGGGGCATATTTCTCTTCATTAAAAAAAAACTAACTTTCTGAAAAACCACAACCCCAAAAGGCACTTCACTGGGACATGCTCTATCTAATAAAACAAACCCCAAGTCTTATTTTTATATATATATATATATATATATATATATATATATATATACACACACACACTCATGTATATACATGCATATACATGTATACACAAATACACGTATGTACATGTTTATGTATGTATAATACACTGATAGAGTACATTATATTTATGAATTAATTGCTTCCCGATTCTGCAGCAGCATCATCAGCACCACCAGTGTTACTCACAGTCACTTCACACTGACTGCTGCACAACACATCACTTAATTTCCGGGCCGCCCGCCACCTGGTGAAAAGACATGGGAGATGAAGGACCAGCAGTGCCACGTTGAGCGGAAGTATTGTGAATTAGTTACCCACACACTCCTTGTGACACCTGCTCCCCGTCTGCCCTCTCACCCGCCGCCTGCCATCCGGAACCCGCACTGACAAGTAAGTCTCAGCAGAATGTGTCTGCCGGCGGCTCCCAGTCCCCCCTAGAGGAACACTGCCAGTGGTGTGGTGGCCACGGAACACTAGGACTGAGAGACCGCAGCGGGAGGAAAGCACAGGTGGGCGGGAGGAGAGCATGGGCGGACATCACCACGTCACATTGCAAGGTGACGCCAGTCCTCCCAGTGAGGCCGCCGATGAATGCACTCAGCATAGTATTAGCAGCAGGCAGAGGGGGGGCGGGCGCAGCGGTGGTGGGAGGTACGGAAATGAGCTGCAGGCTAGGCTCCACCGATCACACACTCAGCGATCACTGTGCTACAGCAAGCGTGGCGTGCAGCGGTGCTGGACATTAGGGAGTGCCTGTGCGCACCAGGCACCCCCTGTACGCACGCCTATGCACTACCACCCACCATATGCCACACTACATCACTATGCTATAGCCCTCTCATATGCTGCACTTCATAATTACACTATACCCCCCATACAACATACTACATCACCACACTACACTACACTACTCACAATAAAATTAAAACATCCCAGTTCCTCATTCTTAATGAGCTCACGTGAGTTCTCTCCCCAACGGAGCTCCAGACCAAGTAACAATGAAGACACCAGCAGCGTGTAGGGGGCAGGCCTGGTCCACTTGTCAGGAGAGAGCAGGCACTGGAGGGTAAGAAGGGGGCGGGGCCTAGTCCTACAGATGGGAGAGAGCACAGACAGGAGAGAGCAAGGTACAGGGGTAGAAGGGGACGGCTGATGTGAAGAAGGGGGCCGGGCCTATTCTTACAGGCTTTCAAAATTCGACTTTTTAAAATTCGACATTTGACAAATTCGACTTTTCTGCAATGGTACAAATGCGGCAATTCGACAAAAGTATATTCCATTGAAGTTTGTAAATTCAACAACAGTGCTTTTAAACAGTAAATTCGTCATTTTCAATCCGCCACACTTAGCTGGCGGAATCTACTAAAAAATGTAAAAACATGTTTTTTTTGCTGTTTTTTTTTTTTTTTTTGGTAATAGCATATCTATTTATATTAGAAGGGATTAGGTCAGGCATTCCAAACCGCGGCCCTCAAGGCACACTAAAGGGCCCTACTCATTTGGCGATGTGCCGCCGAGGTGCCCGACGGCCGATACGGCCGACGAGCAACCCGGCGGCGGGGGGGGGGGCAGTGATGGGGGGAGTGAAGTTTCTTCACTCCCCCCGTCACCCGGCTGCATTGAAGTGCAGGCAAATATGGACGAGATCGTCCATATTGGCCTGCATGCACAGCCGATAGGAGACCAGCGATGAACGAGCGCGGGGACGCGCATCGTTCATCGCTTAAGTCTCCACACTGAAAGATATGAACGAGTTCTCGTTCATTTATGAACGAGATCGTTCATATCTTTCAAAATATCGCCAAGTGTGTAGGGCCTATAACAGTGCAGGTTTTAGTGATATCCAGGTTCCAGCACAGGTGACTTAATTAGTAGCTCAGTTATTTTGATTTAACCATCTGTGCTGAAGCCTGGATATCACTAAAACCTGCAGTGTTGGTGTGCCTTGAGGACCGCGGTTGGGAATGCCTGGATTAGGTACTTGGTTTGTCTTTTTTGGAGGCACAAGTATTATTTATATATTTTTGAAAATATTATTTATTTATTTTTAAAAGGAATGTGAAAAACCCGGAAAAAAAATGGCGTGGTGTCCCCCCTCCAAAGCATAACCAGCCTCGGGCTCTTCGAGCCAGTCCTGGTTCTAAAAATTCGGGGGGAAAACGGACAGGGGATCCCCCGTATTTTTAAAACCAGCACCGGGCTCTGCGCCTGGTGCTGGTGCAAAAAATACGGGGGACAAAAAGAGTAGGGGTCCCCCGTATTTTTTACACCAGCATCGGGCTCCACTAGCTGGACAGATAATGCCACAGCCGGGGGTCACTTTTATACAGTGCCCTGCGGCCGTGGCATTAAATATCCAACTAGTCACCCCTGGCCGGGGTACCCTAGGGGAGTGGGGACCCCTTCAATCAAGGGGTCCCCCCCCAGCCACCCAAGGGCCAGGGGTGAAGCCCGAGGCTGTCCCCCCCATCCAAGGGCTGCGGATGGGAGGCTGATAGCCTTGAGAAAATTGAAAGAATATTGTTTTTTCCAGTAGTACTACAAGTCCCAGCAAGCCTCCCCCGCAAGTTGGTACTTGGAGAACCACAAATACCAGCATGCGGGAGAAAAACGGGCCCGCTGGTACCTGTAGTTCTACTGGAAAAAAAATACCCAAATAAAAACAGGACACAGACACCGTGAAAGTATAACTTTATTTCACACCTGCCGACACACACATACTTACCTATGTTGACACGAAGCAGTCGGTCCTCTTCTCCAAGTAGAATCCACGGGTACCTGAAAATAAAAGATAATTATACTCACCTGATCCAGGTTCCAGATTAAATCCTCGTACTTGGCAAAACAACAAACCGAACACCCGGACCAGACGGACTGAAAGGGGTCCCATGTTTACACATGTTACCCCTTTCCACGAATGCAGACATCCGAATCTCGCGAGAATCCGACAGCGGGATGATGACGTTCGGCCGCGCTCGGGTTAGCCGAGCAAGGCGGGGAGGTTCAAACCTGCCTCGGACCCGTGTAAAATGGGTGAAGTTCGGGGGGTTCGGATTCCGACGAACCGAACCCATTCAACACTAGTATGTACGTGTGTGTCAATGCCGTGCGTGCACGTACGTGTGTGTCAGGTGTCGTGCGTGTACGTGTGTGTGTGTCAGGTGGCGCATACCTACATGTGTGTATGTCAGGTGCTGTGCATGCTTGTACGTACACGCGTGTATGTGTCAGGTGCCGTGTGTGTGTGTGTGCCAGGAGCCGCGCGTGTACATGCGTGTGTGTCAGGAGCCGGTCGTATACGTACATACGTGTAGGTGTCAGGTGCCGCGCGTATACGTACATATGTGTGTGTGTGTCAGGAGCCGCGCGTGTACGTACATGTGTGTGTGTCAGGAGCCACGCGCGTGCGTGTGTGTCAGGAGCCACGCGTGTGCATACGTATGTGTGTGTCAGGTTCCACACGTGTACGTACGTACGTACGTACGTACGTATGTGTCAGGTGCCGCGCGTGTACGTGTGTGTGTGTGTGTGTGTGTCAAGTGCCGCGTGTGTACGTACGTATGTGTGTGCCTGGAGCCGCGTGTGTACATACATGTGTGTGTGTATGTTAGGTGCTGTAAGTGTATGTGTGTGTCTCAGGTGCTGCACGTGTATATGTGTGTATCTCAGGTGCTGCACGTGTATATGTGTGTATCTCAGGTGCTGCATTTGTATGCGTCAGCTGCCACGTGGGTGTCAGTTGTTGAGCGTGTATGTGTTTGTGTCAGGTGTCGCATCTGTATGTGTGTGACTGTCAGGTGCTGCGCGCGTATGTGTGTCAGGTGCTGCATGTATATATGTGTGTGTTAGGTGCTGTTCATGTATGTGGGAGTGGCAGGTGCTGCATGTGTATATATGTGTGAGTGTCAGGTGCTGCATGTGTATACGAGTGTGTGTGAGGTGCTGCGAGTGTATGTGTGTGTTAGGTGCTCTGAGTGTATATGATTGTGTGTCAGGTGCTGTGCGTGTGTGCGTTAAATGCTACATGTATATATGTGTGACAGGTGCTGCCTTTGTGTGTGTGTGTCAGGTGCTTTGCTGCATGTCTGTATGTGTGTGGGTGTGTCAGGTGCTGCATATCTGTGTGTGTGGGTGTGTCAGGTGCTGCATGTCTGTATCTGTGTGGGTGTGTCAGGTGCTGCATATCTGTGTGTGTGGGTGTGTCAGGTGCTGCATGTCTGTATGTGTGTGGGTGTGTCAGGTGCTGCATATCTGTGTGTGTGGGTGTGTCAGGTGCTGCATGTCTGTATGTGTGTGGGTGTGTCAGGTGCTGCATATCTGTGTGTGTGGGTGTGTCAGGTGCTGCATATCTGTGTGTGTGGGTGTGTCAGGTGCTGCATGTCTGTGTGTGGGTGCGTGTGTGTGTCTGTCAGGTGCTGCATGTGTGTGTCAGGTGCTGCATGTCTGCGTCTGTGTGTCAGGCGCTGCATGTCTGCATGTGTGTGTCAGGTGCTGCATGTCTGCATGTGTGTCAGGTGCTGCGTATGTGTGTGTGTGTGTGTGTGTGTGTGCGTCAGGTGCTGTGTGTGTGTCAGGTGCTGCATGTGTGTGTCAGGTGCTGCCTGCGTGTGTCAGGTGCTGCGTGTCTGCGTGTGTGTGTGTCAGGTGCTGCGTGTCTGCGTGTGTGTGTGTGTGTGTGTGTGTGTCAGGTGCTGCCTGTCTGCGTGTGTGTGTGTCAGGTGCTGCGTGTCTGCGTGTGTGTCAGGTGCTGCGTGTCAGGTGCTGCGTGTGTGTGTGTGTCAGGTGCTGCGTGTCTGCATGTGTGTCAGGTGCTGCGTGTGAGTATGTCAGGTGCTGCGTGTGAGTGCGTGTGTCAGGTGCGTGAGTGTGTGTGTCAGGTGCGTGTGAGTGTCAGGTGCTGCGTGTGCGTGTGTCAGGTGCTGCGTGTGCGTGGGTGTCAGGTGCTGCGTGTGCGTGTGTGTCAGGTGCTGAGTGTGCGTTTGTGTCAGGTGCTGAGTGTGCGTGTGTGTCAGGTGGTGAGTGTGCATGTGTGTCAGGTGCTGCCTGTGCGTGTGTGTCAGGTGCTGCCTGTGCGTGTGTGTTAGGTGCTGCGTGTGTGTGTGTCAGGTGCTGCATGTATGCGTGTGTGTCAGGTGCTGCGTGTGAGTATGTCAGGTGCTGCGTGTGAGTGCGTGTGTCAGGTGCGAGTGTGTGTGTCAGATGCGTGTGAGTGTCAGGTGCTGCGTGTGCGTGTGTCAGGTGCTGCGTGTGCGTGGGTGTCAGGTGCTGCGTGTGCGTGTGTGTCAGGTGCTGCGTGTGCGTGTGTGTCAGGTGCTGAGTGTGCGTGTGTGTCAGGTGCTGAGTGTGCGTGTGTGTCAGGTGCTGCCTGTGCGTGAGTGTCAGGTGCTGCCTGTGCGCGTGTGTCAGGTGCTGCCTGTGCGCGTGTGTCAGGCGCTGCGTGTGCGTGTGTCAGGCGCTGCGTGTGTCAGGCGCTGCGTGTCTGTGTGTGTCAGGCGCTGCGTGTCTGTGTGTGTCAGGCGCTGCGTGTCTGTGTGTGTCAGGCGCTGCGTGTCTGTGTGTGTCAGGTGGTGCGTGTGAGTGTGTGCATGTGTGTCAGGTCTGTGTGAGTGTCAGGTGCTGCGTCTGTGTGTGTGTCAGGTGCTGCGTGTGTGCGTGTGTGTCAGGCGCTGCATGTCTGTGTGTGTCAGGCACTGCGTGTCTGGGGGGGGGGGGGTGGCCGGACACACAGCAGGGAGGGGGGGGAGGCCGGACACACAGCAGGGAGGGAAGGGGGGGGGGCGGCCGGCCACACAGCAGGGAGGGAAGGGGGGGTGGCGGCCGGACACACAGCTGGGAGGGAAGGGGGGGGGGGGGCGGCCGGACACACAGCTGGGAGGAGGAGGGTTGCTGGACACACAGCAGGGAGGAGGGAGGGGGAGGGGGGTGTGGCCGGACACACAGCAGGGAGGAGGAGGGGGGTTGGCCGGACACACAGCAGGGAGGGGAATTTGGAGTCTGGCTAGAGGTGCACATTACGTGGGGGGGGGAGGGGTTGGTGAGCTGGAGGCTAAGTAAAACAGCTCACACGACATGAGAGTTGGAGTGCCAGCAGGTCACACTAGTGGACACAACACATAACAGGGGGAGGTGCTGGGAAGAGGTACAGAACAGGGAATTGAGCAGTGCTGCTAAGTGGCAAGTAATTGCCAAAATCAGCCTTGTGCTGGGCACATCCAGACGTTGATCACATGCCACTGTTTTCTTACCCAGACACCTCTGCCGCTGTGTGCTAGATGAGATCTGTGAGTGCGCCTCCCCCCTCTCTTCTCCACGCCACTGTGACTGGCCTGGCAGAGCTGTCTTCATTGAAGCAGCGGGGGAAGGGGGTGGTAGAATGCAGGTGTCCGGGTCTTCTCCCCCTATAAGGTGCTGTTTCCAAGGTCCGCTGGATGGGGAGTGGCCAAAGTGTTTCATCAGCCCCTCTACACCGCCGCAGCTCCCGGCCTCCCCGAGTACACCTTCCTCCTCGGCTCCTCCTCCCTTTCCTAAGAAAGTAATGAAGAAGGGGGCGGGGCCTATTCCTGCAGACGGAGAGAGACACGGGGGGGGGGGGGGGTTTGGAGCATGGAGAGGCAGAGAATTCGGAGAGCAGAGAGGTGGGTTGGAGGGGGGATCGGAGTGCTCTTGCTGCGTGTGAACCTGTAGAGGAGGAGGAGGATGGGGACCCAGAGTCTGGCTGCAGTGCGAGGCTGCGTCTATGATGACTGGGTAAATACTGCACAGTGCTGAGCACTTTTGAACTTCCCGCCCCTGGCTGACTGTGCTGTGATCACGTGGTGTAGGAGCCGGCCCTGCCACCGCTCCTACACCATGGAACAATAAAACTAACGTGAGCCGTGCCAGGGCCTATTATTGTCACACTATGCCCCCAGTAACCCCAAAACACCCCCTTACCCCACTGTATCACCCAAGTGTAGGCCGTTCCCCTCCAGTTTACCAACAGAAACCGGAGGCGAGGAAAAAGTCGTCCATGTTAGTACACCCAAGTGAAGCTGCCACTGTACACCCCCTGCTGGCGGCCACTGCGCAGCCGCAACAAATTGAAAAGCCCTATCTTTATAATGGGGCATATTTTACTTAATTAAAAAAAAACTATAACTTTCTGAAAAACCACAACCCCAAAAGGCACTACACAGGGACATACTCTATCTAATAAAACAAACCCCAAGTCTTAATTCGTCCCCTATCCTGAGTTATGCCTTCCCAAAAATCTCCTCATTCACTCTATAGGAAAACCATGTCAAAAAGCCACAGAGGGAGTGGCAGAAAAAAACTGACAGTTGGAACTTTAGGTTACTCCCAATTCCTCATTTTTTATAATTTTACCCTGAAATTTGGCATGCAGCACCGGGTGACGATTCTACGCATCCATGCCAAATTTCAGCTCAGTACGTCTAATCACTTTTGAGGTGTAGCCCCTCAAACACCATGCCCCCATCTCAGAAGTTCCCTATGGGAGAATTCCGTTTGTTCGATTCAGCCTTAATATAAGGGCACGACCGTGCCCTTATAATATATATATATATATATATATATATATATATATATATATATATATAGCACTGTCCTTGGTCTGGCACTCCTCTCCCCCACAGGGTATTGGCTCCGGTGCCCTCCTTAAGCAAACACGCTCGGTATATAGAAGATGGAAGGCGGCACTCAGGAGACTTACTTGAAAAGTAGAAAACGTGCTTTTAATGGGTGACGTTTCGGGAGACGCACTCCCTTCTTCAAGACACAGCAATACAAATAAACACAGTGATAAACAAAACTTAAATACCTTACCAGTCCCTGGCTCCGTTCCTTCCGTCACGGCCAGCGGCGTCCCGAGCTCCGGAGCCCGCACTTCCGGTTTCGGCAGTCTCCGCCCCTTCCGGGTGACGTGACTCCGTTGCCGGTCGACGCGGCCGTTGGGAGGGACCACACAAGCAAGGGATCTATGCCGTTATGGCAACGAGTTGCCATGACAACAAACTAATACAGAAAATACATATATGAATTAAGCAGTGTGAATTCAGACCACTTACGTGGAAATAAACAATACAAGGATATTAAAACCGTGCTCCTAGGTGCCCAAACGGCCCACAGTGTGATACACCGTAAGTGTTATAAAAACATCAAGTGTACATAAAACAGTATAGGATCTACAATAAATCCTATCGGAAAATACATTCTAACTATCTTTAGTGAAATGAAAAACTTTACAAGCACTTACAGCTATGTTTTATCCAATCTAATATTAATGACCTATTCTGTCGGTCTGCCATTAATTAAACTACATGAACTTCAGCCTCAAAAGTCAACCAGCCTATTGAGGGGGGCTATGGGTGCAAGGGTCCCTGTGTTTGTTTCTATCTGACCCTTCATACTAAAACTAGTGGTTAGATTTAACTACCCTGTCGACTATATACAGGATAATCCTTCCCATAAGATTACAGGGATGCGTCCTGTATAGACCCGTTTCAGCCCTGATTCACCATTAATCCTCACAAAAAGCAATTGAGGCTCAGGTATTCATTCAGGCCGCGAGGGTGAATCGTGTCTAATTTGTGGATCCACCTTGCCTCCAGTTGCAACAATTTTTTTGCTCGGTTGCCACCTCGGATGGACTCTGGAACCTGGTCCACTATTTTGTAGCGGACAGAGGCTAGGCTGTGGCGCATCTGCGCAAAATGACGGGCCACTGGCTGTTCGCTACTCCCTGATACCAGGGCCGCCCTGATCGCTGACCTGTGTTGGGCCATCCTCTCTTTAAAAAGACACTGGGTTTTACCCACATAGTAAAGACTGCAGGGGCAGATTAACACATAAACTACATGTGTCGAGCTGCATGTCACTGCTTTGGGGATCTTCAATTTCTTCCCTGTATGTGGGTGTGAGATCGAGTCCCCAGTTAGCATATAGCTGCATGTAGTGCAGCCCAAACATTTAAAGCACCCTGCTTTACGTGTTAAAAAATGAGTGGTGGGTCGTGTTCTTGTAAACCCCGTTACATCATTCTTTACTACTAGGTCTTTAATGTTGGAACTGCGAGTATAGCAAGGCATTATTTGGCTGTTCTTTAGACTTACTAAATTAGGATCTGAAGTAATCATCGGCCATAATTGCTTAATTTTCTTATTGGTCCTTCTGCTAGAGGTGTTGTACTGGTTTACCCAGGCCATTTTAGGAGCAGAAGGAACTGGGACTTTGACCCGTAGCAATTCCTGTCTACTCAGGGACAAAGCCCTGGCGCGAGCACTCTTCAGAAGCTTAAGTGGGTAACCCCTCTGTATGAATTTGTTCGTCATGATTTCTAGCTGTATCTCTAGCTCCTCAGGGTCGCTGGTAATTCTGCACACCCTGAGGAATTGAGAATACGGTAAACCCTGAATTAAAGCTGGGGGGTGGAAACTGTCGAATCTAAGGAGTGTATTGCGATCCGTGGGCTTGGAATATAATGTGGTGTGTAACTCACCATCTCGTATCTGGATTTTAGTGTCCAAGAAACAAATTTCTGACCTGTGTGTAGACACAGTGAACTTGATCGGACTGGAGGAGTTGTTATGTTCCTCTATGAGTGTGACCAAGGCTCCCTCATCTCCAGTCCAAAACAACAACAGGTCATCTATATACCGAGTATATAGAAAAATAGCCAAATAATGCCTTGCTCTACTCGCAGTTCCAACATTAAAGACCTAGTAGTAAAGAATGATGTAACGGGGTTTACAAGAACACGACCCACCACTCATTTTTTAACACGTAAAGCAGGGTGCTTTAAATGTTTGGGCTGCACTACATGCAGCTATATGCTAACTGGGGACTCGATCTCACACCCACATACAGGGAAGAAATTGAAGATCCCCAAAGCAGTGACATGCAGCTCGACACATGTAGTTTATGTGTTAATCTGCCCCTGCAGTCTTTACTATGTGGGTAAAACCCAGTGTCTTTTTAAAGAGAGGATGGCCCAACACAGGTCAGCGATCAGGGCGGCCCTGGTATCAGGGAGTAGCGAACAGCCAGTGGCCCGTCATTTTGCGCAGATGCGCCACAGCCTAGCCTCTGTCCGCTACAAAATAGTGGACCAGGTTCCAGAGTCCATCCGAGGTGGCAACCGAGCAAAAAAATTGTTGCAACTGGAGGCAAGGTGGATCCACAAATTAGACACGATTCACCCTCGCGGCCTGAATGAATACCTGAGCCTCAATTGCTTTTTGTGAGGATTAATGGTGAATCAGGGCTGAAACGGGTCTATACAGGACGCATCCCTGTAATCTTATGGGAAGGATTATCCTGTATATAGTCGACAGGGTAGTTAAATCTAACCACTAGTTTTAGTATGAAGGGTCAGATAGAAACAAACACAGGGACCCTTGCACCCATAGCCCCCCTCAATAGGCTGGTTGACTTTTGAGGCTGAAGTTCATGTAGTTTAATTAATGGCAGACCGACAGAATAGGTCATTAATATTAGATTGGATAAAACATAGCTGTAAGTGCTTGTAAAGTTTTTCATTTCACTAAAGATAGTTAGAATGTATTTTCCGATAGGATTTATTGTAGATCCTATACTGTTTTATGTACACTTGATGTTTTTATAACACTTACGGTGTATCACACTGTGGGCCGTTTGGGCACCTAGGAGCACGGTTTTAATATCCTTGTATTGTTTATTTCCACGTAAGTGGTCTGAATTCACACTGCTTAATTCATATATGTATTTTCTGTATTAGTTTGTTGTCATGGCAACTCGTTGCCATGACGGCATAGATCCCTTGCTTGTGTGGTCCCTCCCAACGGCCGCGTCGACCGGCAACGGAGTCACGTCACCCGGAAGGGGCGGAGACTGCCGAAACCGGAAGTGCGGGCTCCGGAGCTCGGGACGCCGCTGGCCGTGACGGAAGGAACGGAGCCAGGGACTGGTAAGGTATTTAAGTTTTGTTTATCACTGTGTTTATTTGTATTGCTGTGTCTTGAAGAAGGGAGTGCGTCTCCCGAAACGTCACCCATTAAAAGCACGTTTTCTACTTTTCAAGTAAGTCTCCTGAGTGCCGCCTTCCATCTTCTATATATATATATATATATATATATATATATATATATATATTAAAGATGCTGTCTTAAGAGATATATATATCATAAAACATGCCCAAAGAGACATGAGTATACTGGGTCCTAGAGGCAAAGCTATGTCGATTTCTGCTTGACGTGTCCTGTAGAATATGCAATGGACAGATGATGCCGACTTAAGAGGCATATGGAAGGCTGAGGATTGCGTGGAGAAGGGTTCTCGGACCTGGTCACCACACCTATAGCTGGTAATTCTGATATTTTGCCTTATATTCCTGCACAGCCTAGGAAAGCACGACATTATCAAATGCAGCCGTTCGAACAAAAAAACAAGAAAGTCCGAGGTGTGTCCTTTCTTGCCAGAGGCGGGGGCAGAGGAAACCAGCTGCACAACACAGCTAGTTCCCAGGAACAGAAGTCCTCCCCGGCCAGACGGTTCGGTCAGACCCATATTGAACTTAAAATCCCTGAACATATACTTGGAAAGTTCAAGTTCAAGATGGAATCGCTCAGAGCGGTCATCGCAAGGGAGGGGGATTTTATGGTGTCTCTGGACATAAATGATGCTTACCTTCATGTCCCCGTTTATCCACCTCATCAGGAGTACCTCAGATTTGTGGTACAGGATTGTCATTACCAATTCCAGACGTTGCCATTTGGTCTGTCCACGGCACCGAGAATATTTACCAAGGTAATGGCAGTAATGATGGTGCTCCTGCGAAAGCAAGGAGTCACAATTATCCCATACTTGGACGATCTCCTCATAAAGGCGAGGTCCAGCAGTTGCTGATTAGTGTAGCACGCTCTCGGGAAGTGTTACAACCGCACGGCTGGTTTCTGAATATTCCAAAGTCGCAGCTGATTCCTACGACGTGTCTGCCCTTCCTGGGCATGATTCTGGACACAGACCAGAAGAAGGTTTTCTCCCGACGGGGAAGGCTCAGGAACTCATTACACTGGTCAGAGACCTCTTAAAACCAAAACAGGTGTCGGTGCATCACTGCACGAGAGTCCTGGGAAAGATGGTGGTGTCATACGAGGCCATTCCCTTTGGCAGGTTCCATGCGAGGACCTTTTCAATGGGATCTGTTGGACAAGTGGTCCGGATCTCATCTACAGATGCATCGGCTGATCACCCTATCCCCCAGGGCCAGGGTGTCTCTTCTGTGGTGGCTGCAGAGTACTCGCCTTCTCGAGGGCCGCAGGTTCGGCATTCAGGACTGGGTCCTGGTGACCACGGATGCAAGCCTCCGAGGGTGGGGGGCAGTCACTCAGGGAAGAAGTTTCCAAGGGCTGTGGTCAAGTCAGGAGACTCGCCTTCACATCAATATCCTGGAGCTAAGGGCCATATACAACGCCTTAAGTCAAGCGGAGACCCTGCTTCACAACCAATCGGTGCTGATTCAATCAGACAACATCACCGCAGTGGCTCATGTAATCCGCCAAGGCGGCACAAGGAGCAGGGAGGAAGCCACCAGAATTCTTCGATGGGCGGAGAATCACGTACGAGCACTGTCAGCAGTGTTCATTCCGGGAGTGGACAACTGGGAAGCAGACTTCCTCAGCAGGCACAACCTCCACCCGGGAGAGTGGGGACTTCATCAAGAAGTCTTCGCGCAGATTGTAGGTCGGTGGGAACTGCCACAGGTGGACATGATGGCACCCCGCCTCAACAAAGGGTTACAGAGGTATTGCGCCAGGTCAAGAGACCCTCAGGCGATAGCTGTAGACGCACTGGTGACACCGTGGAGGTTCCAGTCTGTTTATGTGTTTCCTCCTCTTCCTCTCATACGAAAAAGAGGAGTGAGAACAATACTCATTGTTCCAGATTGGCCAAGAAGGACTTGGTATCCAAAGCTGAAAGAAATGCTCACAGAGGACCCATGGCCTCTGCCTCTAAGGCAGGATCTATTGCAGCAGGGACCTTGTCTGTTCCAAGACTTACCGCGGCTGCGTTTGACAACAGGGTGGTTGAACGCCGGATCCTAGTAGAAAAAGGGATTCCGGATGAGGTTATTCCTACGCTAATAAAGGCTAGGAAGGACGTGACGGCTAAACATTATCACCGTATACGGCGAAAATATGTGGCTTGGTGTGAGGCCAGGTATGCCCCTACAGAGGAATTCCAGCTGGGCCGTTTCCTTCACTTCCTACAGTCGGGAGTGACTTTGGGTCTAAAATTGGGGTCCATTAAGGTCCAGATTTCGGCCCTATCCGTTTTCTTTCAAAAAGAACTAGCTTCTCTACCTGAAGTTCAGACGTCTGTAAAGGGAGTGCTGCATATTCAGCCCCCGTTTGTGCCCCCAGTGGCACCTTGGGATCTTTACGTGGTGTTGAGTTTCCTGAAATCACACTGGTTTGAGCCACTTAAAAGTGTGGAGTTAAAATATCTCACGTGGAAGGTGGTCATGCTATTAGCCTTGGCTTCGGCTAGGCGTGTGTCAGAATTGGCGGCTTTGTCACATAAAAGCCCCTATTTGGTTTTCCATATGGACAGGGAAGAATTGCGGACTCGTCCGCAATTTCTGCCAAATGTGTGGTCATCTTTTCATATGAACCAACCTATTGTGGTGCCTGTGGCTACTCGTGACTTGGAGGATTCAGAGTTACTGGATGTAGTCAGGGCTTTGAAGGTTTATGTAGCCAGAACGGCTAGAGTCAGGAAAACTGAGTCGCTGTTTATCCTGTAGGCGTCCAACAAGCTGGGTGCTCCTGCTTCAAAGCAAACTATTGCTCGATGGATCTGTAACACGATTCAGCAGGCTCATTCTGCGGCTGGGTTGCCGCTTCCAAAATCAGTAAAAGCCCACTCCACAAGGAAGGTGGGCTCTTCTTGGGCGGCTGCCCGAGGGGTCTCGGCATTACAGCTTTGCCGAGCGGCTACTTGGTCAGGTTCAAACACCTTTGCAAAGTTCTACAAGTTTGATACCCTGGCTGAGGAGGACCGTGTGTTTGCTCATTCGGTGCTGCAGAGTCATCCGCACTCTCCCGCCCGTTTGGGAGTTTTGGTATAATCCCCATGGTCCTTACGGAGTCCCCAGCATCCACTAGGACGTTAGAGAAAATAAGATTTTACTTACCGGTAAAAATCTATTTCTCGTAGTCCGTAGTGGATGCTGGGCGCCCGTCCCAAGTGCGGACTTCTTCTGCAATACTTGTATATAGTTATTGCTTAAATAAGGGTTATGTTATGGTTGCATCAGGTTTGTCTGATGCTGTTGTTGTTCATACTGTTAACTGGGTAAGTTTATCACGAGTTATACGGTGTGATTGGTGTGGCTGGTATGAGTCTTACCCTGGATTCCAAAATCCTTTCCTTGTACTGTCAGCTCTTCCGGGCACAGTTTCCTTAACTGAGGTCTGGAGGAGGGACATAGAGGGAGGAGCCAGTGCACACCAGTATTCCTAAATTCTTTCTTAAAGTGCCCTGTCTCCTGCGGAGCCTGTCTATTCCCCATGGTCCTTACGGAGTCCCCAGCATCCACTACGGACTACGAGAAATAGATTTACCAGTAAGTAAAATCTTATTTTATGTATGATTAAATAATTTTTTTAAATGATACTACACCATCAGAGGCTTTTCCTTACCATGTGGGAGTTTTGATTCCTTTAAGGCACTTGAGTTTGATGATGGAATGACGAAAGGATCATTCAACTTAGTGCAATTTTATATGTAAGTGCTTTTATATGAACATATATAAAAAAAATTCTTGATCTCTTCTGAATCACCTAGATACACGGTGTTGCACCCTTAATAAATGGTACTTAAGCACACTACCTAAGAGAAAAGGGGATCAGCACACTTTCAGCAATATACTTGCATATGAATTGATCATATTTATTCAAAAAGCACGTAAGCACTTTTTTGCACATATTCATTTTTGTAAGCTTTTGCACAAAGCAGCACTTTGTCACTTTTAAGAGCAGCTTACTGATATATTGTCTTGCATATACGTACAAACTCCACACCAAAACCGGGACGGATTGAAATGGAGAATCGGTACGAGTAAGGGACACGCCGATGCAAAGACATCCCACTTAAGGCAACTGTTCTGCGTGTGTCTGGTACGCATATTTTAGATTGTCATCTAAGGATTTGTTATGAATTATTCACAAACACTGAAGGCGCAACTGATTTACCACTAGAACAATTTTTGAAATCAAGTTCCTTTTGGGAATCGGACTTTTTAGAAATCTGGTTGCTACACCATTCTAATTGGGAGTGTTCACTAATACATTTATCACTACAGGTTGAGTCTCCCTTATCCAAAATGCTTGGGACCAGAGATATTTTGGATATGGGATTTTTCCGTATTTTGGAATAATTGCATACCATAATGAGATCTCATGGTGATGGGACCTAAATCTAAGCACAGAATGCATTTATGTTACATATACACCTTATACACACAGCCTGAAGGTCATTTTAGCCAATATTTTTTATAACTTTGTGCATTAAACAAAGTGTGTGTACATTCACACAATTCATTTATGTTTCATATACACCTTATACACACAGCCTGAAGGTCATTTAATACAATATTTTTAATAACTTTGTGTATTAAACCAAGTTTGTGTACATTGAGCCATCAGAAAACAAAGGTTTCACTATCTCAATCTCACTCAAAAAAGTCCGTATTTCAGAATATTCCGTATTTCGGAATATTTGGATATGGGATACTCAACCTGTAATATATGTATTGTTTTGTTTAATTATAATTTGTTTTAAAAAAAAGAAAATCTCCCATTTGGGGATATCTGGTTACGTAATATTGGGTTGTAGCGCTATTTGCACTCCTTTTGTACACAATATAAATATATATATATTCATTTTTTTTTTTTATATAGGTACATTCCGTAATCTTTAGGTCGTATTATTTTTTTAATTTGTTTTTATTTCACTGAACTATTGTTTGTCTCCTGCATTGGGTACAGTTACAGAAAGTAAAGGTGCATACACACGGAGCGATATAACTGAGCGATTTTGACTATATAGTCAAAATCGCTCAGAAAGTTAGTGCATATCTCTCAATGTGTACACAGCCAGCGATAGCGATGCTCGTCCCCGCCAGGTCACTATCGCTGCTAAAAATAGACTGTGCAGGCAAGTCAATTTTGGCTAGGTCGCTGGAAAAGAAAAAGCATCCCCTAGCTTGAATGAGTTAGCCAAAATCGCCCATAGCCAAAATCGCTGGTAAAGTTAGTCAAAATCTCCTACTGCCAGTTCAAGGGAAATCGCTCAGTCAAATTCTCTCCGTGTGTATGCACCTTAAGATTCGATGCAGTTAGTGAATTTATAAACAAAATAATATTTAGATTCTATTTTAATAGTTACATATTTTATGTGCACATGCTACAAGGGGCCAATTTCATGAACATTTCCTTAAGCAATAGCTCCACATTCCTGAAACTGCATTTTCTCTAACGTCCTAAGTGGATGCTGGGGACTCCGTCAGGACCATGGGGTTTAGCGGCTCCGCAGGAGACAGGGCACAATAATAAAAGCTTTAGGATCAGGTGGTGTGCACTGGCTCCTCCCCCTATGACCCTCCTCCAAGCCTCAGTTAGATCTTTGTGCCCGGCCGAGAAGGGTGCAATCTAGGTGGCTCTCCTGAGCTGCTTAGAATAAAAGTTTAAGTTAGGTTTTTTATTTTCAGTGAGTCCTGCTGGCAACAGGCTCACTGCTACGAGGGACTTAGGGGAGAGAAGTAAACTCACCTGCGTGCAGGATGGATTTGCTTCTTAGGCTACTGGACACCATTAGCTCCAGAGGGAGTCGGAACACAGGTCTCACCCTGGGGTTCGTCCCGGAGCCGTGCCGCCGACCCCCTTGCAGATGCCGAAGTTGAAGAGGTCCAGAGGTCCAGAAACAGGCGGCAGAAGACTTTCAGTCTTCATAAGGTAGCGCACAGCACTGCAGCTGTGCGCCATTGTTGTCAGCACACTTCATACCAGCGGTCACTGAGGGTGCAGGGCGCTGGGTGGGGCGCCCTGGGCAGCAATGTATTATACCTTTTTTATGGCTAAAATACATCACATATAGCCCTTGAGGCTATATGGATGTATTAAACCCCTGCCAGATCTCACAAACTCCGGGAGAAGAGCCCGCCGTTTTAGGGGGCGGGGCCTATTCTCCTCAGCACACGGCGCCATTTTCCTGCTCAGCTCTGCTGTGAGGAAGGCTCCCAGGATCTCCCCTGCACTGCACTACAGAAACAGGGTTAAAACAGAGAGGGGGGGCACTTATTTGGCGATATGATTACATATGTGAAAATGCTATAAGGGAAAACACTTGTATAAGGGGTTGTCCCTGTATAAATTATAGCGTTTTTGGTGTGTGCTGGCAAACTCTCCCTCTGTCTCCCCAAAGGGCTAGTGGGGTCCTGTCCTCTATTAGAGCATTCCCTGTGTGTGTGCTGTGTGTCGGTACGTGTGTGTCGACATGTAGGAGGACGATGTTGGTGAGGAGGCGGAGCAAATTGCCTGTATTGGTGATGTCACTCTCTAGAGAGTCGACACCGGAATGGATGGCTTATTTAGGAATTACGTGATAATGTCAACACGATGCAAGGTCGGTTGACGACATGAGACGGCCGGCAAACAAATTAGTACCTGTCCAGGCATCTCAGACACCGTCAGGGGCTTGTAAAAACGCCCATTTACCTCACACGGACACTGACTTCAGTGTCGACGGTGAAGAAACAAACGTATTTTCCTTTAGGGCCACACGTTACATGTTAAGGGCAATGAAGGAGGTGTTACATATTTCTGATACTACAAGTACCACAAATAAGGGTATTATGTAGGGTGGGAATAATCTACTTGTAGTTTTTCCTGAATCAGATAAATTAAAGTGTGTGATGATACGTGATACCCTTTCCCGCCAGAAGTGAGGGCGAGTTGGGAAACACACCTTAGAGTGGATAAGGCGCTCACACGCTTATAAAAACAAGTGGCGTTACCGTCTCCAGATACGGCCGCCCTCAAAGAGCCAGCTGATAGGAAGCTGAAAAATATCCTAAAAAGTATATACACACATACTGGTGTTATACTACGACCAGCAATCGCCTCAGCCTGGATGTGCAGCGCTGGGGGGGCTTGGTCGGATTTCCTGACTGAAAATATTGATACCCTTGACAGGAACAATATTTTATTGACTATAGAGCATTTTAAGGATGCATTTCTATATATGCGAGATGCGCATTCTGGCATCAAGAGTAGATGTGATGTCCATATCTGCCAGACGATGTTTATAGACATGACAGTGGTCAGGTGATGCAGATTCCAGACGGCACATGGAAGTATTGCCGTATAAAGGGGAGGTCCATCGGACCTGGTGGCCATGGCAACAGCTGGAAAATCCACTTTTGTTACCCCAAGTCACATCTCAGCAGAAAAGGACACAGTCTTTTCAGTCTCAGTCCTTTCGTACCCATAAAGGCAGGCGGGCAAAAGGCCAGTCATATCTGCCCAGGGTTAGAGGAAAGGGAAGAAGACTGCAGCAGGCAGCCCATTCCCAGGAACAGAAGTCCTCCACAGCTTCTGCCAAGTCCGCAGCATGACGCTGGGGCCATACAAGCGGACTCAGGTGCGGTGGGGGGTCATCTCAAGAGTTTCAGCACGCAGTGGGCTCACGCGCAAGTGGACTCCTGGATCCTACACGTAGTATCCCAGGTGTACATTGGAAATTCGAGACGTCTTCCCCTCACAAGTTCCTGAAGTCTGCTTTACCAACGTCTCCCTCCGACAGGGAGGCAGTATTGGGAAAAAATTCACAGGCTGTATTCCCAGCAGGTGATAATCAAAGTACCCCTCCTACAACAAGGGAAGGGGTATTATTCCACACTATATTGTGATACTGAAGCCAAACGGCTCGGTGATATCTAAAAGATTTGAACAATTACATACAAGGGTTCAAATCAAGATGGAGTCACTCAGAGCAGTGATAGCGAACCAGGACGATATGGTGTCACTGGATATCAGGGACGCTTACCTACATGTCCAAATTTTGCCCTTCTCACCAAGGGTATCTCAGGTTCGTGGTACAGAACTGTCACTATCAGTTCAGACGCTGCCGTTTGGATTGTCCACGGCACCCCGGGTCTTTACCATGGTAATGGCCGAAAGGATGATTCTTCCTAAAAGAAATATGGACGCTTTCCTGATAAGGGCAAGGTCCAGAGAACAGTTGGCGGTCGGAGTAGCACTATCTCAAGTAGTTCTACGACAGCACGAGTGGATTCTAAATATTCCAAAATCGCAGCTTTTTCCGACGACACGTCTAATGTTCCTAGGAATGATTCTGGACACAGTCCAGAAAAGGATGTTTTCTCCCGGAGAAGAAGGCCAGGGAGTTATCCAAGCTAGTCAGGAACCTCCTAAAACCAGGAAAAGTATCAGTGCATCATTGCACAAGGGTCCTGTGAAAAATGGTGGTTTCGTACAAAGCGATCCCATTCGGTAGATTTCACGCAAGAACTTTTCAGTGGAATCTGCTGGGAAAATGGTCCGGATCGCATCTTCAGATGCATCAGCGGATAACCCTGTCTCCAAGGACAAGGGTGTTTTCTTCTGCGGTGGCTGCAGAGTGCTCATCTATGAAAGGGCCGCAGATTCGACATTCAGGACTGGGTCCTGGTGACCACGGATGCCAGCCTGAGTGGCTGGGGAGCAGTCACACAAGGAAAAAATTTCCAGGGAGTGTGATCAAGTCTGGAGACTTCTCTCCACATAAATATACTGGAGCTAAGGGCAATTTACAAGGCTCTAAGCTTAGCAAGACCTCTGCTTCAAGGTCAGCCGGTATTGATCCAGTGGGACAACATCACGGCAGTCGCCCACGTAAACAGACAGGGCGGCACATGAAGCAGGAGGGAAATGGCAGAAACTGCAAGGATTCTTCGCTGGGCGAAAAATCATGTGATAACACTCTCAGCAGTGTTAATTCCGGGAGTGGAAAACTGGGAAGCAAACTTCCTCAGCAGGCATAACCTCCACCCGGGAGAGTGGGGACTTCAGCGGGAAGTCTTCCACATGATTGTAAACCGTTGGGAAAAACCAAAGGTGGACATGTTGGCGTCCCGCCTGAACAAAAAACTAGACAAATATTGCGCCAGGTCAAGGGACCCTCAGGCAATAGTGGTGGACGCTCTGGTAACACTGTGGGTGTACCAGTCAGGGTATGTGTTCCCTCCTATGCATCTCATACCAAAAGTACTGAGAATCATAAGAAGGAGATGAGTAAGAACGATACTCGTGGTTCCGGATGGGTCAAGAAGGACTGGGTACCCGGAACTTCAAGAGATGCTCACGGAAGAACCGTGGCCTCTACCTTTAAGAAAGGACCTGCTCCAGCAGGGGCCTTGTCTGTTCCAAGACTTACCGCGGCTGTGTTTGACGGCATGGCAGTTGAACGCCGGATCCTGAAAGGGCATTCCAGATGAAGTCATCCCTACCCTGGTCGAAGCCAGGAAGGATGTAACCGCAAAACATTTTCACCGCATTTGGCGAAAATATGTTGCGTGGTGTGAGGCCAAGAAGGTCCCTACAGAGGAATTCCAACTGGGTCGTTCCTACATTTCCTGAAAACAGGACTGTCTATGGGCCTAAAATTAGGGTCCATTAAGGTTCAAATTTCGACCCTGTCGAATTTCTTCCAGAAAGAACTGGCTTCAGTGCCTGAAGTTCAGACGTTTGTAAAAGGGGTACTGCATATACAGCCTCCTTTTGTGCCCCCAGTGGCACCTTGGGATCTCAATGTTGTTTTGAGTTTCCTAAAGTCACATTGGTTTGATCCACTCACCACTGTGGAATTAAAATATTTCACATGGAAGGTGAAGATTCTATTAGCCCTGGCTTCAGCCAGGCGTGTGTCAGAATGGGCGGCTTTATCATATAAAAGCCCTTACTTAATTTTTCATTCTGACAGGGCAGAATTGAGGACTCGTCCTCAATTTCTCCTTAAGGTGTTTTCTGTTTTTCACATGAACCAACCTATTGTGGTACCTGCGGCTACTAGGGACTTGGAGGACTCCAAGTTACTTGACGTTGTCAGGGCCCTGAAAATATATGTTTCCAGGACGACTGGAGTCAGAAAATCTGACTCGCTGTTTAGCCTGTATGCACCCAACAAGATGGGTGTTCCTGCTTCTAAGCAGACGATTGCTCGCTGGATTTGTAGTACAATTCAGCTTGCACATTCTGTGGCAGGCTTGCCACAGCCAAAATCAGTAAAAGCCCATTCCACAAGGAAGTGGGCTCATCTTGGGCGGCTGCCCGAGGGGTCTCGGCTTTACAACTTTGCCGAGCTGCTACTTGGTCAGGGGCACACCCTGACTGAGGAGGACCTGGAGTTCTCTCATTCGGTGCTGCAGAGTCATCCGCACTCTCCAGCCCGTTTGGGAGCTTTGGTATAATCCCCATGGTCCTGACGGAGTCCCCAGCATCCACTTAGGACGTTAGAGAAAATAAGAATTTACTTACCGATAATTCTATTTCTCGTAGTCCGTAGTGGATGCTGGGCGCCCATCCCAAGTGCGGATTGTCTGCAATACTTGTACATAGTTATTGTTACAAAAATCGGGTTATTCTTGTTGTGAGCCATCTTTTCAGAGGCTCCTTCGTTGTTATCATACTGTTAACTGGGTTCAGATCACAAGTTATACGGTGTGATTGGTGTGGCTGGTATGAGTCTTACCCGGGATTCAATATCCTTCCTTATTATGCACGCTCGTCCGGGCACAGTATCCTAACTGAGGCTTGGAGGAGGGTCATAGGGGGAGGAGCCAGTGCACACCACCTGATCCTAAAGCTTTTATTATTGTGCCCTGTCTCCTGCGGAGCCGCTAAACCCCATGGTCCTGACGGAGTCCCCAGCATCCACTACGGACTACGAGAAATAGAATTATCGGTAAGTAAATTCTTATTTTTCGGACTACTCAAGTCAAGATAAGCGATATAAATACATACACATCTTAACTCAAATTACTGCATGGGTAACAACAAAGCTTTTGTGAATACTGTGCTAGTGACGGTCTCTGAACTGTTCATTCCATATATTTGATGGTAGAATCCATTTCTGGAAAAATGAAACCTCATCTGCAGATTTTGTCAATGTAAATGTCTTAACAAATATTTAAAGAAGAATTTGTCTCAATATCCAAAACTTGCTGCGGAAGTCTGATCACTTGTATGTTGGCTACGAAGCGTTTGATAGATTTCCTTATATGTGATTTGTTTTGTATGTTGTCTGGATTAGCCTTGCAGCTGTAGGTTGAAACCGAACGATTATGTGCGTGCACTATGTAATCTAACGCGTTTCTCTCCCAGACCCCGAGAACCGGTCATGATCGAGAGACATTCTGCAGTGTTACGCTGAGTCACCGATGTGGTTTGCGGAAGTTGTGGCTCTATTGTCAGTTTTTACTTTGTGGTTTGGTAAGAGTGGGCATCAGAATTTGCTTCACATTGCTTGACCCCAATAGCTGAAGGTTGTGAAAGTCATTTTGGCTGCAGGCACTTCCACATTCTATTTTCTGTCATGACCACAATCCCTAAAGTGCAATGTGAAAGGGTGTTTTCTTACATACAAAATGTCGTCTTTTGATGGAATTGATGTGCAGCGGGGGGGTACAGACTTATTGTCGTGTCCTTTAAGAGGCTTAGGGGCTGATCCTTCTGCGATCGACATAGCATCTTAGGTTGTAGACGCATCTGCGACTTTATGCTAATTCCCCTGGTGTACAAGCGTGCATCTGGCGGCGCAATGACGGAGACGCCCACTTTCAGCATCTACAGAAGCAACCATCCATACACAGCATAGAAATTTGCACCAGCTAACTACTGTAGGTGCAGAATCTCTAGAGTGTGGCCTCCTGTGGGAGCAATTAGCTGTCTGAGGTTGCAGCCTGTTCAGGGTTATTCCTGTCACCTCCCATAAGACGCCAATGACAGTGCATCTAAATAGCCACTTGCAAATACTGACTAAGAATGCCCAATACATTTCACACACCGTGCGTTACTGTGACTGCGCAAAAACAGTGTAATGCAGTAGCTTTTAGGATTTTTGTGCACGCGCTGTAGCTCTGTGAACGCTGGCATTGAGTGCGACTCAGAATCGGCCCTCAGGAAGTACGCTGTGCGTCGGGTTATTTTTCTCCTTTGGCCCCTTTCTCATCTGTAAGCCTGAGGGAAAGGGACCATAAAATGAATGTGGGTGATTGACTTCTTGGAGGATTCTAAAGCTCTCCTTAAAGTCTCTGACATTGTACTTTCTCCGCAGCGGAGAGCAGTTTGTTGTGCGCTGATTTCCGCCATTTTAGGCACTAACAAAGTTCTATTGTCAATGACGGGGAATTAGATGAACAAATAATCCCCAAAATTACACCCTTCTCTCCGATATCGTCTGGTCTGACAGGTTGCTGAAACTTTTACATATCTGGAAAGGGAAGGTATCCGGTTTGGGATGCCAGCGATCAGAAAAATGATAGTGGCATTCCGACACCTACTAAGTATGCTTATCCTAACCCCCAACCCCCCGTAACCCTCCCTATCCGCAGCCTGACTCTAATTCTCCCTGGTGGTCCATAACCCTCACCCCTCCTCCCTGCAGCCTAACCCTACAGAAGTGTTATTTATACAGCCCTTGTTAATAATTTACATATTACATAGACGATCCTAGTAGCAAGCAGTCTCCAGCTGTAAATCCTGTAATCCTTGATTTTGATATCCTAGCAAAGGAGAAACTGCTGCCAACATCTCCCTTCTACCAGTCTAGTATCTGCTTCTCTGCCAGCCACAGCATGTCAGGTTTACTGGATTTCCTTAATCATGCATTCGATGCATGATCTAGCAGAGGAAAATCCTTAAGCCTGGCCTGGTGGAGATCAAGGACTGCACTTGTGTCTTTTCAGCTATTAAGCATTGGTCATGTTTAACTTCTGCACATTTACCACGGAGGCCTTCTCATAAGTAATGGAATTATAAGTCCAATATTGGGAACCTTGTGGAACTGTTTGTTGCATGCGTGTATTTTTTTTTTTTTTAGTAATAGTGCAAATGGCGGACTCTATATCTGGCACTTTCACGTCACACTGTACAACCATGTAACCCTCAATATGCTCAATTCTAAATATTTCTGAGGTAAAATTATTTTGCTATTTACTTTAATCCCCCAGAACCTGTCTGCGGATGCAGATTTAGATGAAAATAAAATGAAAAATGTGTATTGAATGTTTGAATGCCTGGAAAAGGCAGAATGTGGTTGATGTACCTGTAGGAACGTGGTGTGTCTTTAAGCGTACACCTCGCATGTATGGCCATGTTCTGTGCTGAACTGATCTAGGAGCTAATGACGTCACTGCTTGTAATTCCTAGCAGATGGAAAGTCTGATGGCACAAAATGGCTGCCTTTACTCTGCACTGTAATGGCTGTTTTGCAAAAAACTACAAAAATGATTAAAGCAGAGAATATGGTCATTCATATATACAATTTGTTTTTGTGTGCGTTGTGTGGTGACGGTCGTCAAAGTTTTCAGACATTTGTGGGAGAAATAATGTCATTGTACATATGATAAAATAGATTTTTGCTCCTGAATTATCCAAAGACGCTTACTCAAGGCAAACTTGGGAATACTGCTCACTGTACATAGAAATGGATGAGGTAGATGTGTGTGTGTGTGTGTGTATGTATGTATGTATGTATATATATATGTATGTGTGTATATATATATATATATATATATATATATATATACATACATACATACACGTACGTTATGTGATGTGCCTGATATAATGCTGCACAGGTAGGTGCACTAGTCACATGGGGCCACAAGTCTGTGAGATTAGGGATATAATGGGACATGGTTTATAGTCCTTCTACAGGACACCTAATACAGGTACTGTTTGATAGGAGAGTTCTTTATCATTGAAGATAATACATTTCTCTAAGTTCAGTGGTTTTGAAAAGTATATCACTGACCAACACTATATATTCTTTATTTGTAATTAACAGAAGTCTATATAGCAGCGTTTTATTGGATAATACTTGTGTACAGTGGTAGCTTTGTTTATGTAGCGAGAAATGATGCAGTTTATTGCTATGTTCAGTTCCAACCCATGCCTACCTGCAGGCAGCCATATTGTATGGGTTGGCACTGTATTTATGAGACACTGACCTATTGCCTCCCTACGAACCTGTGCTATGACTGGAAATATTAAATGATACTTTCTGTGATGTCACAAGTTCCTCATGCCTACAACAAAATGGCTGCTTTCATTGTATGGAGGTTGCAAAGTCACTAGTTCCTCATGCCTACAACAAAATGGCTGCTCCTTTGAATGCCACCTGTACACCCTGGTATCACTGCATGATGCGATTGATGAGCCCGTATCGGCCTGTGATTGTTCATCTGACTGTGTCAACTGGCCCAATTGTCACAGGAAGTAATCCGTCCTGGATTCTTGAATGGCTCCACTATGTTTCTCTATCTTCCATAGGGGATGCTGGAGTTCAGTACCATGGGGTATAGATGGGGTGATCAGGCGAGCCGGCACTTTAAAAATTTTTAATGTGTGACCGGCTCCTCCCCCCTCTATACCCCTCCCCAGACCAGTTTTAGAAATGTGCCCGGGAGAGCCGGTCACTTCCTCTGGAGCTCCATAGATATCTTTAAATTTTGTATTTTTTATTTCTAACTTTTACAGTTCTACAACAGTGCAGTTAGCCCCTGCCAGTCTGCTAGGTGGGAGCTGCCGGGGGGACTCTGTCCCACCCTGCGGGGTCTGTATCCCGAGTCCTGGCTGCAGGGACATCAGTCTATTTCTCCACTGCTGCGGCTCCAGCACGCCTGTCCTGTAGAGAGGAGTGGCAGCACTACAAGGGTTCAAACCTTACTGAGAGCCAATATACAAGTGTTCTGACAGGCAGGGCGGGCGCAACATCTATCGCACGCCGATACTTGGGCGTACCTGTGTGGGCGGCTGGTAGAGAATGCACCACGGTCCGCTTACATATAACGAGCACGCCGCTACAAAAATTATGGACGCCCCTGCATTAAAACTAGAGATGAGCGGGTTCGGATTTACTCGGTTCTTTACGCCAGAATTTATCTCCATTTCTCATTTTCTGGATTTTTCTTATTGGCTAACCAAAACACGTGACATCCGATAGCCAATAAGGAGATTCGGGTAAATCCGAGTAAAACCGAACCCGCTCATCTCTAATTTAAAACAGCACTGCGCTCCATTTGCAGGAAGCAATTTTAAATTTAAGCGCCATGCGGGTGGGGGCGGAGCTAAGCTCCGTGGAGACATCATGTTACTAAGGCTCTCACCCTGCTAGCGGTACACATGTCCTCTGCTTATAGCAGCCTGTTCTGCACACTGTAAACCACTGCAATCCCTTATGATCAGTGGAAACTACAAGTTTCAGCAAATAGACTGAGAGGACAAAAATGCTAGCAATTTATTTCAGAGATTTGGTTTTCTGGCCAGATCAGGACAGGATCATTTACATCTGATCAGCACAGAGTCCGGGGTTCAAGCCCAGCTCTAGAAAGAATCATTAACGGTTATAAATGTTTCATGAACTCTGACCCATGGCGCCATTTGCTCCCGCGCTGGGGTCTGCGTTAAACAAGCTGGCACCCAGATATATATCTAGGGATGTTTAATATGTTGTATATGTATAGCTGTATGTATTTATGTATAGATATATCTATACAGATACTGGTCTTACTAGCTCCGTCTACTACTACCGGTGGCTATTGCTTCCTGCTACGATTAAAAACGGGTTATACAGTATATATGGAGTGTGTGTTAGTTGGTGTTGATGCATCGCAGCAGCATACAGATGCACCATACTAGTAAGCAGAACATCCCGGGTTCATATCCCAGCATGGTCAAAAATGATTACACTGGTAGTTAAGTGACGCTCAACGTTTCTCACCTTTTTGGCTTTCGACTAAGATCATGGTAGTATATGTTCTTATCAGTGTAATATCTGATACGCCTCTATCGGGGAGATTTATGTATATTTAAATGTACAGTATACATATATATGTATTGAATGGTTTAAAATATAAAATAAAATAGGAGGGGTTACTCTGTCCACGCTATGCATTGACCTGATATTACACTTTCCCCGGTGTAACTATGTCATTTGAATACAACACATCTATAAAGATAAATAGATACCCTAGGGTGCTCGGGCGCTTTAGATAGGAGATGCTTCACCAAGCGGCAGTCTCTAAATAGGGGAAGTCACTCCCGTTTACAGTACAGAAAAAAAGGGTGGGGTGAGACCGCGCTGAATTTGATGCATACAACAAGTGATGTAAATAAAAACACAATTTATTCCTAAAATAAATGCAATAGGTAGCAATTAAAAACTAGGTACATATAGGACGATTACATGTCAAATGCAGTTAGTATATGATCTAAAATTCATGTGACACTTCGATAGGGTTGCCCAATACGCCAGGAGGTGATATTTAAAATAGGAGGTTTTAGGGTGACCGTTCCGGATTGTTTTCCCCTACAAGTTTTTAGTCCAGCATAAACAACAGTCTCAAAGATGTCATGTGGTCTCCGATTTGGGTTTTATAAAATTCTATAATTTTTATTGCAAACAGCAGGCTGTGCGCTGTACCTGGGAACATTCCCTAACCTGTATTCCAGTATGTTCCGTCTATAATGACCTTTATTTCCCACAGATTCCTACAATCCAGGCCTTTGACAGTGTTCCTTTGATTACGGTCAAGTTGGTTATTTTGTCGCCCAGCTGAGTTTAGCTACAATGGACAGGAAAGTATCTGAGGCACATCAGAGAACCTGATTAGACAGAAATTTGTATAGAAGATAATTCTAGGTATGTTCCATCCCTTCCCTTCTAGTTTTCGCAAAATTCTGATTCTGTACAGCACAAATAGACGCCTGAGGGGCGGTTTTAGTTCCTGATACGCTCCTGGAGCTCGACCTTTCGCTTACAGGCGTAAAGCGGGAGTTTTTCCACTTAAACACATACAGTGTTTTTTGTGCGTCCCCTTACAATGCAGCTACCCACTAAAGGAAGCTCGGAAGGCCGTGAAGAGCAGTTTATTTTTTGTCCCCACTAGCTGGTTTGCCGGTAAGGTTGAGGAGTATCTGGAAAGGAGAAATCTACACTTTGTCTCCTTTCATGTCCTGCTATTGCCTTCCAATGATTTTGAATATATACATTACATATCTGTATAAGTCGGTATATATGTACAGTATATGTGCATCTTTTATTCCTACAGGTTAGGGAGAATGTTGACAGAAACGTCTGACAGTGCCCTGCCATCCATTGCTGATTTCTGGCCTTCTCCCCTATTTATGGATGGAAGACTACGCTCAGTGGCGCCAAGAGGCAGTGGGTACAAATTACCCGGGCTGCTGGAGGGGCCTGGTCTGACACACACACACACACACACACCCACCCCCACCCCCACCGAGGATATCTGTACTGTGGCCAGCCAGCGACGGCACCATCTTCCCGGTGATATCTTCAGGAAGGTGGTGCCGCTCATAGAGAGCAGACACTGTGCCAGAGTCTTTACTCTCTAGTGGCCAGCGTCATCTTCCGAAATATCACTGGGAGGAGGGACCCACTTCCAGGTCAAGTAAGATAGGAAGCGGGTGCCCTCCTATGTTAAAACGGCCACCTCTATGTTAAAACGGCGACCGGTCCCACAATTGTTGTATTATTCACATATTTTTATGCTAAAGTGCATAGTCATGCCCACATTGTAAGCCACGCCCCCTGGCCTTTACCGGGGCCCAGCATGGCTCTCAACGCCCCTGACTACGCTATGGTAGTATTCCGTCTCCTGTCCAGCAAGGAGCTTTATCTGGACCACTTCCTCCCCTCCCCCCAACATCTGGATAAGTATATTTATGTGCAGATGTATATATCTATGTACGTATGGTAAGTGGTATACATGTACAGGTTGTGGGTATGGTCATTTTCTCAAGTTGATTCCATCGCCAAATAGTGTTACCTCCCCCCTCACTAGAAAATCGCAGTGGTAAAGGTGTCTCCCGACTCTCTTTTACGATTGGGATTAACGCCTCCATAGTTATGGGTCATATATCTCAATTGTTTACAGGCAAGGGATACTCTAGTTTCAGTTATCTGGCTTCTCTCTGCACCGTCATTCCAGTCGGATAGCGTAAAGGGTCCTGGGCCTTGAGGAACCAATTCAGACTCCAAGCCTTCAGCTAACATACCGATTGTTTACAGTTCAGGATAAACTTATCTGGAACACCAAGCGGTATAGGGTCCTGTATTAGGTCACAGTCACGTTTGGACCTGAGGGTTGATGTCCCAGTTTGGCCTTGGTGTAGGGGAATTTCCTACATGTCTTTGGATTTCTCCTCCTGGTTCCCTTCTGACAGATTCTCCTTCAGTAACTTGGGTTTGTAGTCCTCTGGTCATTTTCCAGCTTTTCATGTTTCTCCTGACTCAGTGGGCGTTATTCGTGGTCACAGGAGCTGCTCATTTGTGACCTCGACTTATAGGGTTCATCCCTTAGATCAGGCATGTCCAAACTGCGGCCCTCCAGCTGTTGAAAAACTACACATCCCAGCATGCCCTGACACAGCTTTAGCATTCACTGACAGCAAAACTGTGTTAGGGCATGCTGGGATATGTAGTTTCACAACAGCTGGAGGGCCGCAGTTTGGACATGCCTGACTTAGATGGTTGACCTATTACTCTAGGCATATTCTGGAGAGAGATTTGCTTAATGCTTATGTTTACACACCAGTATTTCTGAGAGACGCTTTCCTCAAGTCTCAGTACATACAGAGACTTTAGTCTGAACGTGAAGACTCCATTGGATACTCTCCTTGAGCGTAAGGGTTTGTTTGCTGGGTCCTACTTTTAGCAGCCGCGCAAACGGATTGTCGTCGCCCACGGGGGAGTGTATTTTAGCTTTGCAAGTGTGCGATCGCATGTGCAGCCGAGCGGTACAAAAAGAGTTTGTGCAAAACAAGACCAGCCCTGTAGTTACTTATCCTGTGCGATGATCCTAGCGTTGGAGGTCCCGGAATTGACGTCAGATACCCGCCCTGCAAATGCCTGGACACGCCTGCGTTTTCCCTACCACTCCCAGAAAACGGTCAGTTGACACCCATAAACGCCTTCTTCCTATCCATCTCCTTGCGATCGGCTGTGCGAATGGATTAGTCGCTAGAAGCATTGCACAGCAACAATGCTGTTTGTACCCGTACAATGCGCCTGCGCATTGCGGTGCATGCGCAGGTTTGCCATTTTTTTTACCTGATCGCTGCGCTGCGAAAATCGGCAGCGTGCGATCAACTCTGAATGACCCCCTATATATGCAGGCCTCGGTCTCCGTATTTGCTGGTCTTTCTCACAGACAACCCTGATATTTTGCCTCTGCGTTTGGGTTTGTTTCGGCACCTACACTTGACAGATTGGCTGTTCAAGGCATGGTGATGGAATACGGGGAACTCTGGTGGCTCAACATGTTGCATCTCTCATTTTACGCTACATATTCTGCCGTATATATGTGGCCGCATACATTCCCATCCTATCGGATGGCATATGTTCCCTGAAGTGCACAGCAGGTCTCTGACTGCACTTCTTTAAGGTCAAGACTCATTTGTTGCTCTTCTCTATGGCGCATCCTACCGGGCATTCAGCGGTTTGCTTAGGGCGTTGTTGATCTTCAACATTCCGCCTTAGTCCTTTGGATCTCTATTGATCTTGCAGTGTTGAGATCTGTCTGCCTAGCCTCTGCAGTCTATAGATCTTTCAGGGCCCGATGGTGGCTTTAATCTTTGCGTACCTGATTGTCGAAGTAAAAAAAAAATATTACATAAAGAGAACATACAAACTACACACATTATGAGTCGCTGTACTTGCAAATACGCGCAGCGAGCACAGCCATATATGGTAACACACGCATTTACATGGACATGCCACAGAGATGGATTCGACACTTATTTCATACAGTGCATAATTATAATAATATCAAGCGCCAGACATCATGATGATTTAAAATTATATATATTGAAGTAATGTCCTGTATGTGTATTATTGGAACGAAACCAGATAGACCGGTCATGTTTACTATTGAAGCAACCAGATTGATGTGTAGATTCATTTGATGCTTGTTGTGAAGTTGTGGGACATTGCAGCGGATTATTATGATTAAATGTATAAAAGCTAAAATCACTCTTATTAGGACAGTGGACAGGAAACTCAGGCCAGCCCTTTGGATGTCTTCAAGGCTGAACCTGATTACCATATACAAAGGGACTGGTGACTCATCGTGAACCCCTCCCCCAGAAACTAGGTAACACATTGATCACACAGGAGATCAGTGGCTTTTTGGTCTCAGAGGATGATGGACTTGCTGCCAGTTCAGTTCCTGTATTTATTTACAGAGAGAGACATAAGATGCATTGGAGGGAATGGTAATTGTATCGCTGGCCTGTAACTGTATGTAACTGTATGTTTTAACTGCTTACTGTGTGAGTGTAACCATGTAACTATAGGTATACTGTACTTTGTAATATATATTGAATCCATATCCTTTTTAATAACAAATATATACATCAATGAGCTTTGGAACTCAGATAATGTGTGGGTGTATTGTTTTCTCTTATGGGATGCAGTGTTTTGCGATGTATAGCGCACATTCATGGGATGTGGTAATAAGAGGTGAAGGCATTTACAATATATATTAGAGCGGGCATTTTAAAAATTTGTGAGAAATCAATTTGGCATTCTTAGATGGCCAAATTGATTTCTCACAAATATTTAAAATGCCCACTCTAATATATATTGTAAACGCCTGCACCTCTTATTACCATATCCCATGAATGTGCGCTTTACATCGCAAAACACTGCATCCCATAAGAGAAAACAATACACCCACACATTATCTGAGTTCCAAAGCTCATTGATGTATATATTTGTTATTAAAAAGGATATGGATTCAATATATATTACAAAGTACAGTATACCTATAGTTACATGGTTACACTCACACAGTAAGCAGTTAAAACATACAGTTACATACAGTTACATACAGTTACAGGCCAGCGATACAATTTCAATTCCCTCCAATGCATCTTATGTCTCTCTCTCTCTCTGTAAATAAATACAGGAACTGAACTGGCAGCAAGTCCATCATCCTCTGAGACCAAAAAGCCACTGAGCTCCTGTGTGATCAATGTGTTATCTAGTTTCTGAGGGAGGGGTTCACGATGAGTCACCAGTCCCTTTGTATATGGTAATCAAGTTCAGCCTTGAAGACATCCAAAGGGCTGACCTGAGTTTCCTGTCCACTGTCCTAATATGAGTGATTTTAGCTTTTATACATTTAATCATAATTATCCGCTGCAATGTCCCACAACTTCACAACAAGCATCAAATGAATCTACACATCAATCTGGTTGCTTCAATAGTAAACATGACCGGTCTATCTGGTTTCGTTCAAATAATACACATACATGACTTCAATATATATAATTTTAAATCATCATGATGTCTGGCGCTTGATATTATTATAATTATGTACTGTATGAAATAAGTGTCGAATCAATCTCTGTGGCATGTCCGTGTAAATGCGTGTGTTACCATATATGGCTGCGTGTATTTGCAAGTATAGCGACTCATAATGTGTGTAGTTTGTATGTTCTCTTTTTGTAATATTTTTTTTTTACTTCGACAGTCCACCCTTTGGCAATAAACAATAACTGCCATCAATTATTAACATAAGAAAAAATATTTCATACCATAATCGGTGACCTAGACACAAGTATGTATGCATTTCGCAAATCAGACACTTGACTATATTTGGGGAAGACAGGGAGGAGGACGAGACATCCTCTATATGCACTCAGCGGTCACGGGACCACAGGTTGGGTGTGGGACAACATTCAACCTCTAGAGTATGCTGGGACAGTGCTTTGACCTATAATGTCTGATTTGCGACGAACATTTCACACATACATGTACCTACGTCTTTGTACACTGATGTTTGGATTCGATTGAGGTTCTGCTGGGTAGATGAAAAAGACACAAACAAATCATGACAGTGACATATAAAATTTTCATGATCTACATATTCCTATCATTTTCTGAACATTGTTTCCATTACTGGAATGTATGCTAGGTCTGTTTAATCATTGAACAAGGGTTATAAGTAGTGTCCTTCCTAAATAACATAAACCTTCGGGGAGAGCCACTCATAAACCATTCTTCCACATATATTAATGAGCTCTTTATCTGCAATGTGTGAATAGCCATTGTCTGATTGTTCCTGTTTACCTCTGAACTCCATAACTACTAGAACTTTGATTTTTCTCTGATTTTAACAAACTGATCGGCTAATCCTGGGATCCTATAAGGAAATCACTCCTTCCTACAGAACCAGTTCCAGTCCCACACTCAACCCCTCATAAAAAAAAAAAAAACTCACAAAAATAGAATATCTTGAAAGAAAATGTTTGTCAGCGGGAAAGAGAGAAAAGAGAAATAGAACAAAACAACTCTTGTTCATAACAAATCAATTACAATGACTGGTCTTTCTGCAATCCTTTAGTACGCTCAGGTAGTGTTCAACAGTGCCACCTCTGTCTTCACGGAACAGAGTCTCTGGTGATATGAGGTTCTCTTTGCCTTGCTCTTGGAACACACAGTTCACTTTGCTCTCCACCTTACTCTTTGAACACACAGTTCACTTGGAACACACAAACTCGATGAATGTGAGCAATAAACTACTTTGTCACGAGTTCTCTCCGGGTCAGCGACCTTCTTGCAGTGGGACGAGTGGACCCAAGTCTCTCTTTCGGCGACCTTTAGTGCTGTCAACAAATCTTGGTATGGTCCTTCCCACCTGTCTATTAGGCAACCTGAGCGTAAGAACAATCACACAGTCTCTTGGTTCACAATCAAGACAGTATTTGGCATACCAGCAATCAACAGTTTCAAGTTCTTTTGTCAGTTCTCAAATGCTGGCTCATCTCAATAAGGTACTGTACTGTCACCTCATTGGTGTATTTCTGATCATTGTGCAGATCAATCATGACATGAGGTTGTCTTCCAAAAACAACCCAAAAAAAAACACAAATACCAAAACAAAAACAAATTTCGAAGAGGGTGATTCGTTGAGTGAAGATCTGGGAGTGGTTCCGAAGCTACATAATACTAGTGGCAGTATCTATGATCACAATAGTACAATTTCAAGCTTTGCTCCTACTTCTAGGGGTACCATTATCTACACACAAATTTCTGCGCAATTTTTCTTTGCGGTAAACACAGCAGCATCCGTGGCGGCAGGAAATGCCTCTACCCAGTTTGAGAAAACATCAGTGCACACCAATACATAACAATAATTCCTAAAGGGTGTTAACTGTACGAAGTCGACTTGTATTTCCTGAAAAGATCCGTCTGCAGGAGGGATATGGGATGGCTCTGTTAGTATTGCTTTACCAATATTCTTCCTCAAGCAAGTAAGACAGGTCATTGCTCTCTTACCTGCATGAGAATAGAATCCTGGCGCACACCAGTAGGCTCTCATCAGCCTGCACCTACCCTCTTTGCCTAGATGACTCAGACCGTGTGCCACCTCAGCATGACTTGGAAGGTATGCTCTGGGGGCTACTGGCTTACCGTGTCCACCTGCCCACAGTCCTGAGGACTCCTGGCCATACCCCTTTGTCCTCCAGACTGCCTCTTCCTGCAGGGAACACAAATTTTTTTGTATCTTAATTTAACTATCGTGTGTTTGCAATGTAGAGTACCATGAGCATAACTCAAAAAAAAGAAAAGAAAAAAGAAACATCTCTAGAGGAGAGAAAGAAGAAGAAAATAAAAAAGAAAATGTCAGGTTTGCCATTCACCAACAGGCATATCAGTGTCTATACAAAATTTCCCTTCACCAGTATTCCCATTCTCCACCCTTTGTGCATGACAAGGCACACTGCAGTAATACTGGTGTCATCGTGCTGTTGAGATATACTGGGTTTGGGCAGAACTCTGAAGGACCTAGGCAGGTGGAGTTTGAACTGTACTTGGGTCCATGTATTGTACCACCCTGTGTGAACACAAAAGATGAAGAGGAAAACTGTAGAGAAACAGAATAGAGGTTGGTGACATGAGTTTGTAGAGGTGGAGAAGATTTTATAAAAATTTGACAACTTTGGGCACTACGGGGAAGTGATTCTCTACTTGGTCTACTCCCCTTAAAATTTTTTTGGTGTTTATCGTATCGCTATTGGGACTATCCCAGCCATCAATCCAGTGTCCTGTCCATCCTAAGTTCATAGGGAACCCGGTATCTGTGAGATAATTTCCTCTACCTGTGATGGACATGCATCTAGAACAGTAGAATGCGACATTAGCCTTTGAGGGGTGTCTAGTATATTTTGTACTTCTTGAGCATGGTTCTCAGGTATATCCAAGAAGACACCCTCAGGAGTACAATATATGACACACCGCATTTTACACACTAAGTCTCTGCCGAGTAGATTAGTCGGAGCCGATGCAGCCAGCAGAAAAGACTGTTTGGTTTACAAGGGCCCTATCGTAATCTCTGCAGGTCTACTCAAGGGTATTGTTGCATCGTTCCTGTTACTCCCATTGCCCTAATCTGTGTTTTCTATATGGCTTATGATTCCTTACTATATGTCCCTTGGTGCCGTCTATGTGTTTAATAATGTGGCTTGTGTTTTCTGTCTAGGGGATCTATATTGACTATGTGTCCTACTACTCCTACAATCTCTGGCAAAATGCCCTTCCTTCCTACAAGTGTAACCAGGGCCGTAACTAGGTGTGTGCGAGAGGGGCCTCGCACACAGCGCAGAGCCCTGGGGAGCGCACCGTCACGGCCCTGTTAAACACAGTACGGAGCATCAGAGCTCCGTACAGCTCCATTGGCCAGACGCAGCCTGCCCCAGCACAGCAAGCCACCTGTGGAGCTGAGGCGGCTTGCGGCTGAGCATGTTAGCGGGTCCTCCCCGCTCCCATACTCCGTACTACGGAGCATGGGAGCGGGGAGGACCCGCCAACATGCCCCAGCCGCAAGCAGCCACAGCTCTGCGCAGGATTATGGGGGGAGGCCTGGGGGTATGTACCTCGGACCCCCCTGCAGCCACTCCGCCTACCACAGATGGGATCTTTGATCCGATCTGCGGTGCTGTGCTCCCGCCGGCAGCGGCTCCCCACTGCACTTCAAGATAATTGTGTGGCCGCGCCACAAGCAGGGCAGGCCCCCCTGCCAGACCTGCTGTACAGCGATGATTCTACCCCTCTCCTTGCTTCACGTCCAGCAGCAGCAGTTGCTGGGAGAACTGCTACTGGTGGCTGAATGTGTGGAGAAGTAGCATCGTCCGGCACCTGTCTCTACTCACCCACATTGCTTTTGCTTCTCTGCCTCTGCCCTCCGTAGCCTACAGGGATGGGGGAGTGGTTTAGAATCTCCCTCCCTTCCAATGGACCAAATGTTAGTTTGTTTTCTGATTGCAGGCTGGAATTGTAGCCCCGCCTACTCACGGCATTAGGCCCCGCCCCTGCTGCATTTTGCCGCGATTCGTGGGCCTTTGGGAAGGTGGGCACTGGGCAGACCGACTGAGACAAGATTCAGCCAAGCAAGGGTGAGGTTTGAGACCTGTCTGTCTCAAGGTTGCTAATGGCTGATGACTGTTTATGACAGTGATACAGTAGCTGTTAATGCATATGAATCTGTAGAGCAGTAGCTATGATTATGCACCTAGTAAGCTCTACTGAATTATACAAAGCTGTCATACAGTAGTAGTGATAATTCTGTAGCTGCTTAGCCCTAGAATGTAATGCACCTGGGAAATTGTGGCAATGATTTGTTTGGTGAACTGTAGTGAGGGATATTGACCTATTAATTTGTGGTATCAACTATGTACTGTAGCTGCGCCCCTTTTCTATTCCTAGTAGAAAAAAAAGTGTGTAATGTATATATACAGTACCTATAAATAAATATATATAAGCAGAAGCCTCCCCTAACAAATCATGCTTTTGCCCCTGGGCGGTACCGGTGACTAGAAGAATGATAATTCTGTTGCTGCATTGTTTGTTTCAAGCCTGACTGTGTGACGATTCTCCAGGCTTATATTTGTAGATAGACTTATTTCGAATTAATTTACACACACACACACACACACACACACTTATATTAGGACCTGCACAGGGAGAGAAGACACAGCGGGCAGAGCCAGTGATCTGGTGCTGACATGAGGGTGAGGGCCCCCATTTCTTTAGTGCCCCGGGCCCACCATAGACTTAATCCGGCCCTGGGTGCAGCGCCGCACGCCAGTGATGCCACAAGGGAGCTGAGCTACAAGCAGGGCAGCTGAGCGACGGCTCAGCTGCCCAATCATCTGTGAAGGCTGCAGGGAACAAGGAGGAGTCGGTCGGCCTCTGGAGTGAGGGGCACCCGGTGGAGTGTGCTGCTTGAAGTTACTGTGCGGTGTAATTTGAATAATGGAGACTACTGTGCACCGTAGTATGAATTGGTATTATTTTGTGGCCACACCCTTTCCCCATGAAGCCACGCCCCTAATGTTTTTTGCGCGTGCCTACGGCGCGCACTGTCCATGTTTTACATAAGGGGGGGGGGGGGGGGGCGCCAATGCCGTTTCTTGCACACAGCGCAAAAATGCCTAGTTACGGAACTGAGTGTAACATTATTGACCATTAGGGATCTGGGGTTTGGACTGATGGGTCTTTCCTGTATGTGCAGTATACTTACCATCCTCAACCTCTCCACCTGTTGTTCTCTGCGCCTAGCACTATTCTTGTGATGTTCAATAGCACACTATCTAAGATTAGCTACTGTGACCCCTTTCCAATTTTGCAAAGAAGTCTGCACCCTGACACTCAATGCCTTATTGAGCCCGTCCGTTTGCACAGAGACAGCCACCTCCCATTTGCCGAATTAGTGTTTACCAGTGGTCTTATCCAGATGGAGAGTTTTCTATTACTGCAAGAGACAAAAACAAAAAAAGTTTAACAAGCTTCTAGGTCATGCAAAGTATTTCATTCAATCCTTCTCATCCCGTATTAAGGGTCTGTACATGGTCCAACAAACATTTCCGAGCTCATCTTTACTAGGGGCATTACTAGGAACGAATACTTCTTATATGGTAACTGAAAGAAATACCCTGGGGTTACCTTGTCTCTGTCCGCTTTCCTACTGGCAAATACTAATGTGCGGACAGGTTTTTTTCTCCATTTCTGACGTTACTTTCTTGATTTTATTTTTTGTTTTATTTTTTGGTTTTACTATATATGTACACAAATGATACCATACTTACCTGTTCCACTGGTCTCAGCCACTTCCCCCACAGGCTACTGCTCTTCTTTTACTGGTTGGATACTCCTCTGCTTACATGAGAAATGGCTGAAAACAATCAGGTCACCTTCTCCTCCTAAATAAAACTTCAACATTCATTAGTACATATATAGGTTACAGTCATATTTTTCATATTTTTATTATTTTCTATAGTTTGTATGCTGGCCGTAACTGCTTCCACATCTACATAAGGCGGTGTACTTGCATTCTCTTTTTTTTTTCTCTACTTGTTTATTGTTGCTACAAGTTCAAACAGTTCTTATATTTCCATTCTTGTCTTATATGACTTTGGTTAGACATACCACCTGCAATACCTTAGGATCAAACTCACCAACCCCTCTTGCTGTCACAGGTTTAAACCATTTGTATGTCTGACCCTTTGTTTTCGGGATTTTATCAGACATATTCTTATCCTTAAGTTCTGCAATACCTCTGGTTCAAAGCTGCCCACCCTAGGGAATGGGACCCTATCTTTGTCAGTCATACGTACCCATTCAGACAAAAAGTCTTCCGCGTGTGATCCATATTTACCACACATAACAAACCTCGCTGACCCCTTGGGCAGCGGCTCTTCAACCTGAACCCTGGCTACAAAACGTCCACCGCTTGTGCAATTGGATCCTATAGCGGACTTTTTCCTTTTTACGCAATCCCCAATGCACAATACGAATAGACAGTGAAAGTTCTTAGAGCGCTTTCACCCACTCCTCCGCTGAGTACCACGACTCACTCCAATAGTGACCACCGCGAACCCAGTGAGGCCCTTATCTGGTTTCGATTCACTGGAAGTGTTTAGGAGTGACTTACCTATTCCAGTGAATATACACCACTGGAGATTTTCCTGAGAGAGACCAGCGAAAACTCCCTATACACTTATACACAAATCACGCTTGCGTATGCTCTACACAGCGCTAATGATACCGCGATTTTACGCAAAAGTTCGTAAAGGGGTATCAAGTTGCGCTGTATATATCGCACCCACAAACGCGCGGTCCAATTGCACAGCGTATAGGTACTTGTTACCTATCTGCCGTACAACCACGGGTCAATGTACAAACTGTGACCCTCAGCCCGGAGCGTAATACAAAAACCTTTTTACTTCAATCGCAATACTTATGCACTGTCACGCTCCTTTGCAAATCACCTCACGATTTGCGTATTAAACCTTATACTAACGTGAGTCAGCCGCCTCACGCCACCAAGCCTCCACTCACTTGATGTACCACATGACGGGATCACGAATTCCCTGGGTTCAAATATCCACTCACTCCTACGTTCGCTCACTCAAATACACTGTCTTTTCTGTACAGAAAATTTTGATTCATTCAGATAAGTAGCTTTACCCCCAGAGGCAATACAGTTTAAACAAAAAGTTTTATACTAATCTGCTTTAGAAACCGGGCAGTTTTGTGCTATTGTAGCGTGGCTACTGTCCCACCTTTTAACTAAACGATACTATTGTGTAATTTGTACTTAGCGCCTGTACTCTTACGCACTTTGCGTAAACACGCGACCGTGCGTGTCTTTTACGCTGCATGCGCAGTCCTGTACGTGTACAAAACTATGTCCGCAATTAAACAAATCCCACAACTTCTATAAATGTGAGCAATATTAACTATAATCGCTCACTTACCACAACACACAGTTTCTTTCTGTATAAACCTTTACAACCGGGCCAGACTGCGTTTGTGCTTTACACTTACTTCCTTAAACATTTATTTTAGTTTTAACTATATAGCAACAAATGTATCCGGTTTCACACAGATCTATAATGACGCTAGCAATAATCAATAATTTAAATGATATGATTCAAATTGGATAGCTATCCTGCAGAACATACACTGATATAAACACACATAATTATAATATTATATATAATATATATATATACACCACTTGACTCTCATAGAACCCCCACACAGTACACACCTACTGAATGAATGCATTTCCTTCAAAGTCTCTAATTTGCATATCAACAGAGGTTCATATGCCTGTTCAAGAGGGTAGTGGGACAGGTTAATTAACATTTCAATGGCTATCCTAAACTAGCAAGCAGATTTAACTAAATCCTGGAGGAAAAAAAACAACAACTTTGTTTATATCTGTGTGTAATTCTTACATCAAGTATTCATCTATTAACTCTCACTAGGCCCAGCTGAAACTATTTGTAATTGACTATGGCATGGGTTAAATAAATGCATTGGTAACTCATAAATGGTGTTTGATGTGACCAAGGAAAGCTGATTATTCTGAGCAGTGAAAATCAACCATTTAGAAAATGACCTTCCCAAAATGGCCGCTGCTCCTTCCCCTTCCCCGAGGATTACACAAAATGGTGGACAGGCCATGTGGTTAGTCCAAAATGGAGGACAGACCATGCGGCTTCCTTGGTCACAAAGAAATCACACATCATACAAGCACCAGAAGTTATTTTAGGCCTGAGTTATAAATAAAAACTATATCAAGGCTATGCAGCAACTTTTAAATATACTTTTAAACCTACTTAAACAGATAATGACTTATTTGAACCTTGTTTTGCAACAATAAAAATACATTTTAGCATCTTAAATATTATGAGAAACGCATTGTCCCTTGAATTTCATATCAGCGTCTTACTAATAACACAACAATACACACGGATATGATTTTCTCAGCTTTAGGATGCGTCCATCACAAGCTGATCGACCACAGCGTCGCGTTTATAATGTACAGTGCATCATTAAGAACGTGATATCGCGGACCAGCCCCCATCTAAGAATGCCAAATTGATTTCTCACAAATATTTAAAATGCCCGCTCTAATATATATTGTAAACGCCTGCACCTCTTATTACCACATCCCATAAATGTGCGCTATACATCGCAAAACACTGCATCCCATAAGAGAAAACAATACACGCACACATTATCTGAGTTCCAAAGCTCATTGATGTATATATTTGTTATTAAAAAGGATATGGATTCAATATATATTACAAAGTACAGTATACCTATAGTTACATGGTTACACTCACACAGTAAGCAGTTAAAACATACAGTTACATACAATTACAGGCCAGCGATACAATTACCATTCCTTCCAATGCATCTTATGTCTCTCTCTCTCTGTAAATAAATACAGGAACTGAACTGGCAGCAAGTCCATCATCCTCTGAGACCAAAAAGCCACTGAGCTCCTGTGTGATCAATGTGTTATCTAGTTTCTGGGGGAGGGGTTCACGATGAGTCACCAGTCCCTTTGTATATGGTAATCAGGTTCAGCCTTGAAGACATCCAAAGGGCTGGCCTGAGTTTCCTGTCCACTGTCCTAATAAGAGTGATTTTAGCTTTTATACATTTAATCATAATTATCCGCTGCAATGTCCCACAACTTCACAACAAGCATCAAATGAATCTACACATCAATCTGGTTGCTTCAATAGTAAACATGACCGGTCTATCTGGTTTCGTTCAAATAATACACATACATGACATTACTTCAATATATATAATTTTAAATCAACATGATGTCTGGCGCTTGATATTATTATAATTATGTACTGTATGAAATAAGTGTCGAATCCATCTCTGTGGCATGTCCGTGTAAATGCGTGTGTTACCATATATGGCTGTGCTCACTGCGCGTATTTGCAAGTATAGCGACTCATAATGTGTGTAGTTTGTATGTTCTCTTTATGTAATATTTTTTTTTTACTTCGACATGATTGTTTCACCTGGGTTTTCGTTAATTGTCTGGCCAGATTAGACATGCTGTCTGGTTCGCTGGCAGGGCTGTTAGTATGATATCTGTATCCCATACGATATATGTGTCCCTTTTGTCTTGGTGGGTCTCTGTACCAGTTGCCTCTGGGTCATCCTTTTGTCACGCTCCACAGTTCTGTTGGGGGTGGGTTTGAGTCTCGGCTTACCTTTGCAGTTTTCCGGAATTCTCAGCGCTCTCCTGCCCGTTTGGGAAGCTCTGGGACTTCCCCATGGTACTAAACTCCAGCCTTCCCTATGGATGATAGAGAAAACAGGATTTTGGTACTTACTGATAAATCCCGTTCTCTGAGTCCATAGGGCAGGGGTGGGGAACCTTTTTTCTACCGAGGGCCATTTGGATATTTATAAAATCCTTCGGGGGCCATACAAAAATTCGCAACTTAAAAAATGACCCTGCACCCCCAGTAGGTCTGCCCCTTAGAGGTACCACGCCCAAAAAATGGGTGTGGCCAGTTAAAATGGGACGTCAGACATATATGCCCCCAATAGTCCAGTGCCAGATCCACAATTGCCCCCACAGTGCCAGGTATACAAATGCCCCCACAGTGCCAGGTATACAAATGCCCCCCACAGTGCCAGGTATACAGATGTCCCCACAGTTCCAGGTATACAAATGCCCCCCCACAGTGCCAGGTATACAAATGCCCCCCACAGTGCCAGGTATACAGAAGCCCCCCACAGTGCCAGGTATACAGATGCCCCCTCAGTGCCAGGTATACAGATGCCCCCTCAGTGCCAGGTATACAGATGCCCCCCACAGTGCCAGGTATACAGATGCCCCCCACAGTGCCAGGTATACAGATGCCCCACAGTGCCAGGTATACAGATGCCCCCACAGTGCCAGGTATACAGATGTCCCCACAGTGCCAGGTATCCAGATGTCCCCACAGTGCCAGGTATACAAATGCCCCCCCACAGTGCCAGGTATACAAATGCCCCCCACAGTGCCAGGTATACATATGCCCCCACAGTGCCAGGTATACAGATGCCCCCCACAGTGCCAGGTATACAGATGCCGCCACAGTGCCAGGTATACAAATGCCCCCCACAGTGCCAGGTATACAGATGTCCCCACAGTGCCAGGTATACAGATGCCGCCACAGTGCCAGGTATACAAATGCCCCCCCACAGTGCCAGGTATACAGATGTCCCCACAGTGCCAGGTATACAAATGCCCCCACAGTGCCAGGTATACAAATGCCCCCCACAGTGCCAGGTATACAAATTCCCCCCGCCCCTCCCTCCCCCCGCGCTGCTTACCGCTGCTGCTGGTTGCTGCTCCATTCGGCGGCGTTTCTCGTGTGTCAGGACAGGGAGGAGAGCGCGGGTGTCAGCGTGTAGGACTTCAAACCAGCCGCGGGTTCGAGAGCCAATCAGAGCTCGCGGACCGGCAGCCGCGGCTCCTGATTGGCTGCCGGTCCCCGAGCTCTGATTGGCTCACGAACCGGCGGCTGGTTTGAAGTCCTACACGCCGCCGCTCCCACCCGACATAGCCACGCTCTCCTCCCTGTCCTGACAGCTGAGACACGCTGCCGCCGGACTGAGCGGCAGCGTGTCTCACTGACAGAAGCGGGTGGGCCGGAGCAAACGGCTTTGTGGGCCGGAGGTACCCCACCCATGCAATAGGGGATGCTGGAGTTTAGTACCATGTTTAGTACCCTAAGCAGCTCTCTTCCGGCATTGTGGTTAGCTGCCTGGTTGCCCCTTTGGTTCCGGGTGGCTATGTATCCTTAGGACCTGTTTGCAAGGTTTCCTTGTGTTCTTGTCAATTTTACTTTTTTGTATGGTTCTGGGTATACAGATGTGTGTTTTCTGAGGTTCCGGTTTTACAGATTCTCTTGGCTGTCTTGCTTTCCTCCTCCTCTGTTGGTCTGGTTGCCGTCTCTCCTCGGGCACAGTTTTCTTAACTGGTCTGGGGAGGGGGAGGAGCCAGTCACACACCTTAAAAAATTAAGTGCCGGCTCGCCTGATCACCCCATCTATACACCATGGAACTGAACTTCAGTGTCCCCTATGGACTCAGAGAAAGGGATTTATCCTGTTATCATTTGTCCATTTGTCTGGCTATAGGTTCAAAACATTCATTAAGTTCCATATTTTAATTAAGAATCCAAATAATCTGCATTTACTATTGAATAAACAGATTATCATAGCCCCTCGGCAGCCCCTGGGCTGTACTTACAATTATTGTAAAGTTTGTGGCTAAAGTAAAAAGTACTTTATTCTAACTGCATGTATGGGGCCAGTGTTACAGGTTTATGAAGGTGGATTATACCCTAGTGCAGGGTGTCTCGCCCTGGCTCCTGGAAATAGAGAATGCTGCTGCATCCACTGTGAAAGCAAAAATTCTAATTTTATTGTCGTGAAAACGTCCTGAGGTTTACGTCATTTGTTTTTCTAATAAATGTTCAGTGAACTTATTGTACACAGAGCTGTAACTCACTAGAAGTTATCACAAGAAGTGTAAATTGCTCTATACACTACCACAATGTAACATCACCTTTCTTTTTCATCCACTAGGGGTCACTGGAGTACTCTTGGGATATGGATGGGGCGTAGCCAGGAATGGCACATTTAAATATTTAAATTAGTAACTGGGTTACCCCCTCCATACTCCCATAGAGACTTCAGTATTTTTCTGTGCCTCCAGTCGGGAAGGTACTAGTGGATGTCAGTTCCACAGAAAACTTCAAGGTTGTTTTTTTTATTTTTCACTTTATCCACATCCCTTCCCCCCTTCCAAAAGGCGTGGGTCCGGGATAGTGGAAGCTGCTATACGCAGCTACTGGCGTGTCGGTCCTCTCTAAAAAGAGCACCCTCTCAGCCACGTGCGGACTACCTGCAGAATATATTTTTATTTTTTCAAAGAGCTGACTGCAGCCTCCATCGGCACATGGAAGCGGGACGGTGCTTAGCAAAGAAGCCCCGTCATGGCCTCCACGGGTGGTGCAGGTACTGAGCGGTTAGGCAGCTCTCACTGCCGCCGCTCACTCATTTATTTACTATATGTGACTATTTATTAATGTCTGCATGTGTATATAAGAAAATGCTGCCTGCACACTCTCCCCACACAGCAGAGCAGAGCCTCCTTTTTTTTATTGGAAAATAGCGGGGAGGTAGTGGGCAAGTGACCGGATACGCACTGAGCTCTCCGGTCACAGCCGCCAGCGCCGTAGTAATAGGGGGTAAGCCGCTGGGCGCTTGCAGGGGGAGCCAGCGAGCAATCCCCGACACTACCGCAGGGACGCTCGCTGCTCCACGGATCTCCGTATGCCGCCCTCCTCACTTTCAAGATTCACACAGCGGCTCGGGAGGGGAGAGCGGACGAGTTGACCGCGGACAGCTACTGCTGCGGCCAGCTCTTTCCTCCGCTTCCCAATCTCCGGCAAGTCCGCTCCGGTCACCAGCCGCTCCAGTCCCGCCGCTCCCCGGCTCCTGTCTACTCAATAGACGGAGCTCAAGGGGAGGCAGCAGGGAGGGGGTAAGTCTGCAATGACCACGGACAGCTCTCATAGTTGCCGTGGTCCAACGCTGCAGGAGAAAGGGGGGGGGGGGGAGGAATGCCCGCAGGGAGGCCCCAATAACTAAGCTGCGTTTAGGCAGCAAACAGCTCAGGCTATTAAGCCTGTGAGGGGGCCACAATTATAGATATAGATGGACGGATGGATATATATATATATATATATATATATATATATCTGGTTGTGTGTATGTGGGTACATATATGTATATATATATATTTACAGAGGTCTGTTTGTGTGGGTATATATATTGTACGTGTATGTGTATATCGAGTTTGGTGTATCAGATAACATTACTATTCTTGCAATAAGCAAGCACATGGCTGGACACCATTTTAACATTACTTCCTGGTTCTTCCCAGGAAGTTGCTGCCCTACTACACTCAGCCTCTGGAGGAGCCGAGGTGGTGTTAGGAATTTTAATTGTTTTGTACAAGCACACGTGCATTGTAATGCAGATTTATACACACTTTACTTACGTGGTACTAAGTCCCGGTACGGGTCTGTCCTTCTGTACTTGCTGCTCGGTGTACATAATCAGTCAGTCTAATGCAAAGTCAAACAAGCAGCTTCGCTGCAAAGTTGGTCAGACTGTATGTCGGACAAATTCGGCTGCACGGACGGACCTTTGCCGATCCTCTTTGGAGGAATGCGGGCGCATGTACTGCCTGAGGGGACATAGTGTGCTTATTTGTCTTATAAATTGACTGTTCAGCTAGATTAGTTTCGGTCAATTCACCGCCAGCCCAATAGGCCAGTACGTCAGGTTCTCAACTGTTATCCCTGGTCAGTTTCAGCCTACGACATTTTTTATTACCCGTCGGAGCATACCTTACAGCATACAGCAGTAGGGGTGTGGCTTTGCTCTGCTTTGGGGGGGAGTTTGGGTTAACAAGGCTGTAGTGGCATGGCACTCCAGTTCACGTTGCCCTACAAGAAGAACACCTTACACTTATCGCTGTTTACAGCTTCTGTGGCCGTCGGCCGGTTTTGTACTCGCTTTTCAGCTTCACTAGTTGCGGCACGATGTCCACTTTGGCTACGTTCTTAACAGGCGGAGTCGGATTTCAAATGGGAATAGAGGCTTTACCTTGCGCTGGCTAGGGGTTTGGTCCTATCTTAGACACTTGCTTTTAGTAGAGGATAATCTGATTTCCTATCATTGTATACGCAAATCCTGAAGGGAACTACTCAGGATATTGTCTTTACGCCTCAGTTCATTCGGCGCCCTGCTACAGGAGCAGCCATACACAGAACATGTGGTGGACTACGGTTATGGTACTGCCACCTACTTCCAGATCTCTCTAACCAGGTTTCAGTGGCCTTTACACCTAAGTCACTGACAAGCCAGTGCCATAATGGGGTTCCAGCTTCTCCGATCGTCAGTAGTGGACATCCACAGTTGGGTGGATCCGCAGAGTTGGATTCACAGATTATTAAAATCCAGTCAACAGTTTCCCTTCATTGCCATTGGCAAGACAGATCTGCCTAGGTCAGAGGACAAGTCGGCGGTCCTGCAGAGGACACAGGCTCTAGTAGTCTCAGTAGTCTGATACCGCAGTCAACACCCAAGTCGCGGTTATATTTCGGTTTGGGATAGTTCCAAAAATAGATGACTGTCAGTCCGATACTGACCCTGCAGACAGTGCGTCACTTGCTACAGAGTCGTCATGGAATACTTGCAGTCGGTGACTACAGGTTGGATCCGCAGTAGTACCGGATTACGATGGATCTCGTATTTAGACAAATCAGGCCTACTTATGGTTTGCTATAAAAACTTTCTTGCTTTCAAACGCTACCGTTTGGCTTCTTATCGGCACCTCGGGTAGTCACAAGTAAAGGCTGTTATGATAGTTCATCTCAGATCCCTGAGAGGGATAACAGTTCCGTACTTTGGAGATCTGCTCATCAACGCTCCGTCTCAATGCTTATTCCTGCAACGTGCCTTACTAACATACAATGGCGTCAGTCAGCGCGGTTGAATTGTCAACCTCAGGAGATCAACCCTCATTCCGTCACAAGGATTTATCTATAGAAATGATTCCGGGATACACGGTTTTCCCTGACTGAACACAACACAAAGTGTTCGTCATCATGTACGGTCAGTACGCAATTCCACGGACTGACTCGGTGCATTTGTGCCTTTCCACTATTTGGAAGGAGAGTGATGTCTTTCCACGCATCCAGTTCGCAGGAGTTCACTCAGGTCATTTTCACCTGGATGTCATTGCACGCATCTACTGCCAAGTGCAGTCAGACAACGCGACGGCGGTCGCATACACATTCATCAGGAAGTGCGGTTGTCTCCAAGGGCCAGAGTATCACTACCCTGGTGGCTACAAGTACACAATCTCACCTCAGGGAGAAAGTTCGGCGTCTGCAATTGGATAATTCTTGCAACGGAAGCGAGTCTCAGAGGTTGGGGGACCTGTGGTCCAAACTGGTCAACTTCAGAGTCTCTGGTCAGATCACGGAAGATTGCTGTCAATTAACTGACCTAGTACTCAGGCCAATTTCCAACGCACTGCACCAAGCGGTGCACATGCTCCGATCTCAGAGACAAGGAGAAATTCGAGGTCGCATGGCCATGCGGGAGGTGGCTCGAATCCTCAATTGGGTCGACCGTCACCAGGTGATATTGTCGCCAGTGTTTGTTCTGGAAGGACAACTGAAAGGCAGCTTACCCGGCTGTCAACATGTTCATCCAGGCAACTGGGATTTGGCTTTCAAGCGTTCCAGATGATGGTCCAGCAGTGGAATTACCCAGGGATCTAATGGCATGTCGCCAACAGTCATCAAACATTCCAGTTTGTGGCCACAACAAGAGCTCCAAAGGCTGTGGCAGTGGATGCTCTCACAATTGCGTGGCCGTATAGTTTTGTGCATCCGTTTCCGCTGCTTCCTCGGTTGCTAAAGCGGACCACACAAGAGTCCACGACGGTCATACTAGGGGTACCGCATTTGCCTGGAAGAGCATGGTTCTCGGATCTCCGCGACCTACTCGCAGCAGATCCTTGACCGCTTCCGCCACGTGAGGACCTATTACAACAAGGTCTGTTCTTTTACCCCGATTTAACGTGGCTGCGTTTAACGGGGTAGCTGTTATAACCGTCCTCTTCAGCAGAGAGAACGTTCTGTAATTTGTTCTACCAACTATGTTACAGGCTAAGAAGTCAGTTACGGCAGCTCAGTAGTGTGTCTATATAGGTTGGTGTGAAGCTCGGAAGGTTCCGACATAATCTTTCAGGTTAACCGTCTTTTTGTTTTTAATATTTTTTACAGACTGGGCTAGGTGGAGGACTAAAAGCCAAAGTGCAGGTCTTTGCTTTGTCAATTTACCTTTAAAGGCGTTTTCGCTCTTTTGCCGAATGTATACACCTTCCTGCAAGGTGTCCTCAGAGGACGGCCTTTGAGTTAGATTTGGTACAATGTTCATATTTTGAACCCTTGCATCAAGTGGAGGTTAAGTTCTCATTTGGAAAATAGGTGGTCTTAGCCGTGGCATCAGCAAGACGTGTTTTAACATTGGGTGCTTTGTCATCCAACCCACCGTATCTGGTGTTTTATCATCATAGAGTGGAACTTCGTACGAGTTCCGTTGTTCTGACCAAAGATGTTACACATCACTAAATCAATCGTAGTTCCTGTGTTATCAGAAGGTTCAGGAATTTCAGTTACTTTAGATGTGGTACGCGCAATACGCGTTGATATAGTCCAAACCTCAAGTGTACGTAAAACAGACTCATTGTTTGTTCTCTATTATGTAGTTAAGATGGCTTGGCCAGCTTCCAAGCAGACCTTATGCCATACGTCAGATTTAGCTTCATCATAGGCTAAGTTCTTCGTAACGTCATGGGCAGGCTACAACCGCCTACATCAGGGTCAGACCATTTCACACGTTCTTAGGAACGTCATGGTCAGGCTACAACCGCCTACGTCAGTGTCAGACCATTCCACACGTTCTTTGGGAACGTCAGGGGCAGCAGGACGTGGAGCGTCTACGACACAACTTAGACGAGCTGCGACATGGTCATCTGTGCATGACCATCAGTACGCTTTTTGGTGCGCTTTTCCAAGTTGGCTACGTTTACGGCATCAGCATCTAGCTTTGGCCGTATAGTGTTACAGGTGCCAAACAGCTCTCCCGCCCAACGGGAAACTTTGGTACGTCCCAAGAGTAACTCCAGTGACCCCTAGTGGATGAAAAAGAAAATGGGATTTTGGTACTTACCAGGTAAATCCTTTTTTTTTAATCCATAGGGGGCACTGGACGCCCACCCAGAGCAGTTTTACCTGTGTTGTGGTAAGTTCAGTGGATCTTATGGTAACACATTATCACCAATGGTCACGATGTTAGGGTGATATCTATTATGGTGTCAACTGATAGTTATCAGTTATGTTATATGTCAACTTGAGTGTTGACCATTATATTATGTTGTAATACTGAAGTCTCTATAGGAGTATGGAGGGGGTAACCAGTTACTAATTTAAATATTTAAATGTGCCATTCCCGGCTACGCCCCGTCCATATCCCAAGAGTACTCCAGTGCCCCCTATGGATTCAAAGAAAAGGATTTACCTGGTAAGTACCAAAATCCCATTTTCTGTGACAGAATATAGAAGTTGCTCTGCAATGTGGGGGTTCCAGCGGAGTGTTGGCTACTTGTAAATTGTGTATGATCGACAGGAACAAACCAGCAGTCACTTACTAGTAGTACAGGAAGAAACAATATGTTTGCAGATACTGAATAAAACCGTATTAAGGACAACTGGTTCCTATCTTTTCTAAGTCTATATTGTGCAAACCGCAGCTGTTTTGCTGTGAGAGTACTTTGTGTGCAGGAGAAGATTATAGTCGTGCAGTTACTGGAAACATCTTATTCTGCCAACGCATCTTGCAATCCGATTGGTCTACAATTCTCAAACAAGCCTCCGATTTTACTATTCACAGGCATATAGCCTGAATGGCTGATTCGTAGAATGCCCCTTCTAGCACCTGGCTGAACAAGAACCTTGTACATGTCCGGGGGTGTTCGACTGTTCGTTCAGCAAAGCATGAAAAAGAAAAATAGTCTATCTGGCCACATACACAGTGGAGTTGATTCAGTTACACCCCTTGCCTCTGATCTGGGATATTGCTGGGGCAATCCGGGTCCTGGTTCGGTGTGAAAGGGTCTAACCAGGTTTTGTGGCCAGGATTAAACACAGGACCGATCCCAGGTAGTCTGCAGCGTGCAAGCTTGACCTGGTCACATGAAAAACTGCAGAGTCGGATCTCCGGTGCCTGGAGCTGACATTCCAACACTGGTATAGGAACGATGCTACAATAACCCAGGTACAGCCTGCAGGGTGAACAGTGTCTCAAGCAACTGTGACAAGGCTTTAAACCATGTTAAATATATAAGTTACGGTAAGAACTTGCCGTTGATAACGGTATTTCTCCTAAGTCCACAGGATAACAGTGGGATATGATGGAGCGACAGCGGATTGGCACCAAACGATCATAAGCTTTCAGGCCTCCCAGGATGCGACGGGCCCGTCCATATATCCCCGGCCACTGGCTCAGGCAAATCAGTTGGATTCCAAAGCATCTAGGCAGGAGCATCATGTAGAGCCCTAATCAGGCGAGAAGAACACACATGCACACCCTTCTGTACAAGAAGGAAGAGGTTAGTGAGTAGCAAGATCCTCAAATCAGGTGCGTCAGGGTGGGATCCCTGTGGAACCTGTGGGCTTAGGAGAAATACCGCCATCAAGGGTAAGTTCTTACCATAACGTATATTTCTCCGGCAGGGTCCACAGGTTATCCACAGGATAACAATTGGATTTCCCAAAGCAATTTTAGTGGTGGGGATGCTCCTGATTAGGCTGGAGAACCTTACGCCCGAATTCAGCATCATGAGAGGCAAAAGTATCCAAGCATAATGTCTAATGAATGTGTTAATGGAAGACAATGTGGCTGCCTTACATATCTGTTCTGCTGAAGCACCATGTTGTGCTGCCTATGAAGGACCTACCTTGCGAGTAGAGTGAACAGAAACATTAGCCGTAACAGGGAGATTCGCTTGAGAATATGCTTCCGAAAACGTCATTCGAAGCCCTCTAGCCAGCGTCTATTTATTAGCAGGCAATCCTCTCTTGTGGATTCTGTAGAAAATGAAGAGAGAATCTGTCTTTCTGATGGCACTGGTGCGAACTACGTAGATCCTTAATGCTCGGACTATGTCCCACGACGCATCTCCCGCAGAAAGTCACGATACCTGAAAAAAACGGGACTACAATTTCTTCATTAAGGTGAAATCTAGACACCACCTTAAGAAGATACCCAGACCTAGTTCTGAAAACTGCTTTATCTGGATAAAAAGTCAGAAAAAGAGAACCTGACAGCGCTCCTAAATTTGACACTCTTCTAGCTGATGCATAGTCAGTAGAAAGAGAACTTTAGCTGTCAACCATTTAAGATCCACTTTATTAAGTGGTTCAAACAGAGCAACCTGAAGGGCTTTGGAGGACTAGACTTAAGTCCCAAGGCACTGTAGGCGGAACAAAAGGAGGTTGAATGCGCAGCATTCCCTGGAAAAAGTACACACATCCTGTAAATTGGTAATTTTTTTTTGGAACCATACATTCAATGGTGATACTTGTACTCTCAAGGAAGCCACCTTCAAACCCTTATCCATTCCTGCCTGAAGGGAATCTAAGACCCTGGAAACTTGAAAAGATTTCGGGTCCATATTTCTTTCACTGCATCATGAATATAGGCCTACCATATTCGGTGATAAATGCGAGCTGAGGAGGGTTTACTCGCTCTGAGCATTGGTTGAATTACCTGTAGCAAGAATCCTCTTAGACTTCAGGATAGAGGTTTCAAGAGCCATGCTGTCAAAGACAGTCGATCCAGATATCTGTGATAACAAGGACCCTACATTAGTAGATCTGGACGTTGAGTGAGCAGAAGTGGAGCAGCCATCTACATTCTCTGCAGATCTGTGTACCAATGCCTTCTGGGCCAAGCTGGAGCTATTAGAATCGCGGCACCCTTTGCTTCTTTTATTTTCCTTACCACCCTGGTAGCAGGATGATCGGAGGAAAAAGATACGCCAGATGAAAATCCCATTTCACTGACAAGTTGTCACACAAATCTTTGTCCACAAAGATCGCTCCGGGATCCTTTGTTCTTGCCCCGTATGCGGGCACTTTGTTGTTCAGACGGGACGCCATGAGATCTCTCTCTGGCAAACCCCACTTGTATACTAGATTCTGAAAGACTTCTGGGTGTAGAGCCCATTCGCTTGCTTGAATGGCGTGTCGACTGAGAAAATCCACTTCCCAATTTAGGACTCCCGGAACGAATACTGCGGACAATGCTGGAAGATGGAGTTCTGCCCACTTTAGTACGTGACTTACCTCCTTCATTGCTGTTTGGCTGCGCGTTCCTCCCTGATGGTTGAGGTACGCCCCTGCCGTTAAATTGTCCGAGCGGACCTGGACTGGTCTTCCTTGAAGAGTGTCCTTTGCCTGAATCATTGCCATGTATATGGCCCAAAGTTCTAACAGATTTAGTGTCAGGCAACTTTCTTCTGTGGTCTATTGTCCCTGGAACCATAATTCTCCAGACACTGCTCCCCAGCACTGAAGACTGGCATCTGTTGTCAGGATCCCCCATCTGATATCCAAAAAGGTTCTCCCTTTGTCTAGATGGGATGCCTGTAGCCACCAGGCTGATGACTTTCTTACCTTGTGTGAAAGTACCACAGTCTGTTTCTTTGTCTGTATTCCATTCCATCTGGCCAGAACAAGAGGCTGCCGAGGTCTTGAGTGGAATTGTTCATACTCCACCATGTCGATTGTTGACACCATCAAACCCATCAGTCGCATAGCTGCGTGGACTGATATTTTTTTGACTGTGTCACAACTCCTGAGTATTTGATTTATACCTTGGATAGCTTGTTCCGAGGTGATCAATTTTCTGCAGACTTGAATGCAGTACAGCCCTACAGTGAGTCATCCGTTGTGACGGAACCATAGATGACTTTGCCCAATTTTATGAACCACCCGTGACTCTGCAGACAAGTCATTATCTGTTGGAGATGGCACAGAAGCTTTTCCTGTGATTGTGCCAGGATAAAAAAGGTGGTCGAGGTATGGCAAGTTTCTTATCCCCTTCTTGCGGAGATAAACTGCCATAATCATCATTTTGGTACATACTCTGGGGGCTGTGGCTAACCCAAAGGGTAAAGTCTGGAACTGAAAATGTTGCTGGAGAATGGTGAACCTTGAGATAACACTGATGGAACAGTGCTATAGGAACCTGTAGGTAAGCATCCTGTCTATCCAGGGATACCATGTAATCTCCTGGCTCCATGCAAAAACTATGGAACGCAACGTCTTCATGTGACCGTGGTACCCAAACTTATCTGTTTAGGATTTTGAGAATGGGGTGAAAGGATTCTTCTTAACCCAAACCGGGTTGGAGTAAAAGCCCCTGTCCCTATTGAGCAGGGGCTACTGGAATGACTATTCCTGACAAAAGCAATTTCTGAACTGCTTTTGCAAACCCCTGTCCTTAGGCGGACTGGAACAGAAGAACCTTCGAGGAGGATGCTTCTAGAAGGGAAAGCATAACCTAGAGATACCGCTTCTTGCACCCAGGCATCTGTTTGTAGATTGCTAACAGATCTGTGCAAACTAAAGAAGTCGGCCCCCTATCCTTTTGGGGTCCACCAGCAGAAGGCCTGCACCATCATGCTGATGGCTTATCCTCTGGTTTGGAAGCTGGCCCTGTGGTTGCCTTTGCTTCTTAGCCTTACCAAACTTATTGTATTGGGGCTGCTACATTCCTTTATGACCGACAAGACCAAAACCGGACCCTTAGCTTTGGGGTTATATGTGGAAGGAAACGTGACCTTCTTGGAGTCTGTTTCTGACTCCAGAATATCTGTTAACGCTTTCCCAAACAAAAACTTTCAGCCAAAGGCAAAGTTTCCAGAACCTTCTTTGATTCTGAATCAGCTTTCCATGTATGTAAGAAAAAACAGCTCTGCGATCAGCTATTGTTAATGCTGATGCCCTAGAACATTAGTGTCCATATGAGCTATATGGGATTCTTGCTCCCTTGCAGGCACTGAAAAACTTGTCTTCCAGTACCTCAGCCCAGTGTACCTACTGCACCTGGTATTCCAAGGTGGTCTCCCATCCAAGGGCTAACCAGGCCCAACACTGCTTAGCTTTCAAGATCTAGTGAGATTGGGCCTATCCAGTGTGGTGTGGCTGTAGACTGCAAGGTGACGTCATGGCTGGCCTTATAACTGCCCCAGATATAGACAATATGGTTTTCAGAAAACCATCCCTCTTCTGAAGTTGACGGCAAAGGCCATAAAGATTTTCGCACTATCAATGATATGCGTATCTACTTTAGAGGCACTTCCTATTTTTAAACAGTCCCCTGCTGGAAAAGGATATTTGGAATCCCATTTACTGGGAACCTACTGTATATTCCTTATTGGATATATCCCAAACCGTTTCCATCAGCTGCTGGAGGCCCTATTTTTTGGGACGTTTAAACATAGGTACCTTATTTTTTTTAACACAGGCTCTGCTGATCCTCTGAGTACAGAAAGGCCTTTTACTGCTCTCATTATTTCGGCTATATTCACTGAGCTGATACCCTCTACCTGTTCTTTGTATGTCGAAGTACAGTAGGTAGAGCTTTCATCGTCTGATGAATCATCATGTGTAGCCTGTGCAGTTGATTATTTATTTACACTCGGTTTATTAGCTTGTTTTATTGGAGAAGCTTTTGGGTATACCGTAGGTAGAGAGCTGCATGTATGGGTAAATAATGAACCCTATTGCTGGTATTGATGCTGTAGGAATTAACCTTTCAGCTATACTGGACAAGGTCTGTGCACACATCGCCCAAGGGGGATCTATCTGTACTTGACGTAGATCAGGGATCTACCTTGTATTATGCTGAACAGCAAATCATTTTACACAAACCATCCTGTACCAGATCAGAAAGGATAACACATTTTTTTTGCAAGACAACATATGTGTGTTGATGTTCCTGTAAGTGTACTCTCGTCACCTTTGCTGCTCTTAGACATGATAAATAATCAGCACTTATACAGTGTACTACACAATTTGTGACTGTAACCACTTTGTTCTAAAATGATATCAATCTGACTCTTACCCATGCACCTGCATTGAGGATCAGAAGACCCACTGACAAACATATATAAAGTCAGCAATCACACTAGCAGTCAGTCACATGAGCATATTATCAACTACGAACACATTTCAAAGTATGTAGGAGTACATATTACTGAATTCTGTTTTATACAGATCTTAACATATTCAGATGCAATGCGAAGAAAACCACAGTAATGTACACAGACTCATATGCAATAGGCACTTAAATGTAACTATTCATGCTGACAAAAGTAGATAGAAATTTAGTGCTGTATAACCCGTACTCAGCAGAGTGGATACAGGGAGACTCACCTCACTTCCAAGCTTGATCAATACGTTAGTGAACGCTGAGTGGATCCAGACGCTACTAGTGTACACCGCCGCTCCGAGAACTTTAGTGAACACAGACGCACCGGCCATACAGACGCCTGTATTGCGACTGGGTCTCATCGCGATAGCGCTTAGTGAACACAGACGCAGCGGTCTATGCTGCGACCGAGACCCCTCATGGTAGTCTCTGAGATGGAAGTGAGGCAACAGTTCATGGTGAGAGACTCTCGGAAACTAGTCATGAACTGGGGGGGGGCGACAAGGAGAGCATCTAACTCCCCACCGCTGACATCAACCCTAGGGATCGCAGATTCATACTATTCCTGGTGCCTTATGATCCCTAAGGCCTAGCGCTGGAGCACCCATGTTGGCGGGGCGTCCGCTACTGTTTGGTAGTCTCCTTCCAGTACAGTGCGGCTGTGTCCGTATTCTCTGACCTACGGGGAACCGATGCCTTACCTTCTCCCCGTGCTCCGGCCACAGCCTGGTCACTTCTGCTGGACCTGCTAGTATATCTGACACAGACGCCCGCCGAGACAGCACTGTACACATGGGTAAGTGTTGTTGCGACCTGGCGGAGAGTTGTTGGAGTGACTCTTTCCAATATGTGTGTAAGACGCTGTTAAGAAAGATAGCTCAAAAACATAGTAAGACTTAAATAAAATAAGAAAGCTTGGGGCTGCCAAGAACAGCAGCCCTCTGACCATGGTCTGGCTCCTGCCGCACCAAACAAAAAACTGGTTTGCCTGAGCCAGTGTGTGGGGATATATGGATGGGTCCATTGCATCCTGGGAGGCCTGAAAGCTTGTGATCGTTTGGTGCCAATCCGCTGTCGCTCCATCATATCCCATTGCTATCCTGTGGACAACCTGTGGACCCTGCCGGAGAAAACCCAGGTTTCTAGTCTGGAAAATAAGATTTTACTTACCGATAAATCTATTTCTCGTAGTCCGTAGTGGATGCTGGGACTCCGTAAGGACCAAGGGGATATAGCGGCTCCGCAGGAGACAGGGCACAAAATAAAAGCTTAAGGATCAGGTGGTGTGCACTGGCTCCTCCCCCTATGACCCTCCTCCAAGCCTCAGTTAGGATACTGTGCCCAGACGAGCGTACATAATAAGGAAGGATATTGAATCCCGGGTAAGACTCATACCAGCCACACCAATCACACCATACAACTTGTGATCTGAACCCAGTTAACAGTATGATAAACGCAAAGGAGCCTCTGAAAAGATGGCTCACAACAATAATAACCCGAATTTTTGTAACAATAACTATATACAAGTATTGCAGACAATCCGCACTAGGGATGGGCGCCCAGCATCCACTACGGACTACGAGAAATAGATTTATCGGTAAGTAAAATCTTATTTTCTCTGACGTCCTAGTGGATGCTGGGACTCCGTAAGGACCATGGGGATTATACCAAAGCTCCCAAACGGGCGGGAGAGTGCGGATGACTCTGCAGCACCGAATGAGAGAACTCCAGGTCCTCCTCAGCCAGGGTATCAAATTTGTAGAATTTAGCAAACGTGTTTGCCCCTGACCAAGTAGCTGCTCGGCAAAGTTGTAAAGCCGAGACCCCTCGGGCAGCCGCCCAAGATGAGCCCACCTTCCTTGTGGAATGGGCTTTTACTGATTTTGGCTGTGGCAATCCTGCCACAGAATGTGCAAGCTGAATTGTACTACAAATACAACGAGCAATCGTCTGCTTAGAAGCAGGAGCACCCAGCTTGTTGGGTGCATACAGGATAAACAGCGAGTCAGATTTTCTGACTCCAGCCGTCCTGGAAACATATATTTTCAAGGCCCTGACAACGTCAAGCAACTTAGAGTCCTCTAAGTCCCTGGTAGCCGCAGGTACCACAATAGGTTGGTTCATGTGAAATGCAGAAACCACCTTAGGTAGAAATTGAGGACGAGTCCTCAATTCCGCCCTGTCAGAATGAAATATCAAGTAAGGGCTTTTATATGATAAAGCCGCCAATTCTGACACACGCCTGGCTGAAGCCAAGGCTAACAGCATCGACACCTTCCATGTGAGATATTTTAAGTCCACAGTGGAAAGTGGTTCAAACCAATGTGACTTTAGAAAACTCAACACCACATTGAGATCCCAAGGTGCCACTGGAGGCACAAAAGGAGGCTGTATGTGCAGCACCCCTTTTACAAATGTCTGAACTTCAGGTACTGAAGCCAGTTCTTTCTGGAAGAAAATCGACAGGGCCGAAATTTGAACCTTAATGGACCCTAATTTTAGGCCCATAGACAGTCCTGTTTGCAGGAAATGAAGGAAACGACCCAGTTGAAATTCCTCTGTAGGGGCCTTCTTGGCCTCACACCACGCAACATATTTACGCCAAATGCGGTGATAATGTTTTGCGGTTACGTCCTTCCTGGCTTTGACCAGAGTAGGGATGACTTCTTCTGGAATGCCTTTTTCCCTCAGGATCCGGCGTTCAACCGCCATGCCGTCAAACGCAGCCGCGGTAAGTCTTGGAACAGACAAGGCCCCTGCAGTAGCAGGTCCTTTCTTAGAGGTAGAGGCCACGGTTCGTCCGTGAGCATCTCTTGAAGTTCCGGGTACCAAGTCCGTCTTGGCCAATCCGGAACCACGAGTATAGTTCTTACTCCTCTCCTTCTTATGATTCTCAGTACTTTTGGTATGAGAGGCAGAGGAGGGAACACATACACTGACTGGTACACCCACGGCGTTACCAGAGCGTCCACTGCTATTGCCTGAGGGTCCCTTGACCTGGCGCAATATCTGTCCAGTTTTTTGTTTAGACGTGACGCCATCATGTCCACCTTTGGTTTTTCCCAACGGTTTACAATCAGGTGGAAGACTTCTGGGTGAAGTCCCCACTCTCCCGGGTGAAGGTCGTGTCTGCTGAGGAAGTCTGCTTCCCAGTTGTCCACTCCCGGAATGAATACTGCTGACAGTGCTATCACATGATTTTCCGCCCAGCGAAGAATCCTTGCAGCTTCTGCCATCGCCCTCCTGCTTCTCGTGCCGCCCTGTCTGTTTACGTGGGCGACTGACGTGATGTTGTCCGATTGGATCAACACCGCCTGACCCTGAAGCAGAGGTTTTGCTTGACTTAGGGCATTGTAAATGGCCCTTAGTTCCAGAATGTTTATATGAAGAGACGTTTCCAAGCTTGACCACAGGCCCTGGAAATTCCTTCCCTGTGTGACTGCTCCCCAGCCTCTCAGGCTGGCATCCGTGGTTACCAGGATCCAATCCTGAATGCCAAATCTGCGGCCCTCTAGTAGATGAGCACTCTGCAGCCACCACAGGAGAGACACCCTTGTCCTTGGCGACAGGGTTATCCGCTGATGCATCTGCAGATGCGATCCGGACCATTTGTCCAGTAGATCCCACTGAAATGTTCTTGCATGGAATCTTCCGAATGGAATCGCTTCGTAAGAAGCCACCATTTTCCCCAGGACCCTCGTGCACTGATGCACTGAGACCTGTCCTGGTTTTAGGAGGTTCCTGACTAGCTCGGATAACTCCCTGGCCTTCTCCTCCGGGAGAAACACCTTCTTCTGGACTATGTCCAGAATCATTCCTAGGAACAGTAGTCGTGTCGTTGGAATCAGCTGCGATTTTGGAATATTTAGAATCCACCCGTGCTGACGTAACACTACCTGAGATAGTGCTACTCCGACTTCTAACTGTTCCCTGGATCTTGCCCTTATCAGGAGATCGTCCAAGTAAGGGATAATTGAAATGCCTTTTCTTCGTAGAAGAATCATCATTTCGGCCATTACCTTGGTAAAGACCCGAGGTGCCGTGGACAATCCAAACGGCAGCGTCTGAAACTGATAATGACAGTTTTGTACTACAAACCTGAGGTACCCTTGGTGAGAAGGGTATATCGGGACGTGGAGATAAGCATCTTTGATGTCCAGAGACACCATATAGTCCCCTTCTTCCAGGTTCGCTATCACTGCTCTGAGTGACTCCATCTTGAATTTGAACCTTTTTATGTAAGTGTTCAAGGATTTCAGATTTAAAATTGGTCTCACCGAGCCGTCCGGCTTCGGTACCACAAACAGCGTGGAATAATACCCCTTTCCTTGTTGCAGGAGGGGTACCTTGATTATCACCTGCTGGGAATACAGCTTGTGAATGGCTTCTAGAACTGCCTCCCTGTCGGAGGGAGACTTTGGTAAAGCAGACTTCAGGAAACGATGAGGGGGAAACGCCTCGAATTCCAGTTTGTACCCCTGCGATACTACCTGTAGAATCCAGGGATCCACTTGCGAGTGAGCCCACTGCGTGTTGAAATTTTTGAGACGGGCCCCCACCATATCTGAGTCTGCTTGTAAAACCCCAGCGTCATGCTGAAGACTTGGCAGAAGCAGGGGAGGGCTTCTGCTCTTGGGAAGCGGCTGCATGGTGCAGTCTTTTTCCTCTTCCTCTGCCCCGGGGCAGAAAGGAGTGGCCTTTTGCTCGCTTGTACTTATGGGAACGAAAGGACTGAGATTGAAAAGACGGTGTCTTTTTCTGCTGATGTGGAGTGACCTGGGGTAAAAAGGTGGATTTTCCAGCCGTTGCCGTGGCCACCAGGTCCGATAGACCAGCCCCAAATAACTCCTCCCCTTTATACGGCAATACTTCCATGTGCCGTTTGGAATCCGCATCCCCTGACCACTGTCGCGTCCACAACGCTCTTCTGGCAGAGATGGACATAGCACTTACTCTTGATGCCAGGGTGCAAATATCCCTCTGTGCATCACGCATATATAATAATGCATCCTTTAAATGTTCTATAGTTAACAAAATATTGTCCCTATCCAGGGTATCAATATTCTCAGTCAGGGAATCCGACCATGCGACTCCAGCACTGCACATCCAGGCTGAGGCGATTGCTGGTCGCAGTATAACACCAGTATGTGTGTATATACTTTTTAGGATATTTTCCAGCCTTCTATCAGCTGGTTCTTTGAGGGTAGCCGTATCAGGAGACGGTAACGCTACTTGTTTAGATAAACGTGTGAGCGCCTTATCTACCCTAGGGGGTGTTTCCCAACGCGCCCTAACCTCTGGCGGGAAAGGATATAATGCTAATAATTTTTTAGAAATTAGCTGTTTTTTATCGGGAGAAACCCACGCTTTTTCACACACCTCATTTATTTCCTCTGACTCAGGAAAAAATATTGGTAGTTTTTTCTCACCCCACATAATACCCTTCTTTGTGGTACTTGTAGTGTCAGAAAGATTCAATGCCTCTTTCATTGCCGTGATCATGTAACGTGTGGCCCTACTGGACATTACGTTTGTCTCGTCACCGTCAACACTAGACTCAGTATCTGTGTCAGGGTCTGTGTCGACCCACTGAGGTAACGGGCGTTTTAGCGCCCCTGACGGTGTCTGAGACGCCTGGACAGGCACTAACTGATTTGCCGGCTGTCTCATGTCGTCAACAGTTTTTTGCAAATTGCTGACATTATCACTTAATTGTTTAAATACAATCATCCAGTCAGGTGTCGACTCCCTAGGGGGTGACATCACCAACGCAGGCAACTGCTCCGCCTCCACATAATTTTCCTCCTCATACATGTCGACACACGCGTACCGACACACAGCACACACACACCGGGAATGCTATGATAGAGGACAGGACCCCACTTAGCCCTTTGGAGAGACAGAGGGAGAGTCTGCCAGCACACACCCAGCGCTATATATATATATATACAGGGATAACCTTATATAAGTGTTATTCCCTTATAGCTGCTGTTAATTATTGTTATTTGCTGCCAACAATGCCCCCCCTTCTCTTTTTTACCCTGATTCTGAAGCAGGACTGCAGGGGAGAGTCAGGGAGCCGTCCTTCCAGCGGAGCTGTGAGGGAAAATGGCGCTTGTGTGCTGAGGAGATAGGCTCCGCCCCTTCACGACGTCCTTATCTCCCGCTTTTTTGTGTAAAATGGCAGGGGATTAAAATACATCCATATAGCCCAGGAGCTATATGTGATGTATTCTGTTTTGCCACCTAAGGTATTCTGTTATATTGCGTCTCAGGGCGCTCCCCCCCCAGCGCCCTGCACCCTCAGTGACCGGAGTGTGAAGTGTGCTGAGAGCAATGGCGCACAGCTGCGGTGCTGTGCGCTACCTTAGTCTGAAGACAGGATGTCTTCTGCCGCCGATTTCACCGGACCTCTTCGTCTCTTCTGGCTCTGTAAGGGGGACGGCGGCGCGGCTCCGGTGACCCATCCAGGCTGAACCTGTGATCGTCCCTCTGGAGCTAGTGTCCAGTAGCCTAAGAAACCCGATCCACTCTGCACTCAGGTGAGTCCGTTTCTTCTCCCCTTAGTCCCACGATGCAGTGAGCCTGTTGCCAGCAGGACTCACTGAAAATAAAAAAACCTAACTAAACTTTTATTCTAAGCAGCTCAGGAGAGCCACCTAGATTGCACCCTTCTCGGCCGGGCACAAAAATCTAACTGAGGCTTGGAGGAGGGTCATAGGGGGAGGAGCCAGTGCACACCACCTGATCCTTAAGCTTTTATTTTGTGCCCTGTCTCCTGCGGAGCCGCTATATCCCCTTGGTCCTTACGGAGTCCCAGCATCCACTAGGACGTCAGAGAAAGGGGTATTAGCGGTGAATTACCCGAGGCTGTGAGTAAATACAGCTGTGTGGGGCACCATGACTGAGAGGAAGGTGGAACCTGCCGTATTTACATTATGGATGGGGAATAGGTTTTAAAACAATAATTAAAAGATGGAATAAGCATTTAGCATTGCAATTTATTGGTCAGAAAAGACACACACACACACACTTTATTTTACTTTGATGCCCTGATTTTAATTTTCACTTTGAACTGTCTGTAGGTGGCAGTGTCGCTATTAAGTCTCTGATTGGGAAAAACACGTCATAATAGACATCACAACTGTGCCCGGTTCATCTGTTAGAACAAACTGCACACAGCGTAGGCAGCCATGGGGGTTGAATGGATAAGCCTTACTCAATGTAATTGTCTGAAGGTCTCTTACACAACAACAATCAGGCTGCCATTTTGTTGAGGTCCTCAGCCAGGACACATTTTATTAGCAGAAGACTTAATAGCAGTGACAGAAAAAAAAAATGATGGTACAAGTCTTACTGCCATTAGTTCACAATCCTGGGTGGGAATGTCTGTTTAGTGGCATCGTCCTGTAAATTCCATAGCAGACCATTCCACTTACACGTTGAGCAGGACGGACAATACTTCACACTATCATACTGGCGGCGGTGCTCCCTCTGCGCAGAGAACGTTCCCGGGAAAAGCCGCAGTGATGGAAACGTCTGACTTTGTTCCTGTGTTATGTGCTTGTTGCTGGACTCTGGGTAAACTGCTCTTTCTGCGACGGATGACACAGGAAGCGCAGCTTTCGCGGCAGAAGCGTCACCTCTGCAGACATGGCTTCATATTCCTCAGAATCTATACTGAAGTGTCCCTCTGTTCCCTGGAAAAATAAATAAAATACAGCCACTGCTATGCTAGGCAGGAAAGTAACACTGCACCCCTATTTATGTCACATTCAGTAATAGGTGATAGGTCGGTCTCTATGTGGGACTATGTACATGAGGTAGATGGGGAATGGGTTTACCTGCGGGAGCTGTACACTGCAGCGGCTGGCATTTATAACCTGGGCATCCTTTGGGCACACCACTGGGTCCTGCATCTTCTCAGTACTGTGGGAGAATGGAAGTGGTTTAATTCTGAAATCAAACTATAGAGGCTTTAACGTGTACCCATTGCCTTACGCCAAGTGGAGGCAGCTATTTTACGGCCTGGACCAATACGCCGCCTATCAATTCACCAAGAACTAGTGAGACTGCTTAGGCGTTATCGTGTGCCAACATTTACTATTGGATCTTTGGCAGACAGAATGCCAAGTCCTGACTACACACAAGCAATCTGATGGAAAGCACCCACACTGGCTCCACGCCTTACGTAACGAGATCAATAAGGATCCATTACGCCATCAAGAAGGGTTTCCGCTTTCCAATGACAGACTGTCTTGTACATGTTCTCCTGTAGATTGTATTAATACGTTGCTTTTCTTACTCGCTCCTTCATGTATGTATATCCAAGTTGCTTATGGGATATTGCAGAGCCCGGCCCTCACTGTAATATCCTGTTATATTTTATATCAATACAATAAGAGTTTTCTAAATGATCCGAGAGATAATGAGAAAATCTGACTCACCCCAGACTGATGAACTCTGATTTGCTGATGGTGTCGGGTTCAATACAGATTCTCATGAAATCCAGGGGGCCCTATAGCGGTGGTAACAGAAGCAGACAATAGGGGGGGATCAGGCATCTGCTGTTTACAACCAAACATACCTTTCTGAGGACGCGGAACGCATGCTTTCTCTGAAGCTGCAGGGAGCACAGATGGTGGGTTATGTGTCACCAGAAACATAAAGACTCCCCTAACTCCCAATCCCTATAACCGCCCGGCTCCTCCTAAATATCCAACTAGCCCGGCCCAAACTGAATCAGAGACCAGGCATTCACCCATAGGTTGATTTAATGATAAAGTGCTGGATGCAAGTGAGAGTGCGGACAGACCATGTGGATATTCAACTGCACATATGCCAGACCGTACGTACGTACGTACGTACGTACGTGCGTGCGTACGCACGCACGCACGCACGCACACACACACACACACACACACACACACACACGACAAGTGCAGATGGATTGATACATTAGTTGGTGGACCATGACACGGGCAGGGATCGGCCTATTTCATGGAATGACATGAGAATTGTGCAGAAAAGCACATCCAGAAATGTGTGTAGTTTCAATTACTAACCTGGGTAGGAATTGAATTGCGGCCTAATTACCGTGACTAGGGTTATTTTTATCAGCAAGGGGAGCCAGAAGACCTCCAAATATACAATAGTAGTATTACATTATGAGGAATACAGAGGGTATTCCCATAAATTTGCAACAACACACCTAAAACATTAGTAAACTACATATACGCAGCACCCGCCTGTCCTCACACAGTCCCTGTCATCCCCCACAATATCCGTCCTGTACCAGAGTGCAATCCATGGAAAGCAGAATGGATACTACAATCGCTTCTGTACAGATGCGTCCTCACACATCTAGCTTTAATACGCTACGGAGCACAAGACGCCTGGCATGAGTGAGTCCCCAGTTCCTGTGCAACTCTAACGTTGGGTGTCTTTTATTGTCGAAAATGTGTCTTAGTCGCGTTGCAATGCGACTAGGACACACGAGGAGACTACGCTGATTAATTTGATATGATACTTGTATATTGTGTGTGACAGTCTGTATACGGAGCAGAACAGAACTAACATAAGGGGAAAAAAAAGCTGCGGCTGCTACTTTGTAGCACTTAGTACACAGATGCAGAGACTCAAGCTGGGGACACACTGGCCCATATATCGGGCATTCAATTAAATGCCTGGTATATCATGGGCGAGTCGGCGGCTGTGTACATCGTTCACTGACCTATCGCGTCGACCCTGCAGCACAGCTTATGGCCGATATATCAGCGTATTGTGCTGTGTGTATGGGCGGTCTGAACTTGCCGCAGAGGCTGCCGATGACTGACATCACAACCGGGCGGACACATGTAAATATCCAGCCAGTTGTGACATCAGGCACAACACATCGGGCAGACAATCGCTAAGTGTGTATGTTAGTTACCGATTGACAGAGGGGCCGGAGCGGCGGGCCAGCCGTCCAATCTGTCTGCCTAGTGTTTACCCAGAATTAGTCGCACACAGATATATAAGTGTCATATATCAAATTAATCTGCAGAGTCTCCTTGTGCGTCCTAGTCGCATTGTGTTGTGACCAAGATACAATTTTGGCAGAAAAGAAGCAAAAAAGATGCCTGACGCTAGAAGATTCTCACGCGACCTGGCGTGCCTAGTTAGCGTGACTGCAGCAAAGGTATATGAGGACATATGCGTACGTTACCCCATGTACAGCAGTAAATATTTGAGCTCCGCCGCTGCCTTCAGAACCATTATTTAGTGCTGTCTTACCGTGATGTCTGGCCGGCGGTTCTGTGTGCTAATGGTCAGTTCAGTAGCGGAAAGCTGTACCTCTGCCCAGGGCTCAGGCGGCACCTCCACCGGGAGCTCTGCGGAATACCAGGCAGGTTATTGTAGTTACCTGTATCTATACTGATAGATCTCACACACAACAAACACTCCGAGGTGGGTGGAGGAAAAGAGGATCAGGGGAGGATCAGTCCCAGCGTGTGTAGCGCAACAACTCCACAACAGCTGAGAGTACCACAGGCGTACTTACCTCTAATGTGCACCCACGTCCACATCCAGGAATACACAGATTCTTTTATCAGTAGCAGCAACTTATTAATAATTGGCAGTCAGAGGATCTTCCATAAATTGGTTTACTTCTACACAGTTATGAGGAATGGTCGCCACTTTTTTTATTCATAGGGCGCCACAAGTGTTTTGCAGTGCCGTACAAAGGACAGTACAGGGAGACAAAACTTAGCATTACAGTAAATAATAAATAAATAACAGAGAGTATAGGTAACAAGGAGCACCACAATTCTCCAGACATAATACAGCTTAGATGTAAGTAGCGAGGGAGTAATCACTGTACTACTTGGGGCTGGCAGCCATAGATAGAGATGAGCCTTTACCAGCAGGAGAGAAAGCAGGTAAAGATGGTCGCTGAGTAGGAGAGAGCTGCGAGTGAAATGTGTCGAGAAGAGGGCTTAGATAACAAGAGGAAAGAGGGCCCTGCTCTGAAGAGCTAACAATCTAGTGGGAAGGGGCGACAGACAGATGACATGCAAGCAGGCGGGAGGTAGACTGATGGCAGGATGTAAGCAAAGCAGAGATGGTCAAGACATGAGGCAGGGGGATGGAGGAGCAGCCTCAGGACTAGGTTATGCGTCAGGAGGGTACGCTTTGCTGAATAGGTGGATTTTCAGTGCCCATTTGAAGCTTTGCAAGGTCGGGGAGAGTCGAATGGAGCGGGGGAGCGCGTTCCACTGAAGGGGTGCAGCACGGGCAAAATCTTGAACTCGTGCATGGGAAGCAGTGACCAGGGTAGAGGAGAGGCGACTGTCATCAGCCGACCGTAGTGGGCGAGAGGGAGTATGCAGGGAGAGGAGGTTGGAGATGTAGGGAGCAGTGGAATTAGAGATGGCCTTGTATGTGAGGGTGAGGAGTTTGAAGAGGATTCTGTAGGGGAATGGGAGCCAGTGTAGATTTTGTCGAAGTGGAGTGGCAGATGTGGAGCGACGGGAGAGGAAGATAAGTCTAGCTGCAGAGTTCAGGACAGATTGGAAGAGAGCAAGATGGGAGCAAACGAGGCCAGTGATGAGAACATTGCAGTAGTTGAGTCGTGAGATGACCAGTGAGTGGATAAGTTTAGTTGCACTATAGGAGAGAAATGGCCTGATGCGAGCAATGTTGCGTAGCTGGAACCGACAAGATTGCGCCAGAGCTTGGATGTGGGGTGCAAAGGAGAGGGAGGAGTCAAGAGTGACGCCCAAGCAGCGGAGTTGGGGAACGGGGGAGATGATGGTGTTGTCAACAGTAATACAGATATTGGTAGGGGGTGTTATTCTGGCAGGGGGAAAGATAATGAGTTCAGTTTTGTCCATGTTGAGCTTCAGAGAACGCTCAGCCATCCAGGAGGAGATGGCGGAAAGGCAACTGGAAACCTGAGAGAGATCAGAGGGGGACAGATCAGGAGAGGAGAGTTAGAGTTGTGTGTCATCAGCATAAAGGTGGTATTGAAGGCCAACGGAATTAAGGAGCACACCCAGGGAAAAGGAGTACAGGGAGAACAGAAGGAGGCCGAGGACAGAACCCTGAGGGACACCAACAGGAAGGATGGAAGGGTGTGAGGTGGTGCCGGAGGCAGACACAGAGACGGAGTGGTTAGTGAGGTAAGAGGTAAACCAGTCAAGGACAGTGCTAGAGGCGCTAATGTTTTGGAGTGTGCGGAGGAGGAGAGGATGATCCACGGTGTCAAAGGCAGCAGAGAGGTCCTGAAGGATAAGCAGAGAGAAGTGGCCCCTGGATTTGGCGGAAAAGCAGTAACTTTCACCAGGGCAGTCTCAGTGGAGTGCAGTGGGCGAAAAGCCAGATTGTAGTGGATCAAGGATGGTGTTGTCAGAGAGGTAACTTATGAGACGGATGTAGAACAGTCGTTCAAGTAGTTTGGGGGCGAATGGGAGAAGAGAGATGGAGCGGTAGCTAGTTGGTGATGAAGGGTCGAGGTTGGTTTTTTTGTGAATAGGTGAGACCAGAACATGTTTGAGTGGTGAGGGAAAGATGCCGGTAGAGAGTGATAGGTTGAAGAGGTGAGCAAGGTGGTAGCAGGCAGTGGGGGAGAGGGAACGGAGAAGATGGGAGGGGAGGGATAAGATGAGGGAGTGGACTTCCTTGTCTGTAGTGGGATGGAAGGAGGACAGGGTGGGATAGATGGAGGGGAAGGATGATGGGGGCAGGGGGGCAGCAGAGGAGTGACGGGAGGATATATTGTGTCTGATTTCCTCAATTTTGGAGATGAAGAAGGAGGCAAAGTCAGTGGCAGTGAGGGAGGAGGAGGGGTGCAACTACTTCCTTCTCTATTACAACCTACAAATCACTACAAAACAAACTGCTATATAAGCAACCTGCTCCACTGACCATTCCATCTGCTGCTACCGAGATTGTACTTTGGGGCTCATACTGAATTAGCGTAGCTTGTGCAAAATCATTCTGACAAAGCGAATGTACGCATATGCGCAATTGTGGACCTGTGTTTATCTGGCACTTGCGACTAGAGAGGCGGATGGGGAGAGGTAATGGGTGGTGTCACATAGGCTGACTACAGTAATGGTGTGTGTACAGATCTAGGTCTAGAAGGCAACTTAGCATTAGCACAGCTGCAAATGTATGCCGATGATACACCAAGTCGATACAGCATGCCACCGATGTACAGCCAATCACAACCTGAGACAAACAAAAAGTGGCTTTAACCTGTCCAGCTGCCATCAGCTAGCTGCAATTAGTGGAAAGATGCAATCAAAAAACTGACCAATATACAGAACGAAGATCAACGAAATCTCACGTCCCCGGAGTCTTGGGTATCATATTTGACCCTGGCTGCTATCTGCATTGACTTTGTATGTTCTACTCTCAGCGCTACAGGTTGGCGATATAGAAAGGATAATAATAATATTTGTTGTCCATCACAAAAAGTCTCGGCAAAGCAAGTGGTAAACGTACCCAGTTTTGGAGGCGACCAGTACTGAACCAGCCTCCTGTATATCCGGACGTGCAGTGGCGGGCGACCTGGCTTCACCGCCGGCTCTTCGGGCGGTTTCTCTGTGGGCCCTAGGTACAGGATAGCAGCCTGGTGTCTCTGGGGCCACTCCTGCAATATCACAGACAGAGCAAGAAGGGATCATCAGTTTCCTATTGATGCTGGAAAACAGGTTTCCTAAAAATAGACATCCCCGGGCAGGATGAGAACAGGTGCAGCGCTCAATAGGAAAGAGAGAGGCTGAATAACAGTCTTTTTCTATTCTACGTAACCGTGCTGAACAGCTCCTACCGTTCACCATTAATCTGCGCATCACAAGTGACTGCAACCTTACAAATCTCACATACACCTTTGTCTGCTGTAATTACAGGCTCCGCTTCCTCTTCTAAACCCCTGATCTGTCAGCGCACTGCGAATGTGAGAGATGCGCTATAAATATCGTTCTATGGGGGTAATTCCGAGTTGATCGCAGCAGGAACTTTGTTAGCAGTTGGGCAAAACCATGGCCCTCATTCCGAGTTGTTCGCTCGCTAGCTGCTTTTAGCAGCATTGCACACGCTAAGCCGCCGCCCTCTGGGAGTGTATCTTAGCTTCGCAGAATTGCGAACGAAAGATTAGCAGAATTGCGAATAGAAATTTCTTAGCAGTTTCTGAGTAGCTCCAGACTTACTCCTACACTGCGATCAGCTCAGCCCGTTTCGTTCCTGGTTTGACGTCACAAACACACCCGGCGTTCGCCCAGACACTCCCCCATTTCTCCAGACACTCCCGCGTTTTATCCTGGCACGCCTGCGTTTTTCCGCACACTCCCAGAAAACGGTCAGTTTCCGCCCAGAAACACCCACTTTCCGTCAATCACACTCCGATCACTTCAAAGATGTAAATTCTAAGTTCGGCCGTGAGTAAATCTACTAAGTTTTGTGCTAAATTACTTAGCGCATGCGCACTGCGTACCATGCGCATTTTCGCCTTAATCGCTCCGTTGCGAACAACTCGGAATGACCCCCCATGTGCACTGCAATCTAATTTGCAGTGTAAAAATAAAGCAGCCAGTTTTTACCCTGCACTGGAACAAAATAACCCACCCAAATCTAACTCTCTCTGCACATGTTATATCTGCCCCCCCTGCAGTGCACATGGTTTTGCCCAACTGCTAACAAAGTTCCTGCTGCCATCAACTCAGAATTACCCCCTATGTCCTAATTTGCAGCCTAGTAACTGAAACTATGGACGGGCAAATCATCCCTCAGCGTGTAAAGGAGACTGAACCCCCCCCTAGGCCGCTCCCACCCTAACTTGCCGAATCTCAAAGCCTAATCTTCTGATCTTTAGCAGAGATAACCTGTACCTGTGATTCTGAATAATTGGGGTGGGGGAAGAGGGGGTGTGACAGGACGATACCGTACGGAAACACTCGCAGCTTCCGCGTCCCGTTGACTGCGCACAGAATGGAAGGTCAAGCCGCACGAGGCCTGACCACATAGGGGATTCCCGCTTACCGTCAGTAACCGCCTGTTACTGACTCCACCCACTGCGCTGTGGGCGGGTTCTCGCTGCCACCACCAAACTCCTAACCTGCCGTGGCGTTTGGAACCACGGTTCTGCTCTGTATGTGCCGACGCACTGCTTTACCACACCTGTGTGGTGTCGACGAATCCCCACTAGCCACTTGCTAGGCCTCTACCGGTAGCTGGCGGAAGGCGGAGCTTGGAGACGTCAGGTGCTTCCCTGGACAGCCGGAGAACGGGGCTAGGTTTGGCCTAACCCTGTTGGTCACAAGATGAAGCAGTCTTCTTGAGGCAAAGGTGTTTATTGCTCAAATAACCTTTAAAAAGGCTCCTCCCTATTGCTAGGGGCAACAGCATACAATCAAGATCTTTTCAGCAGAAGAAGATGTTACAATACACCATCCTATGGGCCAACTGCCCTTCTTTTATCCCTCTCCAAGACCCCTTACCACAGGGGGTAAGCCCGCCCTGTGGTGTACAACCAATCAATGTTTACCCATGAGCTGTGCATGCTCTGGTCTCATGCACACCTAACATTGTTCCCTATGGACAGTGGGGAGTGGTCGGTCTCCTTTGACGCTCCTACCTTGGAGAATCGGGATACTCCCCGGTGCCGTCCAGTCTGGCTGGGGGGAAGTTTTCCCTCCTAAATCTGACTTCCAGAAACCTGCCCGGGACCCCTCTCACTGCCTGCAGCCTGGATTTGGGCTCCAGAGCTGGGCAGTCGGGCTCCCCGGTCCAGGTTTCTTGGCACTACGGCTGATCTCCATGGAGCTCCAAGAAACCACTCAGCTTGTTTTATAGCTAAGCTGCTTCTCTTTCTCCCTGTACCCTTTGGAACTGTGAGGCTGGATGGGAAAACATTCCGTTTTTGGGGAAAGGGTCTGGGAGAATCCATCAGCCTGCACAGCTATGGATTCCCCCCTCCTGGGACACACAATCAAGTAAGTGCACTTTCTCTTTAAATATATTACATTTAAAACCACACTGTACATTGCTGAGCCTGTGCCTTGCACAGACTCTACATACTCAGGCACTGCAGTGCCTTCCCTAGCCCTGCAGCCTGGCTGCTAGGGCTCTCCCTCTCAGTGCTGGAGGTATGGGGCTGGCTTCCCCTATCCTCCAGCCTGCCTTCCTGCCTCTGGGGTTCCAGGGAGCTGGCTCTCCCTGTCCCCCCAGGGTGGCACTAACCAGTGGCCTCGCCGCACGCAGCGGCGCACCCCCCTGTACCTAAGCCCGGTGGCCCGGGACACTTGTCCCGGCCGCCGTGACTCTGGCTTTGTTGTAGCGCTGGGGCGCCGGGAGCGTAGCTCCCGGTCCCCAGCGCTCATCAGCCTGCTTGCCCGCCTAATTCACCCACGCCGCTAGGGAGCCGGCTAGCCCGGTCTCCCATGAGCGGCGCTGACTGTCTTGTGGCCTCGCTGCAGCGTCCGGCGGGGAGCCGGGCTGCAGCGCACCCCCCTCGCCGGCTAGCAGCCCGGGACATCCGTCCCGGCTGCTGCGGCTGGCCACCTGTGCTGGGCTGAGGCGCTGGGAGCAGAGCTCCCGGCCCCCAGCGGCGGCTCTCACAGAGAGCACTGCAGCGGGAGCCGAGCTCCCAGCCGCAGCGCTCACCCTTCTCCCCGGCGCGCACACTCCAGTGCACCCGGGGCTACACTGACCGCTGCCGGGAGCGGAGCTCCCGGACTCCGGCGGTCAGCGGCTGCCTCCTCTCCCCCGGCGCGCACACACTGCTGAGCGCGCCGGGGGGCTGTTCTCCCTGCCGTGGTCTCCGGAGGGGTCCGGGACCACGGCACATATTAAAATACATTCCTTAAACATTTTTTACAACACGGCGCCTAGCGCCCAATACATTTTCAAATCTGGCGCCAAGCGCCCATTGTCCCTTAAAAATGGCGCCGGGCACTAGGGGTTAACCCCTTCAGTGCCGCAGGCGGCCATTTGCCTCGTGGCTGGGGCTCTCCGGCCACAGGGGGGTTTAGCCCTTACACAAGATTAACAAAAACAATGAGTGGAACATAGGGGTCTATGGGAGTAATTCAGACCTGATCGTTAGGCTGCGTTTTCGCACAGCGGGCGATCAGGTCCAAACTGCGTGTGCGTATGCACCGCAATGCACAGGCGTGTCGCACGGGTACAGAGCGGATCGCCGCTCAGCGATGGATCCATTCGCACGGGCGATCGCAAAGAGATTTACAGGAAGAAGGCGTTTGTGGGTGTCAACTAACCGTTTTCAGGGAGTGTCTGGAAAAACGCAGACGTGTCCAGGCGTTTGCAGGGCGAGTATCTGACGTCAATTCTGGCCCCGGACAGGCTGAAGTGATCGCAGCGGCTGAGTAAGTCCTGGGCTGCGCAGAGACTGCACAAGATCTGTTTGCACAGCTCTGCTACACATGCGATCGCACACTTGCACAGCTAAAATACACTCCCCTGTGGGCGGCGTCTATCTCAGCGCAGCAGTGCAAAAATCGCTGCCCAGCGAATAGGTCTGAATTAGGCCCTATGTACTAATCCTTGGAGAGAGATAAAGTGCCAGCCAATCTGCTCCTAACTGCCATGTTACAGGCTGTGTTTGAAAAACGACAGGAGCTGATTGGTTGGTACTTTATCTCTCTCCAAGGCTTAATAAATTGACCTAATAGAACTGTAACACAACGCTCAGCCGAAGTTTCGCTGTAACTGAGCTGCTGGGAAAAGGTGCCGGGAAATGTGTCTGAGCAGTAACTGATAAACTATACAGAAGTGTAAAACATTACCTTCTACGCTAATGAAACAGAGGTCCCCGCCACGCTTTATAAGCAGATACGCAATAAGACAAGTCTGCGATCCCCGGGCATTTAGGAATCTGACTCAGCAGTCCCACCTTTACGTCGCAGGAATATAGCTCTGTTATATATGGGACAATACCCTACCCTCTCCTGCGTGTAATTTACTGTAGCACCTGCAGGTGTCACTCTCCTTACTGCTGCTAATGAGAATATTTAGCTGGCAACCAAAATCTATCCAAGCGTAGCAATATACAAGAGGAGGAACCTACTTAAAGTTATTACAATTACCTAGTGATAAAAAGTGTGCAAATACCCCATACTGCTCTTCTCCAAATGGCGCACTGTGTCGCTCATTACTACAGAAAGCGTATTATTATTGTGTGATATCCGAAATGGAATTCTGGATTTGCAGGACCACTACACGGCACCCTATAATGTATATGTGTCCGTATTTCTATGTATATAGCGATAGCTGAATGTTAATGAAGGTGCCGCATAATTCTGCATCATTAACCAGATCAAAACAACAGATAACACTGAATCGTAGGCTGCAGTCGCACTGTCGGACATGGGGTTAATACATTGCAGTCATCTAACCGCTGGCTAGTTCTACTGTGGCTGCGATGGTTTATAGGGCGGCAGGGAGCCATGTCCTAGATAACAGAGCCCAGATGGTACCTTAAGTGTGCTGAACAAATGAGCAGCTCTCGTCTTCAATGGCCCCAAATACCAATATCTGTAAAAGGAAGATTGTGATTGACAAAGAGGGAACAATTACACTCGTATTACCAGACAATGACATTACATGTAATAATATATTTACAACAGACATGTCCATTTTGTGCCTTCCAACTCCCACTACACAATACTGACCTATCTACACCGTGCTGTCGCCCCAGGCCAGTGCCCGATGCACGACATAATTACGAGTGGAAATAAAGGGACTGAACCGGTATCTATGGGTGTTGTATAGAAAATCTGCATTGTGTAGATAGCCATTAGGTCGACATGTCTTAGGTTGATGGAGTCAAAAAGTCAACAGCTGGTAAGGTTGACAAGGTCACATGACAAAAGTTGGAAAAACATAAAAAACAACAACAACTTGTGTTGACCAATACCATGTCGATATTTTGTACCTATCGACCTTAAGCACTGCCTACCCTTTACTACACAGTACTTGAAGCAGGTGGTGTCACTGGAATGCCCCTGTACCCGGTATGTAGGGGTACGGGGGGTGTAGGGGATTCATAGCGCTGTCGTCTCAGCGCAGTACGTGAACTTACTTGGTGGATTTCGCAGCGGCATCCCGGTAACTTCCCCATCTCAGGCTGGTCACGGCAAACACAGGCTGCTCGTTCTCTCCCTGAAAGGCCGCAGTGGGGAAGGAAAAGACAATGAAGGCGACAGACAGAAGAAGAAGACGAAACTCTGCATAAATAAGTGATAACAGCCCACGGATCCAGCCAGCGATGTGATTAGTGTTTATTGGTTGTATAACCTTTATTTTACCTAATGCAATGCGATTATTCCCTTTGGAGCTTTTGCTCACCGTTATCTAGATCAATAAAAGTGCTATTATATACACTGAATTAGAATTACAGTTGAATGAAAGGTTGAGCTGAACGGTAAAACGCTCTTATTTAAGTCAATTTACAATTACCAAGTATCTCAACCGGCTAATACCTAGAACTCCCCACACTGCTCCTTCCTCAGGCGTTAACGCGAAGGCGGGGATGGGTTAGGGGAAGCCGCTATGCTCCAATGGCGGAATGGGATAAAGAATGTACAGTATGGATGTCCTGTCTCGGTGCGCCTGTTGCAGCGGAAGCCGCCATTTTGTGCTGAACTAGAAAGCCAAAACGTGACGCAGGTCCTGTGTGTTCCTCTATTGTCATTACTGACTAGGCAACTCATACACACAAGGTACATAAGCAAGCCTAAGTGCTGGACAGCACGATTGGCGTAGCGGTTAGCATTGCTGCCTCACAGAGCAATTCCAACCAAGGCAATATATGTGTGGAGTTTGTATGTTCTACCTGTGTTTGCATAGGTTTCTTTTCTCTGGATTTCTGCCACATTCCATAAACATATACAGGTAGGTTACTTGGCTATTGGAAAAAAAAACCCTAGCGTGTAACAGTGTCCATGTGACAGGGGATATATATTATAATTCTGGACGGTCTGTCCCATCTACAACATGCATGCCCAGTAGTAGCCAGGGTGCGTGAACGGGTTTAGCTGGTAAACAGGGCAGAGCGGAGCAGGATAGGATTGGAGTGACAGAGGTTGTCGGACAAAGCGGAACAGAGCGGGGAGGTCAGGATGGAGTGGAGTGGAGGGGGGGGGGGGGGGGGGGGAGGCGAGGTGTGTTAAGGGATGGATGATTGGAGAGCAGCTGAAAGAGGGCAGGACAAGAATGGGGGGCAGGGGTAGATTGCGTTGACCTGACATCCAGGTCCCTTTACTAGTATGGTTCTCAACCTCCACTGACTTGACCCAAATAACACTCTTCATTACTTATTGCGCCTCTATATAATCAGACTTAGGGGGTAATTCAGATCTGATCGCTGGCCTGCACTTTTTGCCTTCTTCCTGTCAATCGCCTTGCGAACGGCAGTGCGTGGATCCTTCGCACCATCCCGTCGCGGGGCACAGACTTCCATTGCAGCCGTGCGACGAGCTGACGCAGTGCGTTGCATACGCATGCACAGTTCGGATCTGAACGCCCGCTGTGTGAAAATGCACAGCAGCGCTCAGATCTGAATGACCCCCTTAGCTATTTATTGTTTTAGGAGATAGAAACCAGCTCCACCTCTTACTGGCTGCATTACAGCTGTCAAACTTTCCCTGGCATGGCGTTACCCTGCACACAGCTGCCTGTAGGCATAGTTATGCATGCTAATGGGTGTGATAACGAATTTCGCTGTCGTCACTGACAACACAAAGAAACGTGGCAACAAAAAACGTTCAGCCTGGGGAGAGAAGGAGCCATGCAAGCCATGCAAGCAGCCATGAGAAAAAGGTTTTGTGCAACTGCAAAGAAATAATAAACCGGTTATGTTCTTAGGTATAAAACCTCTTTCCCGGGGACAGTTCCGCTGGCGTATGGCTACAATTGGAACTGCTGGTGCAGAGTCCCATGCTGACTTGCTGTGATCTTGCGAAGTGGCGCAGGTACACGGTGGAGTGTTCTCAGGGGTTATGTTCTGTGCACAAGATAATAACAATATGTGATGTGTCTCCTCTGCTGGCCACCTACCTTTATTTGCAGCACATCCAGTGGAACGGTCTCTCCTTTCAGGATGGACAGTGTAGCATCGGAGATGTGCCTGAAAGATAGATATTGGAGGCGATCAGGATGGAGAGGAGAGCTGCTCTGGAGCTCCCCCTTGTGGGAGATAGAGCTGGTGCACTGGAAACATCTTAGGCATACAGGGGCTGATTTTGAGGCACATGCAAGTCCAAATGTGGCTGCATCTCATGAGATTTAGCATACTGCGCATGCAACGCACCAGACGTAGCCGATTCTGAGTCGTGTGCACATCAGTCGCCTCTCACCGACAGCTAAATGTGTGCTCACACGTAAGAGAAGCGTTTCTTGAGCGAGTTGCAACATATTCCGCGTTGCACGACACTTGCGGACGCAATCTTATGCAATTAGCAAGGGGTAGGCTTAAGTGTCGTTGCTAGTGGTTACGGCCGAGCTTATAGCCGGAGGGCTGGGGGCGACGCAGCCGTGGAAATGTGGATAGTTGCATAGGTTTACAATCACTGTTACATGGGAATCACGCCCTCAGTCACTTAGGAAAGGTGGTCGCGACTTGGCGCAAAAAGGAACAGCCAGAAGACACAAAAGAAGGTAAGTGACTGCGGCTGGAGTAAGAGAGATACAGAGGGGCTGAGGCTGAAGACTACTAGGGGAAGGGGTTGAAGAGAACGGTTTGGATGGGGGGGGGGGGGGGGGGGCTTCCTGGAATATACCCAAAACTGGCAGCATACCATGGGGCATACTTATGTCTGCCCACCTGACCTGGGCGTAAATAAAACAATAGAATGAAGGAAGGTTAGATCAAAAAAACCTAAAGCCTTTATCCACAGGACTCTGGCTAATGTCCACGTAACGCAGTGAATGTCAAAAAGATCCATTTCCTAGCGTCTTGCAGCCGCAGCACAGACGCATATGTCACACGTTGGCCAGAAGTAATTGCTTGCCAGCTTCTGACGTCAAATACAGCCAACGCACCAAGTTTCACACACAACAATAAAATAACAAGCATTGCTATGTGCGCTCTATGCGTCCTCTCTGCAGTCTGGTCATTAATGACATGAAGGATGCAGAAATAAAATAAGTGAAATTGCAGAACACCTTTCAAAGCCTCCAACCCAAAAGCCTGAATAATAACCATCTTCTGTAATGGCTGTGCCTTTAATTCTGAGAAAGACGAACGTCAATTAGCCCTGGCGGGGGGAAGACAAAAACTTTTCCCAGACGATTGTTTTGGCTGTAGAATTAGACAGAATTCATATCTGTATAGGTCAAACAAGGAGAAGCAGACAGGGGCCAATTAAAACTTTACAAGCGCACAGTCATTTGACAAATCTCTAAAGGCTAAGTCGCACTGGCTTGTAGGCTCTGCTGCGTGCAGGCACGTACGTGTTTAAGACCTATTTATAAGCAATAAAATGCAAGAAAAGAACCCGTCTCCGCCAGCAATCCACAACTGTGCTTCGTTATTGGAGAACAGAATGAACAGACTAACGATGCCAGGAGAGGTGCGTACGGAACAGTCAGATACATGGACAGGAAAGATGAACACGGGCTAGCGTGTTATACGGGGCAATACAATATATTCCCCTGTACCCTGAAGAACTTTGTTAGCTACACTTAATATACATTAAACTCACGGGAAAAAATGCTGACAGCTCTGGCGGGTTTTAGCATACTGCGCCTGCGTCAAAGTGAGGACTGCGAATGAAAGAATAGTGGGCGGGACAAGCTGACACATGCAGGTGCAGGAATCTTCGGCATATACAGGTGGATTCTCGTATTAGCCGTCGCCATGCGCAAAATGCACCACCGAGGGATCCGGTCTGAAGATCAACAGTGTCTAGGTCGACAATGTTTAGGTCGACCACTATAGGTCGACAGTCACTAGGTCGACATGGATGGAAGGTCGACAGGGTTTCTAGGTCGACATGTGCTAGGTCAACAGGTCTAAAGGTCGACATGAGTTTTTCACATTTTTTTTCTTTTTGTAATTTTTTCATACTTAACGATCCACGTGGACTACGATTGGAACGGTAATCTGTGCCGAGCGAAGCGGTAGCGGAGCGAAGGCACCATGCCCGAAGCATGGCGAGCGAAGCGAGCCATGCGCGGGGACGCGGTGCACTAATTTGGGATCCCGGTCACTCTACGAAGAAAACGACACCAAAAAAAATTAAAAATCCTCATGTCGACCTTTAGACCTGTCGACCTAGCACATGTCGACCTAGAAACCCTGTCGACCTTCCATCCATGTCGACCTAGTGACTGTCGACCTAAACACTGTCGACCTAGACACTGTCGATTTGATGAACCACACCCACCACCGATGCGTCAAACCCAGCCCCATCAAGATAGAAAGCTTGGTCACAAGTGCAGAGAAAGCTCGCCTACCCCTCACACGCTAATATATAGGGGCCCTCTGTCTGCCGTAGACTCTGATATACCCTCACAGCTGAACACGGCCACCCATCTGCTTGGCGGAGTATTATCGGCAATGACAGGAGTGACAGGAAACGAGCGCAGTCACGGGTGAGCTTCAACCCTTGAGGTTGTTTGTTTGATATATTTTAGCTTCACAACTCCTATAATATTAAGCCTTCTTTGAGTAAAAGCCTCGCACATTACAGGTTTTCTAAAAAGGAAAATAAAATTATTGCTTTGAAGATTACAGGTTGGGGGTCGGAGGTCAGAGGCCAGGCACAATGGCTGCTTCCAGACAGAACATAAAATAAAGAGACAGTGGAACGCAATCATCCACACACTGGGGTATATGCAATTGCGGTCGAATTCCCGAAATTGTCGAATTTCGGGTCATTTTCGACCAAAAAAAAAAATTCGCCTATGCAATTCAGTGCTTTCCGACCAAAAAACGGACTTTCAAAATTCGACTTTTTGAAATTCGAATTTTTGCAAATTCGACTTTTCTGCAATGATATAAGTGCTGCAATTCGACCAAAGCATATTCAATTCAAGTTTGGAAATTCGACAGCAGTGCTTTTAGACAGCAAATTCGTCATTTTCAATCCGCCACACTTTGGAGGGTGAAAACAAATAAAAAAATTTTAAACATGGTTTTTTTTGTGTTTTGTTTTTTGGGAATAGCAGATCTATTTATATTAGAAGGGATTAGGTACTTTTTTTTTTTTTTTTGGAGGCACAAATATTATTTATAATTTTTTTTAAATATTTTTTTTTTTAATTTTTTTATTGCTGGAACGGTACAATCCGAAAAAAAAATTGCGTGGGGTCCCCCCTCCAAAGCATAACCAGCCTCGGGCTCTTCGAGCTGGTCCTGGTTCTAAAAATGCGGGGGGAAAATTGACAGGGGATCCCCCGTATTTTTAAAACCAGCACCGGGCTCTGCGCCTGGTGCTGGTGCCAAAAATACGGGGGACAAAAAGAGTAGGGGTCCCCCGTATTTTTAACACCAGCATCGGGCTCCACTAGCTGGACAGATAATGCCACAGCCGGGGGTCACTTTTATGCCGTGCCCTGCGGCCGTGGCATTAAATATCCAACTAGTCACCCCTGGCCGGGGTACCCTGGGGGAGTGGGGACCCCTTCAATCAAGGGGTCCCCCCCCCCAGCCACCCAAGGGCCAGGGGTGAAGCCCGAGGCTGTCCCCCCCCATCCAATGGGCTGCGGATGGGAGGGCTGATAGCCTTTTGTGATACTTAAAAGATATTGTTTTTTCCAGTAGTACTACAAGTCCCAGAAAGCCTCCCCCGCAAGCTGGTACTTGGAGAACCACAAGTACCAGCATGCGGGAGAAAAACGGGCCCGCTGGTACCTGTAGTACTACTGGAAAAAAATACCCAAATAAAAACAGGAAACACACACCGTGAAAGTAAAACTTTATTTCTTACGTCGACACACACATACTTACCTATGTTCACACGCCGACATCGGTCCTCTTCTCCATGTAGAATCCAGGGTTACCTGAAAAAAAAGATCAATATACTCACCTCAGCCACGGTCCAGAGATACATCCACGTACTTGTAGAAAATAACAAACCGCAAATACCCGACCAAACGGACTGAAAGGGGTCCCATGCTGACACATGGGACCCCTATCCCCGAATGCAGAGAGACCTGTCAGTGACAGCTGTCACAGAAAGGTCTCTATAGCCAATCAGGAAGCGCAACTTCGTTGCGCTCATCTGATTGGCTCTGTGCGTCTGAGCAGACAGCGCATCGCACAGCCCAGTCCATTATATTCAATGGTGGGAACTTAGCGGCTAGCGGTGAGGTCACCCGCCGGTCAGCGGCTGACCGGCGGGTGACCCCCCCGCTAGCCGCTAAGTTCCCACCATTAAAAAGTAATGGAGCGGCTTTGCGATGCGCTGTCACATCACAGACAGCGCACAGCCAATCAGATGAGCGCCACGGAAGTAGCGCTTCCTGATTGGCTGAAGGGACTTCAGTGACAGGAGTCACGTGATGTCCTGGCATTCGGGAGAAAGGGGTCTGATGTGAAAGCATTGGACCCCTTTCTAGTCCGGTATGGATCGGTGTTCGTTTTTTTGTTTTGCCAAGTACGTGGATTATCTCTGGACCTGGATGTACCTCTGGACGCTGGAAGGTGAGTATAATTTTTTCACAGGTACCTCGGATCGTCGGAGACCGTGGCAGTCGGCGTGTCAACATAGGTAAGTATGTGTGTGTCGGCGTATGAAATAAAGTTTTACTTTCACGGTGTGTGTGTCCTGTTTTTATTTGGGTATTTTTTTTCCAGTAGTACTACAGGTACCAGCGGGCCCGTTTTTCTCCCGCATGCTGGTACTTGTGGTTCTCCAAGTACCAGCTTGCGGGGGAGGCTTGCTGGGACTTGTAGTACTAATGGAAAATAAGAATTTACTTACCGATAATTCTATTTCTCATAGTCCGTAGTGGATGCTGGGGACTCCGTCAGGACCATGGGGGAATAGCGGGCTCCGCAGGAGACAGGGCACATCTAAAAAAGCTTTTAGGTCACATGGTGCGTACTGGCTCCTCCCCCTATGACCCTCCTCCAAGCCTCAGTTAGGTACTGTGCCCGGACGAGCGTACACAATAAGGAAGGATCTTGAATCCCGGGTAAGACTCATACCAGCCACACTAATCACACCGTACAACTGGTGATCTGAACCCAGTTAACAGTATGATAACAAAACGAAGTAGCCTCTGAAAAAATGGCTCACAACAACAGTAATAACCCGATTTTGTAACAATAACTATGTACAAGCATTGCAGACAATCCGCACTTGGGATGGGCGCCCAGCATCCACTACGGACTATGAGAAATAGAATTATCGGTAAGTAAATTCTTATTTTCTCTAACGTCCTAGTGGATGCTGGGGACTCCGTCAGGACCATGGGGATTATACCAAAGCTCCCAAACGGGCGGGAGAGTGCGGATGACTCTGCAGCACCGAATGAGAGAACTCCAGGTCCTCTTTAGCCAGAGTATCAAATTTGTAAAATTTTACAAACGTGTTCTCCCCTGACCACGTAGCTGCTCGGCAAAGTTGTAATGCCGAGACTCCTCGGGCAGCCGCCCAGGATGAGCCCACTTTCCTTGTGGAATGGGCCTTTACAGATTTAGGCTGTGGCAGGCCTGCCACAGAATGTGCAAGTTGGATTGTACTACATATCCAACGTGCAATCGTCTGTTTAGACGCAGGAGCACCCAACTTGTTGGGTGCATACAATGTAAACAACGAGTCAGTTTTTCTGACTCCAGCTGTCCTTGAAATATATATTTTTAATGCTCTGACAACGTCCAGTAACTTGGAGTCCTCCAAGTCGCTAGTAGCCGCAGGCACCACAATAGGCTGGTTTAAGTGAAATGCCGAAACCACCTTAGGGAGAAATTGAGGACGTGTCCTCAATTCTGCCCTGTCCGAATGGAATATCAGATATGGGCTCTTGTATGACAAAGCTGCCAACTCTGAAACTCTCCTGGCAGAAGCCAGGGCCAACAGCATGGTTACCTTCCATGTAAGGTATTTTAATTCTACCGATTTTAACGGCTCAAACCAATGAGATTTGAGAAAATTTAGAACCACGTTCAAATCCCACGGTGCCACTGGAGGCACTATTGGGGGTTGTATATGTAGTACACCTTTGACAAAAGTTTGTACTTCAGGCACTGACGCCAATTCCTTCTGGAAGAAAATTGATAAGGCCGAAATTTGAACTTTAATAGACCCCAATTTTAGGCCCATAGACAATCCTGCTTGCAGGAAATGTAAGAATCGACCCAATTGAAATTCTTCCGTTGGAGCCTTCTTGGCCTCACACCACGCAACATATTTTCGCCAAATGCGGTGATAATGTTGTACAGTCACTTCCTTCCTAGCCTTAATCAAGGTAGGAATAACTTCCTCTGGAATGCCCTTTTCTTTTAGAATCCGGCGTTCAACCGCCATGCCGTCAAACGCAGACGCGGTAAGTCTTGGAACATACAAGGTCCCTGCTGAAGCAGATCCCTTCTTAGAGGTAGAGGCCACGGATCCTCCGTGAGCATCTCTTGAAGTTCCGGATACCAAGTTCTCCTTGGCCAGTCCGGAGCCACCAGTATCGTTCTTACTCCTCTTTTCCGTATAATTCTCAGTACCTTTGGTATGAGAGGCAGAGGAGGGAACACATACACTGATTGGTACACCCACGGTGTTACCAGAGCGTCCACAGCTATTGCCTGAGGGTCTCTTGACCTGGCGCAATACCTGTCCAATTTTTTGTTGAGGCGAGACGCCATCATGTCTACCTTTGGTTTTTCCCAACGGTTCACAATCATGTGGAAAACTTCTGGATGAAGTCCCCACTCTCCCCGGTGAAGGTCGTGTCTGCTGAGGAAATCTGCTTCCCAGTTGTCCACTCCCGGGATGAACACTGCTGACAGTGCTATGACATGATTCTCCGCCCAGCGCAGAATCCTTGCCGCTTCTGCCATTGCACTCCTGCTTCTCGTGCCGCCTTGTCGGTTCACGTGGGCGACTGCCGTGATGTTGTCGGACTGGATCAACACCGGCTGACCCTGAAGCAGCGGTTTTGCCAGACTTAGAGCATTGTAGATCGCTCTTAGCTCCAGTATATTTATGTGAAGAGACGTCTCCAGGTTTGACCACACGCCCTGGAAGTTTCTTCCCTTTGTGACTGCTCCCCAACCTCGTAGGCTGGCATCCGTAGTCACCAGGACCCAGTCCTGTATGCCGAATCTGCGGCCCACTAACAGATGGGCAGTCTGCAGCCACCACAGGAGAGACAACCTTGTTCTTGGTGACAGTGCTATCCGCTGATGCATGTGCAGATGCGATCCGGACCATTTGTCCAGCAGATCCCACTGAAATGTCCGTGCATGGAATCTGCCGAATGGAATCGCTTCGTACGAAGCCACCATCTTTCCCAGGACTCTTGTGCATTGATGTACTGACACCGTTCCTGGTTTTAGGAGGTTCCTGACAAGTTCGGATAACTCCCTTGCTTTCTCCTCCGGGAGAAACACCTTTTTCTGAACCGTGTCCAGAATCATTCCCAGGAACAGCAGACGAGTTGTCGGGGTCAATTGAGATTTTGGAAGATTCAGAATCCACCCGTGTTGCTGAAGCACTACCTGGGTTAGTGCTACACCGACTTCCAGCTGTTCTCTGGACTTTGCCCTTATCAGGAGATCGTCCAAGTAAGGGATAATTAATACGCCTTTTCTTCGTAGAAGAACCATCATTTCGGTCATTACCTTGGTAAAGACCCGAGGGGCCGTGGACAAACCAAACGGCATCGTTTGAAACTGATAATGACAGTCTTGTATCACGAACCTGAGATACCCTTGGTGTGAGGGGTAAATTGGGACATGCAGATAAGCATCCTTTATGTCCAGGGACACCATGAAGTCCCCTTCTTCCAGATTCGCTATCACTGCTCTGAGTGACTCCATCTTGAACTTGAATTTCTGTATGTACAGGTTCAAGGATTTCAGATTTAGAATAGGTCTTACCGAACCGTCCGGCTTCGGTACCACAAATAGTGTGGAATAATACCCCTTTCCCTGTTGTAGGAGGGGTACCTTGACTATCACCTGCTGAGAATACAGCTTGTGAATGGCTTCCAAAACCGACGTCCTTTCTGAGGGAGACGTTGGTAAAGCAGACTTTAGGAACCGGCGAGGGGGAAACCTTTCGAACTCCAGCATGTAACCCTGAGATATTATCTGCAGGACCCACGGGTCCACTTGTGAGTGAGCCCATTGATTGCTGAAAATCTTGAGTCGACCCCCCACCGTTCCTGGGTCCGCTTGTAAAGCCCCAGCGTCATGCTGATGGCTTTGTAGAAGCCGGGGCGGGCTTCTGTTCCTGGGCAGGGGCTGCGTGCTGCCCTTTCTTACCCTTTCCTCTGCCTCTCGGCAGATAAGACTGTCCTTTTGGTCGCTTTTTATAGGAGCGAAAGGACTGCGGCTGAAAAGACGGTGTCTTTTTCTGTTGTGAAGGGGTCTGAGGTAAAAAGGTGGATTTGCCGGCAGTTGCCGTGGTCACCAGGTCCGAAAGACCGACCCCAAACAATTCTTCTCCTTTATATGGCAATACTTCCATATGCCTCTTGGAATCCGCATCACCTGACCACTGTCGCGTCCATAAACTTCTTCTAGCAGATATGGACATCGCGTTTACTCTTGATGCTAGAGTACAAACATCCCTCTGAGCATCTCGCATATAAAGAAAAGCATCCTTTAATTGCTCTAGAGTCAATAAAATACTGTCCCTATCCAGGGTCTCAATATTTTCAGTCAGAGAATCCAACCACACTACCCCAGCACTGCACATCCAGGCTGAGGCTATTGCCGGTCGCAGTATAACACCCGTATGTGTGTATATACTCTTCAGTGTAGTTTCCAGCCTCCTATCTGCTGGATCCTTGAGGGCGGCCGTATCAGGAGACGGCAACGCCACTTGCTTTGATAAACGTGTGAGCGCCTTATCCACCTTAGGGGGTGTTTCCCAGCGCGCCCTAACCTCTGGTGGGAAAGGGTATAATGCCAACAACTTCTTTGAAATTAGCATTTTTCTATCGGGGGTAACCCACGCTTCATCACACACATCATTCAATTCCTCTGATTCTGGGAAAAATACAGGTAGTTTTTTCACCCCCCACATAATACCCCTTTTTGAGGTACCAGCAGTATCAGAGATCTGTAACGCCTCCTTCATTGCCGTGATCATATAACGTGTGGCCCTATTGGAAAATACGTTTGTTTCTTCACCGTCGACACTAGATTCATCTGTGTCGGTACCCGTGTCGACTGACTGAGGTAAAGGACGTTTTACAGCCCCTGACGGTGTCTGAGACGCCTGAACCGGTACTAACTGGTTTGCCGGGCGTCTTATTTCGTCAACTGACTTTTGCAGTGTGCTGACATTATCACGTAATTCCATAACTAAAGCCATCCATTCCGGTGTCGACTCCCTAGGGGGTGACATTACCATCATCGGCAATTGCTCTGCCTCCACACCAACATCGTCCTCATACATGTCGACACACACGTACCGACACACAGCAGCCACACAGGGAATGCTCTAATCGAAGACAGGACCCCTTAGCCCTTTGGGGAGACAGAGGGAGAGTTTGCCAGCACACACCAAAAGCGCTATAAATGTATAAAAACAACCCTAGAAGGTGTTGTTTACTATATATGCGCTCTTAATATATAAATATCGCCAATTTATGCCCCCCTTCTCTTTGTTACCCTGTTTCTGTAGTGCAGTGCAGGGGAGAGTCCTGGGAGCCTTCTTCACCAGCGGAGCTGAGCAGGAAAATGGCGCTGAGTGCTGAGGAGAATAAGCTCCGCCCCTTTTTCGGCGGGATTTTTCTCCCGGTTTTTAAGAAACTGGCCTGGGTCAAAATACATACATATAGCCTTAATGGGTATATGTGATGTATTTCTTTTGCCACTAAAGGTAATTATATTGCTGCCCAGGGCGCCCCCAGCAGCGCCCTGCACCCTCCGTGACTGAGTCAGTGAGCCGTGTGACAACAATGGCGCACAGCTGCAGTGCTGTGCGCTACCTTCATGAAGACTGTGGAGTCTTCTGCCGCCTGTTTTCCGGACCTCCGTTCTGCCGTCTCTTCAGCGTCTGTAAGGGGGATCGGCGGCGCGGCTCCGGGACGAACCCCAGGCTGACCTGTGTTCCGACTCCCTCTGGAGCTAAGTGTCCAGTAGCCTAAGACTCCAATCCATCCTGCACGCAGGTGAGTTGGAAATCTCTCCCCTAAGTCCCTCGATGCAGTGATCCTGTTGCCAGCAGGAATCACTGAGATTGAAACCTAAAAAAAAACTTTTCTAAACAGCTCTTTAAGAGAGCCACCTAGATTGCACCCTCTCGGACGGGCACAAAAACCTAACTGAGGCTTGGAGGAGGGTCATAGGGGGAGGAGCCAGTACGCACCATGTGACCTAAAAGCTTTTTTAGATGTGCCCTGTCTCCTGCGGAGCCCGCTATTCCCCCATGGTCCTGACGGAGTCCCCAGCATCCACTAGGACGTTAGAGAAAAAACAATATCTTTTTATTATCACAAAAGGCTATCAGCCCCCCCATCCGCAGCCCATTGGATGGGGGGGGGGACAGCCTCGGGCTTCACCCCTGGCCCTTGGGTGGCTGGGGGGGGGGGACCCCTTGATTGTAGGGGTCCCCACTCCCCCAGGGTACCCCGGCCAGGGGTGACTAGTTGGGTAGTTAATGCCACGGCCGCAGGGCACGGCATAAAAGTGACCCCCGGCTGTGGCATTATCTGTCCAGCTAGTGGAGCCCGATGCTGGTGTTAAAAATACGGGGGACCCCTACTCTTTTTGTCCCCCGTATTTTTGGCACCAGCACCAGGCGCAGAGCCCGGTGCTGGTTTTAAAAATACGGGGGATCCCTGCCCAATTTTTCCCCTGCATTTTTAGAACCAGGACCAGCTCGAAGAGCCCGAGGCTGGTTATGCTTTGGAGGGGGGATCCCACGCCATTTTTTTTTTTTTTTCGGGTTTTTCCCGTTTTTTCCCGTTTTTTAAAATCGCGGCAAAATCCGCCAAATCGTCCGATTTTCGCCCGCGATTCTGGCGAATCCGTTTTTCATTGAATATGGTGAATTCCGGAAGCCACCTTCCGGAATTCACCTGGCGAATTTAGTCGAATTAAAAAACGGCGAAAAATTGCCGCGATTCGCCGTGAATTGCATATACCCCACTGACTGTTGGGGTGTACAGTAGGTCTGAAGTAATAAGGCATGGCGACATCAACTATGAAAAGCTGTAATCCCACTTACTGTACTTTGTTGTCACTCTGGGGGTAGAGGGTGCGGCTGAGCGTGTTGGTCACACCTAGCGGGATGAATCCAATGGCGATCTTACTGAAGACATCCTGCAAATCAAGATGATATCGGTGTACAAAATGCAGCGTAAAGGGAGTATACAGTATGTCACAGCAGCAGAGGGATGGAAGCTGGAGAGATAACTACTCAGGGTCTTTATGGAGCTAACAGTTTAGGACCAAGAGTCATATACAAGGGGGGCTTATTCCTGCAGTGGTATCAGCAGTGGCCATCCCTACCAAGAGCAACCAGAAGACACATTTTGTTGAGATAAAATAAAAAAATAACAACCTACATTTAATATCTATATTAATAAAATAAAAAATAAGAATTTACTTACCGATAATTCTATTTCTCATAGTCCATAGTGGATGCTGGGACTCCGTAAGGACCATGGGGAATAGCGGCTCCGCAGGAGACTGGGCACAAAAGTAAAAGCTTGAACTAGCTGGTGTGCACTGGCTCCTCCCCCTATGACCCTCCTCCAAGCCTCAGTTAGGATACTGTGCCCGGACGAGCGTACATAATAAGGAAGGATATTGAATCCCGGGTAAGACTCATACCAGCCACACCAATCACACCGTACAACCTGTGATCTGAACCCAGTTAACAGTATGATAAACGAAGGAGCCTCTGAAAAGATGGCTCACAACAATAATAACCCGAATTTTGTAACAATAACTATATACAAGTATTGCAGACAATCCGCACTTGGGATGGGCGCCCAGCATCCACTACGGACTATGAGAAATAGAATTATCGGTAAGTAAATTCTTATTTTCTCTAACGTCCTAAGTGGATGCTGGGACTCCGTAAGGACCATGGGGATTATACCAAAGCTCCCAAACGGGCGGGAGAGTGCGGATGACTCTGCAGCACCGAATGAGAGAACTCCAGGTCCTCCTCAGCCAGGGTATCAAATTTGTAGAATTTAGCAAACGTGTTTGCCCCTGACCAAGTAGCTGCTCGGCAAAGTTGTAAAGCCGAGACCCCTCGGGCAGCCGCCCAAGATGAGCCCACCTTCCTTGTGGAATGGGCTTTTACAGATTTTGGCTGTGGCAGGCCTGCCACAGAATGTGCAAGCTGAATTGTACTACAAATCCAACGAGCAATCGTCTGCTTAGAAGCAGGAGCACCCAGCTTGTTGGGTGCATACAGGATAAACAGCGAGTCAGATTTCCTGACTCCAGCCGTCCTGGAAATATATATTTTCAGGGCCCTGACTACGTCCAGTAACTTGGAGTCCTCCAAGTCCCTAGTAGCCGCAGGCACCACAATAGGCTGGTTCACGTGAAACGCTGAAACCACCTTTTGGAGAAATTGAGGACGAGTCCTCAATTCTGCCCTATCCGTGTGAAAAATCAGGTAAGGGCTTTTATAAGATAAAGCCGCCAATTCTGAGACACGCCTGGCTGAAGCCAGGGCTAACAGCATTACCACCTTCCATGTGAGATATTTTAATTCCACAGTGGTGAGTGGTTCAAACCAATGTGATTTTAGGAACCCCAAAACCACATTGAGATCCCAAGGTGCCACCGGGGGCACAAAAGGAGGCTGTATATGCAGTACCCCTTTGACAAACGTCTGGACTTCAGGCACTGAAGCCAGTTCTTTTTGGAAGAAAATCGACAGGGCCGAAATTTGAACCTTAATGGACCCTAATTTTAGGCCCATAGACAGTCCTGTTTGCAGGAAATGTAGGAAGCGACCCAGTTGAAATTCCTCTGTAGGGGCCTCTTTGGCCTCACACCACGCAACATATTTTCGCCAAATGCGGTGATAATGTTTCGCGGTTACATCCGTCCTGGCCTTTATCAGGGTAGGGATGACTTCTTCTGGAATGCCTTTTTCCTTCAGGATCCGGCGTTCAACCGCCATGCCGTCAAACGCAGCTGCGGTAAGTCTTGGAACAGACAAGGTCCCTGCTGGAGCAGGTCCTTTCTTAGAGGTAGAGGCCACGGGTCCTCCGTGAGCATCTCTTGAAGTTCCGGGTACCAAGTCCTTCTTGGCCAATCCGGAACCACGAGTATAGTTCTTACTCCTCTCCTTTTTATGATTCTCAGTACTTTTGGTATGAGAGGCAGAGGAGGAAACACATACACTGACTGGTACACCCATGGTGTTACCAGAGCGTCCACCGCTATTGCCTGAGGGTCCCTTGACCTGGCGCAATATCTGTCTAGTTTTTTGTTGAGACGGGACGCCATCATGTCCACCTTTGGTTTTTCCCAACGGTTTACCATCTCTTGGAAGACTTCTGGATGAAGTCCCCACTCCCCCGGGTGAAGGTCGTGTCTGCTGAGGAAGTCCGCTTCCCAGTTGTCCACTCCCGGAATGAACACTGCTGACAGTGCTATCACATGATTCTCCGCCCAGCGAAGAATCCTTGCAGCTTCTGCCATCGCCCTCCTGCTTCTCGTGCCGCCCTGTCTGTTTACGTGGGCGACTGACGTGATGTTGTCCGATTGGATCAATACCGCCTGACCCTGAAGCAGGGGTTTTGCTTGACTTAGGGCATTGTAAATGGCCCTTAGTTCCAGAATGTTTATATGAAGAGATGTTTCCATGCTTGACCACAAGCCCTGGAAATTTTGTCCCTGTGTGACTGCTCCCCAGCCTCTCAGGCTGGCATCTGTGGTCACCAGGATCCAATCCTGAATGCCGAATCTGCGGCCCTCTAGTAGATGAGCACTCTGCAGCCACCACAGAAGAGACACCCTTGTCCTTGGCGACAGGGTTATCTGCTGATGCATCTGAAGATGCGATCCGGACCATTTGTCCAGAAGATCCCACTGAAACGTTCTTGCATGGAATCTTCCGAATGGAATCGCTTCGTAAGAAGCCACCATTTTTCCCAGGACCCTCGTGCACTGATGCACTGACACCTGGCCTGGTTTTAGGAGATTCCTGACTAGCTCGGATAACTCCCTGGCCTTCTCCTCTGGGAGAAAATAGGATTTTGGTACTTACCAGGTAAATCCTTTTCTTTGAATCCATAGGGGGCACTGGAGTACTCTTGGGATATGGACGGGCGGAGCCGAACAAAGGCACTGAATATTCAAATTTAGGACCCTCCCACCCCTCCATATCCCCGAGTACCTCAGTGTACTGTCTCAGTGTTTTTTACTGAGCGAACAGGAACGATATAGAGAGGTTGACAATGGAGAATACCTATAACATAACGGACAACAACAATGTTGACCCATAACCTTACTGTCAACTAAACAGTTGACACCATAACCGATAGAACTTTATAATTTGAACCAATCGGTGAAAATGTGTTACCATAAGCTCCTCTGAGCTTAATATCAATCAAGTAAAACTTGTTACCCTAAGCTCCCTTGAGCTTAAAACAACCCAGGTAAAACTGCTCTGGGTGGGCGTCCAGTGCCCCCTATGGATTCAAAGAAAAGGATTTACCTGGTAAGTACCAAAATCCTATTTTCTTTATCATCCACTAGGGGTCACTGGAGTACTCTTGGGACGTACCAAAGCTTCCCTCGTGGGCGGGAGAGCTGTTTGATACTTGTAACAGTAGGCAGCCCAAAGCTAGATGCTGATGGCGCCACCATTTATAACGTGTAAACGTGCACAAACATGGTGCACATGAAGGCTATATAGCCGCGTTTTAGACACTCCACGACCCACTGGGTCTGACATTCCCACAGACCTGTGGGATGAGCTATTACTGACGCAGGCGATTGTAACTTAGCCTTAAAGTAAACCTGACTTGTAGTCATTATTATTACCCAACTGGATAATGTCTGCTAAGAAACTGGCTAACCCCAGTTGGCAGTATCATAGAGAACAAACAACGTATTCATATCACGTACTGTTGACGTTCGGGACATATATAAACGCGTAATGCGTGTACCACATTCAGAATTCTAGAATGTGCTGTCCACACAGGAAACCCCTATTGGTATATTGATGTGAAGAATACGAAAGCGTGATTCGTCCGAAGATCTGCTTTGTCATGAGAAAACTCAAATACGGTGGCTTGGAATACAAGGCACCCAAATATGAAAACAAAACCCTTGCCGAAGCCAAGGCTATAAGAAAATTGTTTTCCAAAGTGAGAAACTTAATTCCCATTTGTTGAAAGGGTTCAAAATATGAAAACTGTAAGAAATCTGAACCCAACTTCAAGTCGCCTGGCGCTGTAGGTGGGATAAATAGAGTGTGAACTTTGATGACACCTTGTAGAAAGATGTGTACAGACGCCAATAGAGGCAAACGTCTTTGACAATAAGTTTATCACACAGATACCTGCACTCTTCGTGCAGATCAACGCAGTTTTCCATCCCACCCCGTTTAACAGAATACGGGTTACTTGAAGGATGATGTTGGAAACTTCCGAGGTTTACAACCTATGTAAGCACACGAAATTTTGTAAAAATGAGCTGCCTTAAACGGCTTACTATTTCGTAACATGGTTAGTATAACCGATACTGTAATGCTCAATTTCTTAAGAGGGCGTTTGCACCCTCACCCCGTCAACCGCAGCTGCGGTACATAGATAATAGGTACATAGGTAACTATGGGTAAACTAACGTTCCCTGATGTAACAGGTTGGACGTATTATGAGCGGGCCAAGATCGTGTGCAAGTATTCCTTGAAAATTCGAGAAGCAAACTTCTCCGAAACCCATGAGCTACCACCAGTATGACTGTGACAAACTGTCTTATGAGCCGTTTTGACAACGGAGAGAGCAGCGGAAACTGGTGGAGCCAGATACACGATGCTGAATGACCACATGAATGTGAGCGACTCCACCGCCACTGCCCTTGTGATCTGTTTTGTACACATACTGAGCTTTTGTAATTGTGGCGAGATGCCATCATGTATACTTGAGGGTAACCCCCTTCTGTGGACTCACATATGAAACACCTCTGGATTTAATGTCCAGTTTTCAGGATCCAAATCCTGACGGGTGAGATCCTCTGTCTAACAGATGTCCACTCACGTAATGTGACATTTTCACATAATGGTGTTCTAAGCCATTGAGGATTTGAGTCACATGCCGCATTACCATGCGGCTTCTTGGTTCTCACTGGTTGTTGTGTATGCAACTGCCGTTGCCTTGTTTGACTGCTTAAGGCCAGCGTGAGACAGGCATCAAACATTTACCTGAAACTCATGGTTGTTCCTCTCCACAGAAATCTTTAGTAAAAGGCAAAAGATTTATTCGTTCTGAAGAGAAACCAGAGTATATACCTGGTCAGACTGAAAGCGAATCATGTATTGCATTGTAAAATGCACAGAGTTCTAGGACCTTTATCGACAGCAATCTGTCGTGTTTTAGAACCTTTGTTGCTGATTTTAACTACAAATCCTGACCCTCTGCGACTGTCGTCCAGAGTATATGCACCCTTTTCCCTCTGTGGGAAACGCGAGTGAAGGGTGGCGAACTAAATTGAAAACACATCTTTATTCTTAATAGGTGAATACACCAATGTACCGCTAGTGTGCGTGTTTTGCACTAATTACTAGACGTACATTTGTTATTGCTGGTGTAGTAGGTAAAAGTCTTTGATTTATAATCTTACCTAGGAATTGACATCGTTTAGACGGAATTAGATGCGATTGTTTTCGAACTTGATCTGCTACCGCAGTATACCTTAGTAGCGCAAGTTAGAGGAACTTTGTTGAGACAGAGTTCTTATGAGCAGATCATCTAAGGTAGAGAAACTCTGTTGAGACAGAGTTCTTATGTGAGATGAGCTATCCTCCCCAACATAACTTTGGTAAATACCCGAGGCGATAAGCAACGGTAGACCCGAAATGGATAATGGTTGTGGCGATTTGCAAACGCTAGAACCCGTGAAGATCAAACCGGAATGGGTAAATACGCATTGTGAAGATCAAGTGCCATTATGCCACTTTGTGCTCCAATAAACAAATACTAACCGCAGAAAATTCATTTTCCCACTGCAGTAAGTGACCTGCTGATTGAGATTGCGACAGAGCCGTCTGGTTTTGCTCAAACAGAGGGAATATGTAACCCTGACTCTGTTGGTATACTACTGCTTGGATTATAAAGACAGCTGAAACCCAGCAGAGACTAAATGGCAACCTGCCAAACCGGTCGACAGAGCCAGTATTGTCCTTTAATCTGTAAATAGCTGAGACATCCATGAATTGAAGTCTGGAAACCCCTCAAAGTAACATGTAAAGACGCGCTTCCACAATTGGAAAAGAGGTCATCAAACCACTGGCTTGCTGACTGTAGCGTCCTGACGTTACAAGGCGTGACTGTTTTGTACACCCGCCTTTGAAAAACGGAAGTCTAAAGGGATTAAACGCCGGTACCAGTATTCCGTTTTGATACTGGATGCGGTAATGGCTGAATATCAAATTTAGGACCAAACAAGCTCTGTCCTAGTCGTGCTGAACTAGCTACGATGAAAAACAGGCGTTAGTAGAGGCTTTACAGATATACTCTGCAGCTTCTTTTAACAGTGATCTCATAGTTTCCATACCTAGAGACTAATGACCCAAATGTATCCTGGGTCTTTAAAATGTTTAACACAGACGCATTTGCCAATGGCGGATCGCGTTATTTTGAAACGATTAAATAGTGGTCAAAGTCCACTAATATTTTCTAAAACAAATGGAGGCCTTGACTCACTGGTTTTTAGCAATGTATGTTGCCCAAAACCCCCGCACTATATAAGTGCTGGTGTAATGCACCCTTCTCACTCGAAGTTTCTGCATTAACCCTGGTACCCAAAGGAACTTGGCCCTTTGAAAAGACTATCTTTAGTTATAGCAGGCGGAGTACTTCCGAGACTCCGATGTTACCGCTGTTTTAATTTGAATTGCCAATGCTTAACATAGGACCGTTAAAAATTATTTTTAGTCTGCGCTAGAGCCTTACTAGCTATGCAGACTGACACCACAATAGGCAACAGACAGACACTTGCACTACTTGTTGAAGTTCTTTTGTGTCATATATATATTTTTGTTGCTGAAAAGCATATTAAGGCCAGCCGTAGCCAGGCTATGAAACACATGGTTATTTCTCTCTACGGACCTCTTTAGCAACAGGCGAAAGATTTATTAGATCTGAAGAGAAACCAGAGTATTCTTTATGTGAAAAGCAGTTCACATGTGCAATCCGAACTACATTCCCACTAACACCCCCTTTGCCTCTGGTGGCTTAGAGATGTAGGGCAGGAATGTTCTAGAATTATAAACTGGAAGAAACTGTAATGATTAAAAATGGCCCCCATGCCATGCATACCCTGAAAAGCACAGGACCTGCTGCAGTGTTAATATATATAGACATAATAGCCTATTATACAGGTAATATAGGCTTAATAGCCTATTAAAGTGTGATAATCACATTCCAGTTAATAGAACACTTATGACATCAAATGGCAGCCTACAGAAACAGGAAGCATGCCATCCATACAATTAGAAACATATTTTAGGACATGCTCTGTGAAAACTATGTCTTATTAACCCATGCAGCCTTGGTGCTGTTGCTATGGGTATTTACTCCCCCTTACCCCCGGTAGTCTCCCCTATGTTACCTGCAGCGGGAACGGGTGCAGGGAGAGCAGGGGAGCGCTGTGTATAGCGCCGGGGAGCCGTCCGGAAGAGCGGGCGGCGCCATGTATCATCAGCGTGCGGTGTCAGCGCTGGAAGAGCGGCCGGCGTCTGTGAGTGACGTGCGGCCGCTCTGTGCATGTTAGAAAGCGGGTACTTACTGTGGCTCGGGCGGCGCCTGTCCTACCTCGGTGCCGGGTAATCAGCGCTGGGAGAGCGGCCGGCGTCTCTGAGTGACGTGCGGCCGCTCTGAGCTTCCAGCGTAGTTAAGCGGGGCATATCAGCGGCGGCTTCAGCGGCGGCAAACCCCCACACAGCAGGGCGGCAGCGTGAGCTGACCGCCCTGACACCCCACCATTAGGACATGTGCCGCACCTCCTGTACGCTCCGTCCAGCTTGTGACGGGGCTTTCATCCTGGCTGTGACGGGGCTTTCTGTAAGCTCCGTCCAGTGTCAGACTGACTTCCATAGCGGCTGGGCATAGTGCGTATGAGCTCCCCCTGCTGTGCAGCCGGACGGAGCTCCGTATGCGCAGGAGGCATTAACCCCTACATAGCGGGGCGGCAGCCTGCGCTGACCGCCCCGTTTCCCCCAGCCTACCTTTCTGATCATGGCTGACGACTGCCTCAGCTCTGTAGTCTTGGCTGTGGCGGGGCTTTTTATGTGTAAGCTCCGTCCAGCTCCAGTCAGCTTCCAGTAATCTATGGCTGCGACGGCTTCTTTGTGCAAGCCCGTCCAGCTTTTCCTGGCTGCTCTTTGTAGAAGCAGTGGGCTGTCTGTGGCTGTGAGGGTGCTCTTCGTGAGGACCGACACGCCATGCTGTCTGTGGCTGTGAGGGTGCTCTTTGTGAGGACCGACACGCCATGCGCTGCCCGTGCAGCGGCACTATCCCAGACCCATGTTTTTCCAGAACTGGGAAGGGATGTGCTAAGTGTAAAAATAAAAATTAAAAATAAAAATTAAAAATAAAAATCCAAGTGTGGCTATACCACAAGCCGATGTTCGTGCTGTGAGCACCGAAAAAACACTGAGACAGTACACTGAGGTACTCGGGGATATGGAGGGGTGGGAGGGTCCTAAATTTGAATATTCAGTGCCTTTGTTCGGCTCCGCCCGTCCATATCCCAAGAGTACTCCAGTGACCCCTAGTGGATGATAAAGAAACACCTTTTTCTGGACTGTGTCCAGAATCATTCCTAGGAACAGGAGACGTGTCGTTGGAATCAGCTGCGATTTTGGAATATTTAGAATCCACCCGTGCTGACGTAACACTAACTGAGATAGTGCTACTCCGACTTCTAACTGTTCCCTGGACCTTGCCCTTATCAGGAGATCGTCCAAGTAAGGGATAATTAAAACGCCTTTTCTTCGAAGAAGAATCATCATTTCGGCCATTACCTTGGTAAAGACCCGAGGTGCCGTGGACAATCCAAACGGCAGCGTCTGAAACTGATAATGACAGTTTTGTACTACAAACCTGAGGTACCCTTGGTGAGAAGGGTAGATTGGGACGTGGAGATAAGCATCTTTGATGTCCAGAGACACCATATAGTCCCCTTCTTCCAGGTTTGCTATCACTGCTCTGAGTGACTCCATCTTGAATTTGAACCTCTTTATGTAAGTGTTCAAGGATTTTAGATTTAAAATTGGTCTCACCGAGCCGTCCGGCTTCGGTACCACAAACAGCGTGGAATAATACCCCTTTCCCTGTTGTAGGAGAGGTACCTTGATTATCACCTGCTGGGAATACAGCTTGTGAATGGCTTCCAAAACTGCCTCCCTGTCGGAGGGAGACTTTGGTAGAGCAGACTTCAGGAACCGGCGAGGGGGAGACGTCTCGAATTCCAGTTTGTACCCCTGTGATACTACCTGCAGAATCCAGGGGTCCACTTGCGAGTGAGCCCACTGCGCGTTGAAATTTTTGAGACGGGCCCCCACCGTGTCCGAGTCCGCTTGTAAAGCCCCAGCGTCATGCTGAAGACTTGGCAGAAGCAGAGGAGGGCTTCTGCTCCTGGGAAGAGACTGCCTGGTGCAGTCTTTTTCCTCTTCCTCTGCCCCGGGGCAGAAATGAGTGGCCTTTTGCCCGCCTGTACTTATGGGAACGAAAGGACTGAGTTTGAAAAGACGGTGTCTTTTTCTGCTGAGAGGTGACCTGGGGTAAAAAGGTGGACTTTCCGGCCGTTGCCGTGGCCACCAGGTCCGATAGACCGGCCCCAAATAACTCCTCCCCTTTAAACGGCAATACTTCCATATGTCGTTTGGAATCCGCATCCCCTGACCACTGTCGCGTCCATAACGCTCTTCTGGCAGAAATGGACATAGCACTCACTCTTGATGCCAGGGTGCAAATATCCCTCTGTGCATCACGCATATATAGTAATGCATCCTTCAAATGCTCTATAGTTAGTAATATACTGTCCCTATCCAGGGTATCAATATTTTCAGTCAGGGAATCCGACCACGCCACTCCAGCACTGCACATCCAGGCTGATGCGATTGCTGGTCGCAGTATAACACCAGTATGTGTGTATATACCCTTCAGGATATTTTCCAGCCTTCTATCCGCTGGTTCTTTGAGGGCGGCCGTATCAGGAGACGGTAACGCTACTTGTTTAGATAAACGTGTGAGCGCTTTATCTACTCTAGGGGGTGTTTCCCAACGCGCCCTAACCTCTGGCGGGAAAGGGTATAGTGCCAATAATTTATTAGAAATTAGCACTTTTTTTATCGGCGGAAACCCACGCTTTATCACACACCTCATTTAATTCATCTGACTCAGGAAAAGCTACTGGTAGTTTTTTCACTCCCCACATAATACCCTTCTTTGTGGTACTTGTAGTGTCAGAAATGTTCAATGCCTCCTTCATTGCCGTGATCATGTAACGTGTGGCCCTACTGGACATTACGTTTGTCTCCTCACCGTCGACACTGGACTCAGTATCCGTGTCTGGGTCTGTGTCGACCCACTGAGGTAACGGGCGTTTTATCGCCCCTGACGGTGTCTGAGACGCCTGGACAGGCACTAATTGATTTGTCGGCTGTCTCATGTCGTCAACAGTTTTTTGTAAAGTGCTGACATTGTCACGTAGTTCTTTAAATACAACCATCCAGTCAGGTGTCGACTCCCTAGGGGGTGACATCACTAATACAGGCAATTGCTCTGCTTCCACATCATTTTCCTCCTCATACATGTCGACACAATCGTACCGACACCCAGCACACACACAGGGAATGCTCTGATAGAGGACAGGACCTCACTAGCCCTTTGGGGAGACAGAGGGAGAGTTTGCCAGCACACACCAGAGCGCTATATATATATATATAGGGATAACCTTATATAAGTGTTACTCCCTTTTATAGCTGCTGTTTATAATTTAGCTGCCAATAGTGCCCCCCCTCTCTCGTTTTTACCCTGATTCTGTAGGGACTGCAGGGGAGAGTCAGGGAGCCGTCCTTCCAGCGGAACTGTGAGGGAAAATGGCGCTTGTGTGCTGAGGAGATAGGCTATGCCCCTTCACGACGGCCTTATCTCCCGCTTTTTTCTGGAAAACTGTCAGGGGTTAAATACATCCATATAGCCCAGGAGCTATATGTGATGTATTTCTTTTGCCATCCTAAGGTATTTCTGTTTTTATTGCGTCTCAGGGCGCTCCCCCCCAGCGCCCTGCACCCTCAGTGACCGGAGTGTGAAGTGTGCTGAGAGCAATGGCGCACAGCTGCAGTGCTGTGCGCTACCTTAGTTGAAGACAGGAACGTCTTCTGCCGCCGATTTCACCGGACCCCTTCGTTCTTCTGGCTCTGTAAGGGGGCCGGCGGCGCGGCTCCGGGACCCATCCAGGCTGAACCTGTGATCGTCCCTCTGGAGCTAATGTCCAGTAGCCTAAGAAACCCAATCCACTCTGCACGCAGGTGAGTTCGTTTCTTCTCCCCTTAGTCCCACGATGCAGTGAGCCTGTTGCCAGCAGGACTCACTGAAAATAAAAAACCTAAAATAAACTTTTACTCTAAGCAGCTCAGGAGAGCCACCTAGCATGCACCCTTCTCGTTTGGGCACAAAAATCTAACTGAGGCTTGGAGGAGGGTCATAGGGGGAGGAGCCAGTGCACACCAGCTAGTTCAAGCTTTTACTTTTGTGCCCAGTCTCCTGCGGAGCCGCTATTCCCCATGGTCCATACGGAGTCCCAGCATCCACTTAGGACGTTAGAGAAATAAGATTACATTTAAAAAAAAACGTGATCCTTCACCACTAGAAGGCCGGGCAATGTAGTTTGAGGCTCCAATGTCTTGCTCCTAGCTTAGACACCTTGGTTACAGGTTAACGTCATCAGTAAAACAAAGCGGTGACTGCATGGATCACGTTAGTTGATAGTCAATGCCAGCACCTCTCAATGCATTGTTTGGAGACCGTGCAGCTTGCGTGCTGTGCCATTAGGCATGAAGAGAACCCCAGGCATGAAAGAAGAGGCCGGCGACGCATGGCGGAAAAGGGTCTGTACCACATTCACGATGTGGAGCAAACTCTGGTGTTCTATTGAGCAGGTGTGGATAAAAGACGGACTCCTTTAGCAAGAATCTAGAATGGAGGACGTTGTACCATGGAGAGGACTGGGTAAAGTTCTAGGTACTTAAATGTAGAAAGCGGAAAGGAGTATAACCTGCTGGACTCCTGACGGCTGGCTTAGTTATGCAATCAGAGTGGTGTTATGTGAACTGGGGGGAAGTGGATATAAAAACCGCCAGTCGGGATCCCGGTCGTCACAATGCCGCCGGAATACCGGCGACATAGGCTATTCTCCCTCTGTGGGTGTCCACGACACCCATAGAGGGAGAATATAACCTGTGGCGAGAATAAACCATGCTAACTGTGGAACTGCGAGTAAGGAATGGTCTCTAGAGATGAAACCATTAACCCTAAAAGGTATAGGCCTCAGCCTGTGCTGAGCCAGATGTTGATTATGGGATTTTTGGTCACTTACCGTTGAATACTTTTCTCTGAAGCAGGCTGGGGAACCCTGGATCATGGGATAGCAAGTAGGATGGAGGAGCTGGCATTTAAAAATTAAACTGTAGATTTAAACCTAAGCTCCTCCCCCCTGCAACCCCATCATGCCAGTACTTCTTTAAAAGAGTCCGGTAAGGAGTAGCAGATAGGATAGGCTCCTAGTGCATCCTGACCTTTGGGGGGCTAAGAGTTAACTGGTTGGAGCTACGAGTTGACTGACTGGAGCTACGAGTTGACTGGCTGGAGCTACGAGTTGACTGGCTGGAGCTACGAGTTGACTGGCTGGAGCTACGAGTTGACTGGCTGGAGCTACGAGTTGACTGGCTGGAGCTACGAGTTCATTGGTTGGAGCTACGAGTTCAGTGGTTGGAGATAAGCATTTTGTAATGGTTTGCTGAACACCTACTCTCGCTGGAGTACCCGGCTTGATCCTGAAAGGAACAAAATGACTGTATGAACCACGCTCATGCAAAGATGCATTTGATACCGAGGAGACCTTAGAGGGTTTCCCTGATCTTATCTAGCTAGATTTGGTGTGTGTCACAGGGCTACTTGACACCAGTGCCTACTAGCTCATGACAGGCTATCAGCTGCTCCGGCTGGTCTGAGGACTGCAGCAGACTGGTAAATACACTGTGAAGAATACGCTGACCTGCCACCCGCTCAGTGAATAAAGTAAATAAAATAAAAGTAAAGTAAAAAATGAGGCTGCTTAGCAGCAACCCCAAAACCGTGCCCACTCCTTGGGAACTAAACTAAAACTGGTCCTATGGGCTGAGGGGGTAGAATATAGAGGAGAGGGAGCCTGTGCACCTGGGAAAGAAAAACTAACCGTTTAGTGCCCAGGCTCCGCTGCTCCACTCTAAACCCTAAGGTGATCCCAGTGTCCCCCATGGCTGAACGGAGAAAGTTTCAATACATGTATCTATGGGATCTTAAAATGAGGTTGCACCCTCACTTGGAATAATAGTCTGAATGGAGCACAAGGGTGATTTAGGAACGTCATTTTAGAATGTACTAATTTTTTTTGTAAGTGCGCTGAATTGCCCACCCAGCAAGTCTTGCCCCAATACACCCAACTGCTCCCATTGGAGTGTGTAAGTCTGCTGCTGTGCATCCAAGGGTGATGAAAAAGAAAATTTGCAATGCCGAACGGTGTTTTTGTAAAATTAGCCTTCAATTTCAGGCATCTGAAGGTAGGAAACTTAAAGTTTATGTGAGCTGGACAGAAAATAGCGCTAGGTGGAAACACAGCAGCCTAGGTATATTCTGGTGACTCCCAATCACCAAAAAGCTGATAGGAAACAGAGTAGTGTTGAATACACCATTGGCGCTACCACCTACTAAATAAAGTCACGTAGTGTTCTTGGTTATTAGTCCCAAGGTAGGTCTTGTGTCTCAACTGCAGTTTTCCTCCTTCTAGATGTTAAAGTTTTCTCCAATTTCAAAATGTTTCAACGATTTCTGTGAAAACCTTGGCCTTTAGAAGATCTTGGACTTGCTCTGCAGACACCTCCAGCTTGAACTGCTCATACAACCAATAGGAATACTGTATTTCTAGAAGGAGGAAAACTGCAGTTGAGACACAAGACCTACCTTGGGACTAATAACCAAGAACACTACGTGACTATATTTAGTAGGTGGTAGCGCCAATGAGGAAACTTAAAGTTGCACGAAAAAACAGTCTTTCAAATAAAGCTTTATTGCAATGAGCAGGTGGCAGAAGAGGAGGTTATCGGAGTATAGATGGGATTATCCCCTCTCTACCTCTCCCTGCACCCCTGTGCATGCAGTACTGCTCTCCAGTAAAAATACACACTTCGCTGAAATAATGTGGGCTCAGATAATGAGAAATAAGAAAACCCTCAGACTATGTCCTGCGGTGCAACAGCATCATCGAACATTCCCAGAATTCAGTGCGACAATTACCTGGTCAGGCCTGCGGAGGAGTCCTGTGATAACCTGCAAAACAAAACATGTTACTTAATGTCCCAGCTAATAAAGGTGGAATACCAGAACAATGCTCTGCCCACACAACGCAGAGCTCCATGCTGACTGCTGCCACGTGTGAGGGTAAACAATGAGCCATCTTCCCTGGTCTCTGAGGACACGTGTCATAATTCTGCACAAATACATGGCACCAAATGTAACGTTCTCAGTCAATGACAGAGCTGCTTACAGGAAAGATGTACTACTGTGCTTTATCTACTGTAAATATGTTTTTAGAAATTTGGTCAGATGGAGAATATAATAATTTCACCTATAGATGTTATATAACGGTCATCTGGAATTTTTGACATCTGCAAAAACACTGATGTTGCTGAGATTACTAGAAGACTGGTCTGGCTACCCAAACTGTTAAAACACCTACCGGTAATTCCTTTTCTCGTAGTATGTAGAGGATGCTGGGGTCCACATTAGTACCATGGGGTATAGACGGGTCCACTAGGAGCCATGGGCACTTTAAGACTTTGATAGTGTGGGCTGGCTCCTCCTACCACACTCAGTCTCGGAAACTGTGCCCGAGGAGACTGACATAGTTTGAGAAAAGGATAGAAAAGATAGTGGTGAGATTCCGAACTAGCTCACACAACTAGAGGAAAGCCAAGCTAAACAAACTTGAAACAGGAATAGCAACAGCTGAACCAACATTACTTACCCAAGTAACAGTGCAGGAAGAACGAAACACCGGGCAGGCGCCCGGTATCCTCTACGGACTACGAGAAAAGGATTTACTGGTAGGTAATTAAAATCCTTTTTTCTCTTACGTCCTAGAGGAAACTGGGGTCCACATTAGTACCATGGGGATGTGCCAAAGCTCCCAAACCGGGTGGGAGAGTGCTGAGGTGCCTGCAGAACTGACTGACCAAACTGAAGGTCCTCAGAGGCCAAAGTATCGAACTTGTAGAACTTAGCAAACGTGTTCGAACCTGACCAAGTAGCTGCTGGGCAGAGCTCTAAAGCTGAGACACCTCGGGCAGCCGCCCAGGAAGAACCCACCGACCTAGTAAAGTGGGCCTGTACAGATCTTGGAACCAGCAAGTCTGCCGTAGAATAAGCGTGCTGGATAGTAAGCCTGATCCAGCGAGCAACAGACTGCTTTGAAGCAGGACACCCAATTTTATTGGGATCATAGAGAACAAACAGCGAGTCAGATTTTCTGTGACGAGCTGTCCGCTTCACATAGATCTTCAAAGCCCTCCCAACATCCAAGGACTTTGAAGTAGCAGAGGTGTCGGTAACAACCGGAACCACAATAGGTTGGTTGATAAGAAATGCAGACACCACCTTAGGAAGAAATTGCTGACGAGTTCTAAGTTCAGCTCTATCTTCATGAAAAATCGAAATAGGGGCTCTTGTGAGACAACACCCCCAGCTCCGACACACGTCTTGCTAAAGCCAAGGCCAACAGTGTGAAAGTCTTCCACGTAAGAAACTTTAAGTCAACCTCCTGTAAAGGCTCAAACCATTCCGATTGCAGGAACTGCAACACCACGTTGAGATCCCAAGGTGTCGTAGGAGGTACAAAGGGCGGTTGGATGTGCAGAACGCCCTTCAAAAATGTCTGAACCTCAGGGAGAGAAGCATTGTTTCTGGAAGAAAATGGATATGGCCGAAATCTGGACTTCTAAGGAGCCCAAACGTAGGCCTACATCCACACCCGACTGCAGAAAAAGGAGGAAACGTCACAGTTGAAAAATCAACCGCAGGAAATTTCCTGTGCTCACACCAAGAGAAGTATTTCTTCTAAATACGGTGCAAATGTTTAGACGTTACCCCCTTTCTGGCTTGGATCAAGGTTGGAATAACCCTATCCAGGATCCCTTTCCGTGCTAGAATTTGACGTTCAACCTCCATGCCGTCAAATGTAGCCGTGGTAAGTCTTGATAGATGATTGGCCCCTGTTGTAGAAGATCCTCGCGAAGAGGTAGAGGCCACGGGTCCTCTAGGAGCATCTCCAGTAGATCCGCGTACCAGGCCCTTCTTGGCAAGTCTGGAGCAATGAGAATTGCTTAACCTTTTTCCTTTTTATTCTTTTGAGAATTTTTGGAATCAATGGAAGTGGTGGAAACACGTACACCATCTGGTAGACCCAAGGACTCACCAGAGCGTCCGCCACTGCTTGTGGGTCTCTCGACCTGGAACAATGCCACTTGAGCTTCTTGTTGAGACGAGATGCCATTATGTCAATTTGTGGCATTCCCCAACGACGTGTCCAGCACCCGAACACCTCCGGGTGAAGGCCCCACTCTCCTGGGTGGAGGTTGTGTCTGCTGAGGAAGTCTGCTTCCCAGTTGTCTACTCCCGGAACGAAGATTGCGGATAACGCCACAGCGTGTCTTACCACCCAGAGGAGAATCCTTGACACCTCTGACATTGCTGCTCTGCTCTTCGTTCCTCCCTGTCGGTTTATGTACGTTACCGCCGTCACATTGTCCGACTGAATCTGAATGGCGTGATCTTGAAGAAGATGTGATGCCTGTAGAAGGGCGTTGTATATGGCCATTAGTTCCAGAATGTTGATTGGAAGAACAGTTTTCTGACTTGACCATTTTCCTTGGAAGTTTTCCCCCTGGGTGACTGCTCCCCAACCTCTGAGGCTTACGTCTGTGGTTAGCAGAATCCAATTTTGAATCCTGAACCTGCCCTCTGTCAGGAGAGAAGTCTGAAGCCACCACAGAAGAGAAATCTTGGCTTTTGGCGACAGACGGATTCTCTGGTGCATGTGAAGATGCGATCCGGACCATTTGACCAACAGATCCAGCTGGAAGGGCCTTGCGTGAAACCTTCTGTACTGCAGCGCCTCGTATGCGGCTACCATCTTCCCCAGGAGGCGAATGCATAGATGCACCGATATCCGGGTTGGTTTTAGAACATCCCGCACTAGCGACTGGATTACCAATGCCTTTTCCAATGGAAGGAATACCTTCTGTGCCTCCGTATCCAGTGAGATTTTGGTAGGTTCAGAATCCACCCGTGATCCCGGAGTAGTTGAGCTCAGAGGGCAATGTTGTCCAACAAACGCTCCCTGGATGGTGCTTTTAATCAGCAGATCGTCCAGGTATGGAATTATGTTCACTCCCTGTTTGCGGAGGAGAAAGATCATCTCTGCCATTACCTTGTTGAACACCCTCGGTGCCGTGGAGAGGCCACATGGCAGGGCCTGGAACTGGTAGTGACAGTCCTGTACTGCAAACCTTAGATAAGCCTGATGAGGCATCCAAATCGGAATATGAAGGTATGCATCCTTGATATCCAGAGACACCAAGAATTCCCCCTCCTCCAGACCTGAGATCACCACTCTCAGAGACTCCATCTTGAACTTGAACACCCGTAAATACGGGTTCAGTGACTTGAGGTTTAAAATGGGTCTTACCGAACCGTATGGTTTCGGTACCACAAACAGGTTGGAATAATAACCTTTGTTCTGTAGCTGAGGTGGAACTGGAACAATGACCTGAGTCTGTACCAGTGTTTGAATTGCATCCTGTAAAATTATACTTGCCTCCTGAAAAGCTGGTAAGCCTGATTTGAAGAATCTGTGAGGTGAGAGTTCCTGAAACTCCAGTCTGTACCCCTGGGCGATGAGCTCTTTGACCCAGGGAACCTGGCATGATGTCGCCCATAAGTGACTGAAATCTCTTAATCGGGCTCCCACCTGCCTGTCTTCCAGGCAGTGCGGCCCACCGTCATTCTGAAAGCTTTGAGGAAACAGAACCTGAGTTCTGTTCCTGTGAACCTGCACTTGCTTGTTTTCTGGGTTTACCTCTATTCTCTTTGAAGGCCGTAGAAGAACCTTTGGTTTTATTTTTACATTTTGCTGTCCGATAAGACTGCAGAGTTGGAGCAGAGTAGGTCTTCCTAGCTGGGAGGACTGCGGAAGGAAGGTATGTAGACTCACCCGCCGCAGCCTTGGATATTCACGTATCCAGTTCATCTCCAAACAGGGCCTCACCTGTGAATGGTAGGCTTTCCACACCTTTTCTGGAATCCGCATCCGCAGTCCACTGACGTAGCCATAGGCCCCTGCGTGCTGACACTGCCATGGCCGTGGTACGTGCATGGAGCAAGCCTCTCTCTTTTATGGCCTCCACCATAAAATTTGCAGAGTCCTGTATATGCTGTAGGAGTAAAACTATCTCCCCTCTGGGTAAGGAATCTAACCCCTCAATTAGGTTACCTGACCATTTTGCAACGGCCCTAGTGATCCATGCACAAGCTATAGTGGGTCTTTGGGCCACCCCTGCAGCTGTGTACAGAGATTTGAGAGTGTTCTCAATCTTGCGGTCAGCCGTGTCCTTTAAGGATAGGAAAGGATATACAGCGCTATAAACTGGATATAGACAATATAGCCTTTTTCTTGCGGCTCTCGCGAGTATTGGAGCCGGTCACGTGATCGGCGTCTCTGATCCTAACAACCTATTACAGTCTGGTATGCGTTCCAGATACAGGAAGCATACACATGCGGTCACATGATCGCGATCTGGAACCAGGAAATGCTTCTATTACTCTATATATTGAATATAAATAATAATAAACAAAAGTGGTTTTTAAGTATATATACACTTGTCTCCATATATTAATAATAAATTAAACTGGATATAGTTTTATTTTTCATGATATTTGATGATTGTAAATTAAGTACAGCTGCAAACAATGGGCAATCAGCACAGCCTTTATAAAGGGCAATTTCACAATGGACACACACACACCTTGACAAAGCTGTTGACACAGCGAAACGCGTCGGTTGCAGAGGCCTCCACTACAGTTAAACATCTAGATCCTGGAATACGCCTAGAAGTCCTTTTACGCTTTAAACAGGGAACTTGTTGGTGTCCGAGAGAGGAGTACGAGACCATGCTTTCAATAGGACTACAACCGTCCAAAATCAAGCTCTGAAGGTCCTCCATTCACTCCGTATGGACTATACAATCTCTACAAGTGCTAATTATACCCCCTGGACTGTGGCATCTTTTTCCAAGGTTTCTATACAGGAGACTGTGTTTGGCCTGTATATGTGGTAATATATCCAATGAAGTGTTGTGCTGTGTTTGCCCTATTTTACAAATTTTTATTAGTTTTATTTTTTAATTTTGTTGTTGCTGCAACTAAATGTTAATTTTGTATAAATAAAAGGCTATATTGTCTGTATCCAGTTTATAGCACTGTATATCCTTTCCTATAATTATTCCTCAGGGATTAACTATCCCTGCAAGCAGCTGCTTTGGGTTAAACATAACATTTTGAAGCACCGGGCCCATTACCTTGGTAATTTTCCCGTGTCCTTTAAGGAGGCTGCCCCCGGGACAGGTAAGATTATTTTACGTGACAACCTAGATACCGATGCATCAACAATCGGTGGGTTTTCCCATTTTTTTCTATCATCCTGAGGAAAAGGGAAGGATGCCAGTAACCTTTTAGGGAGCTGAAACTTCTGGTCAGGATTAATCCAAGTTTCAAATAGGGAATTCAATTCCTTAGATGCAGGGAAAGTAGCAGAGGATTTCTTTTTTACATTAAAATAAGATTCCTCATCTTCCTCTGTCACTTTGTCAGGAATGTGCAGGACGTCTCTAGTAGCTTCTATCAGGGCCTGTATACCCTGTGACAGAGCTGCATCCCCCACTCCCGAGTCCACCTCATCCTCCTCTGCGTCTGATACATCATCATCAGTGTCAGTATGCAGGATTTGGGCCAGTGTGTGCTTTTGTGGACAAATGATAGTGGTCTGAGACACTGGTATGGACACTGAATCTCTATTCATCAGGTCATCTACATACTGTCTTAAGTATTGCGTCTCTTTCTCATTTTGGGACAATTTATGTGAAATATTTGAGATCATCCCTGTAAATGAATCTAACCATACTGGTTCGTACCCACTAGCCTGAGAATATGTACTATCCTGAGTACACTGTAGTGATCCCCCTGGGGAAGAAAAACACTCTGCCGTGCATGAGACACACTCCTTTGACATTGTGAAATGTGAAAGAACACACCCACACAGGAGAAAGGTTAAAACACAGTTAACCCACACAAAGCCCTCTAGGGAGACACAAAGTATGATGGAGCCAGCCACACCGAGCCCTTATAGCTAATGCCAAGCTTAGGTGGGTCGCAAACTAAGTACCCTTAATAGGGGCTTATTATAATATTGCTCCCCCTCCTTGCTATGACCTCCTGGTACCGCTGAGGTAATCTGGAGTCCTTGTGGAGGAACTACGCTTCCCTGCCAGTCTGTCTGTGTAAGCTGCAGAAGGAAAATGGCGCTGGTGAGCTGCTGGATCCGCTCATAGTGAAGCCCCGCCCCCTCAATGGCGCGTGGAATTCCTGTTTTTTTTATACTGGCTGAGGTGATTTTGGTGCTTAACAGTGGGTCAGAGCCCATGTAAGCGCTGTGCCAATGTGGGTAGTTGTTTAAAACCAGTTCAGCTTGCAGTAATACTTATCTGAACCTGAAGATGCAGCCTGCACTCAGAGCTGCGCTCCTACCCTTGTGCCGCCATAATAGCCAGCGACCCACTAACCGGGATGCCGGCATAGTACTCACCACTCTTCTAACTTCTGGCTCTGTTAGGGGTGGCGGCGTGCTGCGGGAATGTACGCTCGCCGTGGTGGGGCTTGCGAACGGTTCCCTCAGGAGCTCAGTGTCCTGACAGCTGGGAACGGGACCATTAACCCTATAGGAGGTTGGGCCGTTCCACCCCCTAAGTCCCAAAAAGCAGGCAGGCTGGTGCCAACCAGCCGTATCTGAAAATAACAAACAGAAAATAAATGCAGAAAACTCTTCAGGAGCTTCCATAAGCGTGACCGGCTCCTCCAGGCACATTTTCTAAACAGAGTCTGGTAGGAGGGGCATAGAGGGAGGAGCCAGCGCACACTGTTGATTTCTTAAAGTGCCCAAGGCTCCTAGTGGACCCGTCTATACCTCATGGTACTAAATGGACTCCAGTATCCTCTAGGACGTAAGAGAAATGGAAAATCCCAATCTTGCCCCACAAGTCAATAAAAGCACCTGGTAATTGCCATGACTACATGTCCTGAAGAAACATACAAAAGGACCTCCACCTAAGCTTCAGGCCCTTACCTCCTGAAGGGTTCCATCACCACCAGCGACGATGATCAGGTCCGTGTTTTCCATCAGCTCTAATAGTTTCTTGGCCTGACCTTCATAGTCCGTCTGAAAGACAAAAGGTCACAGCTAAGTATCGTAAAATGAAATTACATCAGCCGCAACACTGCTGTGTATCGGGTAACTAGCACGTGTCGCTGTCCGCCCAAGGACGCAATATGAAGACTAAGAACGTCAAACATGGTAACATCAATCATGGATTGTGAGCTTCTGCATTCTGAGAAGGGAACAGGACAACTTTTCCCGTTACAAACCAGCTGGATTTAGGTGTGCCGGCCCTTTAAGAGGTCACACTGTAACCTGGCATCAACGGAATTATTAGGAAACTACTGATAATTTACAGGGTTCCTTTAAAAACCGTTTTCCTTTTCCCAGTCGCCGATGATGGACTACAGAGGAAAAGTGGGACGAACAGGCCTATCGCCCGCTCCCTCATATCTCAGTCCGAGTAACGTGAACTAGACAGGGACGATTGTTCTCAGGCGCTCCTTTGTGCATTCACATTGATCTCTCCTAGCGCCGTCACTGCTATTTATACATCACAAATCATCAATCTGCCAACTGAAAATAGCCGCCTGGCAATTAGCAGCCGTGTTACTAATCACAGCTCTTCACACGGACTTGTCACAGCATTTCAGGGAGATGACACCGGGCTGATTTACTGTAATGTAAGGGTGGCTGGGTAAGAGGACGCTGCTGCAGGACAGGTTAGTACAATCAGCCAGATCTGCAGTAAGAGAAGACGCGTACGGCTGCTTCAGACATATTTATGCAAGCAGCTGTTGAGAGTACAGGCGACATTTCCACATGACGTCACAAACTAGTATACTGTACGGAGATTATATGGTCCACCAATGCTACAAAAGAACTTCAAAATACAGGTTACACCGCAGGAATATGCTCCCAAAAATAAAGCATTAATAGGTACGTGCACATTTTATTCACTATACACCCATACATTAATACAGTATTACTGAAGAACCATTCATCGCTCTCATGGAACTATGGGTAATAGATGCATGTAAAAGACGCCCAGTCAGAAAGGTGACATTCTGGTTACAAGACACTGATTATATTGAATTAGCTTGCATTTGCCATGTAATTGGTGCTGACTGGAGCAGTATTATATTAACTGTTGGTTCTCTGCCCCTACTTCTCGTGCGAGGCCACTTCATCATCAGAGAGTGCAATTATCCACAATACTGGAGAACAATCCAGAAAGGCTGGAGCCAGGGCACAGATCTATCCAGTATGCAATAAAGTTATAAAAAAAGATTTGCCTATGTAAGCAACCATAAAACATACTCTCTTTACAACAGCATAAGGTATAGGGGTATAATCAATTTAAGTCAGATCCATTCCGACATGAATTTGTCTGAATGGATCCGACAGGACCTATTCACTGAACGGGCCAAATCCTGACCCTCTCAATCTGACTTGACTGGATTGAGATGAGGGTGCTGAGAGGAGGAGACGGGGGAGAGCAGCGGAGGATGGGACACCGCCGCCAGACCTCACGGCAGCGTCCACCCGGCTCCAGCAAGTGGGACCTCGCTTGCTGGAGCTGGGTGGACGCTGCGGTGAGCGGCGGCGGTGCCCCATCCTCCTGCTATATGCTGTGCTGTAGCCGCTGCTCCCCCCGTCTCCCCGCTGCTCTTCCCGGTCTCCTCCTCCTCAGCACCCTCATCTCAATCCAACTTTTTTTAAAGTCGGATTGAGATGGTTGGAAACGGGGCCAAAACCTGTCGGATTTGGCCCCATTTCCGGCAGAAGTACACGGATCGGCAGCTATTCTGCTGATCCACGTGCTTTCCGACAATTCGAATTCCCCCGGCTTGTCGGATAAAAAAAGCCAGGGATTGAATAGGTTGGAATCCCTTCCGACCCGAAAAAGTCAAAAACTGCCGTCTTTCTGTCAAGACGCCCGTTTCGACAGCAATTGAATATACCCCATAGTGTCCGCACATAGTTTATATACTCCAAATACATTCATTCCATTATATGACAACCTCTACACGTGCCGTCCATGCTATAAGGCCACTTAGTGTCTCGGTTTCCAGCTGGCAATATAAAAAGGGAGCTTTTTGATTGGATATTAAGAAAGGAAAGGTTCTAGAACTGCAATAGTATAGACAACATATGGACAGTCTTGCAAAACCCTCATTGCTGCAAGAAACACATTTGGCTCTACTGTATTTCAGGTGAGTCATATGGGACATGACCGTACGCCTTATAGGGGTAAATGATGCCTGAGTGACAGTGCGTGGTTAAGCCACACAGGCAGAAGTAATGAACACGTACACGTCGTCTTTAGAATATAGGGCTCGATTCAGACCTGATTGCTGCTGTGCGTTTCTGCAGCAGTCTGCTATCAGATAGTCGCCGCCCACAGAGAGTGAAAACCCTCCCCGTGCAAGTGTGCGAATGCATGTGTACGGCGTGCGGAAATTCCGCCAGACAGCTGCAAATCCGTTCGCAACTCACTCACCATGGAATCATTTTTCTATACTGTGCAGTGTGTGCGTAACCCAGGACTTACTCCTAGAGTGCGATACACACAGGCTGATCGGGGCCGGAGCTGACGTCACACACTCACCCTTAAAACGTTTGGGAACGCCTGCGTTTTTCCTGACACTCCCAGAAAACGGGCAGTTACCACCCACAAACAATCACCTTGTGAACGCCTGCACAATCAAAATTTTCGCACCATCCTGTCGCTGTTTGGTGACGCGCCTGCGCATTGCAGTGCATACGCAGTCATTCGATAATCAGCCGCTCTGCGATTTTTCACAACAGCGTTCAGGTCTGAATCGAACCCATAAGGGTGTGCAAACCATCTCAGTCAGCAATACACCCGTTTAGCAATATTTAGAGCACGACAATAAAACTTGAAGCCTTCCTTACAGTAGTCTCCGGTAAAAAGTGGGACAGAGAGGGTTAAAAACACCCGGTTCCTGTTCCCTATTCACGGACCTCCCTGCTTAGCATTCACAGCAGCCACCTAGAAAGCATCTTCTAATTTTGGAGCATAGAGGTTGCTCCAAACTGCTCTAATTAATCCGCAACACTTGATTGCATTTCTAATTCCCCCTCCTCTCCCTTCTTCCCACTTGCAGTTTTCTTTGGCGACTTGAAAAGTCCGCAGCCGCTACTGTGACCGACAAACCAGCTGGCGGGCTCTGTGATCCTAAAGAAGGAAAAAAACAAAAACTTATCCAGGTAAGTTCCCTATAAAAACAACTGTCCGTGACTTTATGGGAAGTTAACTCCCTGAAGCTTCCTTTAAGCTTATTATGAAGTGTTTTGCATAATGCTATTGACTTTCCATTAGACTGCGATCAAACCACAGGCTTTGTTCATTTCTTTTGCACTTACGGCTGCGTTCTACGCCAGTAATAAGGGTGGCCTGTATTTTGACATGTATAGCCTCCAAATTTGTTAATGGGTCACCAGGTAACTACAGATGGAGCCCTGCTCATCTATCCCTTTAACTGAACCAGGGCTGTCGGACTTAATCCCCTGCTATAATGGCTTAATCCCCTGCTGTATTGTTCTCTCCGTATTGTATTGCAGCTGAGGACAATAGATGAAAGGCTTATGCTAATAAGCCTTGGTGCACCATGGCGCAGCAGGAAAAGGCTAGATGAGCGCGGCTCCGTGTGTAGCTTGTTATTACATGCCGAAATATGAGCTTCTGTAAGAGGGAACACGCTTCTACCACCAAAGACCACCACTAGATAGGAAACACTAAAATTAGTCATTTGCAGGGTTTATATCTTATCCAGCGTATTCAAGGCAGCCTCAAAAGCTCAACGCCGCTGTTTCAAAACAGTTAGCAACACGTTTTCACTTTAAATCAACAATAAGGGTGATTCAGATCTGATCGCTGTGCTGCTAACTTTGCTGTCCTGCGATCAGATAGTCGCCGCCCAAGGGGGGAGTGCAAATTCACCGTGCCAGTATGCGATCGCATGTGTACACCAAGCTGCAAAAATCCAGTGTGTGCATTCTCTGCGCAGCCCAGGACTTACTCCTATGGTGCGATGAGAACAGGCTGATCGGGCTCGGAGCTGACGTCAGACACCCTCCCTGAAAACGCCTGCGTTTTTCCGGACACACCCACAATCGGTTTCCTCCTGTCAATCACCTTGCGAACGCCCGTGCAAATGAAATTTTCACACCATCCTGTCGCTAACCTGCGATAAGCATTGTTGATTGCCGATGCGGTGACACAAACGCCGTCTAGTGATAACATCCAATGTGGGATCATTGGTGCAGTGGATCAGCTCTCCAGTACGCTAATAGATTATCATTATGTTAATAATAGGATTTTAATTACCTACCGGTAAATCCTTTTCTCGTAGTCCGTAGAGGATGCTGGGGTCCACATTAGTAGCATGGGGTATAGACGGGTCCACTAGGAGCCATTGGCACTTTAAGAGTTTGAGAGTGTGGGCTGGCTCCTCCCTCTATGCCCCTCCTACCAGACTCAGTCGAGAAACTGTGCCCGAGGAGACGGACAACTTTGAGAGAAGGAATTTACACAGATAGTGGAGAGATTCACACCAGCTCACACATACAAGGCAAACCAAGCTAACCTGCTTGCAAATTCAGCAACGGCTGAACAACATTACTTAACCAAGTAACAACAGTACTAAACCAAGAACAAAGCAGTACTGAATAAACCATAGCAGGATAACGAAGAGCTGGGTGGACGCCCAGCATCCTCTACGGACTACGAGAAAAGGATTTACTAGTAGGTAATTAAAATCCTATTTTCTCTTACGTCCTAGAGGATGCTGGGGTCCACATTAGTACCATGGGGATGTACCAAAGCTCTCAGAACGGGAGGGAGAGTGCGGAGGCTCCTGCAGAACTGATTGACCAAACTTTACGTCCTCAGAGGCCAAAGTATCGAACTTGTAGAACTTAGCAAACACGTTCGACCCAGACCAAGTAGCCGCTCGGCAAAGTTGTAAAGCCGAGACCCCCCCGGGCAGCCGCCCAGGAAGAACCCACCTTATGAGTAGAGTGGGCCTTAACAGACGTAGGACACGGCAATCCTGCCGTAGAATACGCATGCTGGATAGTGAACCTGATCCAGCGAGAAATCGTCTGCTTAGAAGCAGGAGACCCAAGTTTCTTGGGATCATACAGGACAAACAGAGTCCGATTTTCGCCACATAGATCTTCAGAGCCCTTACAACATCCAAGGACTTTGATGGAATTGAGTTGTCAGTAGCCACTGGCACCACAATAGGTTGGTTGATATGAAAAGCCGACACAACCTTCAGAAGAAACTGCTGACGCGACCGGAGTTCCGCTCTATCCGCATGGAAGATTAAATAGGGGCTTTTACAAGACAAAGCCCCCAATTCCGACACACGTCTAGCAGAAGCCAAGGCCAACAACGTGACAGTTTTCCACGTGAGAAACTTGACCTCAGCCTCCTGTAGAGGTTCGAACCAATCCGATTGCAGGAACTGCAATACCACGTTAAGATCCATGGGTACCGTAGGTGGCACAAAGGGAGGCTGTATGTGCCCCCTTTCAAGAAAGTCTGAACCTCAGGGAGGAAAGCCAGTTGTTTCTGGAAGAAAAATGGATAAGGACGAAATCTGGACCTTCAGGGATCCCAAACGCAGGCCCATATCCACACCTGCTTGCAGGAAGAGGAGAAACCGTCCAAGTTGAAACTCCACCGTAGGAAACTTCTCGGATTCACACCAAGACACATACTTTTCCAAATGCAATGGTAATGTTTAGACGTTACTCCTTTCCTAGCCTGTGTCAGGGTAGGAATTATCTTGTTCGGAATGCCCTTCCGAGCTAAGATCTGGCGTTCAACCTCCATGCCGTCAAAAGTAGCCGTGGTAAGTCTTGAAAAGCGAATGGCCCCTGTTGCAGAAGGTCCTCACGAAGAGGAAGAGGCCTTGGATCTTCCAGCAGTAACTCCAGAAGATCCGCGTACCAAGCCCTTCTTGGTCAGTCTGGAGCAATGAGGTTCGCCTGAACTCTTGTTCTCTATGAGTTTTAGAATCCTTGGGATGAGTGGAAGTGGAGGGAACACGTACACTGACTTGACACCCACGGAGTTACCAGGGTATTCACCGTCTCATGACCTGGAACTAGAGATGTGCACCGGAAATTTTTCGGGTTTTGTGTTTTGGTTTTGGATTCGGTTCCGCGGCCGTGTTTTGGATTCGGACGCGTTTTGCCAAAACCTCCCTGAAAATTTTTTGTCGGATTCGGGTGTGTTTTGGATTCGGGTGTTTTTTTTACAAAAAACCCTCAAAAACAGCTTAAATCATAGAATTTGGGGGTCATTTTTATCCCATAGTATTATTAACCTCAATAACCAAAATTTACACTCATTTTAAGTCTATTCTGAACACCTCACACCTCACAATATTATTTTTAGTCCTAAAATTTGCACCGTGGTCGCTGGATGGCTAAGCTAAGCGACACAAGTGGCCGACACAAACACCTGGCCCATCTAGGAGTGGCACTGCAGTGTCAGGCAGGATGGCACTTCAAAAAATATAGTCCCCAAACAGCACATGATGCAAAGAAAAAAAGAGGCGCACCAAGGTCGCTGTGTGACTAACCTAAGCGACCCAAGTGGCCGACACAAAGACCTGGCCCATCTAGAAGTGGCACTGCAGTGTCAGACAAGATGGCACTTCAAAAAAATAGTCCCCAAACAGCACATGATGCAAAGAAAAAAAGAGGCGCAATGAGGTAGCTGTGTGACTAAGCTAAGCGACCCAAGTGGCCGACACAAACACCTGGCCCATCTAGGAGTGGCACTGCAGTTTTCTAGCGAGAGGATGAGTGCTTCCATCCTCATGTGAAGCTGAACCACTAGCCATGAACATAGGCCAGGGCCTCAGCCGTTCCTTGCCACTCCGTGTCGTAAATGGCATATTGGCAAGTTTACGCTTCTCATCAGACGCTTTCAATTTTGATTTTTGGGTCATTTTACTGAACTTTTGTGTTTTGGATTTTACATGCTCTCTACTATGACATTGGGCATCGGCCTTGGCAGACGATGTTGATGGCATTTCATCGTCTCGGCCATGACTAGTGGCAGCAGCTTCAGCACGAGGTGGAAATGGATCTTGAGCTTTCCCTATTTTAACCTCCACATTTTTGTTCTCCATTTTTTAATGTGTGGAATTATATGCCAGTATCAATAGCAATGGCCTACTACTATATATACTGCGCACAACTGAAATGCACCACAGGTATGGATGGATAGTATACTTGACGACACAGAGGTAGGTAGAGCAGTGGCCTTCCGTACCGTACTGCTATATATACTGGTGGTCACCGTCAGCAAACTGCAAAACTAAAATGCACCACAGGTATAGAATCTAGATGGATAGTATACTTGACGACACAGAGGTAGGTAGAGCAGTGGCCTTCCGTACCGTACTGCTATATATACTGGTGGTCACTGTCAGCAAACTGCAAAACTAAAATGCACCACAGGTATAGAATCTAGATGGATAGTATACTTGACAACACAGAGGTAGGTAGAGCAGTGGCCTTCCGTACCGTACTGCTATATATACTGGTGGTCACTGTCAGCAAACTGCAAAACTAAAATGCACCACAGGTATAGAATCTAGATGGATAGTATACTTGACGACACAGAGGTAGGTAGAGCAGTGGCCTTTCGTACCGTACTGCTATATATACTGGTGGTCACTGTCAGCAAACTGCAAAACTAAAATGCACCACAGGTATAGAATCTAGATGGATAGTATACTTGACGACACAGAGGTAGGTAGAGCAGTGGCCTTCCGTACCGTACTGCTATATATACTGGTGGTCACTGTCAGCAAACTGCAAAACTAAAATGCACCACAGGTATAGAATCTAGATGGATAGTATACTTGACGACACAGAGGTAGGTAGAGCAGTGGCCTTCCGTACCGTGCTGCTATATATACTGGTGGTCACTGGTCAGCAAAACTCTGCACTGTACTCCTCCTATATAATATACTGGTGGTCCCCAGTACCCACAGTGTGAGCACAGATATATGCAGCACACTGAGCACAGATATGGAGCGTTTTTCAGGCAGACAACGTATACTGGTGGTCACTGGTCAGCAAAACTCTGCACTGTACTCCTCCTATATAATACTGCTGGTCCCCAGACCCCACAATAAAGCAGTGTGAGCACAGATATATGCAGCACACTGAGCACAGATATGGAGCGTTTTTCAGGCAGAGAACGGATAAAACTGGTGGTCACTGATCAGCAAAACTCTGCACTGTACTCCTCCTATATAATACAGCTGCTCCCCAGTCCCCACAATTAAGCAATAAGCACAAACGGAGAGGACGCCAGCCACGTCCTCTCCCTAACATTTCCAATGCACGAGTGAAAATGGTGCCGACGCGCGGCTCCTTATATAGAATACGAATCTCGCGAGAATCCGACAGCGGGATGATGACGTTCGGGTGCGCTCGGATTAACCGAGCCATACGGGAGAATCCGAGTATGCCTCGGACCCGTGTAAAATGGGTGAAGTTCGGGGGGGTTCGGTTTCCGAGGAACCGAACCCGCTCATCACTACCTGGAACAGTACATCCAAAGCTTCTTGTTGAGACGAGAGGCCATCATGTCTATTTGAGGTACACCCCAAAGACTTGTCACCCCCGTGAACACCTCCGGATGGAGGCCCCACTCTCCTGGATGGAGATCGTGCCTGCTGAGGAAGTCCGCTTCCCAGTTGTCCACTCCCGGAATGAAGATTGCTGACAGCACCACAGCGTGCTTTTCTGCTCAGAGGAAGATTCTTGACACCTGTGACATCGCAGCTCTGCTCTTCGTTCCGCCCTGTCGGTTTATGTACGCCACCGTTGTTACATTGTCCGACTGCACCTGAATGGCCTGATCTTGCAGAAGGTGTGCCGCCTGTAGAAGACCATTGTACACTGCTCTTAGTTCCAGGATGTTTATTGGAAGAACAGATTCCAGACTTGACCACCTTCCTTGGAAGGTTTTCCCTTGGGTGACCACGCCCCAACCTCTAAGACTTGCATCCGTGGTTAGAAGGATCAGTTCTGAACCCCGAACCTGCGGCCCTGTAGAAGGTGAGGCAGTTGTAGCCACCATAGGAGTGAGATCCTGGCTTTCGGCGACAGACGTATCCTCTGGTGCATGTGTAGGTGATAACCTGACCACTTGTCTAGGAGGTCCAGTTGGAAGGACCGTGCATGAAATCTTCCGTGCTGTAGCGCCTCGTAGGAGGCAACCATCGATTGTATCACCAATGCTTTCTCCACCAGTAGAAATACCCTCTGCACCTGCGTGTCGAGGATCATCCCTAGGAAAGACAATCTCCTTGTCGGCTCCAAATGTGATCCATCCGTGATACCTGAGCAGTCGAGTCGTGAGAGCAATGCTTTGCAACAAGTTCTCCCTGGAGGACGCTTTTATCAGATCGTCCAGGTATGGAATTATATTCACTCCCTGCCTGCGGAGGAGAATCATCATATCTGCCATAACCTTGGTGAACACCCTTGGTGCCGTGAAGAGGCCAAATGGCAGTGCCTGGAACTGATAGTGACAGTCCAACAGCGCAAATCTGAGATAAGCCTGGTGGGGCAGCCAAATCGGAATGTGGAGGTACGCATCCTTGATATCCAGGGATACCAGAAACTCTCCCTTCTCCAGACCGGAGATCACCGCTCTCAGAGATCCCATTTTGAACTTGAATTCCTTCAGATAAGGGTTTAACGATTTCAGGTTCAAAATCGGTCTGACCGAACCATCCTGTTTCGGTACCACAAATAGGTTTGAATAGTAATCCTTGTTTTCCAGATGAGGTGGAACTGTAACAATGACATCTGACCTTTCCAATTTCTGAATGGCTTCCTGTAGGATAGCCCTTTCCGTCAGCAAAGCCGGCAAGCCTGATTTGAAGAATCTGAGTGGGGAGCTTCTGAAACTCCAGTCTGTACCCCAGGGACACAATGTCCTGTACCGAGGGATCCAGTCCGGATGACACCCAGACGTGACTGAAACGTCTGAGTCTCGCTCCCACCTGCACGTTCTCCAGGCCGTGAGGTCCACCATCATGCTGAGGATTTTGAGGAAACAGAGGCAGGCGTCTGTTCCTGGGAACCTGTGTGTGCAGGTTTTTGGGATTTTGCCCGACCACCTCTGAAGAAAGTGGTAGGTGGCTTGGACTTTTTAGCTTTTGCGGCCCGAAAGGACTGCACTGAGGACGTAGAAAAGGGTTTCTTCGGCGTCTGAGTGGCTGAGGGAAGCGGTAGTGGAGCGAGGCACCTTGCCCGAAGCATGGCGAGCAAAGCGAGCCATGCAAGGGGACACGGTGCACTAATTGGGGTTCCCACTCTACTATCTAGGTCGACCACTACTGGTCGACAGTAACTAGGTCGACAGGGTCTCTAGGTCGACGTGAGGTTTTCACAATTTTTTTATTTTTTTGAACCTTTTCATACTCAACGATCCACGTGGACTAGGACCGGAACAGTAATCTGTGCCGAGCGAAGCGAGGCACCTTGCTCGAAGCATGGCGAGCGAAGCGTGCCATGCGAGGTGACACGGTGCACTAATTGGGGTTCCCAGTCACTCTACGAAGAAAACGACACAAACCCCCCTCATAAAAACTCATGTCGACCTTTTGACCTGTCGACCTAGACTAAGTCGACCTAAAGACCCTGTCGACCTAGTTACTGTTGACCAATAGTGGTCGACCTAGACACTGTCGACCTAGTTACTATCTACCTTCCATACCACACCCATTAACGCCACTCCTGAAGCAGTGTATATGGATTTTAGAATAGTTTCAATCTTGTGGTCAGTCGGTTCTTTCAAAGCAGTAGACCCAGGAACAGGTAAAACCACCTTTATAGACAGTCTAGATCCAGAAGTGTCTACTATAGGTGGGTTTTCCCACTTTTCCTATCATCCTCAGGGAAAGGAAAAGTCACAAGAACCCTCTTTGGAATCTGGAATTTTTTCTCTGGATTTTCCCAGGATTTTTCGAATAATGCGTTTAGTTCCTTAGACGCAGGGAAGGTCAGGGAGGCCTTCTTATTGTGTGTACAGTAAGCCTCCTCAACCTGTTCAGGTGGTTTGTCAGTAATGTGTAACACATCCCTAATAGCCTCAATCATGAGTTGCACCCCTCTTGACAGGGAAGCCCCAGCTCCCCCGCATATCCGCATCACCGTCTGCCGTGTCAGAGTCGGTGTCCGTGTCCGTGTCGACCTGCATAATCTGAGCAAGCGCACGTTTCTTTGGGTATATTCAAGGGGATTTTGAGGTAGGGGGAACAGAACCAGACAAAACTTTCAGATTGTTTTAAAACCTGTGATTCAGTCTCATAATGTGCAATCCTAGTAGAAATCTGGGATATCTTTCCCTTAATAGAAGCTACTCACTGGGGCTCGGATTCGGAAGGCTGAGACAAAATATTACATTCCTGTGTACATGGAATGGATTTCTCTGGAGAAGATACATATTCTGCCGCACAAGACACAGAGTCCCTGGACACGGTTATGTGATCATTTGCGCACGCACGCACACACACACAGGAAAATGTCACAGTTTCCCCCAAGTACTTTCAGAGAGACACAGAGTAATGGAGCCTGCACCCACACAGCGCCCCAGAAGGCAGATACAGAATCTGTGCCTGGCGCTGACTGTGTAACCTTAATAGATTACACAGTTGTGACTAAACACTCTCCTCCCTCTTCTACAACACCCAGGTACCGCACAGGATAGCCGGAGTCGTGTGGAGGGTCAGCGTCTCTCAGTAATGATCTGCAGGGAGGAAAATGGCGCTGGTGAGCTGCTTCTCTGATGAGAAGCTCCGCCCCCAAACATGGCGCGTCTTCCCGCACTTTGTAGGACTATACTGGCCTGAGGTATAGTGTCTAACAGCAGAACTAATGTCCCTGATAGCAATTGTGACCAGTTTTCAAGGGTACCTGCGCTGGCTCAGGGCGCCCCACTGTTTGTACCGCTGAGCCTTCCGGAGCGCTCCCACCCTGATGCCGCCATTTACACCGGTTCCCCGCTTGTCGGGTTGCCGGTGACACAATCACCACTGCAATCTTCTGGCTCTGTTAGGGGATGGCGGCATGCTGCCGGAGTGAGCGTTCGCCTCGCGGGCTAACAATCATCACCCTCTGGAGCTTAATGTCCTGTCAGCGGAGATAGTGGCCATTAACCTCAGAGGGTTGGACACTACTGCCCCCCTAAGTCCCACGAAACAGGGAGGCTGTTGCCAGCAGCCTCCCTGTGCCTAACATCTTAATAAAATAATAAAACTAGAAAAGCTCTGTAGAGCTCCCCTAGCTGTGACCGGCTCCACCGGGCACATTTTCTAAACTGAGTCTGGTAGGAGGGGCATAGAGGGAGTAGCCAGCCCACACTGTTGATTTCTTAAAGTGCCCAAGGCTCCTAGTGGACCAGTCTATACCCCATGGTACTAATGTGGACCCAAGCATCCTCTAGGACGCAAGAGAAAAGAGGTTAGCGAGTAAGTTAGGAGCCCTTGCTAAGTAATGACTGTGTGCAGAGACAGTTATTAGTAAGTGGCATCGCCCCGATATCATAAGGCGGGGACTACAAACTGCTTACAAGCCCATTTTCCTTTCCTTTAGATTAGATTTGTATCCTGGGACAGAGAACCCTTCATCTCAGACTATGGGGGTTATTCAGGGTTATTAGCAAACCAAAAGACTTAGCAATTGGGCAAAACCATGTTGCAGTGCAGGTGGGGCAGATATAACATGTGCAGAGAGAGATTTGGGTGGGGTGTGTTCAAACTGAAATCTAAATTGCAGTGTAAAAATAAAGCAGCCACTATTTACCCTGCACAGAAACAAAATAACCCACCCAAATCTAACTCTCTCTGCACGTGTTACATCTGCCCCAACTGCAGTGCAGCACGGTTTTGCCCAATTGCTATCAACTCTGAATAACCCCCTATGTACATATTTATATATTGTTTGCTCCACAGAATCCAGACTGCTGGGTAACGGCTTCTTCCTTCACACGCAAGGGAAAAGGTAGGTTACACATTTTGGGAACCATTTAGTGATTGACAGACATGATCCACGCAAGACCATGAATGCACAAAAGCTAGTTCCAGGCTTGCTTACAGATCTAGGATACAGGGCCATCACCGCTACAACACAGCAGAGGCCCAGTTTAAATGGAAATATCTCAGTTTTACAAGTTATGCTGGGTACAAACTAAGCGACCCATCGTACGATGTACTGTTCCGCCGCGGATCAGAATCATATTTCTCCTTTATTCACTAGGGGACACTGGAGCATATAGACAATGGGGTATAGATGATGGATACTTGGAGCCTGGAACTATAATTTTTTCAGGAAGTGTAGCTGGCTCCTCCCCCTCTATATCCCTCCAAGCCCAGTTTAGATTAGTGCCTCAAGGAGCCTGGTGCTACAACGGCCATCTCCAGCCCTTTTCACATTTTACTTTATTTCTTTGGCTTGGTCTTCACTGAAGACTTCAACAGGCAAACTGTATGCTGCTGCCGTTCTGTCTGGAACAGGGAAAGCCTCCGGGGGAGAGGGAACCTTCACTGCTTATAAAAGCTTGTGTCCGGGTCTCCGGCCAAATGGTACACATGCCATCATCCACTTCATCATGCAGTTTGTACGGACGGCGCCATGTATTGCGCCATCACTGGGTACACACATTGTTTAGTATGTACCTAGCATAATATGTATTTTACCCAAAATGTTCAGCCGCTAAGGGGATTGGATGTTCTGTAAGAGACTATTATTTATCCCATCGATGGTAACTTTATGGTAGACCTGATTTCTAGCACTGCGCGTCAACATGACCTGTATACACATTATGTAAATATGGGGGCTGCAGAGACCACAGATATGGAAGTGTGAAGGCACCTCTGGACCAAGTGTCATGGCCAAGACCAGCGTGCTGCCTACAGCACCATTCTACATATATAATATATATGGTTATTTCTTTCTTTGTAAAAATAGGATTTTAATACCTACCGGTAAATCCTTTTCTCTTAGTCTGTAGAGGATGCTGGGGTCACCATTAGAACCATGGGGTATAGACGGGATCCGCAGGAGACATGGGCACTTTAAGACTTTGAATGGGTGTGAACTGGCTCCTCCCTCTATGCCCCTCCTCCAGACTCCAGTTATAGGAACTGTGCCCAGGGAGACGGACATTTCGAGGAAAGGATTTATTGTTAAACTAAGGTGAGATTCACACCAGCTCACACCTCAAGCATGCCGCACAACATGGAATTCGACAGAAACTCCAGTCAACGGCATGAACAATTCCAGCAACAGGCTGACAATAAACGTAACACAACATATGTGTAACCATAACTATTAACTGCAGATACAGATTGCTTAAGGGTGTGGGAAAACTTATTGGGCGCTGGAAAGGGAATGGGCAGCCTAGGGTACACCTTTGGGGTTTTCCTTTTCCCCCCAAAAATAGAACATGAATAAAAGCGTGAGGTGGTGTAACCGGGGCGCCCTCTTTCCGTGGTCGTATGGGAAGACCAAAGCAATGGTCACCTTATCAGATAGATAATGAACTCAATATAGATATGCGGATATAAATTCCGAGGAGTTTCGATAAAATTATGTTATCATAATGTTCAAAACAACTCAAATCGCACTTCTAAAAATGTTGGAAAGCATACCAGAGAGGTAGCTAAGGAGCCGCAGGTGTTATATCAAGCAGGGTGGTCCAGACTTCACCCTGCTCTGGCTCCCAAGCTGACCACAAGGTCGATGTCCAATGAATGAAAGGTTCGAATTCCTAATGGATCCAATAGCCAACGCGTTTCGAGATCTGCAATCTCTTCCATTTGTGGTCAGCTTGGGAGCCAGAGCAGGGTGAAGTCTGGACCACCCTGCTTGATATAACACCTGCGGCTCCTTAGCTACCTCTCTTGTATGCTTTCCAACATTTTTAGAAGTGCGATTTGAGTTGTTTTGAACATTGATTACCATCACTCATCCAGGGGTTAGTGACCCATCATTAAGCTTAGGAGCCAGAGCAGGGTGAAGCTTTGACCACCCTGCCTTATTTAACACCTGCGGCTCCTAGCTTACCTTTATGGAATGCTTTTAGCAATTGTTTTATGTATGTGAATGTTTACTGTATTAAATTTGTATGAATTTTATCGTAGCTCCTCGGAATTTATATCAGCATATCTATATTGAGTTCATTATCTATCTGATAAGGTGACCATTGCTTTGGTCTTCCCATACGACCACGGAAAGAGGGCGCCCCGGTTACACCACCTCACACTTTTATTAACTGCAGATACAGTACGCACTGGGACGGGCACCCAGCATCCTCTACGGACTAAGAGAAAAGGATTTACCGGTAGGTATTAAAATCCTATTTTCTCATACGTCCTAGAGGATGCTGGGGTCACCATTAGAACCATGGGGTTATACCAAAGCTCTAGAACGGGCGAGAGAGTGCGAATGACTCTGCAGCACCGATTGACCGAACTTAAGGTCTTCATCGGCCTAGATGTCAAACTTGTAGAACTTTGCAAAAGTTTATCATAATAAACTCTTCCGTAGGGCCCCCCTTGGCTTCACACCAAGAGAGATATTTTCTCCAAATACGGTGGTAATGTTTATCCGTTACCCCTTTTCTGGCCTGAATAAGTGTGGGAATGACTTCACTGGGAATACCCTTACAGGTTAGGATTCTGCGTTCAACCGCCATGCCATCAAACGCAGCCGCGGTAAGTCCCGATACACGCACGGCCCCTGTCGTAACAGGTCCTCGCGCAGAGGAAGAGGCCAGGGGTCTCCTATGAGTAATTCCTGAAGATCTGGATACCAAGCCCTCCTTGGCCAGTCTGGAACAATGACGATCGCCCGGATCTTTGTTCTTCTTATGATCTTTAGAACTTTCGGAATTAGAGGAAGTGGAGGGAATACATACACCAACTGAAACACCCAAGGTGTCACCAGTGCATCCACTGCTATTGCTTGAGGGTCCCTTGACCTGGAACAATATCTCTGAAGCTTCTTGTTGAGACGAGATGCCATCATGTCTATTTGAGGAACTCCCCAACAACTTGCTATCTCTGCGAAGACTTCTTGGTGGAGGCCCCACTCTCCTGGATGGAGATCGTGTCTGCTGAGGAAGTCTGCTTCCCAGTTGTCCACTCCTGGAATGAATATCGCTGACAGAGCGCTGGTATGTTTTTCCGCCCAGCGGAAAATCCTTGTGGCTTCTGCCATTGCCGCTCTGCTTTTCGTTCCGCCCTGACGGTTTATGTACGCTACTGCTGTTACATTGTCCGACTGGATCAGTACCGTCAGATCTCGAAGAAAATGTTCCGCTTGTAGGAGGCCGTTGTAAATGGCCCTTAACTCCAGAACATTTATGTGGAGACAAGTTTTTTTGGACTTGACCATCTTCTTTGGAAGCTTTATCCCAGTGTGACTGCCCCCCAGCTTCGGAGGCTTACATCCGTGGTCACCAGGACCCAATCCTGTATCCCGAACCAGCGCTCCTCTAGGAGGCGAGAGCTGTGCAGCCACCACAGGAGCGACATCCTGGCCTTGGACGACAGGATTATTCTCTGGTGCATGTGTAGATGGGACCCGGGCCACTTGTCCAACAGGTCCCACTGGAACACACTGGCATGGAACCTGCCAAACTGAATGGCCTCGTAGGCCGCAACCATCTTCCCCAGCAACCGAATGCATTGATGGATTGACACTCTTGCTGGTTTCAGAATTTGTTTGACCAGACTCTTAAGTTCCAGCGCCTTTTCCACAGGAAGAAAGACTCTCTGTAGTTCTGTGTCCAATATCATTCCCAAAAATGACAACCGCGTCGTCGGAATCAACTGTGATTTTGACAAGTTTAGGAGCCAACCATGTTGCTGAAGAACTGTCATGGAGAGTGCAACGTTTTGGACCAACTGGTCCCTGGATCTCGCTTTTATCAGGAGATTGTCCAAGTATGGGATAATCGTGACTCCTTGTTTGCGAAGGAGAACCATCATTTCCGCCATCACTTTGGTGAAAATCCTCGGAGCTATGGAAAGAACAAACGCAATGTTTGAAATTGGTAATGACAATCCTGAATTGCAAATCTCAGGTAAGCCTGATGCGGAGGATAAATGGGAACATGTAAGTAGGCATCTTTTATGTCCACCGACACCATATAATCCCCTTCCTCCAGACTGGAGATCACTGCTCGGAGAGACTCCATCTTGAATTTGAATCTTTTTAGGTAAAAATTCAGGGATTTCAGGTTTAGGATTGGTCTGACCGAGCCGTCCGGCTACAGGACCACAAACAGGCTCGAATAAAACCCTTCTCCCTGCTGTGACTGGGGAACCTTGATGATAACCTGATTTAAACACAATTTTTGTATTGCGTCGCAAACTACCTCCCTGTCGGGAAGAGAAGCTGGTAAGGCCGATTTGAAAAAACGGCGAGGGGGGGCGTCTTGAAACTCCAGCTTGTACCCTTGGGATACTATTTGTAAGATCCAAGGGTCTAGGTTCGAACCAACCCAAAACTGACTGAAGAGTTTCAGACGGGCCCCCACCGGTGCGGACTCCCGCATAGGAGCCCCAACATCATGCGGTGGAGGTGGCAGAAGCCTGGGAGGACTTCTGCTCCTTGGAGCCTGACAAGGCTGGAGATCTTTTACCTCTTCCCCTTCCTCTAGCAGCAAGGAAGGAAGAACCCCGGCCCTTTCTGAATTTATTGGGCCGAAAGGACTGCATCTGATAATGGTGCGTTTTCTTTTGTTGTGGAGGAACATAAGGTAAAAAGGATGACTTACCCGCGGTAGCCGTAGACACCAAATCATCAAGGCCGTCTCCAAATAAGGCCTTACCTTTATATGGTAAAGCTTCCATACTTTTCTTGGAGTCAGCATCAGCATTCCATTGGTGAATCCACAACGCACGCCTAGCTGAGACAGCCATGATATTGGCCTTTGATCCCAAAAGGCCAATATCCCTTGCAGCTTCCTTTAGATATGCTGCAGCGTCCCTGATATGACCTAGAGTCAAGAGAACGCTATCCCTATCTAGGGTATCTATATCAGATGACAAGTTATCTGCCCATTTTTCGATAGCACTACTCACCCACGCAATAGCTGGTCTGAGTAGTGTACCTGTGGTGACATAAATGGATTTTAATGTATTTTCCTGCCTACGATCCGTAGGATCCTTTAGGGCTACCGTATCAGGAGACGGGAGAGACACCTTTTTGGACAGGCGAGATAGAGCCTTGTCCACAATGGGGGGTGACTCCCACTTATCCCTATCCCCAGAAGGAAATGGGTACGCAACCTGAATCCTTTTGGGAATCTGAAACTTTTTGTGAGGACTTTCCCAAACCTTATCAAATAGAGCGTTCAGTTCATGAGAGGGAGGAAACGTTACCTCAGGCTTCTTTCCCTTATACATACAGACCCTTTTATCAGGAACAGCAGGGTCCTCCGAGATATGTAATACGTCTTTTATCGCCACAATCATGTACCAAATGCTCTTTGCCAATTTTGGATCTAATCTGGCATCACTATAGTCGACACTGGAGTCAGAGTACGTGTCGGTATCTGTGTCTGCCAACTGAGCAAACAATCTTTTTTGTGACCCCGAAGGGGTCTGGACTTGTAACAACACATCCTCCACAGATTTCTTCCATGCCTGGTTCTGAGACTCAGATTTATCCACTCTCTTATTAATAAGAGCCACATTTGCATTCAACGCATTCAACACATTTACCCAATCAGGAGTCGGCTGTGCCGACAGGGTCACTCCCACAGCCGTTTGTGTCCCTAATACAGTCTCCTCCTGGGAAGAGCACTCTGCCTCAGACATGCCGACACACGTGTATTCACCACTCACAAACACACTGGGCATATAGGGGACAGACCCACCTAAAGTCTGACAGAGAGACACAGAGAGAGTTTGCCAGCTCACAACCCAGCGCTTCACGAACGGTTCTGACAACACTACACAATGCCTCAGACCTGCAGCGCTTTTGGAACACACATATATTGCACCAAATTTACTGTGCCCCCCCCCCCTTACCCCGTTTTTCACCCTCATACTTATGCAGCAGTGTAGAGGAAGGACCAGCGTCTCTGCAGCCTTTTGTAGAGAAAATGGCGCTGTTGTGAGCTGTGAGGGCTAAGCTCCGCCCCCGTAATGTCGCGCTTCAGTCCCGCTATTTTTAAACAAATATTTATACTGGAGGGGGTTAGGACAGTGCCCCGGGCACTATGTCCCCTATAGCCAGTCTCCTTTGAGGTTTATATGCTGCCCAGGGCGCCTAACAAAAGTCTTTTTCCGAGAAACTCTGTAGAGCTCCTCAGTGTGCATTCAGTCTGCCTGGGCACAATTCTAAAACTGGAGTCTGGAGGAGGGGCATAGAGGGAGGAGCCAGTTCACAGCCAAAGTCTTAAAGTGCCCATGTCTCCTGCGGATCCCGTCTATACCCCATGGTTCTAATGGTGACCCCAGCATCCTCTAGGACGTATGAGAAATAGGAAATCCTTTGAAGGTACCCAGTAAATCTCTGGCTGGCTGGAGACGGACTGTGTTGAAATCATTGAGGTTCTGGCTACATTGAAATATTATATTAACAATCCGGTGTGAATAATTGCCTGGCTTACGAGACAATTAAGCGCCACTTAAAAACACCCAGGCTTTATCCAGCAGACACACCACATGAAAACACAAACTGACCCTTTATTGTGTTTGAACATGACGTACGACAATCTCACCTTTACCACAGTAACATCTAACCCAGCCAGATGCAGAAGTGGGGCTGCGTTCTTCTCAAAGAGGTTCTTGGCTTTCCTATAGGAGAACAAGCAGGTCAGTTACGTATCCAAGGGCAACTACGCGGGCTAATGTTAGTCATTTACTGTAGATACTAGGCTTATGCAACCTGCGGCTCACCAGCTGTTGTAGAACTACAAGCCCCAGAAAGCTGTTTGCTTCCATCCATTATTTTTAAAAACTACAAGTGTACGCATCCAATCAGATAATTGCTATCACTCAGAGAACTTACACAGTTCACAGTATTGTACAATCAACAATAGAATTTAAAGGGGATGAAAAGCCCCGGCACATCATAGCATGCGACGTGACCAATCAGGAGACTCGGTAGTAATGGTCCCAAGACCGGTCATGTGATTGGTTCGTAACTGCTGATGTGGCGCGAGTTCCTATTCCCTCTAACAGAGATTGCTTTTTGCATTACGGATTATTTAAGGTGATAACAGAGTTATAGATCTATATAACGAGGAATCCTTTCACTTATGCCTTATAAATATGCTTTTATCCTAAATAAATATATATATATATATATATATATATATATATATATATATATATATATATATATATATATATATATATATATATATATACACACACACACCTATATGCACGGAACAGTAAACACTGTTTTTACAATGGCACTTCTTATAACCCAAACGTTTCACAGCACATTGTCAGATGCACATCAACCATAATGTGGGGACGTTCAGCTTTAACAACGAATCCAATTGGTTTACAAAGTCATGTTCCCACGAGAGGAAAGGGGCCCTCCTAGACAGGGGGGGGGGGGGGAGATCAGGAACAAAGGAAATGCTGACTCTAGCTGTGATTATGCATCAATCAATAATCGATGCTCTTCAAATAAATGTAGGACATGCCTGAACTCGGCTTCTCCAAGGAAACCATTTGCCGGACACAAATCAATTGAACTATTACGCTGAAAGGTGATTGAGTCTTCTAATTACGGAGATCAATAGTTTTGCACAGAGCCATGCCTGACCGGCGTGGTGGGGTTGCCCTTTCATGGAGCAGTGAAGAAGTGTTTATCTTAAGCTCCTTTCCCCGTCCCTGTTGTGCGATGCTCTGCACAGCCACCGCGATTTCAGTATCAGATAAGCTGCCGGTACTCCTGAAGGCCACACATCACCAACGCCACCAATCAGTAATAACCCAACAAGGCAACGACTGTCCCCATGCGCCAATGCCCTCTCACCCTTTGCAAGCCGCTGGATTTAGGAAAACGGTCGCTTTCTTCACGGCTGTGTTAGGGTGAATCAGTTGGTTTCCAAACACCTGACGGACAGAGAGGGAGAGACAGAGAGAGAGGTCGTAAACCAGTGACCGTGAATAGAAGAGAAATACATTATTTACAGATGTTCGAAACATGTCGCATATTTACAATAAAACAGTGCTCACTACACATATAGGGCCTGATTCACACCTGCAGCATCCGTGAATGCGTCTTCTGCAGGTCTTGCATATTGCGACTTTCTGCTAATGCCGCTACAAGATTACCCCTGGTGTACAGTAGTGCGCCTGATTGTGCGTCTTCAGAAGCTGAAACACCTAATTGGTGCATCTTTAGATGCAATCATTGGTTGCATCATTGCAACCTGCAGCAGCTCCATGCTAGAGGGGAGATGTACTAAAGCCTTGGAGAGTGATAAAGTGGAGAGATAAAGTATCAGCCACTCAGATTCTGTCATTTTTCAAACACAGCCTGTAACATGGCAGTTAGGAGCTGATTGGATGGTACTTTATATCTCTCCAAGGTTTAGAGTATGGCCACCAAGGTGAGCGATTAAGCACCCGAGTTTGCAACCAGTTCAACAACGCATCCATAAGTCGCGTGTCTGGAACCACCACCCAGTCACTTCCAAGGAATGTCCGGCACGTACCATTACATTTCTGATACCGTCAGTCTCATTCGCTACTGCGCCTCTGTGTGTGCACACCAGATGAAAACATGGCCGGTGTGCGCGAATATCAGCATTCTGTGCGACTCAGAATCACCTCCAGGGACTGGATATTTTGGGAACTGAACCATCCTAGTCATCCCAGAGAATGCCCACTTCCACTGTCAGAAGTCAACGCGACCTTGTGTACAAGGCGTTGATTTTTATACTGTGTGTCTTACAGTTGCGTAACAACATTTATTTACTTAAACACAAAAATATGTATCAAAACTATTGCGCTATCCATGTTTCACTTGAGCGTTTTTAACGATTTTACCAGACTAGCCTATTGTCCTTATAGTGTGCATTAAAGGAGAGATGGGTTGTGCCGTGTCCTAAACCGACCTACAGCCTAGTAAAAGCATAGTAGAGGCAGGGGCACCCCCCACCTGGCGAGGACCTGGAGCCTGTAGCAGGCTTCCCTTTATACCAGGACTCTAGGTTGAATTCGGGGCTGCAGTTCGCTATCTGACCTTCCAGCCCACCCCGAGAACCTGTCCGGTGTCACCCTACATGGGACACATTGCTCACAGATCCTGTTTAGCCCCTTGGTAGGTAGAATGACCAGCAGATTATGTCTTTAGACTTAATCCGCCTAGAAATCAGACTTCGTCAGTGAATGCCTGCCCCATTCAAACACAGCGGAAGACCTAAAATAAAAACTCCATGTCCCATTGGATTTCTCCTTCTATAAAAGAAGAGCCTTCCTTGATTCCTCGTAACGGAGTAATTACGCTGAAGTCATAGTTTAAGTTTGGAGAGAACAAAACTTTGGAAACAGAGTTACTGAAGCCCGACAGTCGACGCATCACACCCGGATTCCTCCCTCAGCCCAAAGCTCGTTTCATTTGAATATGCTAATAAGTACACAGTGCAAGGCTTACACAGATGTTTCTCATGTCTATAGGAGACTATAGAACCTTAACAAGCTCTGGAACAGATACAGCAACTTTGGGTGGGGTGTGGATCATTAGATCGACAGTGTCTAGGTCGACAATGTTTAGGTCGACCACTATAGGTCGACAGGGTTTCTAGGTCGACATGTGCTAGGTCGACACATCAAAAGGTCGACATGAGGTTTTTTTTGGGGGGGGGTGTCATTTTCTTCGTAGAGTGACCGGGAACCCCAATTAGTGCACCGTGTTCGCTCGCCATGCTTCGGGCAAGGTTCCTCGCTGCGCTCAACACAGATTACCGTTCCAATCGTAGTCCACGTGGATCGTTAAGTACGAAAAAGTTCAAAAAAAGTAAAAAAAATTGAAAAACTCATGTCGACCTTTTGACCTGTCGACCTAGCACTAGAAACCCTGTCGACCTAGTGACTGTCGACCTAAACATTGTCGACCTAGACAGTGTCGATCTTCAGACCGGATCCTCTTTGGGTGGCCTGTGGGAATATGCCAAACAAGGAGAAAGGTTGCTTTAAGGATATACTACGGCTTGTACGCCGTGTAAAGAATGGACGTACGAGTCCTGCATAGAAGTGCTAGCATTTGCAGAATGTACCTGAGCTTCTTGGCAGGCCGCCCTCCTCAGCAAGTTATCGCTGCAACACGAAACATAAGACAGAGAGAGAGAGAATTAGCGTTACATATGGATTTACAGCTCTCATTAACAACATCAGCTCGGCTGAATGGCTTACGTTTTACTGCTAAACATATAAACACGAGTTGTCTGTCTCAGTGACCAGCAATGACCACGGCTGCTGCAGAACGTTGTGTGTATCTTCAACAGTCACCGCCGCCTCTTAACACTGTGGCGAATATACTTCTCCCGCGATGCAAAGGAAGACTTTACCCAGTCACCAGGAAGGCCGGAAAGCAGTACACTGGCGACGGTCAATCATGATCTGGGCTTTCACTGGTTTCTGTTTATGGTAGAGCACAGTCTACCAGCAGATGCCTTATGTATTGAAGCCAGCGACTGGTCTCTCTAGCACGGAATGTGCGTCTGGAATGCCTTGTTTTGTTCCCATCTCCATAATACCCTAACGTATGAAGAATCTAGCTGGGGTGTCATCTCTGCGGCTTACACATACTATTCTGTATACAGTATTCATCCTGTGTGCCCGATAACTGGTCTTTGTTTGTATTTCATTGGATGAAACAGAGTCACAATGCTAATTTATAGTTACCAACACACCCAAGACTGGGTGTTTAAGAGGCTTTGGAAGGACTGGCTATCAAACTGTTACCATTATAGTTTAGTGAACAAAGCTTTAAAGTTCCTGGTATCCCGTACTGCTGTGACACTAGATTGTTGGTGTCGCAGTTCCCATGATCCTCTAGGTTTTTAAATGGCTCTGTACAGAGATGTCAGCTGGAAGATGACTGGACGAACCGAGGGTATGGAAGTCCAGGGGGAAATTTAATAACTGGAAATACAAGTGGCTGTGCCACATTAGTAGCTCATGCAATAGCTCCACGCCATTAAGCAACACAGGAGGAATACAGGGTTAAGGAGAGTCTGGAGTTACAATGCCAGACGACTGTGATGTGCTAGCTTACAGCTCTCAGCACCCAGTGAGAATAAGGACATTATGTTCAAAATACAAAAGAACCCCCCTTAAAAATAAATCCCGCTGCACGGCTTTGGAATAAATGAGAAACAAAATGGGACAATTATCGTTCACAAAAGCTGCGTTTATGATGAAATGGAAAACAACCGGAGTGGCTGCAAGGTCCGTGATTCTGCAGGTACCGCTTGACAAAATTACACAGCTGTCATTCACCAGCAGGAAGGATCCCCCGCACTTAGTGCGCCGCTTGCAAGTTACACTGCGCAAAAACGTATATTTAATCCCATGTGTGAGACACAATCAAGAGGAAAAAAGGTTACGGGAAACCTTTATATGGGCTTTAGAAGTGGTGAGAATTGCTTTAAAAAGCAAAATTAACATGGATTGGGTACAAAATACCGTCAGTCAGAATTCAGACAGTGGGATCCCAACGGATCGTGGTATTTTAACCCTACCCCTAATCCTAAGCCACCCCTTCTGCAACCATAATGCTAGCCGTCCCCTCCCGCAGCCTAACGCAAACCGTCCCCTCCCGCAGCCTAACGCAAGCCGTCCCCTCCTGCAGCCTAACGCTAGCCGTCCCCTCTCGCAGCCTAACGCAAGCCGTCCCCTCCCGCAGCCTAACGCAAGCCGTCCCCTCCCGCAGCCTAACGCAAGCCGTCCCCTCCCGCAGCCTAACGCTAGCCGTCCCCTCTCGCAGCCTAACGCAAGCCGTCCCCTCCCGCAGCCTAACGCAAGCCGTCCCCTCCCGCAGCCTAACGCAAGCCGTCCCCTCCCTCAGCCTAACGCTAGCCGTCCCCTCCCGCAGCCTAACGCAAGCCGTCCCTTCTCGCAGCCTAACGCAAGCCGTCCCCTCTCGCAGCCTAACGCTAGCCGTCCCCTCTCGCAGCCTAACGCTAGCCGTCCCCTCCCGCAGCCTAACGCTAGCCGTCCCCTCTCGCAGCCTAACTGCTGTACTTACCTTCGGGATCTGTAGGGATACTGACTGTTGGAATCCCGCTGACAGTATTATGACTGGCGGGATCCCGACCGCATACCCTGCCACCAGTATCAGAAGAAAAGTGGAAGACCCATGCTGAAAGGGTCAATTTAATTAGTGGCAAATTGACGTAGCAATGGGATTAAAATGCAGGTAACAGTACTTCATCTCGCTCCTCTCACAGAAATCAGCGATTCCAGAGCAGACTCGCGGGTGCATGATGACTGAATTGACCCCCAAGCATTCATTCTGCTAGGACAGAAGGCGTGTACTTAACGGGACATGTAATTGGATAGCAGCGGTTCCTGTCCTATCGAGTCCTGTATCTACCACACACCCCTTGTACCAGCAGATTTAGTTTAATGGCCCAATCCAGTCTCCGGCACGGAATGCTCTCTGCTTTGAAACTGTGACATCACACAGCTCTTCTCCGGTATCGGTGAATGTCAGAGGGCAGTAGCCACAAGCCAGGTGCTATTCTAGGTGGCATGGGATCTGCCTCAGCTCATAGCCCTTACCAGTATTTCCCATACATCCAGTTGCCCCCGTACGCCAGCAGGCAAAATCCCACAGTGCTTTTCTTCCAGTGGTTGCGGAGCGTTTTAAAGATGCGGACGACTCTCGCCATAGTTACCGCAAAAGCTGCAATCTAAAGAAACATAGCTGAAATGTAACAGGGAACAGTTTGTAGGTGATTAAAAATATGCTTTTTATAAGTCAAAATGTTGTTCTCCACATCCTAGAATATTGGGAGGAGATTTACTAAACATTCTAAAGAGGACAATGGAGGGGTTAACCATAACAATCAGATGCTATCTACATTTTATAGGATGTACTATAGAAATAACAGCTAGAATCTGATTAGTTCCTATGGAACCCCCCTCCATGGACTCCTACAAAGAGCCATTACACTGGTCTAAAGTTTGCCGGCTGTCGGGATCCCGGCGCACAGTATACCGCCGTCGGAATCCCGACACCTGGCATGCCAACACTTTTTCTCCCTCTTAGGGGTCCACGACCCCCCTGGAGGGAGAATAGATTGCGTAGAGCGCCACCGTGCCCGCAGCGTGGCGAGCGCAGCGAGCCCGCAAGGGGCTCATTTGCGCTCGCCCAGCTGTCGGTATGCCGGCGGTCGGGATTCCGGCGCCAGTATGCTGGCTGCCGGGAGCCCGACCGCCGGCATACCCTACTACACCCGATCTGAAGTACCGCCATCGTTCTTGTTGAGATAAGACTTCCTTGTGGGTGTTAAAGATTCCCCCTGTCCAGCTCTGGCCTTCTCCTTCCATACTGCAGACAGAGTCACTTTACTTTCTAATCAGACCTTTAGGGGCAGATGTACTAAGCCTTTGAGAAAGATAAAGTGGAGAGAGATAAAGGGGCAACCAATCAGCTCCTAACTGTCATTTTTCAAACACAGCCTGTAACACAGCAGGTAGGAGCTGATTGCATCTCTGGCACGCGCCGGCGCACTGTGGCGCATGCGCAGTGCAGACCTGGTCGCCCGCTGTGCGAAAATGCACAGCAGCGATCAGGTCTGAATTAGGCCCTAAATCACATGACCGTGCACTATTTCACAATGATCACCCACCCGAACTACTTCCAACTGTCACAAAAACCTCATCATAGAGCCGCAGCTGTATCACTCCACAACTGTAACACTAGCATCCTTCACAGAGACACTACTCACAGAGAAGAAGCACATCACCGCCTCACTGACAGACATACACACTTCTGATAGAAAAGATGCAAAAAAAAGGGCAAAATGACTCTCAGGACCAGACCTCAACCCTCACCAAAGAGTCTGGTGCAATGATGATCTGTCCAAAGACATGAAGAGGACTATTTTTTCCTCCTATTCTGTATCTGTTTCAGCCCACTGTACATCACTGCACATAGAACAAACAGGGACCATTTTATAAAATAGATTTACCACTCTTGGGTGTGCAGTCGCCCCATAAAAGACGCACTCCTTGGGTGGTTAAATGGGTATTGGGTCGTTGGGTTGACTCAACTTAGGTAGACAGTCATTAGGTAGACATGTACTAGGTCGACAGGTCAAAAGGTCGACATGGGGTTTTGGACTTTTTTTGGTGTTGTTTCCTTCGTAAAGTGACGGGGAGCCACAATTAGTGCACCGTGTCTAGTTGGGATTTGTTAAACCGAGCGCTTGTGTGTGCTGGTGTGTAGTGTTCTGTAGAATTGTTTAATGAACCAGTAAAGAATTATGTAAATGGCTGAAAAATGAATAAAATGTAAAGAAGAAATAGAGTGAAGAAAAAAGAAGAAAATGAAAAAAAAGAAAAAAAAAAAGAAAAAAAAATATATATAAAAAATAATAAATGGGGAAGAAAAATAATAATATAAGTACTGAATGAAAAATAAATAAATAAATAAAAATAGAAATAAAAAATAATAAAATATAATAGTTTTTAAATTAAAAATAGGGAGGGGAGGGTGGGGTAAGGGGTAAAGTGCAATGTTTACAGCTCCTTTAGGAATAATTATATCAGTACTTATATTATTATTTTTCTTCCCCATTTATTATTTTTTATATTTTTTAAAAATTTTTCATTTTCTTCTTTTTTCTTCACTCTATTTCTTCTTTACATTTTATTCATTTTTCAGCCATTTACATAATTCTTTACTGGTTCATTAAACAATTCTACAGAACACTACACACCAGCACACACACAAGCGCTCGGTTTAACAAATCCCAACAATCACCAAATAACAACCTGAGCAGCTTTTTTTCCCTTCACAGCGCAGCAAACTATACCCAATTTATTCTGCACCGTGTCTAGTGTTCACTCTAGGATTTGGGCAGGGCGCCGGATTGAGAGGGGCACAAGCGTGGCGAAAAAGGAGCGTGGCCACGCAAAATAGGGGGCATGGTCATGTGGCGTAATAAAAGTGGGCGGTTCAGCCCACAGATGTTAAAACAGGGGGCGTGGGCGTCCGGCGGCGTCACTGTTGGGGGCGTGCCCAGCACCTACGAAGGTGCTGGGCTTCCCCCAAGCTATCTCACAGCGTGAATGCACGCTGGGAGGGCAGGAAGGGGGCGGCTGTTCTAGCAGGACGCCGCAGAAAAGGCAGAGCAGATTTTAACGTTAAAAGAAAAATCGGGCAGGGCGCGGCGCCCTGCTAAAACAGCCTAGCGTGAACACTAGTGTCCCCTTGCATGGCGAGCGTCGGGCAAGGTGCTTCGTTTCGCTACCGCTGCGCTTGGCACAGGTTACCGTTCCCAATTGTAGTCCATGTGGATCGTCAAGTATGGAAAAGTACAAAAAATGAAGAAAGAAAAAAAGTGAAAAAATCATGTCGACCTAATGACCGTGTCGACCTTCACGACCGTATCCTGGTTAAAAAATGCTCTGCCTTCAGCATCATAGAAGGTTGGGCTTGAATACGAATCTCACAGATTCAAAGTTTCTGCTTGCGCAGTAAACACACTGCTTTACTGCATCTAATCTTGACTTACTAATCCTTATTAAGAGCAATGGGCTTTACATTGTTTTATTATTATTATTTATTTATATTTTGAGTCAGTGAGTGGACACAATTTATAGATATCTATCTATACAACGTTTATTTGTCTGTCTGAATGCGATAAACTCCAAAACCAACCACTGAACCGATTACGATACGGTTTTCACCAAGGTGTAGGTAATTTTTCCAGGCAGGTTTTAGGCCAAGTTACATCACGATCGGTCATCAGTGGGATGTGGGTGGGGCTTCGCTGGGGAGGGTTCCCCTGTACAGCTCATGATGCAGAGTTGAGGGTAGCACAATAAAGGAGAAAGTGCACTGTAACCTGACAAATCTTAAATTTTCGCCTGCATCATCTGACATTGCGGGTCATTCCGAGGTGATCGCACGCTGCTGATTTTCGCTGCGCTGCGATCAGGTTTCTACTGCGCATGCACTGCATTGTGCACGCGCGTCGTACGGGTACAATGCGGATCGTTGCCGAGATATGGATTTAACGAAGAATCCATAAGCACAGCCGATCGCAAGAAGATTGACAGAAAGAGGGCGTTTGTGGGTGTCAACTGACCGTTTTCTGGAAGTGGTAGGGAAAACGCAAGCATGTCCGGGCGTTTGGAGGGCGGGTGTGTGACGTCAATTCCGGCACCAAAAAGACTGAAGTGATTGCAAGGGCTGAGTAGGTTCAGACCTACTCTGAAACTGCACAAAATGTTTTTGGCTCGGCTGCACAGGCGTTCGCACACTTGCAAAGTGAAAATACACTCCCCCGTGGGCGGCGACTATGCGTTTGCACGGCTGCTAAAAACAGCTAGCGAGCGATCAACTCGGAATGAGGGCCATGGTGACAACAGAGGCAGATGATAAAAAACAAAAATACCAACGACCTAATAGAGAGTGAGGCAAAAAATCCTCCTGGATTTCAGAGATCAACAAAAAATGGCACAGTAAATACTATTTACATTTTTTAATAAATAATCTAAAAGTGCATGGAATACAGTTTATTTTCACTTGGTTTTGAATAGGAGATTGCCATTTCTTGGTGTATAGCAGCCTGCAGCTCATTAACGGTTCTTGGTTAATGGGCTTGATTCAATTCAGCGTGATGTTATGCCGAAGTTGAGGATTTCTTCTTGACCCACAGGAGCAGAAATCCAACAAAACTACTGGCGCGATGCGGTTTGCTGCCCTTAGCGCGCCAGAAACAGCATCGCGCCCTGCACTTAAGTCGGAGAATGCCGGTTCTCGCGACTAAACACCATGTTTAAGGAGTGAGAATCGGCATTCTTGGTGAAAACCGATTACGCACTGAATTGAATAGCTTCAGGAGCTCCTTCCCGCCGCTGTTCAATTCACCCTGAATTGAATCGAGGCCAATGTTTGTAGGCCTCAGTCGTCAGATGGCCCCATTGGCCATGTAGAGGCCTTTCATGAAGCTAATGAGGATTGTTTTCCACCCAGTAATGAAAATTCTGCTTGTTAGCGTAGCCAGACAATTGAAAGTGAGCTTCATCAGGAATTTGCAGCGATAGCCTAAGAAAAGACCCGCCAAGTGATGCAAAACTTTAGGAATCGACTACAGATGTGTATCACGAATGAGGGTCGCCATCTGGACGGAATCCTATTCAAAACCAACTGGAAATAAACTGCATTCCACGCACTTGTAGATTATGTACTAAAATTCTAAACAGCAATTATCTGTTTTGCAAAAGTAGACACGTTAGGTTTTATGTAGAAATGGGAACTTTTACATGTTTACCTAAAAGCTCTATCCATAACTTCTATGGTATCCGGTCATTAGGTCTACCGCTATTGGTTGGCATGCATCAGGTCTACATGGAAAAAGTCTGACATGAGTTTTTATCATTTTTTTTTCTTCATTTTTTGAACTTTTTCATACATTACGATCCATGTGGGCTACGATTGGAAATATTAACCTGCCCTTGCCCAAAGCACGGCGAGCCCTGCGAGGGGACACGGTGCACTAATTAGGGTACCCGGTCACTTTACGAAGAAAACGTCACCCAAAAAAATTCAGAAAACTCATGTCGACCCTTTTCCACGTCGAGCTACTTCAGGTGTCGACCCTATGATCCATTCTATATAAAGGCAATCTGTATTTTAGGATAAGAGCCTTTTATTTTTTTCCTTTAACACCGTTTCATGGGGGTCATTCCGACCCGCTCGCTGCAGATTGTCGCAGCGCAGCGATCGAGTCGGAACCGCGCATGCGCCGGCGCATGGCAGTCGTTGCTGCCTAGCGATCGGCTCTGAGACAGAGGCGGTCGCTGGGCGGGAGGGGGCTGAACAGGCGCGTTAAGCCGCCGTTTAGGAGGCGCGGTCCTGCCAACGCAGGCGTAGCCGGACCGTTGGGGGGGGGCGGGCTGCGGAGGCTGCGTGACGTCTCACGCAGCCGCGATTGGGTCGGAACCGCGCATGCGCCGCAGTGCGCCGGCACATGGCAGTCGTCGCTGCCTAGCGATCACCTCTGAGACAGAGGCGGTCGCTGGGCGGGAGGGGGCTGAAAGGCAGCGTGAAGCCGCCATTTAGGAGGCGCGTTCCGTCCAACGCAGATGTGGCTGGACCGTTGGGGGGGGGGGGGCGGCCCGCGGCGGCTGCGTGACGTCTCACGCAGCCGTTGCGGCCAGCGGCAAACATCTTCCAGCCAGCCGCAGAGTAACTGGCAGGGAGTTACTCCTGAAATACAAAAGGCGCGATGCTTTTGTATTTGTGCGGGGAAGGGGGGGCGGCACGGACATGCGGGTCGGACTAGCCCTGTGCTAGGCGTCCCCCCACATGTCAGGGGAGATGATCGTAGCTCAGCTACGATCAACTCGGAATGACCCCCTATATTTGTTTTTTAAATAAGGAATTTATGTGCAGAATGCGGCTTTAATTAAAACCATTCATTACTCCCCCTTATTGTGAATTTGTTTCCAATTCAACGGAATTATTTAGTGATATCCATTTGTAACAATTGTTTATTTTTTTTCCCCAGAGCACCTCGGAGCAGAGCTGAACGCTGGTGTTGCGCTGTTATCTAGACACCTCTCGCTGAATACACGATGAGCTGGTTATCTGTACAACACGTTCTGCTTGGCATTCCCCGAGGATAAGCGGAAGGACATCTGGTGAAGGCTGTCTGACCACTATCTCTGCAGTGTCCATGTCCGACCGCTACGTGACTCTGCCTGACAGGCAAAATCAATGCGGAGCATGGGGTACGACTGGGTGCTCCGCGGAAACGGGGGCACTGATGTATCCATAAATAGATGCACGCTGGTACGGACAGGGAAGGGCGCAGGCATTTACTGTATGTAAATCTGTTCATTTACAACTAGATAGGATATAATGGCGGTAGCAGCATAAACCAGATTCCAAGGCGGACTTCTCTGCAAATCTAATTTTCTATCCAGCCGATTTCCCACACTGATACAATCGTATAATGATGCCTTTCATCCGTCACCTTGCTGGCCATTCTCTCAGCCAGTTATCTGTCTCTTACCAGATGTCCTGTATCCATTCATCCCTTCATCACAATCCGCCTGCTTTCTCACATTCATCTCTATAGTTCTCAGCCCTCACACTTATCTGCCGAGCATGTCCTCCGGACCAGTTCCCATACCAACCATGGTTTTACTCATCACCTCCCCTTATTTATTTATTACCAGTTATTTATACAGCGCACATATTCCGCAGCGCTGTACAGAGAATATTTGGCCATTCACATCAGTCCCTGCCCCAGTGGAGCTTACACTCTATATTCCCTATCACATGTACGGGGGTCATTCCGAGTTGATCGCTCGCTAGCTACTTTTAGCAGCCGTAAAAACGCATAGTCGCCGCCCACAGGGGGGGGGGGGGGTGTATTTTAGCTTTGCAAATGTGCGGATGCATGTGCAGCCGAGCGGGACGAAAACGTTTATTTGCCGTTTCTGAGTAGCTCTGGACTTACTCAGCCCTTGCGATCACTTCAGTCTTTTTGGTCCCGGAATTGACGTCAGACACCCGCCCTGCAAACGCTTGGACATCCCTGCGTTTTTCCAAACACTCCCAGAAAACGGTCAGTTGACACCCACAAACGCCTTCTTCTTGTCAATCTCCTTGCGATCGGCTGTGCGAATGAATTCTTTGTTAAATCCATCGCCCAGCAACGATCCGCTTTGTACCTGTGCGATGCGCCTGCGCATTGCGGTGCATACGCATGCGCAGTAGTAACCTGTTTGCTGCGCTGCGAAAAACGTCAGCGAGCGATCAAGTCGGAATGACCCCCATACACGCACACACTTTCATGCTAGGGGCAATTGTGTTGGGATCCAATTACCCTAGCAGTATATTTTTGGAGTGTGGGAGTACCCGGAGAAAACCCACGCAAGTACGGGGAGAATATACAAACTCCACACAGTTAGGGCTATGGTGGGAATTTATCCCATGACCTCATTCCTACTAAGCAGTAATGCTAACCATTACACCATCCGTACTGCCTTCAGAACTGTAGTGTGTTGCTCCAGCAAAGACAGCCGTGATTCCTCTTATTTGTCCCATTCCAATATTATTCTCTATCACTGTCCTCGCTCTACACTATTTTCTGCTTCATGCCAGCGCTATAATCCATAACTGCCTGCTGACTGTACTCCTTTCCTCATGCCAGCCCTGTACCCGCTCCCCACCACCCACCCACTGCCTCTATTCTTCCTTACATCCTCATCCCATCTCCCTCACTGCCCTACTGGCATCTCTCCTTCATATCCTCATACCAACGCTGCACCCACTACCCACCACCACCACCACCACCACCCACCCATCACCTCTATTCTTCCTTACATCCTCATCCCATCTCCCTCACTGCCCTACTGGCATCTCTCCTTCATATACTCATACCAACGCTGCACCCACTACCCCCCACCACCACCACCACCACCCACCCACCACCTCTATTCTTCGTTACATCCTCATCCCATCTCCCTCACTGCCGTACTGGCATCTCTCCTTCATATCCTCATACCAAACCTGCACCCACTACCCACCACCCACCCACCGCCTCTATTCTTCCTTACATCCTCATCCCATCTCCCTCACTGTCCTACTGGCATCTCTCCTTCATATCCTCATACCAACCGTGCACCCACTACCCACCCACCGCCTCTATTCTTCCTTACATCCTCATCACATCTCCCTCACTGCCCTACTGACATCTCTCCTTCATATCCTCATACCAACCCTGCACCCACTACCCACCACCCACCGCCTCTATTCTTCCTTACATCCTCATCCCATCTCCCTCACTGCCCTACTGACATCTCTCCTTCATATCCTCATACCAACCCTGCACCCACTACCCACCACCACCACCACCCACCCACCGCCTCTATTCTTCCTTACATCCTCATCCCATCTCCCTCACTGCCCTACTGGCATCTCTCCTTCATATCCTCATACCAACCCTGCACCCACTACCCACCACCCACCCAATGCCTCTATTCTTCCTTACATCCTCATCCCATCTCCCTCACTGCCCTACTGGCATCTCTTCTTCATATCCTCATACCAACCCTGCACCCACTACCCACCACCCACCCACCGCCTCTATTCTTCCTTACATCCTCATCCCATCTCCCTCGCTGCCCTACTGGCATCTCTCCTTCATATCCTCATACCAACCCTGCACCCACTACCCCCCCCACCGCCTCTATTCTTCCTTACAGCCTCATCCCATCTCCCTCACTGCCCTACTGACATCTCTCCTTCATATCCTCACACCAACCCTGCACCCACTACCCACCGCCTCTATTCTTCCTTACATCCTCATCCCATCTCCCTCACTGCCCTACTGACATCTCTCCTTCATATCCTCACACCAACCCTGCACCCACTACCCACCACCACCCACTGCCTCTTTTCTTCCTTACATCCTCAACCCATCTCCCTCACTGCCCTACTGACATTCCTCTCCTTCATATCCTCACACCAACCCTGCACCCACTACCCACCCACCGCCTCTATTCTTCCTTACATCCTCATCCCATCTCCATCACTGCCTTACTGGCATCTCTCCTTCATATCCTCATACCAACCCTGCACCCACTACCCACCCACTGCCTCTATTCTTCCTTACATCCTCATCCCATCTCCCTCACTGCCCTACTGACATTTCATTGATTCACTTCCTCATGCTAAGTCTGTACCACCTAAGTACCTCCCCTGCTGGCCCTGTTCTTCCTCCTGCCTCTCCTATTCTCCCTCACTACAGCCCATCATGCTGGCCCTGATCTTCCTGCTGCTCCCCCTACTCTTCCTCACTACCTCCCCTGCTGGCCCTGTTCTTCCTCCTGCCTCTCCTATTCTCCCTCACTACACACGGTCACGCTGCAGTCTCCCAGTGACACTCTCCCTTACTATAAAGCTGGGTACACACGGGACGATCTAGCCAACTATTTTGTCTAGATAGTTCGTTGAACGATAATATTGCTCCGTGTGTACAGGCTAGATCGTTCACTAGGCGCGGGTAAACAACAAAATCGTTGATAGACTGTGCTGCAAGGTCAATTTTGGCTTAGATCGTTCATGATCGTTCACTGTCCACACAGCGTACTGTATATGAACGATTTTGGCAGAGATTATGTCATCTAGCCACTAAGAGAATATTTACATTTGGAGCCAAAAACCATCTTGGCAAGATCTTTGAAAGACTGAAAGATTTGGCTAGATCTATCCATGTGTACATTCTAGATCACCGAGTCAGGAGCAGGGAGCTGAAAGTGACAGATTTTATCTTTCGGTGTGTACCCAGCTTGAAGGTGGGTACACACCGCTCTGCTAATGCACGCCGACTCTCCTGTCTTCTGATTACTTCCTCCCACTCCTATCTCCAAGATTTTTCACGTGCTGCTCCCTTTCTCTGGAATTCTTTACCTCTCCCCCTCAGACTCTCCACCTCTCTACAAAACTTCAAACGGGCTCTTAAGACCCATTTCTTTACCAAACCTAGCCAAATCTCAACCTAACCCTCTGTTCCATCCTCTCTATGTACCCCATCTGTGTCACCCCTGTCTGTCTACCCCTCCCCTTAGAATGTAAGCTCTCACGAGCAAGGCCCTCTTCCCTCATGTGCTTATACTTTTCTTACTTTAATAATCCTCAACTGCCCAGATCCCGCAGTTTTTTGGCCACCTGGAACTTATCTCTATGTTTACTGGTGTAGTTATGCTTAGTTGCCCTGTACTTGTCCTATATTGTCTTCAACTGTAAGTCACTGTTTTCCTGTTTTGATTATGTGCTTATGTACTCTGTAATTGGGCGCTGCGGAACCCTTGTGGCGCCATATAAATAAAGGATAATAATAATAATAATACACACTGAGCGCTTTTCCCCCCTGCCCAGCGATGTCAGCGGGTGTGAGCGGCTTTCCATAGCAGGACGCTATGAAAAGCCGCTCACCCCGCTGTTTATCTACTGGTAATACCAGCAGATGAACGGCGGCCGCCAGCGATGAAGCGGGAGCGCGCATCAGCGCTCATCCCCGGGGCATACACACTGGGCGGCTTTGAGCTGAAACACCAAAAGTGACCTGCTCTCAGCTCAAAATCACACAGTGTGTATGGGCCCTAACTCTACAGAATCAGTAACACTCTCCCTCACTGTCACTCTGCAGTCTCAGTAACACTCTCCCTCACTGTCACTCTGCAGTCTCCCAGTGACACTCTCCCTCACTGTCACTCTGCAGTCTCAGTAACACTCTCCCACACTGTCACTCTGCAGTCTCAGTAACACTCTCCCTCACTGTCACTCTGCAGTCTCAGTAACACTCTCCCACACTGTCACTCTGCAGTCTCAGTAACACTCTCCCACACTGTCACTCTGCAGTCTCAGTAACACTCTCCCTCACTGTCACTCTGCAGTCTCAGTAACACTCTCCCTCACTGTCACTCTGCAGTCTCCCAGTGACACTCTCCCTCACTGTCACTCTGCAGTCTCAGTAACACTCTCCCACACTGTCACTCTGCAGTCTCAGTAACACTCTCCCTCACTGTCACTCTGCAGTCTCAGTAACACTCTCCCACACTGTCACTCTGCAGTCTCAGTAACACTCTCCCTCACTGTCACTCTGCAGTCTCAGTAACACTCTCCCACACTGTCACTCTGCAGTCTCAGTAACACTCTCCCACACTGTCACTCTGCAGTCTCAGTAACACTCTCCCTCACTGTCACTCTGCAGTCTCAGTAACACTCTCCCTCACTGTCACTCTGCAGTCTCAGTAACACTCTCCCTCACTGTCACTCTGCAGTCTCAGTAACACTCTCCCACACTGTCACTCTGCAGTCTCTCAGTAACACTCTCCATCACTGTCACTCTGCAGTCTCTCAATAACACTCTCCCTCACTGTCACTCTGCAGTCTCTCAGTAACTCTCCCTCACTGTCACTCTGCAGTCTCTCAGTAACACTCTCCCTCACTGTCACTCTGCAGTCTCTCAGTAACACTCTCCCTCACTGTCACTCTGCAGTCTCAGTAACACTCTCCCTCACTGTCACTCTGCAGTCTCTCAGTAACACTCTCCCTCACTGTCACTCTGCAGTCTCTCAGTAACACTCTCCCTCACTGTCACTCTGCAGTCTCTCAGTAACACTCTCCATCACTGTCACTCTGCAGTCTCTCAATAACACTCTCCCTCACTGTCACTCTGCAGTCTCTCAGTAACACTCTCCCTCACTGTCACTCTGCAGTCTCTCAGTAACACTCTCCCTCACTGTCACTCTGCAGTCTCTCAGTAACACTCTCCCTCACTGTCACTCTGCAGTCTCTCAGTAACACTCTCCCTCACTGTCACTCTGCAGTCTCCCAGTGACACTCTCCCTCACTGTCACTCTGCAGTCTCTCAGTAACACTCTCCCTCACTGTCACTCTGCAGTCTCTCAGTAACACTCTCCCTTATTATCACTCTGCAGTCTCCCAGTGACATTCACCCTCACTGTCACTCTGCAGTCTCTCATTGACACTCTCTAATCACTCTGCAGTCTCTTACTGTCACTCTGCAGTCTCCCAGTGACATTCTTCCTCACTATCACTCTGCAGTCTCCCAGTGACACTCTCCCTCACTGTCACTCTGCAGTCTCCCAGTGACACTCTCCCTCACTGTCACTCTGCAGTCTCCCAGTGACACTCTCCCTCACTGTCACTCTGCAGTCTCCCAGTGACACTCTCCCTCACTGTCACTCTGCAGTCTCCCAGTGACACTCTCCCTCACTGTCACTCTGCAGTCTCCCAGTGGCACTCTCCCTATCACTCTGTAGTCTCTCAGTGACACTCTCCCTCACTATCACTCTGCAGTCTCCCAGTGACATTCTTCCTCACTGTCACCCTGCAGTTTCTCAGTACAGTGACATTTGCAGTCTCTCAGTGACACTCTCCCTCACTGTCACTCTGCAGTCTCTCAGTACAGAGACACTCTCCCTCACTATCACTCTGCAGTCTCTCAGTACAGAGACACTCTCCCTCACTGTCCCTGTGCAGTCTCTCAGTAAAGTGACACTCTGCAGTCTCTCAGTAAACACTCTCACTGTCACCCTGCAGTTTCTCAGGACAGTTACATCTGCAGTCTCTCAGTGACACTCTCCCTCACTGTCACTCTGCAGTCTCCCAGTGACACTCTCCCTCACTGTCACTCTGCAGTCTCCCAGTGACACTCTCCCTCACTGTCACTCTGCAGTCTCCCAGTGACACTCTCCCTCACTGTCACTCTGCAGTCTCCTCCCTTACTGTCACTCTGCAGTCTCCCAGTGACACTCTCCCTCACTATCACTCTGCAGTCTCCCAGTGGCACTCTCCCTATCACTCTGTAGTCTCTCAGTGACACTCTCCCTCACTGTCACTCTGCAGTCTCTCAGGACAGTGACATCTGCAGTCTCAGTGACACTCTCCCTCTGCAGTCTCTCAGGACAGTGACATCTGCAGTCTCTCAGTGACACTTGCCTCTCTCACCTGTGTCCTCTCTGTCACGTGTCCCCGGCAGCACTCTGCACCATGCAGTCAGTCTCAGTGCACTGCATTCTGTGTCCTCCGGAAACGTCACACGCATCTTTCAGTACCTCCTGTAAGACTGGCCGAGCCGTTACCATGACAACCCACACTCCCCGTCACCTTCCAAATGGTTACATAATTCACATTTCAGGCTGCAGTGCAGGCAGCCACATACAGTGTACATTCACAGGGTCTCTGGGAGCAATTATCTCTATTTCCAACAGTCTATTCCCTGTGTGTGTGACACACATGTTTCCTGTGGTAGCCTGAGTATAAATCAGTGGCTCAGCCAGGCCAGAGACATTGGGTTAAAATTACATTTACTAAGATAGTTCTATTTAAGATGGGATGTTGCCCATAGCAACCAAACAGATTCTACTTCTCATTTATCTAGAACCTTCTAACAGATAATACCTGGAGTCTGATCGGTTGCTATGGGCAACATCCCATGGTAAATAGACCTGAGTAAATTTACCCCATTGTGAGGATTTATTCGTAGATTGATTGCATACCCTCTAACGTGACCCATTCTATTAGGTACAAAGGGGTAGATATGAAACCAGGCGATATGGGGAAAAAGCGGCACATTATATGCGCTGATGCCGCTTCTGCCCCATGTAAGACAGCAGTAATTACGGGGCAAATGCCAGGGGCGCTATGTGCCTCCATCCTTATCAGCTCTGCTATCCACAAGATGCACCGTTACGCCGCGCAATGTATGAACGGTTTCAACAGCTGCAGGTGTCGTTACCCCATCATCACCACAGCAGGAACAGCGCTGTCCCTGGCTGCTGCGTCTGCCGGGCTCCGGGCTGCATGTGAGATCTGGCAAGGCTTGCAGAATGTCACACATGTGCACTGGAGCCGGCCGGTAGGGTAGACACAGCGCATTAGCAGACCCTCCAACATGATCCACCCCACTAGGTACAAAATACTCTGTTCCTGGACTTCCCTCTTAATTTATGATTTCCATCACCTGTGTTGAACTATTTACTTGATAAGAAAGCTGTTTCTTCACAGGTGATCAATAATAAATTAAGAGGGAAGTCCAGAAACAGAGCATTTTGTACCTAGTGGGGCGGGTCATGTTGGAGGGTATGCATTAGCACTAGGCTGATGCACTGTGACCTCTGACAGAAATGGCCGGAGTCTCATCCTCCTCAGTTTCCCCTACCGACCACTAAAGACTTTGCCGTACCTCCCCCTAATATCATACCCCTCCACCTACATTTTCAAGTTTTTGGGCAGGGTCTTCAATAATATACCATATATAGGCCCTCATTCCGAGTTGATCGCTCGCTACCTACTTTTTGCAGCCGAGCAAACGCATAGTTGCCGCCCACAGAGGAGTGTATTTTCGCTTTGCAAGTGTGCGAACGCCTGTGCAGCCGAGCGGGACGAAAACATTTTGTGCAGTTTCTGAGTAGCTCTGGACTTCTCAGCCGCTGCGATCACTTCTGTCTTTTTGGTCCTGGAATTGACGTCAGACACCCGCCCTGCAAACGCTTGGACACGCCTGCGTTTTTCCAACCACTCCCAGAAAACGGTCAGTTGCCACCCACAATCGCCCTCTTCCTGTAAATCTCCTTGCGATCGGCTGTGCGAATGGATTCTTTGTTAAATCCATCGCCCAGCAACGATTCGCTTTGTACCTGTACGACACGCGCGGGCATTGCAGTGCATACGCATGCGCAGTAGTAACCTGTTCGCTGCGCTGCGAAAAACGTCAGCGAGCGATCAACTCGGAATGACCCCCACAGCACGGATAACCAAGTTATAAGAAAACATTATTATATGGAGGATGGGGCGCTCGGAACACTAGTTATGCTTGGGAGAACTAGTAACCCAGGCAGCAGATACATGTGTACAGCGCCGTCCCCAGGTCATATGGAGCCCAGCACAAATAAAAAAGGCTACGTTTCAGGCTGCAGTGGGCCCCAAAGGCAGATCAGGCCTCCCATGCCCCCTAAGCCTGTGCATGAGGGACACACTGAGTCAGTAGTCTGACATGCCTTTATTATGCAAATCAGTGATGTCACAGTGGCCAGTGACATCATAACACAGGACAGCAGTTGAGGCTCGCACATAGTATCATTTCTCTGACGTCCTAAGTGGATGCTGGGGACTCCGTCAGGACCATGGGGAATAGCGGCTCCGCAGGAGACAGGGCACAAAAGTAAAAGCTTTAGGATCAGGTGGTGTGCACTGGCTCCTCCCCCTATGACCCTCCTCCAAGCCTCAGTTAGGTTTTTGTGCCCGTCCGAGCAGGGTGCAATCTAGGTGGCTCTCCTAAAGAGCTGCTTAGAAAAAGTTTTTAGGTTTTTTATTTTCAGTGAGTCCTGCTGGCAACAGGCTCACTGCATCGAGGGACTTAGGGGAGAGAAGTGAACTCACCTGCGTGCAGGATGGATTGGCTTCTTAGGCTACTGGACACCATTAGCTCCAGAGGGAGTCGGAACACAGGTCTCACCCTGGGGTTCGTCCCGGAGCCGCGCCGCCGACCCCCCTTGCAGATGCCGAAGATGGAAGAGGTCCAGAAGCAGGCGGCAGAAGACTTTTCAGTCTTCCTGAGGTAGCGCACAGCACTGCAGCTGTGCGCCATTGTTGTCAGCACACTTCACACAGCAGTCACGGAGGGTGCAGTGCGCTGGGGGGGCGCCCTGGGCAGCAATGTATAATACCTTTTTTATGGCTAAAAATACATCACATATAGCCCCTGGGGGCTATATGGATGTATTTAACCCCTGCCAGGTCTCAGAAAAACGGGAGAAGAAGCCCGCCGAAAAGGGGGCGGGGCCTATTCTCCTCAGCACACAGCGCCATTTTCCCTCACAGAAATGCTGGTGGGAAGGCTCCCAGGCTCTCCCCTGCACTGCACTACAGAAACAGGGTTAAAACAGAGAGGGGGGGCACTGATTTGGCGATATGATTACATATATTAAAATGCTATAAGGGAAAAGCACTTATATAAAGGTTGTCCCTGTATAATTATAGCGTTTTTGGTGTGTGCTGGCAAACTCTCCCTCTGTCTCCCCAAAGGGCTAGTGGGTCCTGTCCTCTATCAGAGCATTCCCTGTGTGTGTGCTGTGTGTCGGTACGTGTGTGTCGACATGTATGAGGACGATGTTGGTGAGGAGGCGGAGCAATTGCCTGAAATGGTGATGTCACTCTCTAGGGAGTCGACACCGGAATGGATGGCTTAATTAAGGAATTACGTGATAATGTCAACACGCTGCAAGGTCGGTTGACGACATGAGACGGCCGGCAAACAAATTAGTACCTGTCCAGGCGTCTCAAACACCGTCAGGGGCTGTAAAACGCTCATTTACCTCAGTCGGTCGACACAGACACAGACACGGACACTGACTCCAGTGTCGACGGTGAAGAAACAAACGTATTTTCCTTTAGGGCCACACGTTACATGTTAAGGGCAATGAAGGAGGTGTTACATATTTCTGATACTACAAGTACCACAAAGATGGGTATTATGTGGGGTGTGAAAAAACTACCTGTAGTTTTTCCTGAATCAGATAAATTAAATGAAGTGTGTGATGATGAGTGGGTTTCCCCCGATAGAAAATTATTGGCGGTATACCCTTTCCCGCCAGAAACACCCTTTAGGGTGGATAAGGCGCTCACACGCTTATCAAAACAAGTGGCGGTACCGTCTCCAGATAGGGCCGCCCAGTGGCGTAAGTTTGTCCCAGTTGGCCGGAGGCAAGAAAAATATTGGTGCCCCCCCACCCCCCATATATCATCCTTAAACCAATAAGATGCCATTTTGAGATCCGAGTAAAACCAAACCCGCTCATCTCTAATTCTAACTATATGAAGGTACTACAAAACCCGTTGCAACCATGCAGATCTATGTAGTGGTCCAACCACACACTACATAGATCTGCTCAGTCACTCACAATGCTGATTATTTCTCCGACAATTAATTTGCAAGTGTCATATCCAGGATTAGAACCCACAACCTTTTACACTGGTAGCATGCACCTTACTGATGGAGATATCTGCTCTTGCATAGGAAGCATGAGAATTCTAACTATATGAAGTTACTTGTAATTGTCAGAGAAATAACTTCATATAGTTAGAATTCTCCTGTTTCCTTTTTAGGAGCAAATAGCTTCATCAGTAAGGTGTCTGCTTCCAGTGTATCTATAATAAAGAGGGTGTGATTTGTATGGTGTAAGGCTGCTGTCAATTAACTTAATTGATTAATGTCGCTGAACACACGGAACAGGAGGAGAGGTGCCCCCCTTCAAAGCAGGAGCCCGGCGGCAGGTGACTCCATTGCCTCCCAGAGTTCTGCCTCTGGGGCCGCCCTCAAGGAGCCAGCTGAGAGGCTGGAAAATATCCTAAAAAGGTATATACACACATACTGGTGTTATACTGCGACCAGCGATCGCCTCAACCTGGATGTGCAGCGCTGGGGTGGCTTGGTCGGATTTCCTGACTGAAAATATTGATACCCTTGACAGGGACAGTATTTTATTGACTATAGAGCATTTAAAGGATGCTTTTCTATATATGCGAGATGCACAGAGGGATATTTGCACTCTGGCATCAAGAGTAAGTGCGATGTCCATATCTGCCAGAAGATGTTTATGGACACGACAGTGGTCAGGTGATGCAGATTCCAAACGGCACATGGAAGTATTGCCGTATAAAGGGGAGGAGTTATTTGGGGTCGGTCCTTCGGACCTGGTGGCCACGGCAACAGCTGGAAAATCCACCTTTTTTACCCCAAGTCACATCTCAGCAGAAAAAGACACCGTCTTTTCAGCCTCAGTCCTTTCGTCCCCATAAGGGCAAGCGGGCAAAAGGCCAGTCATATCTGCCCAGGGATAGAGGAAAGGGAAGAAGACTGCAGCAGGCAGCCCATTCCCAGGAACAGAGCCCTCCACCGCTTCTACTAAGTCCTCAGCATGACGCTGGGGCCGTACAAGCGGACTCAGGTGCGGTGGGGGGTCGTCTCAAGAGTTTCAGCGCGTAGTGGGCTCACTCGCAAGTGGACCCCTGGATCCTACAAGTAGTATCCCAGGGGTACAGATTGGAAATTCGAGACGTCTCCCCCTCGCAGGTTCCTGATGTCTGTTTTACCAACGTCTTCCTCCGACAGGGAGGCAGTATTGGAAACAATTCACAAGCTGTATTCCCAGCAGGTGATAATCAAAGTACCCCTCCTACAACAAGGAAAGGGGTATTATTCCACACTATATTGTGGTACTGAAGCCGGACGGCTCGGTGAGACCTATTCTAAATGGATAATCTTTGAACACTTACATACAAAGGTTCAAATCAAGATGGAGTCACTCAGAGCAGTGATAGCGAACCAATAGGGTGTCCCTGGACATCAAGGTTGCTTACCTCCATGTCCCAAATTGCCCTTCTCACCAAGGGTACCTCAGGTTCGTGGGACGGAACTGTCACTATCAGTTTCAGACGCTGCCGTTTGGATTGTCCACGGCACCCCGGGTCTTTACCAAAGTAATGGCCGAAATGATGATTCTTCTTCAAAGAAAAGGCGTCTTAATTATCCCTTACTTGGACGATCTCCTGATAAGGGCAGGGTCCAGAGAACAGTTGGAAGTCGGAGTAGCACTATCTCAAGTAGTTCTACGACAGCACGGGTGGATTTTAAATATCCAAAATCGCAGCCGTTTCCGACGACACGTCTGCTGTGCCTAGGGATGGTTCTGGACACAGTCCAGAAAAAGGTGTTTCTCCCGGAGGAGAAAGCCAGGGAGTTATCCGAGCTAGTCAGGAACCTCCTAAAACCAGGAAAAGTGTCAGTGCATCATTGCACAAGAGTCCTGGGAAAAATGGTGGCTTATTACGAAGCGATTCCATTCGGCAGATTCCACGCAAGAACCTTTCAGTGGGATCTGCTGGACAAATGGTCCGGATCGCATCTTCAGATGCATCAGCGGATAACCCTATCTCCAAGGACAAGGGTGTCTCTCCTGTGGTGGTTACAGAGTGCTCATCTTCTAGAGGGCCGCAGATTCGGCATTCAGGATTGGATGCTGGTGACCACGGAGGCCAGCCTGAGAGGCTGGGGAGCAGTCACACAAGGAAAAATTTCCAGGGAGTGTGATCAAGTCTGGAGACTTTTCTCCACATAAATATAATGGAGCTAAGGGCAATTTACAATGCTCTAAGCTTAGTAAGACCTCTGCTTCAAGGTCAGCCGGTATTGATCCAGTGGGACAACAACACGGCAGTCGCCCACGTAAACAGACAGGGCGGCACAAGAAGCAGGAGGGCAATGGCAGAAACTGCAAGGATTTTTCGCTGGGCGGAAAATCATGTGATAGCACTGTCAGCAGTGTTCATTCCGGGAGTGGACAACTGGGAAGCAGACTTCCTCAGCACAACCTCCACCCGGGAGAGTGGGGACTTCATCGGGAAGTCTTCCACATGATTGTGAACCGTTGGGAAAGACCAAAGGTGGACATGATGGCGTCCCGCCTGAACAAAAAACTGGACAAGTATTGCGCCAGGTCAAAAGACCCTCAGGCAATAGCTGTGGACGTTCTGGTAACACCGTGGGTGTACCAGTCGGTGTATGTCTTACCTCCTCTGCTTCTCATACCCAAGGTATTGAGAATTATAAGACGTAGAGGAGTAAGAACTATACTCGTGGCTCCGGATTGGCCAAGAAGGACTTGGTACCCGGAACTTCAAGAGATGCTCACAGAGGACTCATGGCCTCTGCCGCTAAGAAGGGACTTGTTTCAGCAAGTACCATGTCTGTTCCAAGACTTACCGCGGCTGCGTTTGACGGCATGGCGGTTGAACGCCGGATCCTAAGGGAAAAAGGCATTCCGGAAGAGGTCATTCCTACCCTGGTCAAAGCCAGGAAGGAGGTGACCGCACAACATTATCACCACATGTGGCGAAAATATGTTGCGTGGTGTGAGGCCAGGAAGGCCCCACGAAGAAATTTCAACTCGGTCGTTTCCTGCATTCCTGCAAACAGGAGTGTCTATGGGCCTCAAATTGGGGTCCATTAAGGTTCCAATTTCGGCCCTGTCGATTTTCTTCCAAAAAAGAATTGGCTTCAGTTCCTGAAGTCCAGAAGTTTGTCAAGGGAGTGCTGCATATACAACCCCCTTTTGTGCCTCCAGTGGCACTGTGGGATCTCAACGTAGTTCTGGGATTCCTCAAATCACATTGGTTTAAACCGCTCAAATCTGTGGATTTGAAATATTTCACAGGGAAAGTGACCATGCGGTTGGCCCTGGCCTCGGCCAGGCGAGTGTCAGAATTGGCGGCGTTTGTCTCACAAAAGCCCATATCTGATTGTCCATTCGGACAGGGCAGAGCTGCGGACTCGTCCCCAGTTTCTCCCTAAGGTGGTGTCAGTGTTTCACCTGAACCAGCTTATTGTGGTACCTGCGGCTACTAGGGACTTGGAGGACTCCAAGTTGCTAGATGTTGTCAGGGCCCTGAAAATATAGTTTCCAGGACGACTGGAGTCAGGAAAACTGACTTGCTGTTATCCTGTATGCACCCAACAAACTGGGTGCTCTTGCTTCTAAGCAGACGATTGCTAGTTGGATGTGTAGTACAATTCAGCTTGCACACTCTGTGGCAGGCCTGCCACAGCCAAAATATGTAAATGCCCATTTCACAAGGAAGGTGGGCTCATCTTGGGCGGCTGCCCGAGGGCTCTCGGCTTTACAACTTTGCCGAGCTGATACTTGGTCAGGGGCACACCCTGACTGAGGAGGACCTGGAGTTCTCTCATTCGGTGCTGCAGAGTCATCCGCACTCTCCCGCCCGTTTGGGAGCTTTGGTATAATCCCCATGGTCCTGACGGAGTCCCCAGCATCCACTTAGGACGTCAGAGAAAATAAGAATTTACTTACCGATAATTCTATTTCTCGTAGTCCGTAGTGGATGCTGGGCGCCCATCCCAAGTGCGGATTGTCTGCAATACTTGTACATAGTTATTGTTACAAAAATCGGGTTATTATTGTTGTGAGCCATCTTTTCAGAGGCTCCGCTGTTATCATGCTGTTACCTGGGTTCAGATCACAGGTTGTACAGTGTGATTGGTGTGGCTGGTATGAGTCTTACCCGGGATTCAAAATCCTTCCTTATTGTGTACGCTCGTCCGGGCACAGTATCCTAACTGAGGCTTGGAGGAGGGTCATAGGGGGAGGAGCCAGTGCACACCACCTGATCCTAAAGCTTTTACTTTTGTGCCCTGTCTCCTGCGGAGCCGCTATTCCCCATGGTCCTGACGGAGTCCCCAGCATCCACTACGGACTACGAGAAATAGAATTATCGGTAAGTAAATTCTTATTTTTACACCTGGAGAAGCATCGATGGTCTGACTTACTCTCCTAGGTAAGTAAGTGGGTGTCATTTGTTTCCTTATTAGAAATGTTATATTTATGATCAGATTTACAGTTAAGCATGTGTCTGTAATTACCTGGAACCACAAACATATCTCATTCTTTCACTAAATACATAAATATTGTGACTAATAGCACCAGAATTCATCAAATCCAAATTTTTATATTTTTTTGGTGTAGTTTTCTTCAGAAAGTGACCGGGAACCCCAATTAGTGCACCGTGTCCGCTCGCATGAATCGATTCGCTCGCCATGCTTCTGGCAAGGTGCCTCGCACCGCTACCACTGCGCTCAGCACAGATTACTATTCCCAATCATTGTCCACGTGGATCTGAAAGTATGAAAAAGTAAAAAAAAAAAAATGTGAAAAACTCATGTCGACCATGTCATGTGCCGACCTTTGCCACGTCGACCTAGTGACCATGTCGACCTAATGCATGTTGACCAATAGTGGTCGACCTAATGAGTGTCCAATGCAGCATGCGCCCGCACTTTCTGTGGGGGGGGGGGGCGCAGAAAATGTGATTGCCTCAATCAGGCAGAGGCAGTCGCTGGGCGCGGGTGGGGCGGCAGCAACGTGGGTGGGGGACAGCGACGCTCCATTTCCAGGGCGGAGACAGAGGGTTATGGGGCGGAGTGGCGCAAATGAGGGCGTGGCGGGGGAGTGATCGTGGCAGCTGCGTGATGTCACACGCAGCCACCGCGATGGGGAACATGGCGGCAGCAGGAGGCATCACTAATTTCTACGATGAAGCAGAAATTGTGCTGCGATCGCAATTTCTGCTTCATCAAGGGGCGGGGGGCACCGGTCAGCATGCTGGGCGGCCTTGCCCTGCGATGTGCGGCGATGCTTTTGTACTTGTGGAGTAACTCCCGGCCAGCGCAGCTCCTGCGGCTTGCTTGGAGTTGATCATTACTGCCCCTGGTCGCAGCGGCTGTGTGTGACGTCACGCAGCCGTTGCGGCCCGCCCCCCGCACGGTCCGGCCACGCCTGCATTGGCCGAACTGCGCCCCCATAATGGCGGGCAAACGCCGCCGTGCCGCTCTCTCCCGCCTGTCAATCAGGCAGAGGCGATCGCTGGGAAACGACGGCCTTCGGCCGTCCGGCATGCGCCGGCGCATGCGCAGTTACGACCCGATCGCTGCGCTGCGATAAACTGCAGTGAGCGATGGGGTCGGAATGACCCCCAAAGTGAGGCTGTATACCACACTTACTCTACCTCAAGACTGGCTAATTTTAGTTGCAGCTCTAGCATACAAAAATCTGCCAATCCAGGGTGAGATTGGGCCCACTGATTTGTAGCCATGCCCTCTATCGCTGGAGGGTGGCGACAATTGTTAGCAGTTCAGCTGCTTGCTGGGTAGTCATCATGGCTGAGGACTGACCCTGCGGCGGCCATTACACAGACCTCTGACCCGTGAAGATCAGCAGCAGAGCAGCCTCATGGGAGTGACGTATTGTTAGGCTATACTGGGAGATGTATCATGCCTTGGAGAGATATAAAGTCAGAAAGATAAAGTAGCGGCTAATCAGCTCCTGTCATTTTTTAAACACAATCTGTGACATGACAGGAGCTGATTAGCTGGTACTTCTCCCCCTATATCTGCTCTATTGGAAGACTGAGGCTTCTTCTGAGGACATTGGGGCTAATTCAGACCTTTTGATTTGTGCAGCGCTGCGATCAGATGGTCGCCGCCGACAGGGGTAGTATGTTTTAGCTGTGCAAGTGTGTGAACGCATGTGTAGCAGAGCTGTACAAACTGATTTTGTGCAGTCTCTGCGCAGCCCTGGACTTACTCAGCCGCTGCCATCACATCAGCCTGTCCGGGACCGGAATTGACTTCAGGAACCCTCCCTGCAAACGCTTGGACATGCCCGCGTTTTCCCAAACACTCCCTTGACACCCACAAACGCCCTCTTCCTGTCAATCTCCTTGCGTTCGCCCGTGTGAATGGATCCTTCGCACTAACCCATCGCTGAGCGGCGATCCGCTTTGTACCCGTGCGACGCGCCTGTGCATACGCATGCGCAGTTTGTGTCTGATTGCCCGCTGTGTGAAAACGCACAGCAGCGGTCAGGTCTGAATTACCTCCATTGTACACGGATGGACTGAGAGCTCCTCTCCTGTGCTACCTACAGGTCAGGTCAGTCTTTTGAGGGGGTCTGGGACAAAATGCGTGTTTTATTTTTTATGTGGGGACCATTGTGTTTTTTTGTTTTACTGTGGGGGCCATTGTGTTTGTTTATTTTTCTGTGGGGGCCATTGTGTTTGTTTGTTTGTTTGTTTGTTTGTTTTACTGTGGGGGCCATTGTGTTTGTTTGTTTTACTGTGGGGACCATTGTGTTTGTTTGTTTGTTTTTTTACTGTGGGTGCCATTGTGTTTGTTTGTTTGTTTGTTTGTTTGTTTGTTTGTTTGTTTGTTTTACTGTGGGGCCATTGTGTTTGTTTTTTCCCCACATGGGACTGATGATGTGCCTTGGCAATTGTAAAGTCATGTTCGGTGCGCCGGTATGCTGGGCGCCGGGATCCTGAGCGCTGGCAAACCGTAGTAGACCCGTAATAACAGCTATTAAGTATTTAGCAATGTGTCTTCAAAAAATGTGTTTCAATTAAAAGTAGTAACAAAACACATAACAATCAGACATCGTAAAGACAAAGTAGCATTTCTTAAAAGCGCATCTTAGGGCCTAATACAGATCTGAACACAGCAGCAAATGTGTTAGCTAATGGGCAAAACCATGGCTCTCATTCCGAGTTGTTCGCTCGCAAGCGGATTTTAGCAGATTTGCTCATGCTAAGCCGCCGCCTACTGGGAGTGAATCTTAGCATCTTAAAATTGCGACCGATGTATTCGCAATATTGCAATTACACACCTCGTAGCAGTTTCTGAGTAGCTCCAGACTTACTCGGCATCTGCGATCAGTTCAGTGCTTATCGTTCCTGGTTTGACGTCACAAACACACCCAGCGTTCGCCCAGACACTCCTCCGTTCCTCCGGCCACTCCTGCGTTTTTTCCGGAAACGGTAGCGTTTTTTCCCACACGCCCATAAAACGGCCTGTTTCCGCCCAGTAACACCCATTTCCTGTCAATCACATTACGATCGCCAGAACGATGAAAAAGCCGTGAGTAAAATTCCTAACTACATAGCAAATTTACTTGGCACAGTCGCAGTGCGGACATTGCGCATGAGCATTAAGCGGAAAATCGCAGCGATGCGAAGATTTTTACCGAGCGAACAACTCGGAATGAGGGCCCATGTGCACTGCAGGTGGGGCAGATATAACATGTGCAGAGAGAGTTAGATTTGAGTGGGTTATTTTGTTTCTGTGCAGGGTAAATACTGGCCATCTGCGTCAGAGTTGACATCATTCCAATACCTGGGTCGACATGAGTTTTTCGGCGTGCCGTAAGTTGAATAAGGTTGAAAATCACTAGTTTGCATCTAACGTGGCTCACAAGACCATGCAATGCAGTTCCCAAACTCAGCCCTTAAAGCACAACAGTCCAGGATTTAAGGATATCCATGCAGGAGCACAGCTGACTTAAGGGCAGATTTACTAAGCCTTAGGGATGGATTCAAATACATGCATGGTTGGTGTGAGTTTTATCGCTGTCTCTATTGGGGGGGGGGCTATATTAATGTGTGTGGAGGGGTGTGTTAATATTATCTGTATAATATGTGGGTCACTGCGATGTTCTCTTTATTATATTGCAGTTACTGTATTGCATGGCTGTCACTACAATTCCTGTGGCAGTCACTACATTGCTTTCTGTATTATATGGCAGCCACTATGTGGCTCTCTGCATTAAATGGCAATCACTGTGTGACTCTCTGCATTATATGCCAGCCACCATGTGTTACCCTGAATTATATGGCGATCACTGCAATACTCTCTGTATTATATGGCAGCCACAGTGTGGCTTTCTGCATTATTTCGCAGTAACTGCAATGCTTTTTGCAATATATAGCAGTCACTGTGACACTCTCTGTATTATATGGTGGTCACTGTGTGTCTCTCTGCATTATATGGTGGTCACTTTGATGTTCTCTGTATTATATAGCGGTTCTGTGTAGCTCTCTGCATTATAGAGTGGTCACTGCAATGTTCACTGTATTCTACAGTGGTCACTGCATTGCTCTCTGTATGATATGGCAGTCACTGTAAGGCTTTTGTCATGAGCCGCCGCTGTGGCTCATTCCTGTCTGTGTAACTGCAGCCTGTCTCCTGTATGTGTAGCCTGTGCAGTCTCACCTGTCAGATAATTAGGCCATTACCTTGTGTCTGGTTTACTGCAGCCTGTTCCTGCTCTTGTGAGAACCTGTCAGCTTGTGTGAGAACCTGACAGCCTGTGAAATACCTGTGATTCTGAGACCCTGCCTGACTGATTTCCTGATCTGATCCGGCTAGCCTTGAATTCCAGTTTTGGTGTGGAATTTCCACACAGGCACTGTCTTGCCAACATTTCTTTATTGTGTCCACCTTGTGCATTGTTGCATTTACAAATCATTTGTATTTACAGTCTCGTTCATAACACCCTGTGCATTGTTGCATGTACATAGTGATTGTGTTAATATTATATTCCAACCTGTGCGTTGTTGCACTCACATGCACTCCTTATTTATTCCTCAATGTGTGCCTTAGCATAGTAGTAAGGTTGTGTTTGGCGAACGTCTCACGGCATTAACCACATGCCCAGCCTCCAATAGTCGCCTTGTCCATACGTAAGACCTGAGGGCATCTGATTACGGGGTGGACCTAATTCACCCTAGAAAGGTGGCTGGTATAGGAGAAGCCTAGGATTGCAGGAGGCCAGAAGACTGCTGGGCAGTGGGTAATTGCGTGAGCATCACAAGGCACCGCCTATAAACCTACAGAACTGAGTGGAAGCATAACAGCTCTGCATTACATGGCAGTCACTGTGTGGCACTCTGCATTATATGGTGTTATATGGCAGTCACTGTGTTGCTCACTGTATTCTACAGCTGTCACTGCATTGCGCTCTGTATTATATGGCAGTCAATGTAAGGCTCTCAGCATTACATGGCAGTCACTGTGTGGCACTCTGCATTATATGGTGGTTACTGCTATGCTCTCTGTATTATATGGTGGTCACTGCGTGGCTCTCTGCATTATATTGTGGTCACTATGTGGCTTTCTGCATTATATGGTGGTCACTGCAATTACTCACTGTATTGTATGGCAGTCACTATATTGCTCACTGTATTATTTGGTGGTCACTATAATACTCTCTGTGTATATAGCGGTCACTGCATTGCTCTCTCTATTATATGACAGTCACTGTGTGACACTGCATTATATGGTGGTCTCTGTATAGTATGCCATTCATTGCAATGCTCTGACACACCCCTTCAATCAGCTAGCCAGAACTCTTTGCGCCGCTTCCCTTCAGTGGGCCCCTACCACTGTATTTACCCTGTGGGCTCTTCATGCTCCAGTGCAACACTGGGCACCGCATTGAATGACTAAAGGAGTTTTGTGATCTCCACTCTTTAGGTGGAGATTCCTTACTGTCATTTCGGCACGGGTTGGATCTCTTGCGCCAGGAATAGGGCTGATGCAAATGTGCGTCGATACTCTTGAAGGCTACTTCTGCAAGCGGATGGATCGTGGGGCAGAGTGGCTGTATAGTTGTGTGCAACTCTGTGTACAGGTGACTGTATGCATATTGTATTTACGTTCACGCAACGCAGGTGCTATGGCGTCTGACTTGCACGTAGCTCTGAATTGGACCCCAATCGGCTTAATAAATGGACTGCTGCTGGTAGTGTCTTTCAATGAGGTCACTGACTGTGGTGGAGAAGTTTCAAAGCTGGGAGCTTGATAAAATGAAGAGAGATAAAGTACCAGCTACTTCATTTTTCAAACACAACCGGTAACATGGCAGTTTGGAAGTGATTGGTTAGTACCTTATCTCTTTCTATCTCTCTCCACTTTCTCTCTCTCCAAGGTTTAATATATATCCGCCATAGTGCCAACTAGCTAACTGACATGTTACAGGCAGTTTGTGTTTGAAAAATGACAGTTAGGAGCTGATTAGTTGGTACTTTATCTCTCTCCACTTTATCAACCTCCAAGCTTTGATAAATCTTCCCCTGTAAGTCTACTGCATGCTCGGGAATCAGGGCCAGGAGGGCTGATGGCCCTATGAGCCGGTCCAGCCATGAAAAAAGACCAGGGCTGGCCTCTGCTGCTCACCTCACATGGGGGCTGGTCGAGCAGCTCCGCCTCCCGGTCCTCTGCTTGGCTGCCCGGCATACTACAGAGAGACGGGGGCGTGCCTTGAGGGCGGGCCCCCGTGACTTGTGGCATGCCCCTGTTAGCTGTGACTACTCCCCGCCCCAGTTCGTCCCTGTGTGGAATTATTCCTTCCCATAAACGCAAATGGCCAAATGTAATAGAGTGAGAGTTTCAAAAAGTTAGAGATTTGGTAAGGTTTTGCTGTATTATTTTAAAGTGGCAATCATTTACACAGCAAGATCAACCTGGTTTTGCAGTGTAAATGATTGCCACTTTAAAAAAAAACCTGAAAAACCTTACCAAAGCTCTCACTTTCTGAAACTCTCACTCTTTGGCCCAAAGTATCTAAAATATTGATTTACACCCCATATAAACCATACTTACCTACTCTCCCGGAATGGCTGGGAGGCTCCCGAAAATCGGGTGACCCTCCCGGCCCCCCGGAAGAGCAGGCATGTCTCCCGATTTCAGGGGTCCCCACTGACCGGCCGCCCACTTAGTAAGTAAATTGGGAGGTCCGGGCAGACGATGATGCGATTCTTGTTGAATCGCGTCATCATAGCCACGCCCCCTTTTGTATAATGCCGGTAATAGCGGCATTAAACAGCGGGGGCGTGGCTTACATGACACTATTCCCGCAGCCACGCCCTTTCCACCTCCGCTACGCCCCCGTTCCGCCCCCTCTTCACGTCATGCCACTGCCTGCCCCCCTGCTGAGCTGACCTGGCTGCTCTCTCCCGGAGAGAGCAGCGCCGCCGTCCCCCTTACAGAGCCAGAAGAGCAGAAGAGGTCCGGAAAATCGGCGGCAGAAGACGTCCTGTCTTCAATAAGGTAGCGCACAGCACCGCAGCTGTGCGCCATTGCTCTCAGCACACTTCACACTGCGGTCACTGAGGGTGCAGGGCGCTGGGGGGGGGGGCGCCCTGAGACGCAATAAAAATACCTTAGATGGCAAAAATACATCACATATAGCTCCTGGGCTATATGGATGCATTTAACCCCTGCCAGAATACATAGAAAAACGGGAGATAAGGCCGCCGATAAGGGGGCGGAGACTATCTCCTCAGCACACTGGCGCCATTTTCCCTCACAGCTCCGTTGGAGGGAAGCTCCCTGGCTCTCCCCTGCAGTCACTACACTACAGAAAGGGTTAAAAAAAGAGAGGGGGGGCACTAATTACGCGCAGTATTTAAGATACAGCAGCTATAAGGGGAAAAACACTTATATAAGGTTATCCCTGTATATATATAGCGCTCTGGTGTGTGCTGGCATACTCTCCCTCTGTCTCCCCAAAGGGCTAGTGGGGTCCTGTCCTCTATCAGAGCATTCCCTGTGTGTGTGCTGTATGTCGGTACGTTTGTGTCGACATGTATGAGGAGAAAAATGATGTGGAGACGGAGCAGATTGCCTGTAATAGTGATGTCACCCCCTAGGGGGTCGACACCTGAGTGGATGAACTGTTGGAAGGAATTACGTGACAGTGTCAGCTCTGTATAAAAGACAGTGGTTGACATGAGACAGCCGGCTACTCAGCTTGTGCCTGTCCAGACGTCTCATAGGCCGTCAGGGGCTCTAAAGCGCCCGTTACCTCAGATGGCAGATATAGACGCCGACACGGATACTGACTCCAGTGTCGACGGTGAAGAGACAAATGTGACTTCCAGTAGGGCCACACGTTACATGATTGAGGCAATGAAAAATGTTTTACACATTTCTGATAATACGAGTACCACCAAAAAGGGGTATTATGTTCGGTGAGGAAAAACTACCTGTAGTTTTCCTGAATCTGAGAAATTAAATGAGGTGTGTGATGATGCGTGGGTTTCCCCCGATAACTAAAATGTTATTGGCATTATATCCTTTCCCGCCAGAGGTTAGGGTGCGTTGGGAAACACCCCCTAGGGTGGATAAAGCGCTCACACGCTTGTAAGGGCTCTACCCTCTCCTGAGATGGCCGGCCTTAAGGATCCTGCTGATAGAAAGCAGGAGGGTATCCTAAAATGTATTTACACACATACTGGTGTTATACTGCGACCAGCAATCGCCTCAGCCTGGATGTGCAGTGCTGGGTTGGCGTGGTCGGATTCCCTGACTGAAAATATTGATACCCTAGATAGGGACAGTATATTTTTGCCTATAGAGCATTTAAAAGATGCATTTCTATATATGCGTGATGCACAGCGGAATATTTGCCGACTGGCATCAAGTCTAAGTGCGTTGTCCATTTCTACCAGTAGAGGGTTATGGACACGACAGTGGTCAGGTGATGCGGATTTCAAACGGCATTTGGAAGTATTGCCTTATTAAGGGGAGGAGTTATTTGGGGTCGGTCTTTCAGACCTGGTGGCCACGGCAACAGCTGGGAAATCCACGTTTGTACCCCAGGTCGCCTCTCAACATGAGAAGACGCCGTATTATCAGGCGCAGTCTTTTCGTGGACAAGCGGGCAAAAGGTTCCTCATTTCTGCCCCGTGACAGAGGGAGAGGAAAAAGGCTGCAGAAATCAACCAGTTCCCAGGAACAGAAACCCTCTCCCGCCTCTGCCAAGCCCTCAGTATGACGCTGGGGCTTTACAAGCAGAATCAGGCACGGTGGGGGGCCCGTCTCAATGAATTTCAGCGCGCAGTGGGCTCACTCGCAAGTAGACCCCTGGATCCGTCAGGTGATATCTCAGGGGTACAAATTGGAATTCGAGACGTCTCCCCCTCGCCGTTTCCTAAAGTCGGCTTTACCAATGTCTCCTTCTGACAGGGAGACAGTTTTGGAAGCCATTCACAAGCTGTATTCCCAGCAGGTGATAATCAAGGTACCCCTCCTGCAACAGGGAACGGGGTATTATTCCACACTGTTGTGGTACCGAAGCCGGACGGCTCGGTGAGACCGATTCTAAATCTAAAATCTTTGAACACTTACATACAGAGGTTCAAATTCAAGATTGAGTCACTCAGAGCAGTGATTGCGAACCTGGAAGAAGGGGACTACATGATGTCTCGGGACATCAAGGATGCTTACCTTCATGTCCCAATTTACCCTTCTCACCAAGGGTACCTCAGGTTTATGGTACAGAACTGTCACTATCAGTTCAGACGCTGCCGTATGGATGGTCCACGGCACCCCGGGTCTTTACCAAGGTAATGGCCGAAATGATGATATTCCTTCGAAGGAAGTGAATTTTAGTTATCCCTTACTTGGACAATTCCCTGATAAGGGTAAGATCCAGGGAACAGTTGGAGGTCGGTGTAGCACTATCTCAGGTAGTGTTGCGGCAGCACGATTGGATTCTCAATATTCCAAAATCGCACCTGGTTCCGACGACGTGTCTTCTGTTCCTAGGGATGATCCTGGACACAGTCCAGAAAAAGGTGTTTCTCCCGGAGGAGAAAGCCAGGGAGTTATCCGAGCTAGTCAGGAACCTCCTAAAACCGAGCCAAGTCTCAGTGCATCAATGCACAAGGGTTCTGGGTAAAATGGTGGCTTCCTACGAAGCAATCCCATTCGGCAGATTCCACGCAAGAACTTTCCAGTGGGACCTGCTGGACAAATGGTCCGGGTCGCATCTTCAGATGCATCAGCGGATAACCCTGTCACCAAGGACAAGGGTGTCCCTCCTGTGGTGGTTGCAGAGTGCTCATCTTCTAGAGGGCCGCAGATTAGGCATTCAGGACTGGGTCCTGGTGACCACGGATGCCAGCCTGTGAGGCTGGGGAGCAGTCACACAGGGAAGGAATATCCAGGGCTTATGGTCAAGCCTGGAGACATCACTTCACATAAATATCCTGAAGCTAAGGGACATTTACAATGCTCTAAGCTTAGCAAGACCTCTGTTTCAAGGTCAGCCGGTGTTGATCCAGTCGGACAACATCACGGCAGTCACCCACGTAAACAGACAGGGTGGCACAAGAAGCAGGAGGGCAATGGCAGAAGCTGCAAGGATTCTTCGCTGGGCGGAAAATCATGTGATAGCACTGTCAGCAGTATTCATTCCGGGAGTGGACAACTGGGAAGCAGACTTCCTCAGCACGACTTCCACCCGGGAGAGTGGGGACTTCACCCAGAAGTCTTCCACATGATTAAAAACTCGACAGGTATTGCGCCAGGTCCAGGGACCCTCAGGCAATAAGCTGTAGACGCTCTGGTAACACCGTGGGTGTACCAGTCAGGGTATGTGTTCCCTCCTCTGCCTCTCATACCCAAGGTACTGAGATTGATAAGATGGAGAGGAGTAAGCACTATATTCGTGGTTCCGGATTGGCCAAGAAGGACTTGGTAACCGGAACTTCAAGAGATGCCTCTACCTCTAAGAAGGGACCTGCTCCAGCAAGGACTCTGTCTGTTCCAAGACTTACCGCGGCTGCGTTTGACGGCATGGCGGTTGAACGCCGGATCCTGAAGGAAAAAAGGCATTCCGGATGAAGTCATCCCTATCCTGATCAAAGCCAGGAAGGATGTAACCGCAAAAACATTATCACCGCAATTGGCGAAAATATGTTGCGTGGTGCGAGGCCAGTAAGGCCCGACGGAGGAAATTCAACTGGGTCGATTCCTACATTTCCTGCAAACAGGAGTGTCTATGGGCCTGAAATTGGCGTCCATTAAGGTTCAAATTTCGGCCCTGTCAATTTTCTTCCAAAAAGAACTAGCTTCAGTCCCTGAAGTTCAGACGTTTGTAAAAGGGGTACTGCATATTCAGCCTCCTTTTGTGCCTCCAGTGGCACTTTGGGATCTCAATGTAGTTTTGGGTTCCAAAAGTCACATTGGTTTGAACCACTTAAATCTGTGGAGTTAAAATATCTCACATGAAAAGTGGTCATGCTGTTGGCCCTGGCCTGGGCCAGGCGCGTGTCAGAATTGGCGGCTTTATCCTGAAAAAGCCCTTATCTGATTTTCCATTCGGACAGGGCGGAATTGAGGACTCGTCCTCAGTTTCTCCCCAAGGTGGTTTCAGCGTTTCACCTGAACCAACCTATTTGTGGTGCCTGCGGCTACTAGGGACTTGGAGGCCTCCAAGTTGCTAGACGTTGTCAGTGCCCTGAAAATATATGTTTCCAGGACGGCTGGAGTCAGGAAATCTGACTCGCTGTTTATCCTGTATGCACCCAACAAGCTGGGTGCTCCTGCTTCTAAGCAGACTATTGCTCGTTGGATTTGTAGTACAATTCAGCTTGCACATTCTGTGGCAGGCCTGCCACAGCCAAAAATCTGTAAATGCCCACTCCACAAGGAAGGTGGGCTCATCTTGGGCGGCTGCCCGAGGGGTCTCGGCTTTACAACTTTGCCGAGCAGCTACTTGGTCAGGAGCAAATACGTTTGTAAAATTCTACAAAATTGATATCCTGGCTGAGGAGGACCTGGAGTTCTCTCATTTGGTGCTGCAGAGTCATCCGCACTCTCCCGCCCGTTTGGGAGCTTTGGTATAATCCCCATGGTCCTTACGGTGTCCCCAGCATCCACTTAGGACGTTAGAGAAAATAAGAATTTACTTACCGATAATTCTATTTCTCATAGTCCGTAGTGGATGCTGGGCGCCCATCCCAAGTGCGGATTGTCTGCAATACTTGTACATAGTTATTGTTACAAAACTCGGGTTATTATTGTTGTGAGCCATCTTTCAGAGGCTCCTCTGTTATCATGCTGTTAACTGGGTTCAGATCACAGGTTATACGGTGTGATTGGTGTGGCTGGTATGAGTCTTACCCGGGATTCAAAATCCTTCCTTATTGTGTACGCTCGTCCGGGCACAGTATCCTAACTGAGGCTTGGAGGAGGGTCATAGGGGGAGGAGCCAGTGCACACCAGATAGTCCTAAAGCTTTCTTTAGATGTGCCCAGTCTCCTGCGGAGCCGCTATTCCCCATGGTCCTTACGGAGTCCCCAGCATCCACTACGGACTATGAGAAATAGAATTATCGGTAAGTAAATTCTTATTTTTTGTGTGTATGTCGACATAGGTCGACATGGACACCATATAAGTGTACCGCGTCCCCTCGCAAGGCTCGCTGCGCTCGCCATGCTTCGGGCACGGTGCCTCGCTGCGCTCGGCACACTGTTATATTCTCACTCCAGGTCCACTGGGATGGTAAAGTATCAACAAGTCGGTTTCAATGAAAAAAAATCATGAAAAACTCATGTCGGCATTTTTACCTGTCGGCATTTTACATGTCGGTATTTTGACCTTGTCTGTATTTTAAATGTCGGTATTTTGTCCACGTTGGGATTTTGACCGTCGGTCAATTGCTGTCGGGATTTTGATTGGAGGTAAATTGACTGCATCCCGGGTAGACACAGAGCATTAGCAGTAGGCTGATGCACTGTGACCTCTGACAGAAATCGCCGGAGTCTCATCCTCCTCCTCAGTTTTCCCTACCGACCACTAAACACTGTTATATTCTCCCTCCAGGTCCACTGGGATGGTAAAGTATCAACTAGTCGGTTTCAATGAAAAAAATCATGAAAAACTCATGTCGGCATTTTGACCTGTCTGCATTTTACATGTCAGTATTTTGACCTTGTCGGTATTTTAAATGTCGGTATTTTGTCCACGTTGGGATTTTGACCTTGTCGGGATTTTGACCGTCGGTCAATTGCTGTCGGGATTTCGATTGTCGGGATTTTGATTGGAGGTAAATTGACTGCATCCCGGGTAGACACAGCGCATTAGCACTAGGCTGATGCACTGTGACCTCTGACAGAAATCGCCGGAGTCTCCTCCTCCTCCTCAGTTTCCCCTACCGGCCACTAAACACTATGCCCTACCTCCCCCTAATGTATCATGCCCCTCCTACATATTCAAGTTTTTGAGCAGGGTCTTCAATAATATACCGTATACAGGGGGTCATTCCGAGTTGTTCGCTTGTTGCCGATTTTCGCAACGGAGCGATTAAGGCGAAAATGCGCATGCGCATGGAACGCAGTGCGCATGCGCTAAGTATTTTAGCTCAAAACTTAGTAGATTTACTCACGTCCGAACGAAGAATTTTCATCGTTGAAGTGATCGTAGTGTGATTGACAGGAAGTGGGTGTTTCTGGGCGGAAACTGACCGTTTTCAGGGAGTGTGCGGAAAAACGCAGGCGGGCCAGGATAAAACGCGGGAGTGTCTGGAGAAACGGGGGAGTGGCTGGCCGAACGCAGGGCGTGTTTGTGACGTCAAACCAGGAACGAAACGGGCTGAGCTGATCGCAGTGGCAGAGTAAGTCTCGAGCTACTCAGAAACTGCTAAGAAATATTTAATCGCAATCCTGCTAATCTTTCGTTCGCAATTCTGCTAAGCTAAGATACACTCCCAGAGGGCGGCGGCCTAGTGTGTGCAATGCTGCTAAAAGCAGCTAGCGAGCGAACAACTCGAAATGAGGGCCACAGGCTCTGATTCTGAGTTGATCGCTCACTAGCTACTTTTTGCAGACGTGCAAACGCATAGTCGCCGCCCACAGAGGAGTGTATTTTCGCTGTGCAAGTGTGCAAACACATGTGCAGCCGAGCAGGACGAAAAAGTTTTGTGCAGTTTCTGAGTAGCTCTGGACTTACTCAGCCCTTGCGATCAGTTCAGTGTTTTTGGTCCCGGAATTGACGTCAGACACCCGCCCTGCAAACGCTTGGACACGCCTGCGTTTTTCCAAACACACCCAGAAAACGGTCAGTTGACACCCACAAACGCCCTCTTCCTGTCAAACTCCTTGCGATCGGCTGTGCGAATGGATTCTTCGTTAAATCCATCGCCCAGCAACGATCCGCTTTGTACCTGTACGACACGCGCGGGCATTGCGGTGCATATGCATGCACAGTAGTAACCTGTTCGCTGCGCTGCGAAAAACGTCAGCGAACGATCAACTCGGAATGACCCCCACAGCACGGATAACCAAGTTATAAGAAAACATTATTATATGGAGGATGGGGCGCTCGGAACCCTAGTTATGCTTGGGAGAACTAGTAACCCAGGCAGCAGATACATGTGTACAGCGCCGTCCCCAGGTCATATGGAGCCCAGCACAAATAAAAAAGGCTACGTTTCAGGCTGCAGTGGGCCCCAAAGGCAGATCAGGCCTCCCATGCCCCCTAAGCCTGTGCATGAGGGACACACTGAGTCAGTAGTCTGACATGCCTTTATTATGCAAATCAGTGATGTCACAGTGGCCAGTGACATCATAACACAGGACAGCAGGTGAGGCTCGCACATAGTATCATTTTACACCTGGAGAAGCATCTGAAAGATGGTCTGACTTACTATGAGGCTGAGCATCATGGCCTCCCCTAGGTAAGTAAGTGGGTGTCATTTGTTTTTAAAAATTGCGATTTCCTTATTAGAAATGTTATATTTATGATCAGATTTACAATTAAGCATGTGTCTGTAATTACCTGGAACCACAAACATATCTCATTCTTTCACTAAATACATAAATATTGTGACTAATAGCACCAGAATTCATCAAATCCAAATTTTTATATTTGTTTGGTGTCGTTTTCTTCAGAAAGTGACCGGGAACCCCAATTAGTGCACCGTGTCCCCTCGTATGGATCGATTCGCTCGCTATGCTTCAGGCAAGGTGCCTCGCACCGCTACCACTGCGCTCGGCACAGATTACCGTTCCCAATCGTAGTCCACGTGGATCGGAAAGTATGAAAAAGTAAAAAAAAAAAAAAGTGAAAAACTCATGTCGGCCATTTCATGTGCCGACCTTTGCTATGTCGACCTAGTGACCATATCAACCTAATGCATGTTGACAAATAGTGGTCGACCTAATGAGTGTCGACCTAAGTGCTGTCAACCTAAAGATCAGATACCGTACACGTGCTCCAATGCAGTATGCGCCCGCACTTTCTTTGGGGGGGGGGGGGCGCAGAAAATGTGATCGCCTCTGCCTGTCAATCAGGCAGAGGCGGTCGCTGGGCGCGGGTGGGGCGGCAGCAACGTGGGTGGGGGACAGCGATGCTCCATTTCCAGGGCGGAGACGGAGGGTTATGGGGGCGGAGTGGCGCGAATGGGGGCGTGGGGGGGAGTGATCGTGGCAGCTGCGTGATGTCACACGCAGTCACCGCGATGGGGAACATGGCGGCGGCAGGAGGCATCACTAATTTCTACGATGAAGCAGAAATTGTGCTGCGATCGCAATTTCTGCTTCATCAATGCATTGGCTGGACCGTGCCCTCATAATGGCGGCCAAAAGCCGCCGTGCCGCCCCCTCCCGCCCAGCGACCATCTCTGCCTGTCAATCAGGCAGAGGCAATCACTAGGAAATGACGGCCTTCGGCCGTCCGGCATGCGCCGGCGCACTGCGGCGCCGATGCATGCGCAGTTCCAAACCCGATCGCTGCGCTGAGATAAACTGCAGCGAACGATCGGGTCGGAATGACCCCCAAAGTGAGGCTGTATACCACACTTACTCTACCTCAAGACTGGCTAATTTTAGTTGCAGCTCTAGCATACAAAAATCTGCCAATCCAGGGTGAGATTGGGCCCACTGATTTGTAGCCATGCCCTCTATCGCTGGAGGGTGGCGACAATTGTTAGCAGGGCGCAGGCTGCAGTTCAGCTGCTTGCTGGGCAGTCATCATGATCAGATGGTCGCCGCCTACAGGGGTAGTATGTTTTAGCTGTACAAGCTTGTGATCGCATGTGTAGCAGAGCTGTACAAACTGATTTTGTGCAGGCTCTGCACAGCCCAGGATTTACTCAGCCGCTGCCATCACATCAGCCTGTTTGGGACTGGAATTGACTTCAGGAACCCTCCCTGCAAACGCTTGGACATGCCTGCGTTTTTCCAGACACTACCTTGACACCCACAAACGCCCTCTTCCTGTCAATCTCCTTGCGATCGCCCGTGTGAATGGATCCTTCGCACAAACTCATCGCTGAGCGGTGATCCGCTTTGTACCCATGTGACGCGCATGCGCAGTGCGGTGCATATGCAGTTTGTGTCTGATTGCCCGCTGTGCGAAAATGCACAGCAGCAATCAGGTCTGAATTACCCCCATTGTAGACGGGTGGACTGAGAGCTCCTCTCCTGTGCTACCTACAGGTCAGGTCAGTCTTTTGAGGGGGGCTGGGACAAAATGTGTGTTTTATTTTTTATGTGGGAACCATTGTGTTTGTTTTACTGTGGGGGCCATTGTGTTTGTTTGTTTTACCGTGGGGGCCATTGTGTTTGTTTGTTTTACTGTGGGGCCCATTGTGTTTGTTTGTTTGTTTGTTTTACTGTGGGGGCCATTGTGTTTGTTTGTTTTACTGTGGGGCCATTGTGTTTGTTTGTTTTACTGTGGGGGCCATTGTGTTTGTTTGTTTTACTGTGGGGGCCATTGTGTTTGTTTGTTTGTTTGTTTGTTTGTTTGTTTTACTGTGGGGGCCATTGTGTTTGTTTTCCCCCCACATGGGACTGATGGTGTGCCTTGGCAATTGTAAAGTCATGGTCGGTGTGCTGTGAGTTGAATAAGGTTGAAAATCACTGGTTTATACAAATAAAGTTCTCTGATCATTTGACCACTGACATAACCTTAAAATTGCAACAGTTGTAATAACGGGTGGCACTTGATATCCTGGCTGTCGGGATCCCAGCGCTCAGCATACCAACGCCGGAATCCCGACAGCCGACATACCGACAACCTTTTTCCCTCTTGGGGTGTCCACGACACCTGCAGGCTCTTTTGCGCTCGCCTTGCTGCCGGCATACTGGCGGTCGGGATCCCTGCGCCGGTATGCTGGGCGCCGTCAAACCGTAGTAGACCCGTAATAACAGCTATTGAGTATTTAGCAATGTGTCTTCAAAAAATGTGTTTCAATTAAAATTAGTAACAAAACACATAAAAATCAGACATCATAAAAACAAAGTAGAATTTCTTAAAAGAGCATCTTAGGCCTAATTCAGATCTTAACGCAGCAGCAAATTTGTTAGCTAATGGGCAAAACCATGTGCACTGCAGGTGGGGCAGATATAACATGTGCACAGAGAGTTAGATTTGGGTGGGTTATTTTGTTTCTGTGCAGGGTAAATACTGGCCATCTGCGTCAGAGTTGACATCATTCCAATACCGTGGTCGACATGAGTTTTTTGGTGTGCCGTAAGTTGAATAAGGTTGAAAATCACTAGTTTGCATCTATCGTGGCTCACAAGACCATGCAATGCAGTTCCCAAACTCAGCCCTTAAAGCACAACAGTCCAGGATTTAAGGATATCCATGCAGGAGCACAGCTGACTTAAGGGCAGATGTACTAAGCCTTAGGGATGGATTCAAATACAGGTAATATATTTTTTTTTGGGGAGGGGGGTTGGTGTGAGTTTTAACGCTGTCTCTGTTGGGGGGGCTAATTATTGTGTGTGGAGGGGTGTGTTAATATTATCTGTATTATATGTGGGTCACTGCGATGTTCTCTTTATTATATTGCAGTTACTGTATTACATGGCAGTCACTACAATTCCTGTGGCAGTCACTGCATTGCTCTCTGTATTATATGGCAGCCGCTATGTGGCTCTCTGCATTAAATGGCAATCGCTGTGGGACTCTCTGCATTATGGGGGGATTCCGAGTTGTTCGCTCGTTATTTTTTTCCGCTACGGAGCGATTAGTCGCAAACTGCGCATGCGCAATGTACGCAGCGCATCTGCGCCAAGTAAATTAGCACAAAAGTTTGGTATTTTACTCACGGCGTAACTACGTTTTTTCATCGTTCTGCTGATCGTAGTGTGATTGACAGGAAGTGGGTGTTTCTGGGCGGAAACTGGACGTTTTCTGGGAGTGTGCGGAAAAACGCAGGCGTTTCAGGGAAAAACGCGGGAGTGTCTGGAGAAACGGGGGAGTGGCTGGCCGAACGCTGGGCGTGTGTGTGACGTCAAACCAGGAACGAAACTGACTGAACTGATCGCTATTTGTGAGTAGGTCTGGAGCTACTCAGAAACTGCTAAGAAATTTCTATTCGCAATTCTGCTAATCTTTCGTTCGCTATTCTGCTAAGCTAAGATACACTCCCAGTAGGCGGCGGCTTAGCGCGTGCAATGCTGCTAAAAGCAGCTAGCGAGTGAACAGCTCGGAATCACCCCCTATGTGCCAGCCACCGTGTGTTACCCTGAATTATATGGCGATCACTGCAATACTCTCTGTATTATATGGCAGCTACAGTGTGGCTTTCTGCTTTATTTTGCGGTAACTGCAATGCTTTCTGTATTATATAGCAGGCACTGTCACACTCTCTGTATTATATGGTGGTCACTGTGTGTCTCTCTGCATTATATGGTGGTCACTTCGATGTTCTCTGTATTATACAGTGGTTATTTGTAGCTCTCTGCATTATAGAGTGGTCACTGCAATGCTCACTGTATTCTACAGTGGTCACTGCATTGCTCTCTGTATGATATGGCAGTCACTGTAAGGCTCTTGTCATGAGCCACCGCTGTGGCTCATTCCTGTCTGTGTAACTGCAGCCTGTCTCCTGTATGTGTGGCCTGTGCAGTCTCACCTGTCAGATAATTAGGCCATCACCTTGTGTCTGGTTTACTGCAGCCTGTCTCCTGTATGTGTGGCCTGTGCAGTCTCACCTGTCAGATAATTAGGTCATTACCTTATGTTGTTTACTGCAGCCATCCTGATTGTAGCTTGATTCCTTTATTACCCAGCCTGCCCCTCACCTGGGGCCGGTTATAGCTTAAAGATTCCTTTACTTGGTGGAATCTAGAATCTGTGCAGTGAGTGCTGTCTGTTCCAGTTGCCAAACCTGCTATCACTGCGCACAGTGTAATTCTGTGTACCCTGTTCCTGCTCTTGTGAGAACCTGTCAGCTCGTGTGAGAACCTGACAGCCTGTGAAATACCTGTGATTCTGAGACCCTGCCTGACTGATTTCCTGATCTGATCCAGCTAGCCTTGAATTCCAGTTTTGGTGTGGAATTTTCACACAGGCACTGTCTTGCCAACATTTCTTTATTGTATCCACCTTGTGCCTTGTTGCATTTACAAATCATTTGTATTTACAGTCTCGTTCATAACACCCTGTGCATTGTTGCATGTACATAGTGATTGTATTAATATTATATTCCAACCTGTGCATTGTTGCACTCACATGCACTCCTTATTTATTCCTCAGTGTGTGCCTTAGCATAGTAGTAAGGTTGTGTTTGGCGAACGTCTCACGGCATTAACCACATGCCCAGCATCCGATAGTCGCTTTGTCCATACGTAAGACCTGAAGGCATCTGAGTACGGGGTGGACCTAATTCACCCTAGAAAGGTGGCTGGTATAGGAGAAGCCTAGCATTGCAGGAGGCCAGAAGACTGCTAGGCAGTGGGTAATTGCGTGAGCATCACAAGGCACCGCTTATAAACCTACAGAACTGAGTGGAAGCATAACAGCTCTGCATTACATGGTAGTCACTGTGTGGCACTCTGCATTATATGGTGTTATATGGCAGTCACTGTGTTGCTCACTGTATTCTACAGATGTCACTGCATTGTGCTCTGTATTATATTGCAGTCAATGTAAGGCTCTCAGCATTACATGGCAGTCACTGTGTGGCACTCTGCATTATATGGTGGTTACTGCTATGCTCTCTGTATTATATGGTGGTCAACGCGTGGCTCTCTGCATTATATTGTGGTCACTATGTGGCTTTCTGCATTATATGGTGGTCACTGCAATTACTCACTGTATTGTCTGGCAGTCACTATATTGCTCACTGTATTATTTGGTGGTCACTATAATACTCTTTGTATTATATAGCGGTCACTGCATTGCTCTCTCTATTATATGACAGTCACTGTGTGACACTGCATTATATGGTGGTCTCTGTATAGTATGCCCTTCATTGCAATGCTCTGACACACCCCTTCAATCAGCTAGCCAGAACTCTTTGCGCCGCTTCCCTTCAGTGGGCCCCTACCACTGTGTTTACCCTGTGGGCTCTTCATGCTCCAGTGCAACACTGGGCACAGCATTGAATGACTAAAGCAGTTTTGTGATCTCCACTCTTTAGGTGGAGATTCCTTACTGTCATTTCGGCACGGGTTGGATCTCTTGCGCCAGGAATAGGGCTGGTGCAAATGTGCGCCGATACTCTTGAAGGCTACTTCTGCAAGCGGATGGATCGTGGGGCAGAGTGGCTGTATAGTTGTGTGCAACTCTGTGTACAGGTGACTGTATGCATATTGTATTTACGTTCACGCAACGCAGGTGCTATGGCGTCTGACTTGCACGTAGCTCTGAATTGGACCTCAAGCGGCTTAATAAATGGACTGCTGCTGGTAGTGTCTTTCAATGAGGTCACTGACTGTGGTGGAGAAGTTTCAAAGCTGGGAGCTTGATAAAATGGAGAGAGATAAAGTACCAGCTACTTAATTTTTCAAACACAACCGGTAACATGGCAGTTCGGAAGTGATTGGTTAGTACCTTATCTCTCTCTATCTCTCTCCACTTTCTCTCTCTCCAAGGTTTAATATATATCCGCCATAGTGCCAACCAACTAGCTAACTGACATGTTACAGGCAGTTTGTGTTTGAAAAATGACAGTTAGGAGCTGATTAGTTGGTACTTTATCTCTCTCCACTTTATCAACCTCCAAGCTTTGATAAATCTTCCCCTGTAAGTCTACTGCATGCTCGGGAATCAGGGCCAGGAGGGCTGATGGCCCTATGAGCCGGTCCAGCCATGAAAAAAGACCAGGGCTGGCCTCTGCTGCTCACCTCACATGGGGGCTGGTCGAGCAGCTCCGCCTCCCGGTCCTCTGCTTGGCTGCCCGGCATACTACAGAGAGACGGGGGCGTGCCTTGAGGGCGGGCCCCCGTGACTTGTGGCATGCCCCTTTGAGCTTTGACTACTCCCCGCCCCAGTCCGTCCCTGTGGGTAATTATTCCTTCCCATAAACGCAAAGGGCCAAATGTAATAGAGTGAGAGTTTCAAAAAGTGAGAGATTTGGTAAGGTTTTGCTGTATTATTTTAAAGTGGCAATCATTTACACAGCAAGATCAACCTGGTTTTACAGTGTAAATGATTGCCACTTTAAAAAAAAAACTGAAAAACCTTACCAAAGCTCTCACTTTCTGAAACTCTCACTCTATCACATTTGGCCCAAAGTATCTAAAATATTGATTTACACCCCATATAAACCATACTTGCCTACTCTCCCGCAATGGCTGGGAGGCTCCCGAAAATCGGGTGACCCTCCCGGCCCCCCGGAAGAGCAGGCAAGTCTCCCGATTTCAGGGGTCCCCACTGACCGGCCGCCCACTTAGCAAGTAAATTGGGAGGTCCGGGCAGACGATGATGCGATTCTTGTCGAACTGCGTCATCATAGCCACGCCCCCTTTTGTATAATGCGGGTAATAGCGGCATTAAACAGCGGGGGCGTGGCTTACATGACGCTATTCCCGCAGCCACGCCCTTTCCACCTCCGCTACGCCCCCATTCCGCCCCCTCTTCACGTCATGCCACTGCCCGCCCCCCTGCTGAGCTGACCTGGCTGCTCTCTCCCGGAGAGAGCAGCCATGAAGTCGGCAAGTATGATATAAACCAGATATATCTGTCAATTGATATAAAATAATCTATATATATTTTGCTAAATAAAAAGTGCTATATATAGTTTTACGCGCTCTAGTCCCAGGTACAGAAAAAATACATAACGGTTCAGTTGTAACATACAACTAATTTGCTGGAAGGAAAACCATTTATCTGCCTGTAAGAGCGCACCTCCTTACTGCAGATAACCCTTTGTGACATTCACTTAACCTCCAAGTGTTATTGAATTTTAATATCAAACGTTAGAAGCAATTTAACTTCCGGAAATGTCACAAAGATCCAGCTCCCGCCGTCTCCGCAGGGCCCGGGCACGAAATAAATTGTGCTCTCTGGTGTTTTGTTTGTTTTTGGTGTCTGGCTAAATTATACTCAATTACTGCAGCAATAATAGCTGCAAGATATTCATTAGAATTCATTACCAGTTCAGCAAATCATTACAAGTCCACTGGCCAGTAAATCTTGCTTCAGTAAAAAAAAGAAAAAAATTACATTAAATGAAACCGATTCCCAGGATGCACCGTTTATTGTGTTTTAATCTCATTAGGTGTTTCAAAGACAGAGTAGACAAGTACCCTTACAGTATGTGATGGCTGCAGCAAGGTCTAACAGTCTGTGCGCAAAGTACTAAAGAGCACAGCACACCTATTCGAATATCCAGAGCGTATGCTTGTTTATTTGTTATGTCCAGGGCCGTCTGATCAGTGCTGCAGGCCCTGGGCAAAGCAATGCACTGGGGCCTCTACCCACTCATTCATGGGAATACATTTTAAAAAATCATAACTTACCCCTCCTGCAGTCCCGCACTGTGGGGGTCATTCCGAGTTGTTCGCTAGCTGCTTTCGGCCGCAGCGCGACAAATTAGTTAAAAAAAGCGGCATTTCTGTGCATGCGTATGGTGCGCAGTGCGCACGCGCGATTTACTTTCACACAAAACTATGCAGTTTTACACAAGGTCTAGCGACGCTTTTCAGTCGCACTGCTGATCGTGAGTGATTGACAGGAAGTGGGTGTTTCTGGGCGGAAACTGACCGTTTTCAGGAAATGTGTGTAAAAACGCAGGCGTGCCCGATAAAAACGCAGGAGTGGCTGGGGAAACGGGGGAGTGGCTGGTCGAACGCAGGGCGTGTTTGTGATGTCAAAACAGGAACTAAACAGTCTGAAGTGATCGCTAGCTAGGAGTAAGAATCGAGCTACTCTGAAACTGCACAATCTTTTTTTTTAGTAGCAGCGCTGCGATCCTTTTGTTCGCACTTCTGCTAAGCTAAGATACTAGAGATGAGCGGGTTCGGTTCCTCGGAATCCGAACCCGCCCGAACTTCATGTTTTTTTTCACGGGTCCGAGCGACTCGGATCTTCCCGCCTTGCTCGGTTAACCCGAGCGCGCCCGAACGTCATCATGACGCTGTCGGATTCTCGCGAGGCTCGGATTCTATCGCGAGACTCGGATTCTATATAAGGAGCCGCGCGTCGCCGCCATTTTCACACGTGCATTGAGATTCATAGGGAGAGGACGTGGCTGGCATCCTCTCCATTTAGATTAGAAGAGAGAGAGTGAGATTGATTTTAAACAGAGACACTTGATTTACTGGAGCTTAGGAGTACTGTAGAGAGTGCAGAGTTTAGTAGTGACTGACCACAGTGACCACCAGACAGTGCAGTTTTATTTAATATAATCCGTTCTCTGCCTGAAAAAACGATACACAGTGACTCAGTCACATACCATATCTGTGTGCACTGCTCAGCCCAGTGTGCTGCATCATCTATGTATATATCTGACTGTGCTCACACAGCTTATAATTGTGGGGGAGACTGGGGAGCAGTGCCAGTTATAGGTTATAGCAGGAGCCAGGAGTACATATTATTAAAATTAAACAGTGCACACTTTTGCTGCAGGAGTGCCACTGCCAGTGTGACTGACCAGTGACCTGACCACACTGACCACCAGTATAGTTAGTAGTATACTATATTGTGATTGCCTGAAAAAGTTAAACACTCGTCGTGTGACTTGTGTGGTGTTTTTTTTTTTATTCTATAAAAAACTCATTCTGCTGACAGTGTCCAGCAGGTCCGTCATTATATAATATATACCTGTCCGGCTGCAGTAGTGATATATATATATTTTTTATATCATTATTTATCATCCAGTCGCAGCAGACACAGTACGGTAGTTCACGGCTGTAGCTACCTCTGTGTCGGCACTCGGCAGTCCATCCATAATTGTATACCACCTACCCGTGGTTTTTTTTTCTTTCTTCTTTATACATACATACTACATCTCATTATCAACCAGTCTATATTAGCAGCAGACACAGTACAGTAGTCCACGGCTGTAGCTACCTCTGTGTCGGCACTCGGCAGTCCGTCCATAATTGTATACCACCTACCCGTGGTTTTTTTTTCTTTCTTCTTTATACATACATACTACATCTCTTTATCAACCAGTCTATATTAGCAGCAGACACAGTACAGTAGTCCACGGCTGTAGCTACCTCTGTGTCGGCACTCGGCAGTCCATCCATAATTGTATACCACCTACCCGTGGTTTTTTTTTCTTTCTTCTTTATACATACATACTACATCTCATTATCAACCAGTCTATATTAGCAGCAGACACAGTACAGTACGGTAGTCCACGGCTGTAGCTACCTCTGTGTCGGCACTCGGCAGTCCGTCCATAATTGTATACCACCTACCCGTGGTTTTTTTTTCTTTCTTCTTTATACATACATACTACATCTCTTTATCAACCAGTCTATATTAGCAGCAGACACAGTACAGTAGTCCACGGCTGTAGCTACCTCTGTGTCGGCACTCGGCAGTCCATCCATAATTGTATACCACCTACCCGTGGTTTTTTTTTCTTTCTTCTTTATACATACATACTACATCTCTTTATCAACCAGTCTATATTAGCAGCAGACACAGTACAGTAGTCCACGGCTGTAGCTACCTCTGTGTCGGCACTCGGCAGTCCGTCCATAATTGTATACCACCTACCCGTGGTTTTTTTTTCTTTCTTCTTTATACATACATACTACATCTCTTTATCAACCAGTCTATATTAGCAGCAGACACAGTACAGTAGTCCACGGCTGTAGCTACCTCTGTGTCGGCACTCGGCAGTCCATCCATAATTGTATACCACCTACCCGTGGTTTTTTTTTCTTTCTTCTTTATACATACATACTACATCTCCTTATCAACCAGTCTATATTAGCAGCAGACACAGTACAGTAGTCCACGGCTGTAGCTACCTCTGTGTCGGCACTCGGCAGTCCATCCATAATTGTATACCACCTACCCGTGGTTTTTTTTTCTTTCTTCTTTATACATACATACTACATCTCTTTATCAACCAGTCTATATTAGCAGCAGACACAGTACAGTAGTCCACGGCTGTAGCTACCTCTGTGTCGGCACTCGGCAGTCCGTCCATAATTGTATACCACCTACCCGTGTTTTTTTTTTCTTTCTTCTTTATACATACATACTACATCTCTTTATTAACCAGTCTATATTAGCAGCAGACACAGTACAGTAGTCCACGGCTGTAGCTACCTCTGTGTCGGCACTCGGCAGTCCATCCATAATTGTATACTAGTATCCATCCATCTCCATTGTTTACCTGAGGTGCCTTTTAGTTGTGCCTATTAAAATATGGAGAACAAAAATGTTGAGGTTCCAAAATTAGGGAAAGATCAAGATCCACTTCCACCTCGTGCTGAAGCTGCTGCCACTAGTCATGGCCGAGACAATGAAATGCCAGCAACGTCGTCTGCCAAGGCCGATGCCCAATGTCATAGTACAGAGCATGTCAAATCCAAAACACCAAATATCAGTAAAAAAAGGACTCCAAAACCTAAAATAAAATTGTCGGAGGAGAAGCGTAAACTTGCCAATATGCCATTTACCACACGGAGTGGCAAGGAACGGCTGAGGCCCTGGCCTATGTTCATGGCTAGTGGTTCAGCTTCACATGAGGATGGAAGCACTCAGCCTCTCGCTAGAAAAATGAAAAGACTCAAGCTGGCAAAAGCAGTAGCACCGCAAAGAACTGTGCGTTCTTCGAAATCCCAAATCCACAAGGAGAGTCCGACTCCAATTGTGTCGGTTGCGATGCCTGACCTTCCCAACACTGGACGTGAAGAGCATGCGCCTTCCACCATTTGCACGCCCCCTGCAAGTGATGGAAGGAGCACCCGCAGTCCAGTTCCTGATAGTCAGATTGAAGATGTCAGTGTTGAAGTACACCAGGATGAGGAGGATATGGGTGTTGCTGGCGCTGGGGAGGAAATTGACCAGGAGGATTCTGATGGTGAGGTGGTTTGTTTAAGTCAGGCACCCGGGGAGACACCTGTTGTCCGTGGGAGGAATATGGCCGTTGACATGCCTGGTGAAAATACCAAAAAAATCAGCTCTTCGGTGTGGAAGTATTTCACCAGAAATGCGGACAACAGGTGTCAAGCCGTGTGTTCCCTTTGTCAAGCTGTAATAAGTAGGGGTAAGGACGTTAACCACCTCGGAACATCCTCCCTTATACGTCACCTGCAGCGCATTCATAATAAGTCAGTGACAAGTTCAAAAACTTGGGCCGACAGCGGAAGCAGTCCACTGACCAGTAAATCCCTTCCTCTTGTAACCAAGCTCACGCAAACCACCCCACCAACTCCCTCAGTGTCAATTTCCTCCTTCCCCAGGAATGCCAATAGTCCTGCAGGCCATGTCACTGGCAATTCTGATGATTCCTCTCCTGCCTGGGATTCCTCCGATGCATCCTTGCGTGTAACGCCTACTGCTGCTGGCGCTGCTGTTGTTGCTGCTGGGAGTCGATGGTCATCCCAGAGGGGAAGTCGTAAGACCACTTGTACTACTTCCACCAAGCAATTGACTGTCCAACAGTCCTTTGCGAGGAAGATGAAATATCACAGCAGTCATCCTACTGCAAAGCGGATAACTGAGGCCTTGACATCCTGGGTGGTGAGAAACGTGGTTCCGGTATCCATCATTACTGCAGAGCCAACTAGAGACTTGTTGGAGGTACTGTGTCCCCGGTACCAAATACCATCTAGGTTCCATTTCTCTAGGCAGGCGATACCGAAAATGTACACAGACCTCAGAAAAAGAGTCACCAGTGTCCTAAAAAATGCAGCTGTACCCAATGTCCACTTAACCACGGACATGTGGACAAGTGGAGCAGGGCAGGGTCAGGACTATATGACTGTGACAGCCCACTGGGTAGATGTATGGACTCCCGCCGCAAGAACAGCAGCGGCGGCACCAGTAGCAGCATCTCGCAAACGCCAACTCTTTCCTAGGCAGGCTACGCTTTGTATCACCGGTTTCCAGAATACGCACACAGCTGAAAACCTCTTACGGCAACTGAGGAAGATCATCGCGGAATGGCTTACCCCAATTGGACTCTCCTGTGGATTTGTGGCATCTGACAACGCCAGCAATATTGTGTGTGCATTAAATCTGGGCAAATTCCAGCACGTCCCATGTTTTGCACATACCTTGAATTTGGTGGTGCAGAATTTTTTTAAAAACGACAGGGGCGTGCAAGAGATGCTGTCGGTGGCCAGAAGAATTGCGGGACACTTTCGGCGTACAGGCACCACGTACAGAAAACTGGAGCACCACCAAAAACTACTGAACCTGCCCTGCCATCATCTGAAGCAAGAAGTGGTGACGAGGTGGAATTCAACCCTCTATATGCTTCAGAGGTTGGAGGAGCAGCAAAAGGCCATTCAAGCCTATACAATTGAGCACGATATAGGAGGTGGAATGCACCTGTCTCAAGCGCAGTGGAGAATGATTTCAACGTTGTGCAAGGTTCTGATGCCCTTTGAACTTGCCACACGTGAAGTCAGTTCAGACACTGCCAGCCTGAGTCAGGTCATTCCCCTCATCAGGCTTTTGCAGAAGAAGCTGGAGACATTGAAGGAGGAGCTAACACGGAGCGATTCCGCTAGGCATGTGGGACTTGTGGATGGAGCCCTTAATTCGCTTAACAAGGATTCACGGGTGGTCAATCTGTTGAAATCAGAGCACTACATTTTGGCCACCGTGCTCGATCCTAGATTTAAAGCCTACCTTGGATCTCTCTCTTTCCGGCAGACACAAGTCTGCTGGGGTTGAAAGACCTGCTGGTGAGAAAATTGTCAAGTCAAGCGGAACGCGACCTGTCAACAACATCTCCTCCTTCACATTCTCCCGCAACTGGGGGTGCGAGGAAAAGGCTCAGAATTCCGAGCCCACCCGCTGGCGGTGATGCAGGGCAGTCTGGAGCGACTGCTGATGCTGACATCTGGTCCGGACTGAAGGACCTGACAACGATTACGGACATGTCGTCTACTGTCACTGCATATGATTCTCTCACCATTGAAAGAATGGTGGAGGATTATATGAGTGACCGCATCCAAGTAGGCACGTCACACAGTCCGTACTTATACTGGCAGGAAAAAGAGGAAATTTGGAGGCCCTTGCACAAACTGGCTTTATTCTACCTAAGTTGCCCTCCCACAAGTGTGTACTCCGAAAGAGTGTTTAGTGCCGCCGCTCACCTTGTCAGCAATCGGCGTACGAGGTTACATCCAGAAAATGTGGAGAAGATGATGTTCATTAAAATGAATTATAATCAATTCCTCCGTGGAGACATTCACCAGCAGCAATTGCCTCCACAAAGTACACAGGGTGCTGAGATGGTGGATTCCAGTGGGGACGAATTGATAATCTGTGAGGAGGGGGATGTACACGGTGATATATCGGAGGATGATGATGAGGTGGACATCTTGCCTCTGTAGAGCCAGTTTGTGCAAGGAGAGATTAATTGCTTCTTTTTTGGGGGGGGTCCAAACCAACCCGTCATATCAGTCACAGTCGTGTGGCAGACCCTGTCACTGAAATGATGGGTTGGTTAAAGTGTGCATGTCCTGTTTATACAACATAAGGGTGGGTGGGAGGGCCCAAGGACAATTCCATCTTGCACCTCTTTTTTCTTTTCTTTTTCTTTGCGTCATGTGCTGTTTGGGGAGGGTTTTTTGGAAGGGACATCCTGCGTGACACTGCAGTGCCACTCCTAGATGGGCCCGGTGTTTGTGTCGGCCACTAGGGTCGCTTATCTTACTCACACAGTCAGCTACCTCATTGCGCCTCTTTTTTTCTTTGCGTCATGTGCTGTTTGGGGAGGGTTTTTTGGAAGGGACATCCTGCGTGACACTGCAGTGCCACTCCTAGATGGGCCCGGTGTTTGTGTCGGCCACTAGGGTCGCTTATCTTACTCACACAGTCAGCTACCTCATTGCGCCTCTTTTTTTCTTTGCGTCATGTGCTGTTTGGGGAGGGTTTTTTGGAAGGGACATCCTGCGTGACACTGCAGTGCCACTCCTAGATGGGCCCGGTGTTTGTGTCGGCCACTAGGGTCGCTTATCTTACTCACACAGTCAGCTACCTCATTGCGCCTCTTTTTTTCTTTGCGTCATGTGGTTTGGGGAGGGTTTTTTGGAAGGGACATCCTGCGTGACACTGCAGTGCCACTCCTAGATGGGCCCGGTGTTTGTGTCGGCCACTAGGGTCGCTTATCTTACTCACACAGTCAGCTACCTCATTGCGCCTCTTTTTTTCTTTGCGTCATGTGCTGTTTGGGGAGGGTTTTTTGGAAGGGACATCCTGCGTGACACTGCAGTGCCACTCCTAGATGGGCCCGGTGTTTGTGTCGGCCACTAGGGTCGCTTATCTTACTCACACAGCTACCTCATTGCGCCTCTTTTTTTCTTTGCGTCATGTGCTGTTTGGGGAGGGTTTTTTGGAAGGGCCATCCTGCGTGACACTGCAGTGCCACTCCTAGATGGGCACGGTGTTTGTGTCGGCCACTAGGGTCGCTTATCTTACTCACACAGCTACCTCATTGCGCCTCTTTTTTTCTTTGCGTCATGTGCTGTTTGGGGAGGGTTTTTTGGAAGGGCCATCCTGCGTGACACTGCAGTGCCACTCCTAGATGGGCACGGTGTTTGTGTCGGCCACTAGGGTCGCTTAGCTTAGTCATCCAGCGACCTAGGTGCAAATTTTAGGACTAAAAATAATATTGTGAGGTGTGAGGTATTCAGAATAGACTGAAAATGAGTGGAAATTATGGTTTTTGAGGTTAATAATACTTTGGGATCAAAATGACCCCCAAATTCTATGATTTAAGCTGTTTTTTAGGGTTTTTTGAAAAAAAACACCCGAATCCAAAACACACCCGAATCCGACAAAAAAAATTCGGTGAGGTTTTGCCAAAACGCGGTCGAACCCAAAACACGGCCGCGGAACCGAACCCAAAACCAAAACACAAAACCCGAAAAATTTCAGGCGCTCATCTCTATAAGATACACTCCCAGAGGACGGCGGCTTAGCGTTTGCACTGCTGCTAAAAGCAGCTAGCGAGCAAACAACTCGGAATGAGGGCCTGTCTTCCCACGTGCTTCCATACAGTGAATGGCTGTCAGCACTCTGATTGGTGGATAGCTCCAGCAATCCACCAATCAACCATGCTGACAGCCATTCACATCTGGCTGCAGGTTGGGAGCTGGTTAGAGAGTACTGTCTCCAAAGACGCTCCGGTGGCACCAGCCGGCCCCTGCTCAAAGGCCCCAGAATCGTGGGCCTCTGGGGCACCTGTCCATTGAGTCCATGCGTTAAGATGGCCCTGGTTATGTCTTCTGTATTGGGGATAGGCAGGGCCGGACTGGCCATCTGGCACTTCTGGCAAATGCCAGAAGGGCCGATGGCCACGTGGGCCGGTCCAGCGGTCACTGAGACGCGCTGCTGCTCAGTCCGGCGGCAGCGCGTCTCAGCTGTCAGGATTGGAGAGCTGTGAGAGACGGGGGTGAGAGCGCCGGGCGCCCGCCAGCACGGCTGTGTCTGGCGCGGCGCGTAATGAAGCGGACTTCAAAGCAGCCGCCGGTTCGTGAGCCAATCAGAGCTCGCGGACCGGCAGCCAATCAGAAGCCGCCGGTCCGTGAGCTCTGATTGGCTCACGAACCGGCAGCTGGTTTGAACGCTATACGCTGCCGCGCCAGACACAGCCGTGCTGGCGGGCGCCCGGCACTCTCACCTTCATCCCTCACAGCCCGGAGGAGGAGGAGCAGCAGCAGCAGTAGCAGTGCAGCAGCGGTAAGCAGCTGCAGCACTGGCTGCTGTGGGGGCAATTGTATACCTGGCACTGTGGGGGCAATTGGCTGGCACTGTGGGACATTTGTATACCTGGCACTGTGGGGGCAATTGTTTACCTGGCACTGTGGGGGCATCTGTATACATGGCACTGTGGGGGCATCTGTATACCTTGCACTGTGGGGGCATCTGTATACCTGGCACTGTGGGGGCATTTGTATACCTGGCACTGTGGGGGCATTTGTGGATCTGGCACTGTGGGGGCATTTGTATACCTGGCACTGTGGGGGCATTTGTATACCTGGCACTGTGGGGGGCATTTGTGGATCTGGCACTGTGGGGGCAATTGTTTACCTGTCACTGTGGGGGCAATTGTTTACCTGGCACTGTGGGGGCATTTGTATACCTGGCACTGTGGGGGCATCTGTATACCTGGCACTGTGGGGGCATTTGTATACCTGGCACTGTGGGGGCATTTGTATACCTGGCACTGTGGGGGCATTTGTATACCTGGCACTGTGGGGGCATTTGTATACCTGGCACTGCACTATCGGGGGCATATAATGTAAATTTCGGCTCATACCGGGTGCTGTAATGTGAATTTTGGCTCATACTGTGTGGTATAATGTGAAAGGGGCAGCAGTACTAGATAGTATAAGGGGTCCTACTATTGTGGTGCATAATGCGTATAAGGGGTGTATGGTGTGGTAAACTACACTGAAGGCCACGCCCCCTTTGAGTGGCCACGCCCCCTTTTCCGGAGCACGCGCGCCTTCGGCGCGCGCTTAATTACAAACCTCACATTTCCATACCCCCACTTAAAAATTTCCACTTCAACCACTGGTTGTGTGTATTTTAATAGAAAATGATGTACGCTTGTATGTTGTTAGAATATTAATTATATTTGTAAGAACATAGACTAATAAGTGGGAGGAGTCAGGAATAGTAAGGGGAGGAGTCACAGAGGTGGGCCTGTGTGCTTCAAAAATGCCAGGGCCTATTTTTAGTCCCAGTCCGGCCCTGGGGATAGGGTTGGTTAGATTTTGTCTTGTGGATGATCCGATGCTGTAATTGGCTACAGGACAGCCAGACTTTGCAATTATGGAACCCTCTACGACATCCATTGTTGAAATTCATCACTGGCATATCTACAATGGGTGCATTCTATAGATATGCCGCACCCATGTAATCATACCTACCCTACCGGAGTCCTGCGCCAGCCACAGGCACTGGAGACAGAAATCACTGGGAAAATGGCGTGGTAGCCATTTTCCTAGTGATTTGCACATCTGCAGTAGAGATGTCCCCAGAAACAAGGTGCAGGCACCATGTTCCCGGAGCCCTGTGCATACGCAGTGGATTCTAGCACAAGGCTAGCTGATAGAGTCTATAGCACTGCTGGAGAGCAGAGAGCCCACACGGAGCCCGCACTCTGGCACCCTCCTCTCTTGAACAGCGTCTGGGCCTCATCTATACCTCCGTAGAGGCTATTGACAGAAGGACTTGTCTAGTGATCAACAATCTCTGCCAACCCTCCTTCCACTCGCCTCCATTTTGTTTGATTTTTATCACAGCTAGCTCACCGTCTTATAAATGGCCAACAGAACTTTGGGTTCTGATTTTAAGAGCTATATGAGGGAAATGACTGAAATCGCGCCTAAAGCCATCCCCTGTATCTGCTTCCTAGACTTAGGGAGGTGTCATACAAGCATTTTGAAGTTAGGTGTGTGCTAGTGTCCAGGGGGCTTTTAATTATGAATGACTTCTTGGCAGCGGTTCCCAGCATACTCTATACTCTAGCATTTCACTGCAGTATAACAATGTGAAATAAAACTGCAGTTTTCTAATCCTTACTCACCCTTACTCACCCACACTCACCCTTACTCACCCTGTGAGTTGACATTAAAATCTGGAATCAAAAATCCTAGAACGACAAGTGAAATAATTAATTAGCCCCACCTCTGGATATTTTAAATGTATCAGTGATGCCCCTTTCACACCAAAACACTCAGGTCCAACCTGAGTTATTATACATGGTTTCACGTCATGGCAGAGCGACTGGAAACCCAGTTCACCCCGAAGGCTGGACCCAGGTTATTGCCAGGCCTTCCCTCTGCCGGCGCTTGGAGATGACATAATCTCTATGTGCCGGTGATCCGGATCTCCTTATGCTTTTAACGTGATCTGAGTCACACCCGTCACACCGCAGTCTTCCCGGGTCGGTGCCGGGCTCAACCCTAAAGCTACCGGGGCTGGATTCCGTGGTGACACAACCTGAGTAGACCCTTTCACACCAAACCTGGACCTGGGTTGTGCCCCGGCAATGACCTGGTTTATAAGTTTGGTGAGAAAGGGGTATGAGTAATGACCTGCCGGGTGACCTGGCAAACATGCACTGTACCCCAGTAGGAGGACCAAGTTTGAGAACCACTGTCTAATATGTATTTCTCCTTCATCCAGACATCCACTAGGGGCCACTGGAGCGTAGTTACAATGGGGAATAGTAGGCAGTAATTGGGAGCTGGCACTTTAAAAAATTCTAACCCTGTGGCTAGCTCCTCCCCTACTATCTCCCCTCCAAGCCAGTCTTAGTTTAGTGCCCAAGGGAGCTGGTTCACTTGGGTTTAGCTGAAGAAATTTTTTATTTTTTCTTTATTATTTTATTTTTCTTTACACACACGCACAGACTGGCAGCTCTGCCACTGCCAGTCTGCACCGTGGGAGCTGCCGGCGGGGTCCCATCGCAGCTGCGTGCGGCTCGGGATGGGCCCCGGCTGAGGGAGACACTGAGCTCTCCTGAGTTGGCGGACACCGCTGCGTGCGGCGCGTGTCGGGACCACTCCATCCAGCAGAAGATTCCGGCAGCATGGCAGCGGTGAGTATCTGCGGCCGGACACCGCTGCGTGCGGCGTGTGTCGGGGCCACCCTCCACCACTGAAAGGTGAGTGTCTGTATTTCCCCCACTTCCCTCCAGAGTGTTGGGATGAAGGGGTGACAGAGGGGTTTTGAACAATTAATTTTATTAATGGTGACTAAACCCAAACAACCCCCCCAATCCCCCCCCCCTCTCCCCTCGGATTATTAATTATTATTACTCATTTTTATTTAATATTTATTTAAAAAAAAAAAGAGTAAAAGTAACAGCGCAGTGCCGCGCTCCCGCTCGCCCGCCCGCCAGCCGCCCGCCCTCCTCCCTGCTCGGATCCCCGCCAGCACGGCTCACAGAGCCGCTACAGGGATCCGGCATAATACACGGCAACTTTGAATTTGGCGCCGTCGAGGAGGGGGGCGGGGCTTAGTTCCGCTCTGCGCGCCCGGAAGTAGCACGCGCTGGGGACCCGTAATTTTCCTGTCTGCAGCAGCGCGGGACGGAGGCCACGCGACCACACAACAAACAGTTACAGTGGGGAAGGGGGGCACTCGGGGGCACTGCAGGTACACTAGTTGTTTATTCAGCCTGTCACTGCACACAGTATCGTGCAGGACAGATCGGGCTGCTGTGGCTACATTCTTTTCCCTGCTTCACTCCCCTCCCTCCCATTCTGCCTATAGCTGTTTTCCTGTGGGGGAAGGGTATCAAGTTTAGGTGCTGCCATGGCCACCAAAGGCTCCAAGGCAACACAAAAGCAGGGTCAGGTTTTAGGTGAGGAGTCACAGCCATCGACTCAGCCCTCCTCAGAACCCCAGAGCGCCCCGACATGGACGACACAACTCACAGAGGTGATGTCCCTGCTGACTGGGGAACTTAAAGCCTCTCGGGAAGATAGAGAGGTGGCCCGGTTCCGACAGCTTGTCCCGGTACCGGCGCCAGAACCTGCATGGGCAGTCTCATTGGCAAAGTCAGTGGAAGGGCTTTCCAGGGCTGTAATCCCTTCCCAAGCCCCGTCCTTTAGCCCCCCCTCAACAGGCTGCAAAAAAGAGATTGCTAGCCTCTGTGTTACAGGACTTTGATGATGATATGCCTCAATTAGATGAGGCGGGGTTAGATGTACAGGATATACAGGATGTGGATATCCAGGATACTGACGATCAGGTATATGAGGACTCTGAACCAGTAGCTCAGGGTATAGAGGCTCTTATTACTGCTATTCGCTCAGTCTTACAGGTGGAGGAGACGGAAGACACCTTACGCCCTTCAAGGTTTGGCACCGACCAATACCTGCCGGTGACTTTTCCAGTTTCGGAGGAGCTGGATGCGCTTATAACAACAGCCTGGAAGCATCCAGACGCGAAATTTCAGGTATCAAGAAAAATGTTGTCTTCCTATCCTTTTCCCGCAGGTAGCAGAACGCGCTATGAGACCTCTCCGATCGTGGATCCTTCGGTGTCTCATCTGTCCAAAAAGACGGTCCTGCCTGTTCCGGGGGCAACTTCACTTAAGGAGGCGTCAGATAGGAAGTTGGAGTCTACCTTAAAGAATATTTACTCTGCGGCAGGGGTTTTACATCGCCCGGCGCAGGTAGGTTGTTGGGTCACCAAGGCGATTGAAGCTTGGGCGGAACAATTGTCCTCTGGAATTCGTGACGAATTACCGGCGGATCAATTGATAGAGTTGGCAGAACACATCCGTAAATCAGCCCTTTATCTTTGCGAAGCGTCCAAGGACATAGGTGTTCTCGGAGCTAGAATTTCCGCTTTAACAATTGCGGCCCGCAGAGCGCTATGGCTCCGGCATTGGCATGCGGATACGGAATCCAAAAGGGCGGCAGCGGCGTTGCCCTTTACGGGTGAGTTTCTGTTTGGTAAGGATCTGGATGCCTGGATCTCTACGGCAACGGGGGGTAGGTCGGCTTATCTTCCTTCTGCTGCTCCAGCCGCTCGCAGACCATATAGGGGTCCCTCTTTTCGATCCTTTCGTGCCCCTTCCAGGTTTCGAGGACAGGCCAGGGGTGGAGCTTCTACCTTCCGTGGCCATAGAGGTAGAGGCGGCGGCAGGGGTAGAGGTTCCGCAGCCTCAGCCCAGTCAGACGTTAAGTCTTCTGCCACTGCATGACGGGCCTCCCTCCCACCTGGGAGATCACAGGGTGGGAGCTCGGTTGTGGGATTTCAAGGAGGTCTGGATACAGTCCTGCCCAGATGCTTGGGTCCGGGATCTCATCACTTGCGGTTACAAGCTCGTTTTTCAGGAACAACCACCCCAGCGGTTCTTTACCACGAGTTTGCCAGTTTCCGACAACCGGGGAGTTGCCTTACAAACCGCGGTCCAGAAGCTTCTGTCTGCAAGGGTTGTGATGTGATCCCTGTTCCCTCGCATCATCGGAAACAGGGCTATTACTCAAGCCTTTTTCTAGTACCGAAGCCGGACGGCTCAGTCAGACCAATCCTGAACTTGAAAGATCTCAATCTGTATTTGAAGGTATTCAAGTTCAAGATGGAGTCCCTCCAGTCTGTTATTGCGGGGTTGGAAAAAGACGAGTTTCTGGCATCCTTAGACATCAAGGACGCATACTTACATGTTCCCATTTGGCCTCCTCATCAGGCTTTTCTCCGGTTCGCAATACAGGACGTTCATTTACAGTTCCAGGCCCTTCCTTTCGGTCTCTCTTCTGCTCCCAGAGTGTTCACAAAGGTCATGGCGGTCATGATGGCCCTACTTCGGAAGCAGGGTGTGACAATTGTTCCCTATCTGGACGATCTGCTAATAAAAGCAAGCTCAGCAGAAGGGTTACTTCAGAATATCCGGATGACACAGGACCTTCTGATCCGACACGGGTGGGTCCTGAATTTTCCGAAGTCTCACTTATGCCCCTCACAACGGCAGTTGTTTCTGGGAATGATTCTCGACACAGTCCATCAGAGGGTTTTCCTTCCGCGGGACAAGATACTCTCTCTGCAGACACTGGTAAGATTGGTCCTTCAGCACCGTCGGGTGTCAGTATATCTGTGCATTCGCCTGCTGGGAAAGATGGTAGCAGCGTTCGAAGCTCTTCCGTACGGTCGCTTCCACTCTCGACCGTTTCAGCTGTGTCTTCTAAATCAGTGGTCAGGATCTCATCTGTTCCTTCATCAGCGGGTGACGCTATCTCCAAAGGCACGGTCATCGCTGCTCTGGTGGCTCCAGTCGACCCATCTGTTGGAAGGAAGATGGTTCGGCATATGGGATTGGACTCTCCTCACCACGGACGCCAGTCTGCGAGGCTGGGGGGCAGTGACCCTGGGACATCAGTTTCAGGGGCGCTGGTCAATCCACGAATCCGCTCTCCCCATAAACATTCTCGAACTAAGGGCGGTGTACAACACCCTGCTGCAGGCACATCACCTCCTGCGAGGTCGAGCGGTCAGAGTTCAGTCCGACAACGCCACGGCGGTAGCGTACATCAACCGTCAGGGCGGCACTCGCAGCCGCGCAGCGATGAGGGAAGTCACCAACATCCTTCTCTAGGCGGAGAAGTATGCTCTGTCCTTCTCAGCAATATTCATTCCGGGAGTGGACAATTGGGAAGCCGACTATCTAAGTCGACAGGAGATGCACCCGGGAGAGTGGTCGTTACATCCCCAGGTGTTTTGGCAACTAGTACGTCGATGGGGAAAACCACAGATCGACCTCATGGCATCCCGCCTGAACCATCAGTTGCCTCTTTATTACTCTCGGACAAGGGACCCGGCGGCGGCGGCCGTGGATGCCCTCACGGCTCCTTGGAATTTCCGGTTCGTCTACCTCTTTCCTCCTTTCCCGCTGTTGCCGAAGGTTCTGCAACGCATCAAGAGGGAAGACGCTCTGGTTCTCCTAGTGGCTCCGGATTGGCCACGCAGGGTTTGGTACTCCACTCTACATCTGTTGTCGGTGGCCGAGCCTTGGACCCTACCACTATGAGACAACCTTCTACAACAGGGTCCTTTTCTTTATCCAGACTTACGCAGGCTACGTTTGACGGCGTGGCTGTTGAAAAAGCCATCTTGACAAGGAAGGGAATTCCTCGTACAGTTATACCTACTATGCTTCGGGCTAGAAAGTCAGTTACATTTTCTCACTACTACCGCATTTGGAAGGCTTATGTAGCATGGTGTGAACGTCGAGAATTTTCTCCTTCCGTGTATAGCTTAGCCCGTCTTCTCTGTTTTTTGCAGGCGGGTTTTTCAGCAGGCCTAAGACTGGGCTCACTAAAAGTGCAGGTCTCTGCTCTTTCGGTTTACTTCCAGAAAAGGTTAGCCTTGCTGCCTGAGGTTCAGACCTTCTTTCAAGGGGTTCTTCAAATACAGCCTCCCTTCCGTCCTCCGACAGCGCCATGGGACCTCAGTCTTGTCCTGTCTTTTCTGCAGTCTTCATTGTTTGAGCCCCTGGAATCAGTAGAGATAAAATATCTCACCTGGAAGGTGGTTCTTCTCCTGGCGCTGGCTTCAGCTAGAAGGGTGTCGGAACTGGGGGCTCTCTCTTGCAGGTCTCCTTTACCTGGTGTTTCATCCGGATAGGGCCGAGCTTCGTACTCGTATGTCCTTTCTACCTAAGGTGGTGTCTGATTTTCACATCAATCAGCCGCTTGTCATCCCGGCCCTCTCGGGGGACTCTCCGGATGCGAGATCATTGGACGTTGTAAGAGCGCTCAAGATCTATGTGGATAGGACTTCAGCTATTCGGAAGTCTGATTCCTTATTTGTTCTGTACGACGCTGCCCGCCGTGGTTGGCCGGCCTCTAAGCAAACCTTGTCTCGATGGATTCGGCTGACCATCAGACAAGCTTATTTGGCGGCTTCTCGGGAACCTCCATCTTCCATTTCAGCACACTCCACACGCTCTGTGGGACCTTCGTGGGCGGCTGCCCGGGGGGTCTCTATGACTACTTTATGTCGGGCGGCTACTTGGTCCGGCCGTCATACGTTTGTCAAATTCTACAAGTTTGACACTTTTGCGGCCTCTGCTTCTCAGTTTGGCCGAGCGGTTTTGCAGGACTCTCAGCGCTCTCCCACCCGTTCTGGGAGCTCTGGGACGTCCCCATTGTAACTACGCTCCAGTGGCCCCTAGTGGATGAAGGAGAAATCAGGATTTTGGTACTTACCGATAAATCCCTTTCTCCGATTCCACAGGGGCCACTGGACGCCCGCCCAGCGCTGTTCCTCCTTGTTGTTTTTTGCTTAACGGTTTGCGGTTCAATAAATGACCGCTTGTTGAGTTCAGGTTAGCCTGTTTATTGTTAGGTTCTATTCCAGGGTTAGTTTGGGTTATCCTGGTTGACTGGACGTCAATAACCTCTTCTACCTTAAGGTTTTCTTTATTACAGCTCTCCTTGGGCACAGTTTTACGTAGACTGGCTTGGAGGGGAGATAGTAGGGGAGGAGCTAGCCACAGGGTTAGAATTTTTTAAAGTGCCAGCTCCCAATTACTGCCTACTATACCCCATTGTAACTACGCTCCAGTGGCCCCTGTGGAATCGGAGAAAGGGATTTATCGGTAAGTACCAAAATCCTGATTTATCTGAAACATAATGCTTTGGGGATTTTAAGTAATGGATGCACTAAATGAATAATTGCATAATGCACAGGCTGGAGAGTCCACTTATGTCCACTGAAACTCTGCCCATTTATTAGAAGAGGAGGGGGCCTGTGTGCAGTCTCCTCTCTAGCAGGCAGCAGTGCAGTATCTCAATGCTCTAGAAGTGCAGAGCGCCAGGGTTGTAGAGAGCTATGGCAGACACTGACGCCGATTTGGGCGGCGCTATCATGCCCCTCAGCCAGAGAGGGGGGTTCAATCAGTGTGATCACCACCCCATGTGCTGGATGGAGAACAAAGCTGCTGCTGAGGAAAGGGGGGCGGTGCCAGACCTGGGCCCCCCAGGCCCCTCTATCAGGCCCGGGCCCAGGTAATTAGTATCTGCTCCCCCTATTGGTGGCAGTGCAGAGCACTAGGAGTACAGTACACTCTAGCGCTGTGCTACAGCCTAATGCGCATGTTGCTGGTCTCCGGGAAAATGGCGCCATGGCCATATACCTACTGCACATGTACAAAGTGCTATTTTATAAGGCTCCACAAGTTCAGCAGCACCAGACAAGCAAGGAAACAAATACACATCACAAAACAAATAAAAGAAGGTACATGAACATACAAGTCACGCTGAGAACAGCTGTGCGTAAGGACAGGACGTGTCACGTGTGTAAATTCTCACAGCAGATATGATTATACAGTCATGTAGTCAGTCCTGCTGAAGGGAGAGCTGTACTTACCTATTGGAGGGGAAATGGCATCCTGACTCTATACTATATTGGTAAAATAATCCCATTTATGTGTCCAGAAGCATCCATGGTTGTGGATAAGATGTAGTTTACTATGGACCTTGTTCAGAGATGTAAACGGCAGATTGTGCATGCAGCCGGGGTAGTAGGGAGGAGGGGGGCCGCGGTCGCAGAGAGACCCGGATGGGGGGCTCGTCTGCGGCGCTCCCTATGCCTCTGAGGGGGACGCTGCCACTTAACATGCTGGCGCAGGGGGTGGGGGTGGTGCAGGGGACCGCCGTTACTACAGAAGCCAGAACTGCTTCCATCTCCTCACATGCTAGGGGCCGGCCAGCATAGGACGAGGCCACCCGGCACGTGTAGCGCCTCACGATGCATCCATAATTACATTTCGAACACATTGAATTAAGGTTGACCCCTGGCAGCGCCGCCATTTTTTATGTGACATCACGCAGCCACCCCGAAAATGCTCCCAAAACGCGCCCGTTCGGGCTCGCCACCGCCCCCACCCCCCCAATGCCCCGCGAATGCCCGCTGCTGTCGATAAAATTGTGGTTGCATCCTTCTGGGATGTGGCCGCACTATGGGGGTCATTCAGACTGGATGGCTGCCGCGGCAGCAATCTCAGTCTGAAGCCCTTTGGGGAGTGTGCGTGCGCACCCGGGGGGCCTAGTGAGATGCTAAAAGCATCTCAGGGCTGCGATCGCCTCTGGCGGATTGATAGGCAGATGCGGTCGCGGGGCCGGAGGGAGCGTGCCAATGGCGTTAGAACGCCGTTGGTGGGGCGCGGTCTGGAACTATGCAAGCATTTCCAGACCATTGCGGGGGTGGGCAGCAGCGCACTTTACAACACGGGGGGGCCACCGCAGCGCACAGGATCCAGCGCCGGGCAGCCCAGCAGAAGCAGCGCGGACCGGCTCCCTGGACTGGTGAGTATATTGATCTTCTTGGGGTAGGTCCGCGGCGCGCGGGATAAACAGGGGGGGGTGACGCAATAGGGGGGTGTCGACCGGGTGGCGGCGATTTCGGCAGGGGTGGCGCATGCGCAGCAGGACATCGCGGTATTTTTTCTGAACAATACCCCGATGATGCTGCGGAGTATCATCGCAGGGACAGAGCTTGACCGCAAGCTCTGTCCCTGCACGCGATAATTGATACATCCCTGCGATGTAATCAATTATCACAGTGCGAGTTTGGGCGATTTTATCACCTGTCATCCTGGATGCGGATGGTGATAAATAGGCCCCTTAATCCCCTGCTGTATTGCTCTCTCTGTATTGTATTGCAGCTGAGAACAATAGATGGAAGGCTTATGCTAATCAACCATGGTGCACCCAGGCGCAGCAGACAAGCCAAGATGAGCGTAGCTCCATCTGTATTATGACCGCCTGGATCCCCGGCGCCGCTCAAACTCATACTGATTCCGTCTGCAGCTGTAGTGCATTCAGTGATGCGGGACCGGTAATTCACATACGCTGTACGTGTTCGCCGCATGCGCTAAGTACCGTACATCGGTATTTTGCGCTATGTTCCGCAGATCCAACTGGCTCTGAATTGGGCCTCTCCCGTATTCTCTGTACGTTTCCCCGAACATCTCTAGAAATAAGTGAATTTGTACTGTATTTAATTGTTCTCAACAGAAGTGCCCCCACTGAAAGTGGGATCCGGACTGAAAGTCGACAGTAACTAGGTCGACAATGTCTAGGTCGACCACTATTGGTCGACAGGGTGTCTAGGTCGACAGGGCCTTTAGGTCGACATGTTCTAGGTCGACAGGTCAAAAGGTCAACATGAGTCTTTCACAATTTTTTTCTTTTTTTTAACCTTTTCATACTTAACGATCCACGTGGACTTCGATTGGAACGGTAAAGTGTGCCGAGCGAAGCGGTAGCGGAGCGAAGGCACCATGCCCGAAGCATGGCGAGCGAAGCGAGCCATGCGAGGGGACGCGGTGCACTAATTGGGGTTCCCGGTCACTCTACGAAGAAAACGACACCAAAATAACATTAAAAACTCATGTCGACCTTTTGACCTGTCAACCTAGAACATGTCGACCTAAAGACCCTGTCGACCTAGACACCCTGTCGACCTAGTTACTGTCGACCAATAGTGGTCGACCTAGACATTGTCGACCTAGTTGCTGTCGACTATCAATACCACACCCCTGAAAGTACAGTGTACACTAATCAGTGGCTGCAGGATTAGAAGTGGGATATCTGCAGCGCAGACAGAAAATACAATAATTCCGGCACTGGGGAAGGAGGAGATTTGGTGAGAGAAGTAACATGGAGTGTCTGAAAGACACAGACCTGAGCTATCTGCACGGCCCTGATAAGACGGCTGGAGAGAAAGAGAGAGAGGAGGAATTATTTCTGTCTTATTGTACTGGGAAGCAGCATTGCAGCCCGTCCATCACTCACGGCATCTCTTTCACAATATGTCAGAATTCAGGGATTTCTGCAGCTCCGCTGTCCTTGTGACCCGACCAATGCGCAATATTATACAGGCGGCTATAAACAGAATATACAGGGACTTCAGTCTTGCTGTAAAGCTGTCAGGACCCATTGCAGATTGAATGCAGTGTTTATTGGGGGTCAGTCCGATCCGTTCGCACGCTGCAGTTTGTCGCAGCGGTGTCGAACGGGTCTGAAATGCGCATGTGCGACGGATGCATTGCGCACGCGCTTCATTACCCGGTGACGGCAGCGGCGCCGCCAGCGGAAAAAGTGATTGCAGCGGCGATCGCAAGAAGACTGACAGGCGGGAGGCATTCCGGGGCATCAACTGACCGTTTTCCAGGCGTGGTGAGGCGAACGCAGGCGTGTCCAGGCATTTGGAGGGCGGATGTCTGACGTCAAATCCGGGACATTCGTCGCTGGATCCCTCGCACAGGGTAAGTAAGTCTGACGCTGGTCTTGTATTGCAGGAAACTTTTTTAGCTCAGCAGGGCTGCACGAGCGATCACAGCCCTGCTATGCTAAAATACACTCCCCTATAGGCGGCGTCTAGTTGATCGCACCAGCAACAAAAAGTTGCTACGTGCGATCAACTCGGAATGAGGGCCATTGTCATTTACTTAATTAATACCCCTTTCAGACATCAGATACAGGAAATTGCTGAGTCTGGCACACCGGCAAATTCCGGGGTCTGAGCATCAAGACCCTGGTCGGAAAAAGGGTCGCGGAACCCGGGAATTAGTCCCGGGTCGTTTGCATTCAGACATGCCAAAATCCTGCGCATTCATGTGCATAAACCTGGGATTTTGATGCATGCCTGAATGGTGTCTAAGATGCTGCAAAGGGCTAAAATGTGCCGCGCAACCAGTACTTATTTTTCCCGACACATAAAGGCAGCAGTACTCCTAAAAATAGGTGGCGGTACTCACCTAAACGGGTGTATTCATCAAAATAATTTTTACTAAAATAATGTGAAAAGGAGTGTTTTCACACACTTTTCACATTATTTTAGTATCACCAGACTTTACTAAAGGGCAACTGGGGAGAATTAGCAAAATTCTCCTCCAAGCCCTTAAATTCGCATTCCAAATCGCATTTCCCATACTTGTAATAGGAAATGCGATCTGCCTGCATTTACAAGAAAAAAAAGTAGTAAGAAAATACCAGAGGGAGCCCTGTGATAATAATGTTATCTTGAGATAGCTTTATCCAGGGCTTCCCTCTGGTTCCTTGACTCCTGCACAGCCTCCTCTGCCCGCTGGCAGTGAAGGCTGAGCTTGGATCCGGCCCCTGTGATCAGCCATGTGTGTCTAATAGACCACAGGCTGATCACTGTGCAAAAAAAGAAAGTAAAAAAAGTAAAAAAAAAAAACCCTAAAACTTAACACTTGCCAGCACCCAGGAAGCGGTGATCAGTGATCCGGTGATGGCAGCCAGTCAGCGGATTGCTGTGCTCCTGCTGTGACCGGCTGCCCTCCCGGATCACCAATCGCCGGTCCTGGCTGCAGGTAAATGTAATAGGAGGAGGGGACAGTTGATACATCCCTGTGATGTATTAAATTATTGCATTGCGGATTAGCACCCTCATTCAGCTTCAGTTGCAGTTTTGCGTTTTTAGCTGGCTGTGATCGCATGCTGGGGGCCTCTCAGCACCGGGCAAGGCCGTCCAGCTTCTAAACACCCAGCAGTGATGCGATCGCAATGTAATGACATCATTATGATGCAACCCATAGGCTACAATGGGCTAACTCCATCGAAAGCTGGCGCTAGCTAACAAGGTCAAGTTACTAGCAGTTAGGCTAATTTTTCAGACCGCAGCAGTTCCCATAGAGACTAATGGGGACTGCGGTATGCTGGGTTAGTTTGCCTGCTGCAGTAGGTAGCTCTGATATCTCCTTTGTTTGGTGTTTGGTAAATTGCGCCAATACTAAAATCACGCGTAGCCGTAAATCTGCTTGAATAAGTAGACCACGCAAAGAAAAAAAAATCCACAAAACTGGACTTAGCCGTCACAATGTCCATCCGCAACAGTTCTATTGATGTGCTACGGGCCTCATTCACGGATGTCATATGCAGTGGAGCGATACATCGCTACTGCGCATATGTATAAGTCGCACTGTGATGATTTTGCAATGATGGGTGCAGTAAAGATTTATTCGCAATGTGATTGACAGTCAGGCAGCGTTTGTGTGCGAGGCGGTGACTCAAACGCAGTTGTGTGGCAGCCATTTTGGGGGCGTGTCACAGGTGTGACCAAGTATAGGGGGCCGTCCCACAATCTACTATACGTTTGGGCAGGGTTGATTAAAAAGGGGATATTCAACCTCTTTTTAAAAAACGACATCGCCCCACTTCTGGATCATGTGTAACTCGTGTCTCTCCCCGGTGATAAGCACAGTAGAATGCTGCTGTCTAATACACAACGGGTGTAGGCCGGCTGTCGATTTAAGATGCCCGTCAGTCAAATCTATCCGTCCGTTTTAGGGCACAAGGGAAGGTGTGCGTTCTGTTCAGTTAATGATAACCCATCTCAAGCGGAGCCTCTCGGTAAGCAGCGCTGTCATTCATTCTTCTGGCTCCTGAAGCCGCCAGCAAAGCCTTTTGTAAATGTTAGCAGACATTGATTAGATTTTAATGAGCACTAAATTCATCACTAACATCTTTAATGACACTTGAAACATCTGTTCTCTTTCCTACCACCAGGTGGCGCAGAATTCATTTACTGCAGGTGTTAAAATTCTCTTCAACACTCCAAGGTGATCAAGGAGGGGGGGACATTTAGAAAATAACAAAACAATGTAATTATCTATCTTAAAGACACTAAATTAGAAAACCTTAGGTGAATTAAGAATCATTTAGCTTTGACTATAAAAACGTGGACAGATCTGGAATATGCTGATTTCAGGTTTACTCAACCAAGTATAGGATAAATGATATAATTCTCTATTCTGCTGACTGTCTCGCTGAAGGTCATCACGGACAGCGTCCAATTTTTCGTCTTTGTCAAATTCTCAGCCAATAAGAGTTATTGAAAGAAATGTTCCCAACTTCAGACAAGTCATTTTCTTGGTTTATAAATGGCTTACTTCAACTTTCGCTAAATACATTTCTTAAGTTTCTGGCTTGCTTCTGAATTGATGGTATGCGCTTATTCTTTTGAACAGTTTTAATTAACCCACACCTCCCAACTGTCCCAATTCCAGTTTCCGGTCAGAATGTTGGGAATCAAGCTTGGACTGGCCCACAGGGGTACAGAGGAAACCACCGGTGGGCCCTACTGCCTGGGGGCCCACCTCCTGTTTTAAGGATCAGGTTCCAGACTGTGCACATGAATTATACATTATACATATGTTACCTTATACTGGACTATGGTGTATTTTCTACAGTGCATTGCTGTTATTAATCTGGTACATTATCATGCATGTATCAGCTGAATTTACTGTATATATTTATGAAGGGGCCCAGACGTTGCACTCTCTAATGGTTAGTCAAACCAATGAGGTGGCAGACCACACCCCCTCTGCAGACTGGCCACACCCCTAACATAGACCCCTAAAACTGCATTCCCCCGGTGGGCCCTACATGCTCCAGTCCGACACTGTTGGGAATTACATATGTCCCGTTCCCCACTGCTCAGCAAACGCATGCCGTGCTTTGGCTTATCTGTAATGGGAGCGAGGGCTGCAAAGAGGAGGGGGTAACGAATTACTTGAGCCCGGGCTTGTGATCACACATAACCCTAGATTTGCCCCTGGCTGACTGGCTCACGGCACCCCCTGTTCAATACTCTTTAAAAAAAAAAATTCTAAAGGGGCATGGCCATGCCTCCCACAAATTAGGACACTCCCCCAAAAACTACCCAGACACGTGCCAGCTCTCTGTGTCCCTGATGAGTGCAGGGTGTGACCAAGAAGGGCAAAACCGCACTCCCATGTTCTTCATTACTTACCTCTCTGTCGTCAGCAGCAGTGCTGAACAAGTCAACAGGAAAATGGCATGGTGGCCATTTTCTCAGCTACCTACTAAATGGGGTAAAATTAGGGGATTCTGTACTGGAAAAGGACTTAGGTATCCTCATAGAGAGCAAACTAAGCAGTAGTACCCAAAGTAGGACTACAGCAAAGAAGGCTAATAAGATATTAGCATGCATAAAACGGGGAATTGATGCTAGGGACGAGAGTATTATACTCCCGTTATATAAATCACTTGTGAGGCCACACCTTGAATACTGTGTACTAGGCACCTTACTACAAAAAGGATATCCTGGAGCTAGAAAAGGTTCAAAGGCGGGCGACCAAACTAATTAAGGGTATGGAGACGCTGGAATACGAGGAAAGGCTTGCAAGACTAGGCATGTTTACATTGGAAAAGAGGAGATTAAGAGGGGACATGATCAACATTTACAAATATATAAGGGGACATTATACAGATCTTGCGCAGGACCTGTTTTTGGTTAGATCAACACAGAGAACTCGTGGACACGCGCTCAGGTTAGAGGAGAGGAGATTCCACACAATACGGCGTAAAGGCTTTTTTACGGTAAGGACGATACGTGTTTGGAATTCCCTGCCTGAGGGAGTTGTAATGGCAGACTCAGTCAACACCTTTAAGAATGGGTTAGATAAATTCCTAATGGATAAGGATATCCAGGGTTACGGGGCATAGTCACGCACTATGGATATTATAAAAAAGAGGGGTAAAACATAACGGCAGTCATCAACTTCAGTCAAAATTTTCTACAAAATAATCCTGCATAGGAGACCACAAACAGGTTGAACTCGATGGACAATTGTCTTTTTTCAACCTTAGATACTATGTTACTATGTATGTTACTATGTTACCTTCGCAGTAGAAAAATCACTGGGAAAATGTCCGCCACACCATTTTCATGGTGATCTGTGCATGTGTTCTGCTGCACCTGCTTGGGGTACAACATTGTCTTGCAATGGTCTGTCACTTCTCATTTCTCTCTGGCAATGAGATGATCATGTCTGCCTGTTTAAGAGTGGGTTGGTGAAATGCAAATCTTGTGATGGCTGACGCGTTTTGCTCAGTTACTCAAACCCAGTCTTTTTCCATCATTCGTTGACCACCAGCAACACAATGGCAGTAGGAGTTAACATAAATCATAGGACTTCCAGAAAAGTTCAGGAAATTCATAGGTTCATGGTACCTGCCAATTTTTTCAGATACTTCATTAAAGGTTTGCTGCCCCAATCCCTCTCCCTCCCTCTCTCTCTCTCTCTCAAAATCTAAAAAGAGGATATAAATATAAAAGTTAAGTTTTAATGAACTTTTTTACACACCATATAAAACAACATCCAGGATTGTGCAAATAACACAGGTGAATTCACATGTTAAAATGGTGAGAAAATGACTTTTGCTGTATTTTACAAGTTATAGACTCGCCTGTAACCTCATAGCAGGTTCCTATTCACTTGCATCTGTATTATTTACGAATTCTCGCCGTGCGATGCTTTTGTACCTGTGCAGCGGGGGAGGACCGGACATGCAGGGTGACTGATCATAGCCGTGCAAAATTTTGAGAGTGACACGTGACACGGAGGCTCCTAACTCCCCCCTCCCCCCCCCCCCCCCACACACACACACACACACACACACCTGGGACACTGCGGCCCACGGTTGGGACAGTGGGACAGTACCCAAAAAACAGGACTGTCCTGTGAAAATCGGGACAGTTGGGAAGTATGCAGTCCCCCGATGCAGCACAGTAGGGTTGACATACTGCATAGCCACAGCCACCAGAGTTAGCCGGGGCTTGGGAAGCATCCAGTACATCCCAGCACTTTGCAGACTTTAGTCAGCACCAGGAATTACACATCCCCCGGAGGTGATTCGGGGCTGCAGCACACAAAAATTCAATACACAGTGCCTGATGCCAATAACACGTTCAAAAATGGTGCCTAGCGCCTTTTGGTCCCTTTGAAAATGGTGCCGCGGCACAAGGACTAACCCTTTCCGGCATGGCCATTTTAGCCACGTGGGTCGAGTCTGTGGTCACAATCCCCATAATGAAGAATGCGTAGATGTGAATTTCTTGAACTCTCTGCAGCATCTGTGGATGTCATTGTCACTTCTTGGTTTGTGACACCGTCAGACTGATTTCCTTATCTCCACTATATTGAATACAATCCATACTTTTTGGCAAGCTCCATCCTGTTCAGAGCTGAGTCCGGGCAATGCATTGGATTATTGCCAGCTAGGACGCAGATCTAAAGAGCATTCGGGTCTTTGCATGAATTACAACTGCCAGCAGGAGGCTGGCAAGGACAACATTCATTATATGGGAAAAATAGAAGTGGGAAGACATTGGTGATTGCAATTCACACAGGGCAGAGTTAATAGTGTATATAGAAATGGGGGTGATTCAGTCGTGGATGCAGACACCTGATGTTTTACCTCAGGTGCATTCTTCAGAGACGCACTGCGTATGTGTCCCGATGGTTACCGACACAGCCAGATTAACCGGGAGGGGGGGGGGGGCTCAGGGTATACTGTACCCTATGTAGCCCTCTGTCATGCTTCACCAGCCAGAGGATGCTAACACCGCTAGCTCTCCCTCTTGTGCAGCAGCAGAACCTTGCATTCAGAATGTGAGGAGGACAGTATGTAGTGCAGGCAGAGACACAGGAGTATCAGGTTTCATGAACTTCCCAACCAGAGGAAAGATGCAGTAGGATTAGGGAGAGAGCTGAAAGTGACCCGGGGCTCCCAGCTTCTCCTTTCCTGTATTGAAATACCATTCTTATCAATTATATACCTTAACACAGGTGATGTCAGTCCAGATTTTGTCCCTCCCGGAGTGGATCATGTTGGGAGGTATGCATAATATACATCCCCCTTCCCCTGGGCCTCCCTATCTTTAAGCCCCACCTCCCAAGGCTTAATCCAGCACTGGTTACTGACATGAGATGCAGATCAAAATTGTTTCGAGATCCATGCAGTTCGATATTCCTTCTTGGGAGGTAATTGGGAGGGTGGCTGATAGTCAAGGGGCGAAGGGGGGGGGGGTCACAGGCGTGAAGACGCCGTTAAACTGACATTGGTGGCCATGCTTACTTGGACATTCTGCACCGATCATAGTGCAGCCGATGGTGCGCCAGTAATGCGTCTTTGTATGAACAGTGGAGCATTCGTGCTGCTGCTGCTGGTTGGCGTCTCAATAGGACGTCCAACGGAATTATCATAAAGACGCTGCTACTGTAATTGCGTCCACCACTGAATCACTCTCCAGTATTATGCAACACACTGACTAATCCATCTGCTCAGCCATTGGACGGTCGGACCTCTGTCAGGTTTGTTCATAGCAAATACAGGGAGTCCAAAAAGTCCCTTTGCAGTGGGCGCTGTCTCTGGCTGCAGATCTCCTCTACAGGCGTGTAAGGCCAGATAGGGACAACACTTTCAACACTCAATGTAGGTAAGATTCTCTATTATTTCAAGTCAATAAAGTGTTTAAAACAATTATGTTGTCATATTACTTAGCACACATTCCCTGGGGGGAGACTTACTTAGTACACAGTATCCGCGGAGGGACTTTTTGAACTCCCTGTATTATATATCCAAGCATCTAGCTGTAACAGTACCCTAGTAGAGTGGTTGCACAATGACTGCATGTACAGTCAGATATAGCCGCTGACCGCACCTACCATGGTCCCCACTAGATGCAGTGGTGCCGAGAGAGGGGTGGGGTGGGGGGAGGATACAAATTACCCGGGCCCAGGTCTGATGGAGGGGCCCAGTGAGGGCCCCAGGCTTCCTCCCAATTAACTGGCAGCAGCAGCTGCAGCTCTTCTCCTAAGCCCAGCACACGCTGCTGACTGCTGGGCTGGAATATGGCCATGGTAGCGCTTAAAATACAATTTCTTTGGTATTTTTTCAAAGGGTGCATGACCACGCCTCCTGTGAATAGGCCACACCCCCTTAAAAGTACCTGGGCCCAGCCCGGCTCTCTACTGCCCTGACTAGATGTAGGTCAGCACTGAAGTCTTTGCGTGCATGCAGTGGGGATTCAGGGAAAGTTGCAACTCTTAGATCAGGGATGGGGAACCTTTGGCCCTGCAGCTGTTGTTGAACTACACATCCCAGCATGCCCTGCAACAGTTTAAGCATGGCCAAACAGCACAACTGTAGCAAGGCATGCTGGTATGTGTAGTTCACCAGCAGCTGGAGGACCAAAGGTTCCCCACCCCTGTCTTAGATCGTAGTCAAGTGGGATCTGATGAGGGCCAAATGGCTAAAGGTTCCGATATTAGTACGTGTAATGATTAATGGCAATATATGTTGTATACAAATGCTGATGGCATTTTGTGTAAGGAATAAGATTGCTGCCCAAGAGTAATAGAGGTCGTGGTGAAGTCCAAAGGAGCTGATAAGCTTACATACGGAAAAGACTCGTGGAAATGGATAAATCATATAACCAGCAGCTAGGGCATATGCGTTGAAAAGTAGTATTTAAAGTTTCTGGTTGTGAACCGTACACACACATAGACACACACACACACACACACACACACAGACACACGCACACACACAATTTCTTTTTTTCTCCGTAAGCTGCGGCAGAGTGACAATTTATTTAGAGCCATCCTGGCACATTTCCACTTTCCTCACTCGCCGTTCTGTTGTCGGCGGAGACGGAACAAGAATGAATGTTCCAATTTGTGACAAAATTGCTGTCCTCCGCCGCCGCCTCGGGGCCTCCTCTGCTTCTTAATATATCTTCCACAAAAATAACGCCAAAGGAGCCTGGGTGTGTATTAGTGGCACAGTGTTATCAGTGATCCTGATTTTCCGAGTATGTGTTCAGCTGTGTAATTGTCACATCTCGTACAATCATTTGTATCAGTCATTTGGAGACTGTTGGGCTGCGAATCGCAGTAACCTTCACAGAAGAACATCTTGTGCACATATATTAATATATACTGTGTATATAGGATAGCGCACATATTTTTATTGGGGATTGTGACACCTTGTTCAAGTCCCTACAAATAAGCCCCGGACAGTTCAGCAGAAAAACACTTAACCTAATTGAATACGTTTAAATGATGTGGAAATGAGGGCAAGTCTCACCAGGCGGAAACAAGCTGACAGATAATGCAGCAGGACCCCCAGTGCGCTTAAAGGTCCAGTCGCTATCTGTCATGCATAAGCTCTTCCGATGTATGTGTGTAGTGCCCACCACCTCTTTCCGTCAACTCCCCCAAATTGCAGCAATTAACCTGCTTCATTGGGAGTTTGTATTAAGCAGAAGGTAATGGACAAGAGGGGTAATTCCAAGTTGATCGCAGCAGGAAATTTTTTAGCAGTTGGGCAAAACCATGTGCACTGCAGGGGGAGCAGATATAACATTTGCATAGAGAGTTAGATTTGGGTGGGTTATTTTGTTTCTGTGCAGGGTAAATACTGGCTGCTTTATTTTTACACTGCAATCTAGATTGCAGATTGAACTCACCACACCCAAATCTAACTCTCTCTGCACATGTTATATCTGCCTCCCCTGCAGTGCACATGGTTTTGCCCAACTGCTAAAAAAGTTCCTGCTGCGATCAACTTGGAATTACCCCCATGTGCACTGCAGGGGAGGCAGATATTACATGTGCAGAGAGAGTTAGATTTGGGTGTGGTGAGTTAAATCTGCAATCTAAATTGCAATGTAAAAATAAAGCAGCCAGTATTTACCCTGCACCGAAACAAAATAACCCACCCACACCTAACTCTCTCTGCACATGTTATATCTGCTCCCCCCCCCCCCCCCCCCCCTGCACTGCACATGGTTTTGCCCAACTGCTAAAAAAATTCCTGCTGCGATCAACTTGGAATTACCCCCATGGTTCCGTGTTTCATAAATGTTTTATGGGGGTAATTCCAAGTTGATCGCAGCAGGATTTTTTTTTAGCAATTGGGCAAAACCATGTGCACTGCAGGGGAGGCAGATATAACATGTGCAGAGAGAGTTAGATTTGGGTGGGTTACTTTGTTTCTGTGCAGGGTAAATACTGGTTGCTTTATTTTACACTGCAATTTAGACTGCAGATTGAACACACCACACCCAAATCTAACTCTCTCTGCACATGTTAAATCTGCTCCACCTGCAGTGCACATGGTTTTGCCCAACTGCTAAAAAATTTCCTGCTGCCATCAACTTGGAATTACCCCCTATGTTTCTCAGTTTAAACATTTTTAGGTATTATTAACTAGGGTCAGAGCACCTGTTGTATTCACTCTTCCTCTCCTTCATGTCAGTGTGGTATTAGTATGAAATGGGTTGGGATATATACAGATGGGTCCATGTTTATCTTTACCTTTTATAGGATTAACTGAGACTGGCCAGTAGGACTTTGGTGGTCATTACGAGTTGATCGCAGCCAGCAACTTGTAGCTGCTGCTGTGATCAATAGCCCACGCCTATGGGGGAGTGTATTTAAGCTTAGCAGAGCTGCGATCGCTTGTGCAGCCCTGCTAAGCTAAAAAAAAAATCAAGCAGAAGTAGACTAGTGCTGGACATACTTACCCTGTGCGGTGGATCCAGTGATATTGGGCCTGGCTTTGACGTCACACCTCCACCCTCCGTTGTCCTGGACATGCCTGCGTTTTACTCACCACTCCCCGAAAACGGTCTCCAACGGTCCGGATCAGCCCATCCACGCCTCCTTCCTGTCAATCTTCTTAGCGGTCGCCGCTGCGACCGCTTCCGTCGGTAGCCGCAACGTAACCCGGCGACCACAGCGGCCGCCGCGCATGCGCATTCCGCACCCGTTGCCACCGCAGCGAAAAACCGATGCGTGCGAGCGGGTCGGAATGACCCCCTTAATCCCCTGCTGTAATGACTTAATCCCCTGCTGCATTGTTCTCTGTATTGTATTGCAGCTGAGAACAATAGATGAAGGGTTTATGCTAATAAGCCATGTTGTGCCTAGGCGCAGAAAACTAGTCTAGATAACCGTGGACCCATCTGTAGTAGGACAATCTATAGCCAGGGCCGGTTCTAGACCTTGGGGCACCCAGGGCGAAAGTTTCCTTTGGCGCCCGCGCCCCGGATGGTGAAACAAGGTTAGTGCGCGCCGTAGGCTCGTGTGAAAAAATGGGGGCGTGGCTTCATAGGAAAGGGGCATGGTCAGTTTGACCCCTGTAGAGTTGTGCCCCTGCAGCTGTTGTGCCCCCTGCAGCTGTGCCCCCAGTAACTGTTATGCCCCCTGCAGCTGTTGTGCCCCCTGCAGCTGTGCCCCCAGTAGCTGTTATGCCCCCTGCAGCTGTGCCCCCAGTAGTTGTGCCCCCTGCAGCTGTGCCCCAGTAGCTGTTATGCCCCCAGTAGTTGTGCCCCCTGCAGCTGTGCCCCCTGTAGCTGTTATGACCCCTGCAGCTGTGCCCCCAGTAGTTGTGCCCCCTGCAGCTGTGCCCCCAGTAGCTGTTATGCCCCCTGCAGCTGTGCCCCCATTAGTTGTGGCCCCAGTAGTTATGCCCACCTTAGTGTGCCCCCTGCAGCTGTGCGACTATTAGTTGTGGCCCCAGTAATTGTGCCCCCTGCAGCTGTGCCCCCAGTAGTTGTGCCCCCTTAGTATGCCCCTTGCAGCTGTGCCCCCATTAGTTGTGGCCCCAGTAGTTGTGCCCACCGGTTGCTGTGCACCTAGTAAAAAAAAAATACTTACCAGCCCCGTTCCTGCTTCCCGACAACTGCACTCTGTCTCCGCCGCTGGCGCCGCTCCTCTGATCTTTCGGAGAGACATCATGACGTCTCTCCCATAGCGTTGCACAGAAAGGTCCTCTCCGCGAAGGGAATCTAGACGCTACTGCATCTAGATTCCCTTCGCGGAGAGGACCTTTTCACAACCACTGCCGCCATCCTAGTTAGTAGCGGCTCTTGCCACGGCGGCGGCTCCCCCGGGACAGCGGCGCCCCGGGCAAAAGTACTGCTTGCCCGTGGCAAGAGCCGCTACTGTCTACAGCAAGGATGGGGAACCTTCGGCCCTCCAGCTGTTGTTGAACTACACATACCAGCATGCCTTGCCACAGTTTTGATATTTGGCCATGCTAAAACTGTTGCAGGGCATGCTGGGATGTGTAGTTCAACAACAGCTGGAGGGCCGAAGGTTTCCCATCCCTGATCTATAGCCATTTAGCTCAGTGGTTTCTGTGCTGATCTTGGGCCCATGGCCGGATTAACAATGGGGCGGATGGAGCTGCAGCTCCAGGCCCCCCATTGAAAACAGGCCAAAAGAGTCTCCTGCAATGCAGCCAGCCAGCGATGACAGGAGAAATACCTTTCTCCTGTCATCTCTCATCAACAGCATACACCTCCGCCCCGGCCAAGGCTCCACCTACACCCTCCGCTCTGCCTTCAGTGCAGTGTGCACATCCGACCCCATGTTACCTGAAGCTCAGATCACGTCTGTGCTAAGCTCCGCCCAAACCGCGATAAGCTCCGCCCCCTGGACGTTCTGCAGCTGTGCTCCCTCTCCTCTCCCATGCCATCTGATCCAAGGCTCTGTCCCCAGACAGTAAGTTCCACTCACTGCTCCACTCCTTCCAGCCCACACTGAGCCTGGAGCCACCCCCATTCCCCCTGGAAGCCTGAAGCTCCGCCCACAGGTCAGATTAACTCCGCCCCCTGGGCAGTCAGTGGCTTTGTCCATTTTCCTGGCATCTGAAGTCATGAAAATTCAGCTGCTGCTGTCAGTCAGCCAGTGTGCAGAGGCGGATTAAGGTTCAGTGGGGCTTGGACACTTACATGAGGGGGCCACTATTGCTTAAAGTGTGTAAAAAATATATTATGTATATATATATATATATATATATAGCAGGGCTGTATGTAGCAGGATGCCAAGTGTGCCACACAGCGCAGTCTGCCTGGAGGTGGCACTCGGAACTAGCAGTCGCAGCAATGTCTATTTTGCCAGGCCTGCCACCAGCAAACCAGGAAGTGGAGAGCGATGAGCCACACAGCATCTCCCTGAACTTCTTGCCCATTGGGACCCATGAAGCCGGGGAACTAAGGAGCAATCAGCCCGACAGCAGGTACTCTAATAAAATAGGAGGACAGACATCAGTCACACTTACAGGAGATAGTGACAGCAGTGCAGTTACTACTGGAGTCTGACCGTTTGTTCCAGACAGCGCTGCTTGCAGAACGCTCTTCTGTATTGAGCATTTGCAACTTTGGCCTCCAAATAACCAGACTGGGACACACTATAATGGAGTCATGATAATCTGCTACTGCCCCCATCTCGTGCTGTTCCCATCACTATTACCCCCTTCATCCCCTGCGCTACTGCCCCCATCTCCTGCTGTTCCCATCACTACTGTCCCCATCATCCTCTTCTGTCCCCTGCACTACTGCCCCCTTCTCCTGCTATTCCCATCACTATTACCCCCTTCATCCCCTGCGCTAATGCTCCCATCTCCTGCTGTTCCCATCACTACTGTCCCCATCATACCCTCCTGTCCCCTGCACTACTGCCCCCTTCTCCTGCTGTTCCCATCACTATTACCCCCTTTATCCCCTGCGCTAATGCTCCCATATCCTGCTGTTCCCATCACTACTGTCCTCATCATCCTCTTCTGTCCCCTGCGCTACTGCCCCCTTCTCCTGCTATTCCCATCACTATTACCCCCTTCATCCCCTGCGCTACTGCCCCATCTCGTGCTGTTCCAATCACTATTACCCCCTTCATCCCCTGCGCTAATGCTCCCATCTCCTGCTGTTCCCATCACTACTGTCCCCATCATACCCTTCTGTCCCCTGCGCTACTGCCCCCTTCTCCTGCTATTCCCATCACTATTACCCCCTTCATCCCCTGCGCTAATGCTCCCATCTCCTGCTGTTCCCATCACTACTGTCCCCATCATCCTCTTCTGTCCCCTGCGCTACTGCCCCCTTCTCCTGCTATTCCCATCACTATTACCCCCTTCATCCCCTGCGCTACTGCCCCATCTCGTGCTGTTCCAATCACTATTACCCCCTTCATCCCCTGCGCTAATGCTCCCATCTCCTGCTGTTCCCATCACTACTGTCCCCATCATACCCTTCTGTCCCCTGCGCTACTGCCCCCTTCTCCTGCTATTCCCATCACTATTACCCCCTTCATCCCCTGCGCTAATGCTCCCATCTCCTGCTGTTCCCATCACTACTGTCCCCATCATCCTCTTCTGTCCCCTGCGCTACTGCCCCCTTCTCCTGCTATTCCCATCACTATTACCCCCTTCATCCCCTGCGCTACTGCCCCCCATCTCCTGCTGTTCCCATCACTATTACCCCCCTCATCCCCTGCGCTACTGCCCCATCTCCTGCTGTTCCCATCACTACTGTCCCCATCATCCTCTTCTGTCCCCTGCGCTACTGCCCCCATCTCCTGCTGTTCCCATCACTACTGTCCCCATCATCCTCTTCTGTCCCCTGCGCTACTGCCCCCATCTCCTGCTGTTCCCATCACTACTGTCCCCATCATCCTCTTCTGTCCCCTGCGCTACTGCCCCCTTCTCCTGCTATTCCCATCACTATTACCCCCTTCATCCCCTGCGCTACTGCCCCCCATCTCCTGCTGTTCCCATCACTATTACCCCCCTCATCCCCTGCGCTACTGCCCCCATCTCCTGCTGTTCCCATCACTATTACCCCCCTCATCCCCTGCGCTACTGCCCCCATCTCCTGCTGTTCCCATCACTATTACCCCCCTCATCCCCTGCGCTACTGCCCCCATCTCCTGCTGTTCCCATCACTATTACCCTCCTCATCCCCTGCGCTACTGCCCCCATCTCCTGCTGTTCCCATCACTATTACCCCCCTCATCCCCTGCGCTACTGCCCCCATCTCCTGCTGTTCCCATCACTACTGTCCCCATCATACCCTCCTGTCCCCTGCACTACTGCCCCCATCTCCTGCTGTTCCCATCACTATTACCCCCTTCATCCCCTGCGCTACTGCCCCCCATCTCCTGCTGTTCCCATCACTATTACCCCCTTCATCCCCTGCGCTACTGCCCCCATCTCCCGCTGTTCCCATCACTACTGTCCCCATCATACCCCCCTACTGCCCCCATCTCCCGCTGTTCCCATCACTACTGTCCCCATCATACCCCCCTACTGCCCCCATCTCCCGCTGTTCCCATCACTACTGTCCCCATCATACCCTCCTACAGCCCCCCATCTCCTGCTGTTCCCATTAGTACTGCCCCCACATGCTATGTGTTACTTCATACTGTGCCTGCCTCCTACATCCATCTCTCTCTCTCTCAATTCACCATTGTTGTGTAGCACAATGTGTATAAAGGTACTACATGAACATGGTGAATGCTCTGCATTATATGGTGGTCACTAAGGGGGTCATTCCGAGTTGATCTAGACGCCGCCTATGGGGGAGTGTATTTTAGCATAGCAGGGCTGCGATCGCTTGTGCAGCCCTGCTATGCTAAAAAAGTTTTGTGCAGAAGTAGACCAGCCCTGCAGTTACTTACCCTGTGCGATTGATCCTGCGATAAAGGTCCTGGAACTGACATCAGACATCCGCCCACCAAATGCCTTGATATACCTGCGTTCGGATCTCCACGCCTGGAAAACGGTGAGTAGACGCCCCGAAACGCCTCCCCACTATCAAACTTCTTGCGATCGCGCTAGCGATCACTTTCATCTTTCTTCTGGTCGCTGCCCAGCGACGGTCGTCGCCAGGCAACGACGCGCGTGCGCAATGTGGCCACCGCACATGCGCAGTTCCGACCCGTTCGCACCGCAGCGATGAACCGCTGCGTGCGAACGGGTCAGAATGACCCCCTAAGATGTTGTCTGTATTATACGTATTATACTAAACATTTAATCACACAAAGGTTGAAAATGAAGAATATTTTCAGAGAGTGCAATTTCAATGTACAAGGGGTAGAGCTTTCAAAGGCATAATTGTTCTTTGCCATAAACATTAAAGGTAATAAAAAAATTGTTATCTATCTCTAATAATAATATAATAATAATAATAATAATAATAATAATAATAAACACAAAAGTCTGAATAAAAGTTAATACTTGCATGGTGAAGTCTATTTAACTAGTATTGTAATGGTATTTGCACTGCCTAATTACTTGATTTATAATTGCTATCTCAGGATGGCAATGACAGTTTAAATTTGTTTTTGTTTTAATATATTTTTATATCTAAAGATTTTTTTGAGGTTTTTTTTTAATAATCTTAAAGATTTTTTTTACATTTTATTTGTATTTTTTAATTAAAAAATAAAACTGAGAGCCCAAACCAGCTCACGCATGAACATCTGCAATGCAGTAAGTTAAGGTGCATACACACTGTGCGATAAAATAGACGATATTGCTACTTTTCACCTTTCTGAGCACAATTGTTTGTGATATCGCACAGTGTGTATGCTGCATGTGCCGGTTGATGCGTGCTCCTGGGGGTTGTTAATGACCCTCGCTGTCGGTCATGCATGCAGCTCAATTTGGACTTGACGTTCAAAGCTGCAAGCATGGCCCGGGCACGGCATGATGTCACTGTGCAATATCGCACAGTGTGTATGCCCATGTCGGGTGGCCTGGGCGTGGAGGGAACATAATGTGTGATGTTGCTCATTGAGCGCATCGCACAGTTTGTACGGGGCTTTAAACCTTACCGCCCTGGTCCAGTATTGCCATTCCAGCTCTTTCATTTTCTAAAAAGACGGCAGCTAAGAAGGCAGTTAATTTCTTAATTTAATACAGTGCTATAAATGTGGGATGAACACTTACATAAATATGGCAATAACAGTGAACAATTTTGGATTTTTTTATTTTTTTATTAATTTAAACTACTCTAGCACTCAATAAAAGTCAAACAATACAGATCGCCCCTTTCACAAAAAAACCCACAACTTTTTTCTTGTTATAGCTCCACTATAAAGTAGTTGAAGGTGTGCACCAGTTATGCCCTCCATAGCGATAGCCACACCCACAGCACAGGCCACATCCTCTGTAGACCACAGACCCACCGTACTGGTCACACCCCCACATCAGTCATTCTGCTGCAGCAATTGTCCCAGCCCCCACAGCGGCACACAATAGGCCCTTCATAAATCTCAGCTCCAGGCCCATGTGGACCTTAATCTGGCACTGCTTGGGCCTAATTCAGATCTGATTGCTGCAGTGCGTTTTCGCACAGCGGGCGATCAGATCCGAACTGCGCATGCGTATGCACTGCAATGCGCCGGCACGTGGACGGCTACAACGGGCATTGCCGGTCAGCGATGGGATGGTGCGAAGGATCCATTCGCACGGGCGTTCACAAGGTAATTGACAGGAAGAGGCCGTTTGTGGGGTGGCAACTGACCGTTTTCAGGGAGTGTCCGGAAAAAACGCAGGCAGGTTCTAGTGTTTTGAGGGAGTGTGTCTGACGTCAGCTCTGGCCCCGATCAGCCTGTTCTCCTTGCACTGGATAAGTAAGTCCTGGGCTGCTCAGAGACTGCACAAACTGATTTTTGTGCAGCTCTGCAACACATGCGATCGCACCCTTGCACAGCGATTTTACCCTTCCACTGTAGATGGCGACTATCTGATCGCAGGGCAGCAAAAACGCACCCTAGCGATCAGGTCTGAATTAGGCCCCCTGTCCGCTTGCATGATTATTTAAGTGCGGACTAGCCTGAATGTGACCAAGGCCTGTAGCGAACACAGGGTGGGGGGTTTCTGAGTATCCACAAACTCTCCCTGATGTACCAAATGCTTTTTTAGTGGTTTTCCGCGATTCACAGGTCAGTGGGGAGGGGGCGGAGCTAACATGGTGTGATTCTCAGTGCATTGCGTCATACTGGGTCCACCCAGCTCTCCAGAAACCCGCAAATTGCAACATTGTGCCATGGTGGCGGTGTCTAATGATGAAAGGTTCCCCAACCAGACCCAGACCCCCCTTTCACTGTCCTCCTGTTATACCACTCTTGGGTGTGTGGTTGCGCTCTCACCACCCAAGATGTGTGTATATCTGAGCATGACCGCACAACCAAGAGTGGTATATCTCTTATAAAAGGCCCTTGTTGATGCGCTGCTGTCAGTGGGGATGTGCTGCTGTCAGTGAGGAGGGGATGTGCTGCTGTCAGTGAGGAGGGGATGTGCTGCTGTCAGTGAGGCGGGGATGTGCTGCTGTCAGTAAGGTGGGGATACGCTGCTGTCAGTGAGGCGGAGATGTGCTGCTGTCAGTGAGGCGGAAATGGTCTGCTGTCAGTGAGGCGGGGATGGTCTGCTGTCAGTAAGGTGGGGATACGCTGCTGTCAGTAAGGTGGGGATGTGCTGCTGTCAGTGAGGAGGGGATGTGCTGCTGTCAGTAAGATGGGGATAGGCTGCTGTCAGTGAGGCGGGGATGCGTTGCTGTCAGTGAGATGGGGATGCGCTGCTGTCAGTGAGGTGGGGATGTGTTGCTGTCAGTGAGGCGGGGATGTGCTGCTGTCAGTGAGGCGGGGATGTGCTGCTGTCAGTGAGTCGGGGATGTGCTGCTGTCAGTGAGGCGGGGATGCACTGTTGTCAGTGAGGAGGGGATGTGCTGCTGTCAGTGAGGCAGGGATGCGCTGCTGTCAGTGAGGCGGGGATGTGCTGCTGTCAGTGAGGCGGGGATACGCTGCTGTCAGTGAGGCGGGGATACGCTTCCCACAGTGAGGCAGTGATGCACTGCTTTTAGTGAGGCAGTGATGCGCTGCTGTCAGTGAGGAGGTGATGCACTGCTGTCAGTGAGGCAGTGATGTGCTGCTGTCAGTAAGGTGGGGATGCGCTGCTGTCAGTGAGGCGGTGATGTGCTGCTGTCAGTGAGGCAGTGATGTGCTGCTGTCAGTAAGGTGGGGATACGCTGCTGTCAGTGAGGTGGGGATGTGCTGCTGTCAGTGAGGCGGGGATATGCTGCTGTCAGTGAGGCGGGGATGTGCTGCTGTCAGTGAGGCGGGGATGTGCTGCTGTCAGTGAGGCGGGGATGTGCTGCTGTCAGTGAGGGCGGGGATGTGCTGCTGTCAGTGAGGCGGAGATGGTCTGCTGTCAGTGAGGCGGGGATGTGCTACTGTCAGTGAGGCAGGGATATGCTGCTGTCAGTGAGGCGGGGATGTGCTGCTGTCAGTGAGGCGGGGATATGCTGCTGTCAGTAAAGCGGGGATGTGCTGCTGTCAGTGAGGCAGTGATGTGCTGCTGTCAGTGAGGCGGGGATATGCTGCTGTCAGTAAAGCGGGGATGTGCTGCTGTCAGTGAGGGCGGGGATGTGCTGCTGTCAGTGAGGCGGAGATGGTCTGCTGTCAGTGAGGCGGGGATGTGCTACTGTCAGTGAGGCAGGGATGTGCTGCTGTCAGTGAGGCGGGGATGTGCTGCTGTCAGTGAGGCGGGGATATGCTGCTGTCAGTAAAGCGGGGATGTGCTGCTGTCAGTGAGGCGGAGATGGTCTGCTGTCAGTGAGGGCGGGGATATGCTGCTGTCAGTAAAGCGGGGATGTGCTGCTGTCAGTGAGGCGGAGATGGTCTGCTGTCAGTGAGGTGGGGATGTGCTGCTGTCAGTGAGGCGGAGATGGTCTGCTGTCAGTGAGGCGGGGATGTGCTGCTGTCAGTGACGCGGGGATGTGCTGCTGTCAGTGAGGTGGAGATGGTCTGCTGTCAGTGAGGCGGGGATGCGCTGCTGTCACTGGGGGGGGGGGGGGGGGGGCGATTCGCTGCTTTCAGTGCTGTATCTCTATGGGCAAGATTTAGATGTTGGTCGCACTGACGGCCACTAGATGGCGCCCGACTGAGCTATACAATTGTAGATCCATTCAGGCACGATGACTGGCAGCACTGACATTTCAGCTCACAGCCCTGGGGGTGGCGAGCTAAAATTGAGGAAAAGTGGCCTATTTGATTAGTTGGGTTTAGCCACTTTACACGGCTAAACCTGACACTAATGGGCGCGATAGGGGACATCAATTGAATATTGCCCCTGTGATCTCCCGTCACTTTAGAGGGGAGATCGGAGGTAATAACAATTGAATTCCCCCCTCTGTTGTTTTCAGTTGGATTTATTTACAGATGATCATGTGACAGTTGGAAGTAGCTCAGATGTGCGGTTACGCTGGGAAGTGTGCGGTCGTTGAGAAATAATGCACGGTCATGTGATTCAGTGTGGCCAAACATATTAGTGAAATTTCATTATACCATGCCATATTATAAATATATCTATCTACAGCCGGTGCTCTAAGGGAGTAGTCGCAAGCTGTGTGGGCTTCTTGATATCACTCAGGGCAGGCCCAACTCTTGCCATCACGCAGAGCTTTGAGACGCCAGCATCTGGCCCACGGGACACTGGTACTTGGCCACCCACCTGCCTCATTACGGACTTGGAACCCCCCCCCCCCCCCCTTCCTTCCTGCTGCCATTTCTTGGGCCTGCATCCGCCGCTGATGATGGGGCCCAGATGATCTTTGGGGCCAGGGCCCATGCCAGGCCAGCACTGGTAGGCAAGTTGCTGGACTGCACACCGCCGGTCTCTCCTGATGGAGTGGAGAAATCAAGGAGAACTGGGACCTGTCTATGGTCACCACCTTGCAGCCTCCATGTGGAGATTCCAGCTTATATCAGGAGCCAGGAGTCAGTGTGGTTCACCACCCTATGGCCACCACAGCATCTGTTCACTGCTGCAGCGAGTGATAGAGCCTCCCAACTGCCGCCCCACCACCACCGTGGGACACTGTGGCCTGCGGGTGGGGCAGCGGGACAGTCCCAAAAAAAACGGGACTGTCCTGTGAAAATCGGGACAGTTGGGAGGTATGTGGTTGGAATGAAAATCTGGTAATGGATGAGAGAAAATGACAATTGACCATTTGCTTCTAAATGCCGTAAAACTGACAAAAAGGTCGTTCTGACAAATTGGTTGTCAAATGGATTTAACCAATTTGTCTGATTGACGATTTTTGTCTATTGTGCAGTGTTTGGGAGCAAATGGTAATTGTCATTTGCTCTCATCCATGACCAGACTTTCATTCCAACCAGCCAGATCTGACAGATAAATCTTTAGGTGTATGGCTAGCTTTAGAGTAAAGGATAAGCACATGAGGGTTGAGGGCCCTGCTTGTGAGAGCTTGCATTCTAGGAACCCTGCGTTTGCCCCTGAGGGCAGTGTTGTGATGTGAGGAGGGAAGCCACAGACTAAGGGTTATATAATGGGAGGAGCAGGGTCACCAGCAGCACAGAGTATGTCAGGCCTGATGTGAGGAGGGGAATGGAGGCAGCAGATGGCCACAGACTGATGGTTATGGGAGGAGCAAGGTCTCCCGGTAACACAACGGGGGTAATTCAGACCTGATCGTAGCAGCAAATTTGTTATCAGTTGGGCAAAACCATGTGCACTGCAGGTGGGGCAGATGTAACATGTGCAGAGAGAGTCAGATTTCGGTGGGGTGTGTTCAAAATGAAATCTAAATTGCAGTGTAAACATACAGAAACAATATAGCCCACCCAAATCTAATTCTCCCTGCAAATGTTATATCTGCCCCCCCCCCCCCCCCGCAGTGCACATGGGGGGGTCATACTGACCTGATCGTAGCTGTGCTAAATTTCACAGCTACGATCACTGACACAGACATGCGGGGGGACACCCAGCACAGGGCTAGTCCGCCCCGCATGTCTGGCCCGGCCCCACCGCACAAATACAAAAACATCGCTCAGCGGCAATGCTTTTGTACTTGCAGAGTAACTCCCGGCCCAGCGCAGCTCCTGCAGCTGGCCGGGAGTTATTTGTCGCTGCAAGGGTCGCAGCGGCTGCGTGTGACGTCACGCAGCCGCTGCGGCCCACCCTCCACCGCATGGTCCGGCCACGCGTGCGTTGGCCGACTGTGCCCCGAAAACGGGTGCGTTGGCCGCAGTGCCGCTAGCGCACTGCCGTGCCGGTGCATGCGCAATTCTGACCCGATCGCACAGCTGCGAAAAACTGCAGCGTGCGATCGGGTCGGGATGACCCCCATGGTTTTGACCAACTGCTAACAAATTTGCTACTACGATCAGGGCCAGTATTTACTAAAAATCCGAGTTTGGCCGATTTGTGTTTTTTTTTCTAAGTCCCAATCCGGGAATTCACTAAGCACAAATCTCGGCAGTGTTTGGACTATTCGTAATGGTTTGAATGACAACGTTCACAAATACGAATGAATAGACCATCGGTCAAACGCGGCTGTTATTTCATAGAATACGGGAATTCACTATTCATTCGTATTTGGGTGTTAGTCTCTGAGGGCTCAAGTGCGGGTCTATTTTTTTCCGAATCGTTAAAAAAAGCAGCAAAAAAAATAGACCTGCTTTTTCCAGTCGAGTTTGGATAACCATGCACGGATCAGTGAGATCTGTGCATGGTTATCTATGGGAAAGGGTGTGTTTAGTGTAAAAACAGAAAAAAAAAATTGCGTGGGGTCCCCCCTCTTAAGCACAACCAGCCTCGGGCTCTTTGAGCCGGTCCTGGTTGACAAAATATGGGGGGGAAAATGACAGGGGTTCCCCCATATTTCATCAACCAGCACCGGGCTCTGCGCCAGGTCCTGGTTCCAAAAATACGGGGGACAAAAAGCGTAGGGGTCCCCCGTATTTTTGAAACCAGCACCGGGCTCCACTAGCCAGGTACATAATGCCACAGCCGGGGGACACTTTTATACTGGTCCCTGCGGCCCTGGCATTACATACCCAACTAGTCACCCCTGGCCGGGGTACCCTGGAGGAGTGGGAACCCCTTAAATCAAGCGGTCCCCCCCCTCCAGCCACCCAAGGGCCAGGGGTGAAGCCCGGGGCTGTCCCTCCCATCCAAGGGCGGCGGATGGGGGGCTGATAGCCTTGTTTACAAAATGTGAATATTGTTTTTAGTAGCAGTTCTACAAGTCCCAGCAAGCCTCCCCGCAAGCTGGTACTTGGAGAACCACAAGTACCAGCATGCGGTGGAAAACCGGGCCCGCTGGTACCTGTAGTACTACTACTAAAAAAATACCCCCCAAAAAACAGGACACACACACCGTGAAAGTATAATTTTATTACATACATGCACACCTCCAAACATACATACTTACCTATGTTCACACGAGGCTCGGTCCTCTTGTCCCTGTAGAATCCTTGGGGTACCTGTGAAAAAAATTATACTCACAGAATCCAGTGTAGAATGAGACCTTTGTATAATCCACGTACTTGGCAAAATAATAAAACGGAAACCCGACCACGCACTGAGAGGGGTCCCATGTTTACACATGGGACCCCTTTCCCCGACTGCCAGGAACCCCCCTGACTCCTGTCAAAGAGGGTCCCTTCAGCCAATCAGGGAGCGCCACGTCGTGGCACTCTCCTGATTGGCTGTGTGCTCCTGTAGTGTCTGTCAGGCAGCACACGGCACAGATACAATGTAGCGCCTATGCGCTCCATTGTATCCAATGGTGGGAACTTTGCGGTCAGCGGTGAGGTTACTTTCGGTCTCAATTACCCCCAATGTACTGAGTGGCTTGTCATCCTTATGTATGAATAATGTACCTCTTTATGATACATTGTTCATATATCCTACTAAAGATATTGCCACTCTATGCCTGCTGGAACTTGGGGGCTCTACAAGTAAAATCATCATTTTTGTTTAATGAAATAAGGGCTGCAAAGTCACTCTTTTGAGCAGGCGGACGGACGGTGCAGCAAAACAGAGGCAAAGCTGAAAAGAACTGAAGCAAACATTTTATTCACGAATGTCCTAAAGCAGTGGTTTCCAAACTTTTTTGAGTCACGGCACCCGAGAGTATCAGAATTTTTTGCCCGGCACCCCTAGGCCAAAAGTTTCCTATTGAGACATTCAGAATTTTTTTAAATTAAGTAAATTGTTTTTATAGATCATCCTTAGGTTTAATTATGTGGTGAGCAGAGGTGTAACTAGGGTTTTCGGAGCCCAGGGCAAGATGAAGAGTGGCGCAACCCCCCAAAAAAAACAACAAAAAAAACCAACACACACACAAAAAGAAGTATGTGCGCGCGCCGAAAAAAATGGGCGTGACCACACACCAGAAGGGGTGTGGCCACTGAAAATGGGGCATGCCAACATGACTATCACCTACCCCCTGTGTCGCTTTTCAGCACACTATCACCTACCCCTTGTGACGTTTCTCAGCACACCTTCATTCAATTTTTGCACAGTACGCATGCAGAGTCCCGTTTTTACACAGTGCCAGATACACAATTGCCCCACAGTGCCAGATACACAGTGCCCCACAGTGTCGATCCACAGTGACAGATACAGCGCCCCACAGCGCCAGATACATATTGCCGAACAGCACCAGATACAATGTCCCACAGCGTCAGATACAATGCCCCACAGTGCCAGTTACAATGCCCCACAGCACCAGATATAATGCCCCACAGTGCCAGATACATGCCCCACAGTGCCAGTTACAATGCCCCACAGTGCCAGTTACAATGCCCCACAGTGCCAGATACATGCCCCACAGTGCCAGATACATGCCCCACAGTGCCAGTTACAATGCCCCACAGTGCCAGTTACAATGCCCCACAATGCCAGTTACAATGCCCCACAGTGCCAGTAATAATGCCCCACAGTGCCAGATACATGCCCCACAGCGCCAGTTACAATGCCCCACAGCGCCAGATACAATGCCGCACAGTGCCAGATACAATGCCCCACAGTGCCAGTTACAATGCCCCACAGCGCCAGATATAATGCCTCACAGTGCCAGATACATGCCCCACAGTGCCAGTTACAATGCCCCACAGTGCCAGTTACAATGCCCCACAGTGCCAGATACATGCCCCACAGTGCCAGATACATGCCCCACAGTGCCAGTTACAATGCCCCACAGTGCCAGTTACAATGCCCCACAATGCCAGTTACAATGCCCCACAGTGCCAGAAATAATGCCCCACAGTGCCAGATACATGCCCCACAGTGCCAGTTACAATGCCCCACAGTTCCAGTTACAATGCCCCACAATGCCAGTTACAATGCCCCACAGTGTCAGATACATGCCCCACAGTGCCAGTTACAATGCCCCACAATGCCAGTTACAATGCCCCACAGTGTCAGATACATGCCCCACAGTGCCAGTTACAATGCCCCACAATGCCAGTTACAATGCCCCACAGTGTCAGATACATGCCCCACAGTGCCAGTTACAATGCCCCACAATGCCAGTTACAATGCCCCACAGTGCCAGATACATTGCCCCACAGTGCCAGTTACAATGCCCCACAGCGCCAGATATAATGCCCCACAGTGCCAGATACATGCCCCACAGTGCCAGTTACAATGCCCCACAATGCCAGTTACAATGCCCCACAGTGCCAGATACATGCCCCACAGTGCCAGTTACAATGCCCCACAATGCCAGTTACATTGCCCCACAGTGCCAGTTACAATGCCCCACAGTGCCAGTTACAATGCCCCACAGTGCCAGTTACAATGCCCCACAGTGCCAGATACATGCCTCACAGTGCCAGTTACATGCCCCACAGTGCCAGATACAAGACTCGACTCCCCCCCCCCCCCCCCCCCCCGCTTACTTCAGTCAGGATCCCGGCCGTCAGTCACAGCTGCCTTCTGCTGTGTGAGGGGAGGAGAGCGCAGTGCCTCTCCTGCCCCTCAACGCTCCAGGTCTCCGGCGGCGTCTATCTTAAATGTGTTCGTTGGCCAATCAGAGCTCACGGACCGGCAGCCAATCAGGAGCCGGTCCGCAAGCTCTGATTGGCTAACGCCGCCGGAGACCCACCTGACAGACACACAGCACAGCTGGCAGCGCGGCAGCGGCAGTGAGGACATTGAGGGGCAGGAGAGACGCGCTCTCCTCTCCTCACATTGCAGCGGGGCGGGTGGGCATGATGCCCTGGCCGGCGGCGGCGCCCCCCTCTGCTGGGCCTGCCAAGGCGCCCAGGGCACGTGCCCCACTCACCCTACCTTAGTTACGCCTCTGGTGCTGAGGGACAGGATTCGCTTCTGATTGTCCATATATTTCAGGAATGACAGCCACAAACACTGGTTTTGTCTATTACATTGACTGTAAATAATTGAAATTGTTCCTGGACCATCAACCCAGGGCACTCCTGCAAGAACCCTGAGGCACACCTTAGTTTTTGACCCTGCACCAACAGACCTCAACTACCACAGGGGAAAAAAGCAAAACAAATTCCACCATATTAAGCCCCACACAGTAATGCCCCCTGCACCATATTATGCCACACACCACAATGCCATGATACATTATGCTCTACAGTAAAGCTTCTTATTACTTTTAAATTATCTGCTCATTGCCAGGGGTTTCACGTGCTGGGTGTCATGCTCGTTGCCATGGGTTTCATGCTCTGGGATCCACGCTCGTTGCCAGGGGTTTCATGCTCTGGGTCGGGTGTCATGATCGTTGCCATGGGTAATGCTCGTTGTCAGGTCTCAGGGGTGTGTAATGCCAGGGGTGTGTAATACTAGTTGCCAGGAGTGTGTAGTGCCAGGAGTGTGTGCTAGTTACCAGGAGTGTGTAATGCCAGGGGTGTGTAGTGCTCGTTGTAATGGCCATGTACAGCGCCAGCCCGCCCGCACAAAACCCGTGCGCCTGCCCGTCAGTGGCTCCCCTCCTCCCTGTCATTAGCACTCTGCTCAGGGGGGGCGGAGTTTTGCAAAATGACGGGGGGAGGGGGCGGAGCTGGCCGAACAGGGGCTAAAGGGGGGTGTTTTTGGGGTGGCTGCGTGACGTCACACACATCCACTCCAATTTAAAAAATGGCGGCCGATCCCTGCCTGACAGCGCATTCGGACTGAGCTGCCAGAGGTCAACCTTAGATCCAGGCGCATCGGGAGGTGGCCTCACACATGCTGGGCGGCCTTGCCCTGTGCTGAGCATGTGAGGAGATTGACGCAGATCTGGATGCATCAGCGGTGATGTGCTTCCATCTCTGAGAACCAAAGTTTCTATACACACCATGCTAGCCGTTTGTAAAAAAAAAAAAAAGAATTACTTTTAAGGTATTCCATTTTCTCTAACGTCCTAAGTGGATGCTGGGGACTCCGTAAGGACCATGGGGAATAGCGGCTCCGCAGGAGACTGGGCACAAAAGTAAAGCTTTAGAACTACCTGGTGTGCACTGGCTCCTCCCCCTATGACCCTCCTCCAAGCCTCAGTTAGATTTTTGTGCCCGAACGAGAAGGGTGCACACTAGGTGGTTCTCCTGAGCTGCTTAGTGAAAAGTTTAGTTTTAGGTTTTTTATTTTCAGTGAGACCTGCTGGCAACAGGCTCACTGCATCGAGGGACTAAGGGGAGAAGAAGCGAACTCACCTGCGTGCAGAGTGGATTGGGCTTCTTAGGCTACTGGACATTAGCTCCAGAGGGACGATCACAGGCCCAGCCATGGATGGGTCCCAGAGCCGCGCCGCCGGCCCCCTTACAGAGCCAGAAGACAGAAGAGGTCCGGAAAATCGGCGGCAGAAGACGTCCTGTCTTCAACAAGGTAGCGCACAGCACTGCAGCTGTGCGCCATTGCTCTCAGCACACTTCACACTCCGGTCACTGAGGGTGCAGGGCGCTGGGGGGGGGCGCCCTGAGACGCAATAAAAACACCTTGGATGGCAAAAAATGCATCACATATAGCTCCTGGGCTATATGGATGAATTTAACCCCTGCCAGAATACATAGAAAAACGGGAGATAAGGCCGCCGATAAGGGGGCGGAGCCTATCTCCTCAGCACACTGGCGCCATTTTCCCTCACAGCTCCGTTGGAGGGAAGCTCCCTGGCTCTTCCCTGCAGTCACTACACTACAGAACGGGTTAAAAAAGAGAAGGGGGGCACTAATTACGCGCAGTATTAAAGATACAGCAGCTATAAGGGGAAAAACACTTATATAAGGTTATCCCTGTATATATATAGCGCTCTGGTGTGTGCTGGCAAACTCTCCCTCTGTCTCCCCAAAGGGCTAGTGGGGTCCTGTCCTCTATCAGAGCATTCCCTGTGTGTGTGCTGTATGTCGGTACGTTTGTGTCGACATGTATGAGGAGAAAAATGATGTGGAGACGGAGCAGATTGCCTGTAATAGTGATGTCACCCCCTAGGGGGTCGACACCTGAGTGGATGAACTGTTGGAAGGAATTACGTAACAGTGTCAGCTCTGTATAAAAGACAGTGGTTGACATGAGACAGCCGGCTACTCAGCTTGTGCCTGTCCAGACGTCTCATAGGCCGTCAGGGGCTCTAAAGCGCCCGTTACCTCAGATGGCAGATATAGACGCCGACACGGATACTGACTCCAGTGTCGACGGTGAAGAGACAAATGTGACTTCCAGTAGGGCCACACGTTACATGATTGAGGCAATGAAAAATGTTTTACACATTTCTGATAATACGAGTACCACCAAAAAGGGGTATTATGTTCGGTGAGGAAAAACTACCTGTAGTTTTCCTGAATCTGAGAAATTAAATGAGGTGTGTGATGATGCGTGGTTTTCCCCCGATAACAACTGATAATTTCTAAAATGTTATTGGCATTATATCCTTTCCCGCCAGAGGTTAGGGTGCGTTGGGAAACACCCCCTAGGGTGGATAAAGCGCTCACACGCTTGTAAGAAAAGGGCTCTACCCTCTCCTGAGATGGCCGCCCTTAAGGATCCTGCTGATAGAAAGCAGGAGGGCATCCTAAAAGGTATTTACACACATACTGGTGTTATACTGCGACCAGCAATCGCCTCAGCCTGGATGTGCAGTGCTGGGTTGGCGTGGTCGGATTCCCTGACTGAAAATATTGATACCCTAGATAGGGACAGTATATTATTGCCTATAGAGCATTTAAAAGATGCATTTCTATATATGCGTGATGCACAGCGGAATATTTGCCGACTGGCATCAAGTCTAAGTGCGTTGTCCATTTCTACCAGTAGAGGGTTATGGACACGACAGTGGTCAGGTGATGCGGATTCCAAACGGCATTTAAAAGTATTGCCTTATTAAGGGGAGGAGTTATTTGGGGTCGGTCTTTCAGACCTGGTGGCCACGGCAACAGCTGGGAAATCCACGTTTGTACCCCAGGTCGCCTCTCAACATGAGAAGACGCCGTATTATCAGGCGCAGTCTTTTCGTGGGCAAGCGGGCAAAAGGTTCCTCATTTCTGCCCCGTGACAGAGGGAGAGGAAAAAGGCTGCAGAAATCAGCCAGTTCCCAGGAACAGAAACCCTCTCCTGCCTCTGCCAAGCCCTCAGTATGACGCTGGGGCTTTACAAGCAGAATCAGGCACGGTGGGGGCCCGTCTCAATGAATTTCAGCGCGCAGTGGGCTCACTCGCAAGTAGACCCCTGGATCCTTCAGGTGATATCTCAGGGGTACAAATTGGAATTCGAGACGTCTCCCCCTCGCCGTTTCCTAAAGTCGGCTTTACCGATGTCTCCTTCTGACAGGGAGACAGTTTTGGAAGCCATTCACAAGCTGTATTCCCAGCAGGTGATAATCAAGGTACCCCTCCTGCAACAGGGAACGGGGTATTATTCCACACTGTTGTGGTACCGAAGCCGGACGGCTCGGTGAGACCGATTCTAAATCTAAAATCTTTGAACACTTACATACAGAGGTTCAAATTCAAGATTGAGTCACTCAGAGCAGTGATTGCGAACCTGGAAGAAGAGGACTACATGATGTCTCGGTACATCAAGGATGCTTACCTTCATGTCCCAATTTACCCTTCTCACCAAGGGTACCTCAGGTTTATGGTACAGAACTGTCACTATCAGTTTCAGACGCTGCCGTATGGATGGTCCACGGCACCCCGGGTCTTTACCAAGGTAATGGCCGAAATGATGATACTCCTTCAAAGGAAGGGAATTTTAGTTATCCCTTACTTGGACGATTCCCTGATAAGGGTAAGATCCAGGGAACAGTTGGAAGTCGGTGTAGCACTATCTCAGGTAGTGTTGCGGCAGCACGATTGGATTCTCAATATTCCAAAATCGCAGCTGATTCCGACGACTCGTCTTCTGTTCTTAGGGATGATCCTGGACACAGTTCAAAAAAAAGGTGTTTCTCCCGGAGGAGAAAGTCAGGGAGTTATCCGAGCTAGTCGGGAACCTCCTATAACCGAACCAAGTCTCAGTACATCAATGAGATGGTTCTGGAAAAAAATGGTGGCTTCCTATGAAGCAATCCCATGCGGCAGATTCCACGCAAGAACTTTCCAGTGGGACCTGCTGGACAAATGGTCTGGGTCGCATCTTCAGATGCATCAGCGGATAACCCTGTCACCAAGCACAAGGGTGTCTCTCCTGTGGTGGTTGCAGAGTGCTCATCTTCTAGAGGGCCGCACATTCAGGACTGGGTCCTGGTGACCACGGATGCCAGCCTGCGAGGCTGGGGAGCAGTCACACAGGGAAGGAATTTCCAGAGCTTATGGTCAAGCCTGGAGACATCACTTCACATAAATATCCTGAAGCTAAGGGCCATTTACAATGCTCTAAGCTCAGCAAGACCTCTGCTTCAAGGTCACCCGGAGTTGATCCATTCGGACAACATCACGGCAGTCACCCACGTAAACAGACAGGGTGACACAAGAAGCAGAAGGGCAATGGCAGAAGCTGCAAGGATTCTTCGCTGGGCGGAAAATCATGTGATAGCACTGTCAGCAGTATTCATTCCGGGAGTGTACAACTGGGAAGCAGACTTCCTCAGCAGACACGACCTCCACCCGGGAGAGTGGGGACTTCACCCAGAAGTCTTCCACATGTTTATAAAACTCGACAAGTATTGCGCCAGGTCAAGGGACCCTCAGGCAATAGCTGTAGACGCTCTGGTAACACAGTGGGTGTACCAGTCAGTGTATGTGTTCCCTCCTCTGCCTCTCATAACCAAGGTACTGAGAATTATAAGATGGAGAGGAGTAAGCACTATATTCGTGGCTCCGGATTGGCCAAGAAGGACTTGGTAACCGGAACTTCAAGAGATGCTCACGGAGGATCCGTGGCCTCTACCTCTAAGAAGGGACCTGCTCCAGCAAGGACCCTGTCTGTTCCAAGACTTACCGCGGCTGCGTTTAACGGCAGGGCGGTTGAACGCCGGATCCTGAAGGAAAAAGGCATTCCGGATGAAGTCATCCCTATCCTGATCAAAGCCAGGAAAGATATAACCGCAAAACATTATCACCGCATTTGGCGAAAATATGTTGCGTGGTGCGAGGCCAGTAAGGCCCCGACGGAGGAATTTTCAACTAGGTCGATTCCTACATTTCCTGCAAACAGGAGTGTCTATGGGCCTGAAATGGGGGTCCATTAAGGTTCAAATTTCGGCCTTGTCAATTTTCTTCCAAAAAGAACTAGCTTCAGTCCCTGAAGTTCAGACGTTTGTGAAAGGGGTACTGTATATACAGCCTCCTTTTGTGCCTCCAGTGGCACCTTGGGATCTAAATGTAGTTTTTGGGTTCCAAAAGTCACATTGGTTTGAACCACTTAAATCTGTGGAGTTAAAATATCTCACATGGAAAGTGGTCATGCTGTTGGCCCTGGCCTGGGCCAGGTGCGTGTCAGAATTGGCGGCTTTATCCTGTAAAAGCCCTCATCTGATTTTCCATTCGGACAGGGCGGAATTGAGGACTTGTCCTCAGTTTCTCCCTAAGGTGGTTTTCAGCGTTTCACCTGAATCAACCTATTGTGGTGCCTGCGGCTACTAGGGACTTGGAGGACTCCAAGTTGCTAGACGTTGTCAGAGCCCTGGAAATATAGGTTTCCAGGACGGCTGGAGTTAGAAAATCTGACTCGTTGTTTATTCTGTATGCACCCAACAAGCTGGGTGCTCCTGCTTCTAAGCAGACTATTGCTCGTTGGATTTGTAGTACAATTCAGCTTGCACATTCTGTGGCAGGCCTGCCACAGCCAAAATCTGTAAAAGCCCATTCCACAAGGAAGGTGGGCTCATCTTGGGCGGCTGCCCGAGGGGTCTCGGCTTTACAACTTTGCCGAGCAGCTACTTGGTCAGGAGCAAATACGTTTGTAAAATTCTACAAATTTGATACCCTGGCTGAGGAGGACCGGGAGTTCTCTCATTGGTGCTGCAGAGTCATCCGCACTCTCCCGCCCGTTTGGGAGCTTTGGTATAATCCCCATGGTCCTTACGGAGTCCCCAGCATCCACTTAGGACGTTAGAGAAAATAAGAATTTACTTACCGATAATTCTATTTCTCATAGTCCGTAGTGGATGCTGGGCGCCCATCCCAAGTGCGGATTGTCTGCAATACTGGTACATAGTTATTGTTACCAAAAAAATCGGGTTATTGCTGTAGTGAGCCATCTTTTCTAGAGGCTCCTCTGTTATCATGCTGTTAACTGGGTTTAGATCACAAGTTATATGGTGTGGCTGGTATGAGTCTTACCCGGGATTCAAAATCCTTCCTTATTGTGTATGCTCGTCCGGGCACAGTATCCTAACTGAGGCTTGGAGGAGGGTCATAGGGAGAGGAGCCAGTGCACACCAGGTAGTTCTAAAGCTTTACTTTTGTGCCCAGTCTCCTGCGGAGCCGCTATTCCCCATGGTCCTTACGGAGTCCCCAGCATCCACTACGGACTATGAGAAATAGAATTATCGGTAAGTAAATTCTTATTTTTAGGGACAATTCTCTCCATGGCTCCTCCCTGATGCCTGTGGCTTTCAATACAAATGAGAACAAGGAAACAGACTGGGAGAGGGTACAGCTGCAGCTCTTCTCCTCAGCCCAGCACACACTGCTGTGTGCTGGGCTGCAGTGTGGCCATGAAAGGCGCTTAAAATACCATTTTTTCAGTATTTTTTTCGAAGGGTGTGCTTAGGCCACGCCCCCTGTGATTAGGCCACGACCCCTGAAAAGTACCTTTGGCAGTGAAGCAGTTAAATGTCATTATTACACATGCACTAGCTAATTAATCTTCCATTTGTGATGTAAGCCTGGATGATGATAACTATAGTGCTGTGCATTATGTAATATTTATAAGGTTACCAGACAGTAAGCAGGGCGCTCATGAAAAATGCATGCTGTTGGTTGCCATACATATGCTGAGAAAGTGCGTTGATATGAAGATCATCACATGATCAGTCCAGGACTCTGCGAGAAGTAATAGGCAATACAATTCCCATCACTATTACAGCCACTTACAGGCTACAGCCAGAGCCTGGGTGAGATAACAATGCTTGTGTCATGTGGCCTAATTCATGTCACATGACCCCCTCACCGGCGTATTGCTCTACTACTGTAAGCCAGAGAAGAGAAACTCTGCTTAAACAGAGCTACATCCAGTGGTGCAAGTAGAATTTTTTTCTTAGTGGTACTGATAGTAAGAAATAGGCGTGGTCACTTGTCATGAGGGGGCGTGGTCACATGAAATTAGAGGAGTGGCTACATGACAATAGGGGCATGGCCACATTAAGTCACACACCGTAATGCCCATTACACACTATGCCACACACCGTAATGCTTATTGAACATTATGCCACACACCGTAATGTCCATTACACATTAAGTCACACACCGTAATGCCCATTACACACTATGCCACACACCATAATGCCCATTACACGTTATGCCACACACCGTAATGCCCATTACACATTATGCCACACACTGTAATGCTTATTGCACATTATGCCACACACCGTAATGTCCATTACACATTATGTCACACACAGTAATGCCTATTACACATTATGCCACACACTGTAATGCCCATTACACGCTATGCCACACACCGTAATGCCCATTACACATTATGCCACACACCGTAATGCTTATTGCACATTATACCACATACAGTAATGTCCATTACACATTATGTCACACACCATAATGCCTATTACACATTATGCCACACACCGTAATGCTTATTGCACATTATGCCACACACCGTGATATCCATTACACATTATGCCACACACTGTAATGCCCATTACACATTATGCCACACACCCTAATGCCCATTACACATTATGCCAGACACCGTAACAATCGTTACACATTATGCCACACACTGTAATGCCCATTACACATTATGCCACACACCGTAATGCCTTACGTATTACACCACACACCGTAATGCCTATTACATATTATGTCCCACACACAAAAATGCCCCTTATAAATTATGCCCCAGTGGTGGGCTGGTGGTACTGAGTACCACCACCATATTTCTTAATGGTACTCTGTACCACCCCGTACCACCCTACTTTCAGCACTGGCTATATCATATAGCCAGCCAAAGCCAGAGCACTCAAGCAGGGGTATAGCTAGAGCATTGTGGGCCCAATAGGAAATTCTGAAGGGGCCCCTGTCCCCATGCTTCTAGAGAGACACCTCTCCATAAGCAGTTGTTAATGTTATGCCACATAGTAGTGCCCTAGCTCAATATCTTAATCATAGTAGTGCCTTACTGTAGTTCATGTCACATTGTAGGGCTATTAGTACATATTATGGAACACAGTACCCCCAATTCACATTATGTCATACAGTGTCACCAGTTCATATTATGCCAAATTACAGTGCCCCCACTTCATATTGTGCCACATTACTTTCCCCAGTTCATATTATGTTACATTATAATGCCAACCAGTTCATTTACATATGCCACATACATCTCCTGTAGAAACCCAGGCACATTTACTACTGTTCTCTCCTGGGGCGCATATACTACTGTCCTCTCCTGGCGCAACCCAGGTGCATATACTACTGTTCTCTCCTGGCGTAACCCAGGCGCATATACTACTGACCTCTCCTGGTGTAACCCAGGCACATATACTACTGTTCTCTCCTAGTGTAACCCAGGTACATATACTACTGTTCTCTCCCGGTGTAACCCAGGTGCATATATTACTGCTCTCTCCTTGTGTAACCCAGGCACATATAATACTGTTCTCTCCTGGTGTAACCCAGGCACATGTACTACTGCTCTCTCCTAGTGTAACCCAGGCACATATACTACTGCTCTCTCCTGGTGTAACCCAGGCACATATACTACTGCTCTCTCCCGGTGTAACCCAGGTACATATACTACTGTTCTCTCCTGGCGTAACCCAGGTACATATACTACTGTTCTCTCCCGGTGTAACCCAGGTGCATATATTACTGCTCTCTCCTGGTGTAACCCAGGTGCATATATTACTGCTCTCTCCTGGTGTAAACCAGGCGCATATATTACTGATCTCCCCTGGTGTAACCCAGGCACATATACTACTGATCTCTCCTGGTGTAACCCAGGCACATATACTACTGTTCTCTCCTGGTGTAACCCAGGTACATATACTACTGTTCTCTCCTGGTGTAACCCAGGCACATATACTACTGCTCTCTCCTGGTGTAACCCAGGCACATATACTACTGTTCTCTCCTGGTGTAACCCAGGCACATATACTACTGCTCTCTCCTGGTGTAACCCAGGCACATATACTACTGTTCTCTCCTGGTGTAACCCAGGCACATATACTACTGTTCTCTCCTGGTGTAACCCAGGCACATATACTACTGCTCTCTCCCGGTGTAACCCAGGTACATATACTACTGTTCTCTCCTGGCGTAACCCAGGTACATATACTACTGTTCTCTCCCGGTGTAACCCAGGTGCATATATTACTGCTCTCTCCTGGTGTAACCCAGGTGCATATATTACTGCTCTCTCCTGGTGTAAACCAGGCGCATATATTACTGATCTCCCCTGGTGTAACCCAGGCACATATACTACTGATCTCTCCTGGTGTAACCCAGGCACATATACTACTGCTCTCTCCTGGTGTAACCCAGGCACATATACTACTGTTCTCTCCTGGTGTAACCCAGGCACATATACTACTGCTCTCTCCTGGTGTAACCCAGGCACATATACTACTGTTCTCTCCTGGTGTAACCCAGGCACATATACTACTGCTCTCTCCTGGTGTAACCCAGACACATATACTACTGCTCTCTCCTGGTGTAACCCAGGCACATATACTACTGCTCTCTCCTGGTGTAACCCAGGCACATATACTACTGCTCTCTCCTGGTGTAACCCAGGTGCATATACTACTGCTCTCTCCTGGTGTAACTCAGGCACATATACTACTGCTCTCTCCTAGTGTAACCCAGGCACATATACTACTGCTCTCTCCTGGTGTAACCCAGGTACATATACTACTGCTCTCTCCCGGTATAACCCAATCACATATACTACTGTTCTCTCCCAGTGTAACCCAGGCACATGTACTACTGCTCTCTCTCGGTGTAACCCAGGCACATATACTACTGTTATCGCCTAGTAACCCAGGCGCATAAACTACTGTTCTCTCCTAGTGTAACCCAGGCACATGTACTACTGCTCTCTCCTGGATTAACCCAGGCACATATACTACTGTTCTCTCCTGGCGTAACCCAGGCACATATACTACTGTTCTCTCCTGGCGTAACCCAGGCACATATACTCCTGTTCTCTCCTGGCGTAACCCTGGTACATATACTACTGTTCTCTCTTGGCGTAACCCAGGTGCATATATTACTGTTCTCTCCTGACATAACCCAGGTGCAGGCTCGGACTGGCCTGCCGGGGAACCGGTGGTTCCACCGGTGGGTCAATATCGTATTTAGTCACGCCCACTTCTGCCAGGGGGCGGGGCTTGCCAGTCAGGAGTTTGCGGAAGAGCCGAGCGTCTGCAGCTCCTCACCACACCACTCGCCGACAGGAGGATCACACGCGGTCTGGAGGAGACGGCACGCGTACCCTGGAGGCTGGAGCTAGTGAGTGCGTGCAGTCACCAGTGGGCAGCGGGCGGGTCGCGGCTCCCGGCTCCCGATCAGCAGCAGGCATCACATTTCCCTCCCGGGCGGCCGATGCAGTCTACTCTACTGACACAGAGTGGCTGACTGCAGCAGGTACACGCACCATACAGCATGTGAGGGAGTGACGCGCACCACCCCTTGCCCCTGCCAGCACACATTATAACCGCGCACCTCTCTCCCCCGCCGGCGTACATGTCCACCGCACCTCCCCCCACACATGGTCACTGCGCACTGCTCTTCCCTGCCGGCACACATGTCCACCGCACACCCTCTCCACCCCTGCCAGCACTCATTATCACTGCACAAGCCCCCCCACACCTGCCAGCACCCGCAACAACCAGCCCTGGATCACAGCAGCAATGGAGGCAGAGCGACTGGTACAGCGGATCAGCCCTGCTACTAATTGCGGTAGGAGAGTCCTTCTCTCCAGTGCCAAACAGTGCTGCATTATTATATTAGATGTGCCCCCCTAAGATTGTATATAAAAGACCCCTGTATAGTGTCATTGTGTACGGACCCCTGTATAGCGTCAGTGTGTGTGTATGGACCCCTTTATAATGTCAGTGTGTGTGTGTGTACCCCTGTATAGTGTGTGTGTGTGTGTGTGTGTGTGTGTATTGATCCCTGTATAGTGTTTGTGTATGGACCCCTTTACAGTGTCAATGTGTGTGTGTGTGTGTGTGTGTGTGTGTGTGTGTGTGTGTGTGTGGACCCCTGTATAGTGTTATTTTGTGTGTGTGTGTGTGTGTGTGTGTGTGTATGGACCCCTGTATCGTGTCAGTGTGTGTGTGTGTATGGACCCCTGTATAGTGTTATTGTGTGTGCGTGTGTATGTGTGTATGGACCCCTGTATAGTGTGTGTGTGTATGGACCCCTGTATAGTGTGTGTGTGTGTGTGTGTGTGTGTGTGTGTACCCCTGTATAGTGTGTATGTGAATGGACCCCTGTATAGTGTCAGTGTGTGTGTGTGTGTGTGTGTGTGTGTGTGTGTGTGTGTGTGTGTATGTATGTATATGGACCCCTGTATATTGTCTGTGTGTATGGACCCTTGTACATTGTCTGTGTGTATGGACCCCTGTATAGTGTCAGTGTATGTAAGGACCCATGTATAGTGTCAGTGTGTATGTGAATGGACCCCTGTATAGTGTCAGTGTGTGTGTGCGTGTGTGTGTGTGTGTGTCTGTGTGGACCCCTGTATATTGTCTGTGTGTATGGACCCCTGTATATTGTCTGTGTGTATGGACCCCTGCATAGTGTCAGTGTATGTAAGGACCCATGTATAGTGTCAGTGTGTGTGTGTGTGTATGGACCACTGTATAGTGTCAGTGTGTGTGTGTGTGTGTGTGTGTGTGTGTGTGTGTGTGTGTGTATGGACCCCTGTATAGTGTCAGTGTGTGTGTGTATGGACTCCTGTATAGTGTCAGTGTGTGTGTGTGTGTGTGTGTGTGTGTGTGTGTGTATATGGACCCCTGTATAGTGTTATTGTGTGTGTGTGTGTGTGTGTGTGTGTGTGTGTGTGTGTGTGTGTGTGTGGACCCCTGTATAGTGTCAGTGTGTGTGTGTGTGTGTGTGTGTGTGTGTGTATTGACCCCTGTATAGTGTTTGTGTATGGACCCCTTTACAGTGTCAATGTGTGTGTGTGTGTGTGTGTGTGTGTGTATGAACCCCTGTATAGTGTTATTGTGGGTGTGTATGGACCCCTGTATCGTGTCAGTGTGTGTGTATGGACCCCTGTATAGTGTGTGTGTCTGTGTGTGTGTGTGTGTGTGTGTGTGTGTGTGTGTGTGTGTATGGACCCCTGTATAGTGTGTGTGTGTGTGTGTGTGTGTGTGTGTATGGACCCCTGTATAGTGTGTGTGTGTGTGTGTGTGTGTGTGAGTGTGTGTGTGTGTGTGTGTGTGTGTGTGAACCCCAGTATAGTGTGTATGTGAATGGACCCCTGTATAGTGTCAGTGTGTGTGTGTGTGTGTGTGTGTGTGTGTGTGTGTGTGTATATGGACCCCTGTATAGTGTCATTGTGTGTGTGTATGGACCCCTGTATATTGTCTGTGTGTATGGACCCCTGTATAGTGTCAGTGTATGTAAGGACCCTTGTATAGTGTCAGTGTGTGTGTCTGTGTATGGACTCCTGTATAGTGTGTGTGTGTGTGTGTGTGTGTGTGTGTGTGTGTGTGTGTGTGTGTGTGGACCCCTGTATAGTGTTAGTGAGTGTGTGTGTGTGTGTGTGTGTGTGTGTGTATGGACCCCTGTATAGTGTCAGTGTGTGTATGGACCCCTGTAAAGTGTCATTGTGTGCGTTTGTGTGTATGGACCTCTGTATAGTGTTAGTGTGTGTGTGTGGACCTCTGCATAGTGTCAGTGTATGTAAGGACCCATGTATAGTGTCAGTGTGTGTGTGTGTGTGTGTGTATGGACCCCTGTATAGTGTCAGTGTGTGTGTGTATGGACCCCTGTATAGTGTCAGTGTGTGTGTGTGTGTGTGTGTGTGTGTGTGTGTGTGTGTATGGACCCCTGTATAGTGTGTGTGTGTGTGTGTGTGTGTGTGTGTGTGTGTGTGTGTGTGTGTGTGTGTGTGGACCCCTGTATAGTGTCAGTGTGTGTGTGTATGGACCCCTATATAGTGTCAGTGTGTGCCTCTGTATAGTGTCAGTGTGTGTGTGTGCCCCTGTATAGTGTGTATATAAGAATTCAGCCAGAATTTTAAATTACAATTTAAGGGGCACCATTTTTTTTATTTGTCCTGGGCGCCTTTAACCCTAGTTACGCCTCTGTCCTCTTCCTGTTATCCAGTGTCTCCCTGTCACCCACTATCTACCTGTTACCCTCTATCACAGTGTCACACACTATCTCCCTGTCTCCTATGCTTCCCCAGTCACCCACTATCTCCCTGTCACTCACTATCTCTGTCAGTCTATCTCCCTGTCACCCTCTCACCATGTCACCCACTATCTCCCTGTCACCCCTGCATCCCCAGCCACCCACCATCTCCCTGTCACCCACTCCCGGTCACCTCTATTATCTCTACAGGGGGTGGGGGGTTTAGGGGCAAAATATTGCCTAGGGAATCAAAATAGTTAGGGCCAGAAGTTCAATCCAAATTTTTATCTTATTGTCTGTTTGGGCGTTATTATTCACACAATGCAAGCCACGCAAGTGACCCAAGCATTCCTTGCCGCCACTCACCCCTGCTCAGTGCCGGCTCCCTGTTGCTGCCCACTCAGTGTCTGCCAGGACGGGTTATACGCCGGCACCTGTCCCTGCTGTTACTCCTCTATAGTGCTGCCACCTCTGCTGCTCCTCTCCTTTCTGCGGTGGGCTGCTACCCACCGACGGCTGCTTGAATGTGTGCCGCCTGTGACCCACTTGCCCCTGATGCTGCCTTACCATCAACGCTGGTGTTCCTGCTCGTGTTCTGGCTGCTTCTCCAGTTTTGAGAACCCACAGGATCTCTTGGCCGGGTGAGTGCCTATATTAGGGTAAAGGTGAAAAAATAACCTGGGGCACAGCAAGATTTTGATAAGGGTAATAGTATAATATTTAGTTTGTTTAAACAAAGTGTCTGTTAGTACAGGTAACAGATATGACGTAGAAATAGTACATTTAAAAGAAATAAAAATCAAAGTCAAAATAAAATAAAAACAGTAAAAACTGTTTTTGGTACCACTGTGTCAAATAAATAATGTACAATGTAAAAGTACAGTATACAGGCAGTTTTGCAGCCCATAAAGATTCGTTTTGAAATGGAGAGAGCAGCATAGGTAGTCAGTGCTGACTGATGGTCCTGCTCCTAATATGTTAATGCAGTGAGTAATACTAATATGGGCACTTACACCTACCCGGCGGGGGTTAGCAGCCCAAGTTCATAATGCAATAGTTCACTGGATACTTTTGTCTGCTATCGCTATCGCAGTGTAGCAATAGCGTCTGCAAGACGCTACCGCTACACTGCAGGAGTCACCTGTGTAACAACATCACTGCCTCTGGGAAGAGACGCCCCTTAAACCAAATCCACACAGATGGATAGACAAAAGTATCCAGTGAACTATTGCATTATGAACTTGGGCTGCTAACCCCCGCCGGGTAGATGTACAGGTAAGTGCCCATATTAGTATTACTCTGCATTAACATATTAGTTAGGAGCAGGACCATCAGTCAGCACTGACTACCTATGCTGCTCTCTCCATTTGAAAACTAATCTTTATGGACTGCAAAACTGCCTGTATACTGTACTTTTACATTGTACATTATTTATTTGAGATTGTGGTACCAAAAACTGTTTATATTTTATTTAGACTTTGATTTTTATTTCTTTTTTATATGTACTTACATGTTACACTTTTAAATGTACTATTTCTACGCCATATCTGTTACCTGTTCTAAAAGACACTTCATTTAAACAAACTATACATATTATACCATTTTTTTTCTTTATATACTATGCTGGGTAGCTCTTATAACGTCTGGCCACTCCTCTCTGGTCAGGTGGCCACACCCCTTCCAGCATATGGCAACGCCCCTCAGTGGGCCCATATGATTGCATTTCCTTGGTGGGCCCTTCATGCCCCAGTCCGACACTGCCCAGGTGCATATATTACTGTTCTCTCCTGGCATAACTCAGGTGCATATATTACTGTTCTCTCGCGGTGTAACCCAGGTGCATATATTACTGTCCTCTCCTGGCTAAACTCAGGTGCATATATTACTGTTCTCTTCTGGTGTAACCCAGGCACATATACTACTGCTCTCTCCCGGTGTAACCCAGGCGCATATACTACTGTTCTCTCCTGGTGTAACCCAGGCGCATATACTACTGCTCTCTCCCGGTGTAACCCAGGCACATATACTACTGTTCTCTCCTGGTGTAACCCAGGTGCAAATACTACTGCTCTCTCCTGGTGTAACCCAGGCACATATACTACTGTTCTCTCCTGGTGTAACCCAGGCACATATACTACTGCTCTCTCCTGGTGTGACCCAGGCACATATACTACTGTTCTCTCCTGGTGTAACCCAGGCACATATACTACTGTTCTCTCTTGGTGTAACCCAGGTACATATACTACTGCTCTCTCCTGGTGTAACCCAGATGCATTTATTACTGTTCCCTCCTGGTGTAACCCAGGCGCATATGCTACTGTTCTCTCCTGGTGTAACCCAGGCACATATACTACTGTTCTCTCCTGGTGTAACCCAGGCACATATACTACTGCTCTCTCCTGGTGTGACCCAGGCACATATACTACTGTTCTCTCCTGGTGTAACCCAGGCACATATACTACTGTTCTCTCCCTGTGTAACCCAGGTGCATATATTACTGTTCTCTCACGGTCTAACCCAGATGCATTTATTACTGTTCCCTCCTGGTGTAACCCAGGCGCATATGCTACTGTTCTCTCCTGGCGTAACCCAGGCACCAGGGACGGATTGGGAAACAAAAGTGGCCCTGGAAAAGTTTCTAGAAGTGGCCTCATGTGGGCGGCACCAAGCCAACTGCAGGCGGAGCCAATACCAAAGTAGGCGGGATTACTTCAACATTGAATATAGGCGGAGTTACACCAACAAGCAGGAGTAGTTATATTATAACTGGGGTGACATTTAATCCTCTGCACATTCCTATCTCAGTCCATCTTCTTCATTTGTCTCTGCTTCTAAGGGGTCAATTCAGTTCAACACGGATTGAATAGCGCTGGGAGGGAGCTCCTGGTGCTATTCAATTCAGAGCGATGCTATCCCTGACTAGAGGATTTCTGCTTGCACCCTTCTAAGGGTGCGAGCCGAAATTCATCAAAACTAGGTCCGCAGTGCTGCTGTGTGACCTAACGCTGTGCAAACAGCACCACGGCGAGGCAGTTTAGTCGGAGAATGCCCGTTCTCGCGACTAAACACCTAATTTAGTCCAGGAATACGGGTATTCTCAGACTTAGCATCACGCTGCATTGAATAGCTCCAGAAGCTCCCTCCAGGTGCTATCCAATCCGCGTTGAATTGAATGAACCCCTTAGTCTATCTCCCCCACTAAGTCCATCTTCTGAATATGTTTGCACTCTTAGTCCATCTTCTGTGTGCGTCTCCACCTCCCTCTCAGTCCATCTCCTGCGTGCGTCTCCTCCTCCCTCTCAGTCCATCTTCTGCGTGCGTCTCCTCCTCCCTCTCAGTCCATCTCCTGCATGTTTCTTCCAGCCTCTCTTTTCTCATTTTCACACCTATATCATTCTCCCTTATGCATGTTTCCTTCTGTCTATTCACTGACCACCTTCTGCCTGTCTCCTTCTGCACAGTTTCTGCCTCTCACCCCTTTTATCTGCCAAGCTTCGGCCAGTCACTTGAGGCTTCTACGCCAATGGGACAGCCACAATTGGAAGCATGCAGCCACCCTGTTTAAATAGGGGGCACAGCTTACTGCTGTACCACCTGATCCTACCTTTACTGCATCTCCACTGGGTGAACAATTCCCCATGCTTTGCCAATTGTTCCACTTTCTGCTGTCTGTTCCCTATCTGTGTGTATGCCTTCATCTACCAATCACCTGTCTGTCTTTCACCTTCTGTTACCTTCTTGTCTCCAGTTTCTTCCCTATTCCCCTCCTCTTTGTGTGTTGTCTGTCCCTACCAGGGCTTAAAGTGGTTCTGGAGAGGTGATGGAACTCATTTCCCCCGCCACTGACTCTCCTCCCATTAAGCAGAGGCAGGGGTGATGGTAGGGTGTTAGGCACCCCCCCATAAACTACAAATTTGTGCCCTAACCCCCATACTGTCTAAAGGAACAGTGCGCGCAGAAGGCGCATGTCACAAAAAAGGTGTACGGCATCACATGGAAAGGGCGTGGCCACACAATAGTACCCCCAATACAAATTATGCAACACAGTAGCACACTCTTAGGGGGATATTCAATTGTTTGAAAAGTCAGTTGGGTGTCTGGGTGACTGTCTATTAGATAAGAAAAAACAACCGACTTTTCAAACATTTGAATTTCCCTCTTATTGTCATTGCACTGTACATAGGCCCTCATTCTGAGTTGATCGCTCGCTAGCTAGTTTTAGCAGCCGTGCAAACGCATTGTCGCCGCCCACGGGGAGTGTATTTTAGCATAGCAGGAGTGCGAACGCCTGTGCAGCAGAGCGCCTGCAAACACATTTTGTGCAAAACAAGACCAGCCCTGTAGTTACTTATTCTGTGCGATGATTGCTGCGACGAGTGACGTGGTATTGACGTCAGATACCCACCCTGCAAACGCCTAACCACGTCTGCGTTTTTTCATATACTCCCAGAAAACGGTCAGTTGACACCCAGAAACTCCCACTTCCTGTCAATCTTCTTGCGACCGCCAGTGCGACTCAAAGCGTTGCTAGATCCTGTGCAAAAGCACATCAACTGTTGTACCCGTATGACGCGTGTGCACATTGCGGTGCATGCGCAGATCAGCCCTGTTTTGACATGATCGCTGCGCTGCGAAAATCCGTAGCGGTCAACTCAGAATGACCCCCATAGTGCCTCTATTTCATGTTACACCACAGAGTAGTGCCCCATATTCACGCTATGCTACACCGCTGCGCCCCTTATACACATGCCCACAGTATCAGTGCCGCTTATATACATAATAATACCCAAGGTAACAGTGCCACTTATACATATAATAATGGGCATGGTATCAGTGCTGCTTACATACATAATAATACCCACGGTATCAGTGCCATTTGTACACATAATAATGTCAATGGTAGCAGTGCCGCTTATACACATAATGGGGGTCATTCCGAGTTGTTCGCTCGTTATGTTTTTCTCGCAACGGAGCGATTAGTCGCTAATGCGCATGCGCAATGTCCGCAGTGCGACTGCGCCAAGTAAATTTGCTATGCAGTTGGGCGTGGCCAGGACGGGCATGGAGTAGCACACACATTGTGCAGCTCTCCAGCCAATAAATCCTCTAAACCCATCCTGTGATTCCCCCTGGGACTGGCCTGCGGACTACGGCTGGATGAATGCCTAGTGTCCCCCCTGGAGTATCCAAGACCGACTGCTGTTGCCTTCCTGCCCGTTTGGAAGCCGTCCAGTGTGAGGCCTGGTGAGTGCTGGAGCCGCATGTGACGCCGCGGTCTCGCGCTCCCTCCACAACCGGAAGTTCGGCTCTTTTACCCTTGACCCCCGCCTGCCTCGGCCGCTACGGGCGGGTGTACGGAGCGCGGACGCACAGCACAACGCTCCGTTCGGCTGTGGGGACACCAGGAGCATCCTCTGAACGGTGCTCTGCCCAGCCTGCGCTGCCCGACCTCACGGACACGCGGACCGCTCCCCGGCCTCTGCTGCTGAACGTAAAGACGCTGCCCACGCCACAGAGCTGTGAGTACCTGCTGTCCTGCTGCGGAGGGTGCCTTTGCTGGGAGGTGGTGCTGGGACTGTCACCCTCTCTCCCCCCTCTTTTATCCTGGATGATATAAACATATATTTCCTATATTAATATAAATACAGGATCTGAGTTCTCCTACCAGGCCCAGGGACTTCCTCTGCTGTGCCTTAAAGTGATAGCGTCTGTGCAGGTGGGAAACTGCCTAACTCCCTGCTTCAGCCCACAGCTTTCAAATCCACTGTGCCGACATTCAACAATACAACCAAGACCGCTGGTCCTTCTGTATATATATATATATTCTTCCTGCACCTCTTGGCCCTCTCACAGTGTGCTGGTGCCTGCGCCTCCTCTCTCTGCCTGTATTGCTTTGATATATAACTGGGTGAGTGCTGCGGCATTGTGTTGTCCAAAATGGTTAAAGGCCGCCAACAGAATGCGGCAGCGGGCGCAATGGAGAGATTTGTCCGCAATCCCGGTCCTCAACAGCAGAGGAGGGAGACTACACAGTCTGAGACGTCGCCCCCATCTCCTGCAAACAGCTCTGCTTCGTCTGAACCGCCCGATGCTGCATTACAGAGAGTGTTGGATGCCGTGACTGCTAGTGAGGCCCGTTTGGCTGATAAAATCGGGCAAGTGCAGTCTGACCTCTCCATTATCCATCAGGACCTTCAACGGGTGAGAGAGAGGGTGGGAGAGGCCGAAACCCGTATCTCCAATGTCGAGGACACTATTACCCCGCTGGGACGGCGTACTGATACTTTGGAGTCCCAGATGACTGACGTGCGCTAAAAACTAACAGATATGGAGGGACGCCTACGTCGCAATAATGTCCGCTTCCTTGGTCTGCCTGAGAAGGAGGAAGGCTCATCACCTGAAGAATTTCTAGAAAAATGGCTTCGGAATGCATTTGGGTCCGAAGAATTCTCGCCTCATTTCACAATTGAACGAGCTCATAGAGTTCCGATGCGCCCATTACCTCCGGGGGCTCCGCCCCGTACCTTCATCGCCAAGTTCCTCCACTTCCGTGACCGAGACACTGTCCTGAGACTTGCTCGCACGAAAGGCCCACTAAAATGGAACGGGTCGCCAATATCGGTCTTCCCAGATTTCGCGGTGGAGGTGCAGAAAGATAGGGCTCAATTCCTACCTGTTAAGAGAAGACTCCGGGAACTCGACCTGCCGTATGCTATGCTCTTTCCATCGAAACTACGAGTGGTGGCGGATGGTGAAACAAAATTTTTTGCAACTCCTCGAGAGGCGATGATCTGGCTGGACAGACGCTTCCCAGCGGGACGGGCTCTTGCTGATCCTTGATTAATTCCTGTGACTCTAGTGGCAAGAGATTTTCTGTGCAGGATATGCTTATATATATGTTTACAGGGGGCTGCAAGATAAGGGAAATGTTTAATTATCTATGTGGTGCTCCTTGAGGATGTGGGGGTGGAGGGAGGGATAACTGCTGCCTGATTTTTTTCTTTTTTTTTCTTCCTCTCATATTGGCCAATCATATATCTGTTGCCAGGTTGGGGGGGCTGGGGGGGGGGGGGAAGGGTATATTCGTGGTCCAATTATATCCGATAATAATTTGTTCATAAGTCCCGGGGGGAAACTTTTTTATGTTTCGCCCCCCTTTTTTTTCTATCTTTCGGGGGTGATCTAGTTTAATGGCTGGGAGTGTTTTGTTTGTGTTTTGTTTTCTCTTTTCTCAGGGTCATTATATTCTTGGCTCCACCCAGAATATAGCTCGTTGTGTGCTGGGTTTGAGTCAGTGTTCTGTTTGGGGATCCAAGTATGCTGCAGGTTGGGAGTAGTGTACAGGGAGGGGGGGGGGGGGGGGGAGTTAAAGGCTATGGTTATTTTTTGTATGGATGTCTGGAGATTGGGTGTGTATGGCTTACGATTCTATTTATTGAGCAGTGGTGTCTTGCAATTGCGTGCCGCGAGGGTGGATCTGGCTGGCTGCGGGCTGTGGCCCCTATTATTATTTTAATGACTCCCCATGGTTGGACTTAAGATGTTGTCGTGGAATGTGCGGGGGCTTAACGACAAGATTAAGCGATCTCTGGTGCTTAGACAAATCAAACAATATGCTGCTGATGTGGTATGTCTTATGGAGACTCACCTGGTGGGCAGTAAGACTCTTGCCATTAAGAGACCTTGGGTAGGTTGGGCATTCCATTCTACACACACCTCTGCCTCCCGGGGGGTCTCTGTCCTGGTGAAGAGGACTGTTCCCTTTGTGCTGGATTCGGTACAGTCGGACCCGTGGGGAAGATATGTATTTTTAAAGTGTAAAATTCATTGTAACCCTCTGCTTTTATTGTCCGTGTATGTGCCTCCCCCGTACTCCTCCGATGTCCTGAAAAAAGCTGCAGGGTTTATGGCCTTGTCACCGGGAACACCTGTGGTTTGTCTGGGGGATTTCAATAATGTGTTAGATATAACAATGGATAGGTTCTCTACTACTCCCTCTGGTCCACATTCTGGACGGAATGGTTTTGCTGATGTTGTGTCGGGGTTGGGTCTGGTCGATCCCTGGAGACTGAGACATCCATCAGTTAAACAATATTCATGTTTTTCACATTCCCACTCCTCGTTCTCTAGGATCGACCTGGCCCTTCTATCGAGCGATCTGGTTCCTAAGGTTCGGGATAGCAGATATGAGACTAGAGGTATATCGGATCATTCTCCTTTAACGCTGGTCTTGGATTTTAATTGCTCTAGAGGCCAGGCTGTGTGGAAGTTCAATCCATTCTGGCTTGTACATATGGGCGATGGCTCCAATTTGGTGGCTGCATGGCGGGAATTTTTTGAGATAAACAAGGCTGGGCAGCCTATCTCTAATTTATGGGATGCGTTTAAGGCCTTTTTGCGGGGAACCTTAATTAAACGAGTGGCTAATTTAAAATCCTTTATTAAGCACCGGGAGTCCGAACTGGAGACCCTAAGTGTTGCTGCAGAAGCACAATATTTACAGGATTGTTTAGATAGCTCCAAATCTACATGGTTAACGGCCCAGGGGGAGTGGAGGGAATATCTCATGGAAAAGACTCAGCATAGACTCCTCTTCTCCTCTCATGCTTTTTATGCTTCTGGGGATAGGCCGGGGTCGTATTTAGCCTCCCTGGCACGGGGTGAGAGATCCTCTAACACCGTGGTTGAAATTGAGGCCTCAGATGGTACCACTTCATTGCAAACCCCACAGATTGCGTCGGAATTTGTGGCATATTATAGGCGATTATATAGCTCTAAATTAAACTGTACCCCTGGGCAATTGGATGAATATTTACAGACTATACAGGTCCCTTTGCTGACTTGTGAGGCGCAGGACTTCCTCGAGGCACCCATTTCGCCAGAGGAGATCGTGGCTGCTATCAATGCTGCTCCCAATGGGAAGGCTTCGGGGCTAGACGGCATACCGTCTGAGCTCTATAAACGTCATTTAGATTTTTTTGTCCCCCAATTACTTGAGTTATATAATCAGATATTTACACAGGAATCCCTCCCAATATCTATGGCGGAGGCATTGATTGTAGTCCTTCCAAAGCCTGACAAGGATCATAGGAAGGTTGATTCTTACAGACCTATTTCCCTTCTGCCGACCGACGTTAAAATCCTGGCCAAGGTCCTGGCATGTAGACTGAATCAAGTCATTACGCAGCTTATACACCCCGATCAGACGGGGTTTATGCCCCATAAATCAACATCCATTAATCTCAGACGTTTATTTACCCATCTCCAGGTCCCCCGTGAGTCATCCTCATCCATAGTTGTATCATTGGATGCCGCCAAGGCCTTTGATTCCGTTGAATGGGAGTATTTGTGGAGCATCATGTGCAAATTTGGTATAGGCCCTAACTTTATTAAATTTGTTCGGTTGATGTATTCCTCTCCCCTAGCCAGAGTGGCGGTGAATGGTTTTGTATCACATTCCTTCCCTTTGTCTAGAGGTACACGTCAGGGGTGCCCATTGTCCCCTACCCTGTTTGCCATGGCCATTGAACCCCTTGCTTGTCTTTTGCGGGCGAACTCTGAGATTTTTGGTTATAAAGTGGGCACCAGGGAGGAGAAAATAGCTTTGTATGCCGATGATATTCTGCTATTTGTGGATCGCTATGCTGAGTCTATGCCTAGGATTTTAGAAATTATCAATGAATTTGGGTGTTATTCTGGGCTCCTGATTAATTGGGAGAAATCCTCCATTATCCCGCTTCAGGGTGAGGTTCCTGCCTCCCCATTGGTTGCTCTCCCATTAAGATGGGTGAACTCCTTTAAATATCTGGGCATTTGGGTATCCAACGACCCTCACAAATTTACCTCCCTCAATGTCACACCACAGATATCTTATCTTCGCAATAAAGTCAAGGTCTGGGGGAAATTGCCCCTGACAGTTACAGGGAGGGTTAATATGGTGAAAATGGTCTTTCAACCCAAACTCCTGTATATTCTACAGCAGTCCCCAGTATACATCCCTCAGAAGATTTTTAAACAAATTGATGGTTTGCTATCTTCTTTGGTTTGGGCTAGCAAACGGGCACGGTTGAAACTTAATACTCTGACCAGGTCCAAAACATCAGGGGGTTTGGCTCTTCCCAACTTTCGTCTTTATTACTTTGCAGCACAATTAGCACATCTCTGGGAATGGGTTAATGATTCTGACATTTCGAGTCTGCACTCACAGGTGGTAATGCAAGAATACCCAGGTGGTTCCCCATTGAGATTGCTTCTTTGTGGAAGCGTCAAAATGTCGGCACTACCACTCATAAAACAATATATTACTATTTGGAGGCTGGTGCACCTTATATTGCAAGGACAGGGCATTGACCCTGACACTCCCCTGGACAATAAATATGGATTGCCGGAGTTGTGTCAGCTTCAAATCAGGGAAGTATGGGAACCATGGGGAGTGATTTCATTGGGACAACTATACACCGACGGGATTTTTAGATCCTTTCAGCAGCTTCAACATGAATTTAATGTCCCTTCTGCATATTTTTTTCGCTTCCTCCAATTGAGGCACGCTATGTTTGCCCAATTTCCTGATGGCCCGCCGGCGCTTACTGATTCCCCGGTCAAATTGCTGTTGCAGACGGTGGGATCTGGACATATAGTCTCCAAAATATACGGCCGATTACTTCAAATACATCATATAGACCCACTTATCTCCCTCAGGACTAAGTGGGAGTCTGATCTAGGTCCATTATCGGATGACATATGGGAGGACGCTCTGGGATCGAGCCGACTTTCAACATCATCTGTCCGATATCAGCAAATTCAGTTGTTCGTGCTACATAGGGTATATATGACCCCAATGAGGCTGTCACATATAGGGGGATCCCATAGCTCAAAATGTCCCAAATGCGGTAATCAGGGAGCAGACTTTTGGCATATGATCTGGTTATGTCCCTTGGTATCGTTTTTTTGGGAGGAAGTTATACGTGCTATAGTTGATACAGGTATCCCCTCTTCCGTACTTACACCCATCTCCTGTATATTAGCGGCTATGGATGAGGAGGTTCTGGATCCACCCAGTCGACGCTACATTGTGAACCTCTGTGCCTTGGCCAAGGTGTGCATAGCCAGACTGTGGTTGGCTAATGAAGCCCCAGCCCCACAATCCTGGATTTCTCTAGTTAACACCTCTGTTACACATGAAAAATTTGTATACCTGGCCAGGAATGCGGAAAAAAAGTTTATTGCTATTTGGGGGAAGTGGATGAGCTCTCGCTATTTCACCTCACGGATGAGTGTTGCTGAGTCTTAGAAGTATTTAGGTGCCTGTTACGAGTGCTTCTGGGGGAGTTATGTGGGGTGTGCGGCTCGCGGTCAGCCGGGCTCAAATGAGTGATAATGCCGTGGCAACGTGAAATGCGCTATGAGTAAAATGTATAATGCCACTAGATCACCACTGCTCTGTTGAACTATGACTTTGACTGGGATACGTATCCACACGTCCCACTATGCTCTCTATATACAACTGTAAGCCTGTTGTTGATTTATTGCCTTATATTTGTTTTATTTGTTTTAGTGTGTATTTTATGTTTGTTTTGTATTGCCTTCGGCAATACCTAAATGTTAAATCAATGGAAAAACCAATAAAAATTTATTGAATTAAAAAAAAAAAAATTGCTATGCAGTTAGGTATTTTACTCACGGCATTACAAGGTTTTTTCATCGTTCTGGTGATCGGAGTGTGATTGACAGGAAGTGGGTGTTTCTGGGCGGAAACTGGCCGTTTTATGGGAGTGTGTGAAAAAATGCTACTGTTTCCGGGAAAAACGCGGGAGTGTCTGGAGAAACGGGGGAGTGTCTGGGCGAACGCTGGGTGTGTTTGTGACGTCAAACCAGGAACGAAACTGACTGAACTGATCGCAGTTGCCGAGTAAGTCTGGAGCTACTCAGAAACTGCTAAGAAGTGTCTATTCGCAATTCTGCTAATCTTTCGCTCGGAATTTTGATAAGCTAAGACAGGCCCGGCGCCACCCGCTCAGCGAGGTCTGCAATGCAGGGAGGCGCCGGGTCGGAGAGGCGCTCTCCCTGATCTGCTACCTTGTGCACTTTAGCTGCCGGCTGCCAGCGCCTGTCACTCTGACAGGCAGCAGCGGCGCTCCCCCTCTCTGCCTCCTTACGAACGGAGCTGCAATGTCCCGCCTGTTGCTGCCGGGTGCCGCTGCTGCCAGCGCCTGTAACACTCATCACAGGCAGCAGGAGCAGCCGGCAACATGAAGAGATGCGCCGCACAAATATTACACGCTCCTCCTGCCCGCACGCTTAGGAAGACCACCGCACGCAAGGAAGGGGGGGGGGGAGTTCTACATACCCAAAACCCCCCCCCCTGAGTCGGACCACAATTTTTTCGGAGGTCTCTGCACTTGCCGTGCGCAACCTGATGGCATTCTACTGCTGAGGAACCTGCCTGGAGTCGGATACTGGTGCTTCCCTGCAGTCCCTTGCCATCGCCACTTCAATCTAGCATCTACCCTTGCCCATCCCAGGTGATAACAGAGTATTGATGGAGGAGGAGCCAAGGACGACCTGTGTGAGCAGTAGAGTCCCGTTAATGTCACTTGTGAGGGAGAGAATATTAATGTCAGAGGGAGCGAATTAATTTATACTAATGTGACAGTGAGCAGATCACTGATATCTTTGTGTGTGTGTGTGTGTGTGTGTGTGTGTGTGTGTGTGTGTGTGTGTGTGTGTGTGTGGGAGGGGGAGAGGAGGAGGAGGAGGAGGAAATATATTCATGTCAATGTAGCAGGGGGAAGGCTCTTGTAATGTAACTGTGGAGGGCCCTTCATAATGTTGCTATGGGGCCCACAAAGTCCTAGCTGTGTTTGTGTGTCTTGTGTTAATATGCATGTATGTATATATTATATATATATATATATATATATTAAAAAAAAAAAAAAAAAAATATATATATATATATATATATATATTTATTTATGTGTGATATGATTTCCCAGCGTCCAGGATGTGGGCGGTCAGAAGACCAACCACAGCATTCCGATGCAGACAATCCCGACAGAAGGTATACTCACCCTCTCCCAACCCTCCCCAGTGGTGCCTAAACCTAACCCCCCTCCCCGCAGCCTAAACCTAACCCTCCTTCCCGGCAGCCTAACCCTAACTCCCCCCACCCTAACTCTAACCCTCCCCGTTGGGGTCCTAACCCTAACCCCCCTCCCCGCAGCTTAGCCCTAACCCTCCCTCCCCGCAGCCTAGCCCCAACCCTCCCTCCCTGCAGCCTAGCCCTAACCCCCCTCCCCGGGGTGGTCCCTAAACCTAACCTCGCCCTTCCACGGGCTAACACTGACAGTCACTGCATACTTACAATCAGGATGTCGGCATTTGGGAATCCAGAGTCTGCATTTCATCAAGTGTTGGAGTTCCAGCATCACCATTATGACCGCATGTCAAAATGCCGTCCGCATCCCATATTATATATATATATATATATATATATATATATATATATATATATATATATATATATATACATATATATATATATATATATATATATATATACTTTTGTATGGGTATCATTATTTAACTACCTCTTTCTCTGACGTCCTAGTGGATGCTGGGAACTCCGTAAGGACCATGGGGGATAGCGGCTCCGCAGGAGACTGGGCACATCTAAAGAAAGCTTTAGGACTATCTGGTGTGCACTGGCTCCTCCCCCCATGATCCTCCTCCAAGCCTCAGTTAGATTTTTGTGCCCGAACGAGAAGGGTGCACACTAGGGGCTCTCCTGAGCTTCTTAGTGAAAGTTTTAGTTTAGGTTTTTTATTTTCAGTGAGACCTGCTGGCAACAGGCTCACTGCATCGAGGGACTAAGGGGAGAAGAAGCGAACTCACCTGCGTGCAGAGTGGATTGGGCTTCTTGGCTACTGGACACCATTAGCTCCAGAGGGACCGCTCACAGGCCCAGCCTTGGAGCTCGGTCCCAGAGCCGCGCCGCCGGCCCCCTTACAGAGCCAGAAGCAAGAAGAGTCCGGCAAATCGGCGGCAGAAGACATCCTGTCTTCCACAAGGTAGCGCACAGCACTGCAGCTGTGCGCCATTGCTTCTCAGCACACTTCACACTCCGGTCACTGAGGGTGCAGGGCGCTAGGGGGGGGCGCCCTGAGCAGCAATAGAAACACCTTGGCTGGCTAAAAATACATCACATATAGCTCCTGGGCTATATGGATGAATTTTAACCCCTGCCAGATTTTCACAAAAAGCGGGAGAAAGGCCGCCGAGAAGGGGGCGGAGCCTATCTCCTCAGCACACTGGCGCCATTTTCTCTCACAGCTCCGTTGGAGGGAAGCTCCCTGGCTCTCCCCTGCAGTTACTACACTACAGAAAGGGGTTAAAAAAGAGAGGGGGCCACTAATTAGGCGCAGTATAACAATACAGCAGCTATAAAGGGAAAAACACTTATATAAGGTTATCCCTGTATATATATATATAGCGCTCTGGTGTGTGCTGGCATACTCTCCCTCTGTCTCCCCGAAGGGCTAGTGGGGTCCTGTCCTCTATCAGAGCATTCCCTGTGTGTGTGCTGTGTGTCGGTACGGCTGTGTCGACATGTTGGATACGTAGAGGCGGAGCGGAGGCCGATAAATGGGATGTCGCCCCCTGTGGGGCCGACACCAGAGTGGATGGATAGGTGGAAGATATTAACCGACAGTGTCAACTCCTTACATAAAAGGCTGGATGACGTAACAGCTGTGGGACAGCCGGCTGCTCAGTCCGCGCCTGCCCAGGTGTCTCAAAGGCCAACAGGGGCTCAAACAACGCCCGTTACCTCAGATGGCAGACACAGATGTCGACACGGAGTCTGACTCCAGTGTCGACGAGGTTGAGACATATACACAATCCACTAGGAACATCCGTTACATGATTTCGGCAATTAAAAATGTGTTACGCATTTTCTGACATGAACCCAAGTACCACATAAAAAGGGTTTTATTTTTGGGGAGAAAAAGCAGCCAGTGTTTTGTTCCCCCATCAGATGAATGAATGAAGTGTGAAAAGAAGCGTGGTTTCCCCCGATAAGAAACTGGTGATTTCTAAAAAGTTACTGATGGCGTACCCTTTCCCGCCAGAGGATAGGTCACGTTGGGAGATATCCCTTGGGGTGGATAAGGCGCTCACACGTTTGTCAAAAGGTGGCACTGCCGTCTTAGGATACGGTCACCTTGAAGGAACCTGCTGATAAAAAGCAGGAGGCGATCCTGAAGTCTGTAATTACACATTCAGGTTATACACTGAAGCCTGCTATTACCTCAGCATAAATAGTGCTGCTGCAGCGTGGTCTGATACCCTGTCAGATAATAGCTAAGACAGGGATAATGGCCCTCATTCCGAGTTGATCGGTCGCAAGGCGAATTTAGCAGAGTTACACACGCTAAGCCGCCGCCTACTGGGAGTGTATCTTAGCTTCTTAAAATTGCGACCGATGTATTCGCAATATTGCGCTCACAAACTACTTAGCAGTTTTAGAGTAGCTCCAGACTTACTCTGCCTGTGCGATCAGTTCAGTGCTTGTCGTTCCTGGTTTGACGTCACAAACACACCCAGCGTTCGCCCAACCACTCCCCCGTTTCTCCGGCCACTCCTGCGTTTTTTCCGGAAACGGTAGCGTTTTCAGCCACACTCCCATAAAACGGCCTGTTTCCGCCCAGTAACACCCATTTCCTGTCAATCACATTACGATCGCCGGAGCGATGAAAAAGCCGTGAGTAAAAATACTATCTTCATAGCAAAGATACTTGGCGCAGTCGCAGTGCGAATATTGCGCATGCGCACTAAGCGGAATTTCACTGCGATGCGATGAAAAATACAGAGCGAACGACTCGGAATGAGGGCCAATGTTTTGCTAACATTGAGCATATTTAAGACGTTGTCATATATATAAAGGATGCACAGAGGGATATTTGCCGGCTGGCATCCAGAATTAATGCAATGTCCATTCTGCCAGGAGGGTATTAGAAACCTGGCAGTGGACAGGTGATGCTGCATTTAAAAGGCACATGGAGATTCTGCCTTATAAGGGTGAGGAATTGTTTGGGGATGGTCTCTGGGACCTCGTATCCACAGCAACAGCTGGGAAGAAAAATTTTTACCTCAGGTTTCCTCACAAAAGCCTAAGAAAGCACCGTATTTTCAGGTACAGTCCTTTCGGCTTCAGAAAAGCAAGCGGGTCAAAGGCGCTTCCTTTCTACACAGAGACAAGGGAAGAAGGAAAAAGCTGCACCAGTCAGCCAGTTCCCAGGATCAAATCTCTTCCCTCGCTTCCTCTGAGTCCACCGCATGACGCTGGGGCTCCACAGGTGGAGACAGGTGCGGTGGAGGCGCGTCTCGGGAACTGCAGGGACCAGTGGGCTTGCCCACAGGTGGATCCCTAGGTTCTGCAAGTAGTATCACAGGGATACAGGCTGGAGTTCGAGACGACTCCCCCTCGCCGTTGCCTTCACATCAGCCTTGCCTGCTGCCCTCGGAAAGGTAGTACTGGCGGAAATTCACAAGCTGTACTTCCAGCAGGTGAAATCAAGGTACCCCTCCTTAAACAAGGCCGGGGTTACTATTCCAAAATGTTGTGGTACCGAAACCAGACGGTTCGGTGAGACCCATTCTAAAATTGAAATCCTTGAACACTTATATACGAAGGTTCAAGTTCAAAATGGAATCGCTCAGGGCGATTATTGCAAGCCTGGAAAATTTCAGGGTATCACTGGACATCAAGGATACTTACCTGCATGTCCCTATTTACCCTCTTCACCAGGTGTACCTCAAAATTGTGGTACAGGATTGTCATTACCAATTCCAGACGTTGCCGTTGGTCTATCCCCGGCACTGAGGGTATTTACCAAGGTAATGGCCGAAGTACTTATCCCGTACTTGGACGATCTCCTTATAAAGGCGAGGTCCAGGGAGCAGTTGTTCGTCGGAGTAGCACTATCTCGGGAAGTGCTACAACAGCACGGCTGGATTCTGAATATTCCAAAGTCGCAGCTGGTTCCTACGACGCGTCTACTGTTCCTGGATATGGTTCTGGACACAGAACAGGTTAAAATGGGTTTCTCCCGGAGGAGAAGTCCAAGGAGTTGGCGTCTCTAGACGGAGACCTCCTAATACAAATACAGGTATCGGTGCATCAATGCACGCGAGCCTTGGAAAAGATGGTAGCTTCTTACAAAGAATTTCCGTTCGTCAATTCCCATGCAAGGGATCTGTTGGACAAGTGGTCCGGGTCGCATCCTCAGATGCATCGGCGGATAATCCTGTCTCCAAGGGCCAGGGTGTCGCTGTGGTGGTGACTGCAGAGTGCTCATAGGCTGGGGGGCAGTCACACAGGGAAGAAACTTCCAAGGCCTATGGAAAAGTCAGGAGACTTCCCTACACATAAATGTTCTGGAACTATGGGCCATTTACAATGCCCTAAGTCAGGCTAGACCCCTGCTTCAACACCGGCCGGTGCTGATCCAGTCAGACAACATCACGGCGGTCGCTCATGTAAACCGACAGGGCGGCACAAGAAGCAGGATGGCGATGACAGAAGCCACAAGGATTCGCCGATGGGCGGAAAATCATGTGTTAGCACTGTCAGCAGTGTTCATTCCTGGAGTGGACAACTGAGAAGCAGACTTTCTCAGCAGATATAACCTCCACCCGGGAGAGTGGGGACTTCATCCAGAAGTTTTCCAAATGATTGTACACCGTGGGGAAAGGCCACAGGTGGACAGGAGGGCGTCCCGCCTCAACAAAAAGCTACAAAGATATTGCGCCAGGTCAAGGGACCCTCAGGCGATAGCTGTGGACGCTCTGGTAACACCGTGGGTGTACCAGTCGGTGTATGTGTTCCCTTCTCTGCCTCTCATACCCAGGGTAATGAGAATAATAAGAAGGAGAGGAATAAGAACTATACTCATTGTTCCGGGGGGCCAAGAAGAGCTTGGTACCCAGAACTCCAAGAAATGATCTCAGAGGACCCATGGCCTCTGCAGCTCAGACAGGACCTGCTGAAGCAGGGGTCCTGTCTGTTCCAAGACTTACCGCGGCTGCATTTGACGGCATGGCGGTTGGAACGCCGGATCCTGAAGGAAAAAGGCATTTAAAGCTGGGAAAGAAGTGAACGCAAACCATTATCACCGCATATGGCAAAAATATGTTGCGTGCTGTGAGGCCAGGAAGGCCCCAAAGGAGGAATTTCAGCTAGGTCAATTTCTGCACTTCCTACAAGTCAGAGGTGACTATGGGCCTAAAATTGGGTTCCATTAAGGTCCTGATTTCGGCTCTATCGATTTTCTTCCAAAATAGAACTGGCTTCACTGCCTGAAGTTCAGATTTTTGTTAAGGGAGTGCTGCATAGTCAGCCCCCGTTTGTGCCTCCAGTGGCACCGTGGGATCTCAACGTAGTGTTGGATTTCCTGAAGTCGCATTGAGTTGAGCCACTTAAATCCGTGGAGCTATAATACCTCACGTGGAAAGTGTTCATGCTGTGGGCCTTGGCGTCGGCCAGGCGTGTATCAGAATTGGCGGCTTTGTCAAAAGCTCTTATCTGTATTTTATATGGATAAGGCGGAATTGAGGACTCGTTCCCAATTCCTTCCTAAGGTGGTAGCAGTTTTTCATGTGAACCAACCTATTGTGGTACCTGCGGCTACTAGGGACTTGGAGGACTCCAAGTTGCTGGACGTAGTCAGGGCCCTGAAAATATATGTTTCCAGGACGGCTGGAGTCAGAAAATCTGACTCCCTGTTTATCCTGTATGCACCCAACAAGCTGGGTGCTCCTGCTTTTAAGCAGACTATTGCTCGTTGGATTTGTAGTACAATTCAGCTTGCACATTCTGTGGCAGGCCTGCCACAACCAAAATCTGTAAAAGCCCATTCCACAAGGAAGGTGGGCTCATCTTGGGCGGCTGCCCGAGGGGTCTCGGCTTTACAACTTTGCCGAGCAGCTACTTGGTCAGGGGCAAACACGTTTGCTAATTTCTACAAATTTAATACCCTGGCTGAGGAGGACCTTGAGTTCTCTCATTCGGTGCTGCAGAGTCATCCGCACTCTCCCGCCCGTTTGGGAGCTTTGGTATAATCCCCATGGTCCTTACGGAGTTCCCAGCATCCACTAGGACGTCAGAGAAAATAAGAATTTACTTACCGATAATTCTATTTCTCGTAGTCCGTAGTGGATGCTGGGCGCCCATCCCAAGTGCGGATTGTCTGCAATACTTGTACATAGTTATTGTTAACTAAATCGGGTTATTGTTGTGAGCCATCTTTTCTAGAGGCTCCTCTGTTATCATGCTGTTAACTGGGTTCAGATCACAAGTTATACGGTGTGATTGGTGTGGCTGGTATGAGTCTTTCCCGGGATTCAAAATCCTTCCTTATTGTGTACGCTCGTCCGGGCACAGTATCCTAACTGAGGCTTGGAGGAGGGTCATAGGGGGAGGAGCCAGTGCACACCACCTGATCCTAAAGCTTTATTTTTGTGCCCTGTCTCCTGCGGAGCCGCTAATCCCCATGGTCCTGACGGAGTCCCCAGCATCCACTACGGACTACGAGAAATAGAATTATCGGTAAGTAAATTCTTATTTTTTGCAGTTTGCTACATCCTTGTTATTCTGATTTTCATTCGCTGCTACATGTCCCGGAGTCCTTGCTGGTATCTGCAGAGCGCACCCAGCGAGTGTATGTGGAGAGATCCACTGAGTGCTGGACTTAGCTACTCTGAGTACTGAGCTCCGCCTCCCCTGTGGGCTGCTCTGCATCAAAGAAATAGCGTCCCTGCCCTCACCCTCCCTGTAATTCCCTGTCAGCACCCTGCCCTCACCCTCCCTGTAACTCCCCGTCAGTGCTCTGCCCTCACCCTCCCTGTAACTCCCCCTCAGTGTCCCTGCCTTCACCCTCCCTGTAACTCCCCGTCAGCGCCCTGCCCTCACCCTCCCTGTAACTCCCCCTCAGTGTCCCTGCCCTCACCCTCCCTGTAACTCCCCGTCAGCATCCTGCCCTCACCCTCCCTGTAACTCCCTGTCAGCGTCCCTGCCCTCACCCTCCCTGTAACTCCCCGTCAGTGTCCCTGCCCTCACCCTCCCTGTAACTCCCCCTCAGTGTCACTGCCCTCAGCCTCCCTGTAACTCCCCGTCAGCATCCTGCCCTCACCCTCCCTGTAACTCCCTGTCAGCGTCCCTGCCCTCACCCTCCCTGTAACTCCCCGTCAGCGTCCCTGCCCTCACCCTCCCTGTAACCCCCCTCAGTGTCCCTGCCCTCACCCTCCCTGTAACTCCCCGTCAGCGTCCCTGCCCTCCCCCTCCCTGTAACTCCCCGTCAGCGTCCCTGCCCTCCCCCTCCCTGTAACTCCCCGTCAGCGTCCCTTCCCTCACCCTCCCTGTAACTCCCAGTCAGCGTCCCTGCCCTCACCCACCCTGTAACTCCCCATCAGCGTCCCTGCCCTCACCCTCCCTGTAACTCCCTGTCAGCGTCCCTGCCCTCACCCACCCTGTAACTCCCCGTCAGCGTTCCTGCCCTCACCCTCCCTGTAACCCCCCTCAGTGTCCCTGCCCTCACCCTCCCTGTAACTCCCCGTCAGCGTCCCTGCCCTCACCCTCCCTGTAACTCCCCGTCAGCGTCCCTGCCCTCACCCACCCTGTAACTCCCCGTCAGCGTCCCTGCCCTCACCCTCCCTGTAACTCCCTGTCAGCGTCCCTGCCCTCACCCTCCCTGTAACTCCCCCTCAGCGTCCCTGCCCTCACCCACCCTGTAACTCCCCATCAGCGTTCCTGCCCTCACCCACCCTGTAACTCCCCGTCAGCGTTCTTGCCCTCACCCACCCTGTAACTCCCTGTCAGCGTCCCTGCCCTTACCCACCCTGTAACTCCCCGTCAGCGTTCCTGCCCTCACCCTCCCTGTAACTCCCCCTCAGCGTCCCTGCCCTCACCCTCCCTGTAACTCCCCCTCTGCGTCCCTGCCCTCACCCTCCCTGTAACTTCTCGTCAGCGTCCTGCCCTCACCCTCCCTCTAACTCCCAAAGTAGTGGGAATCAGAAGAGGAACAAGGGGATGGAAAATAGATGGGGAAAGGGGGTACAGAGAGAGAGGAGGAAAAGAGAAAACGTAAAAGTAGCCTGAGGCAGTGCTGGGAATAATAGCTTAAAAAAAAATAAAATAAACCCAGGCAATGCTGGACATAAGTATAAGGGACACTACTATGTTCTGTAATATGAATCATGGGGACTATGGTGGTCATTCCGAGTTGATTGCAGCCATCAACTTTTAGCCGCTGCTACGATCAATAGCCCACGCCTATGGGGGAGTGTATTTTAGCTTAGCAGGGCTGCGATCGCTTGTGCAGCCCTGCTCAGCTAAAAAAGTTTCCCTCAAAACTAGACTAGCCCTGTACATACTTACCCTGTGCGATGGATCCAGCGATGATGGGCTCGGCTTTGTCGTCACTCCTCCGCCCTCTGTTGTCCTGAACACGCCTGCGTTTTACTCACCACTCCCCAAAAATGGCTTCAAACGGTCCGGATCCGCCCATCCACGCCTCCTTCCTGGTTATCTTCTTAGCGGTCGCCGCTGCGACCGCTTCCGCTGGTAGCCGCAACGTAACCTGGAGACACCTGTCGCCGGGCAACATCGCACACGCGCACCGCACCCATTCGCAGGGCAGCGAAAAACCGCTGCGTGCGAACGGGTCAGAATGACCCCCAATGTGAAGTGTAATGTGAATAAGCTTGTGCTACAGTGGGGCGTAATTTTAATTGGAGGTACTATTGTGAGGTGCTATTGTGTGCTCACACCCTTCAATGTGAGACCACACCCCTCTTTTATGATGCACGCTGGCCCTTTATGAGTTAAGGAAGGGAGGGCGCAATTTTATAGTTTGCAGGAGGGCGCCGAACACCCTAGCACCGGCCCTGAGCTAAGATTCACTCCCAGTAGGCGGCGGCTTAGCGTGTGCAAAGCTGCTAAAAGCAGCTTGCGAGCGAACAACTCGGAATGACCCCCAATAATGGGCACGGTATCAGTGCTGCTTACATACATAATAATACCCACGGTATCAATGCCATTTGTACACATAATAATGCCAATGGTAGCAGTGCCGCTTATACACATAATGGCCATGGTATCAGTGCCGCTTATAAACACATAATGTCCACTGTAGCAGTGCCGCTTAAACACATAATGCCCACAGTAACAGTGCCACTTATACACATAATGGGCACAGTATCAGTGGCGCTTATACACATAATTAGCACGGTATCAGTACCGCTTGTATACATAATGCCCACGGTAGCAGTGCTGCTTATACACACAATGCCCACGGTAGCAGTGCCGCTTATACACATAATAATGGTCATTGTAGCAGTGCTGCTTATACACATGTCCACGGAAGCATGCCCCTTTTACACATAATAAATGTCACCCCCCACCCCACTTGCCTCATCTCTCAGTGGTGTCTGCTCTCAGTGCACCACCAGCTCCTTATTCCCTCCGCAGTCCAGCACCATTGGAGGGGGACTGGGGGAGGTGGGCTAAGGGTATAAGTCTAGCGCCGCCTGCCCACCGTCCCTTTTATTTGTGTGGGCGCTGCGGCTACACTACAGCGCTGCACTAAAGAATTCTCATGGCCGGGCAAAGTGGGGTGGAGGAAATTGAACTGAGAGTATTCCTCTTCTGCATACTGTTACACCCCCCTTCCCCCCCCCCCCCCCCCATCCAGATCTCCATGTTACACTGGCACTACAGCTCTCAATCTTTCTGCAAACTGCAGTACCTGATAGTGGTAGATGGAGATCTGTCTGACTGCTGCAATCAGGACAGGCTCCATGTCACCATTTCTTCCAGCTTCTTTCCCCCTCCCTGCAGACAGGCTGGCATTACAGTCTGGTGGTGGCCGGGAGCGCAGTGCAGGCAGAGGTCAGAGTAGACTTACACCAGTGGCGGATCTAGACTTTACTTATAGGGGCAGGGCCGGTGCTAGGGTGTTCGGCGACCCCCTGCAAACTATAAATTTGCGCCCTCCCTCCCATACTTCACAAATGGACAGCGTGCCGGAGTTGACAGCCCATGCTAGGCATTGTTTCTGCATGGTGCCTGTGAGGCAGGTTGACCCGCGTGGCGTGGAGGGGTGAGGCTCCTGTACCAGTGCCGTAACTAGACATTTTAGCGCTGTGTGCAAAAAAACAGCATCGGCGCCCCCTCCCCCCAAATATAAAACCGGGCCAATGCGCACGCCAAAATATAGGAGCGTGGCTTTATGGGGAAGGGGCGTGTCCACATAGCTCCCTTTTACACAGTACGGCAGGTAGAGTCCACTTTTACACATTAGGCAGGTATTTTACACAGTACAGCACGTAGAGTACCATTTTACACATTACAGCAGCAGAGTCCCGTTTTACACATTACAGCAGCAGAGTCCCGTTTTACACATTATAGCAGCAGAGTCACCCTTTGTTACATATTACAGCAACAGAGAGTGAGAGAGTGTGTGTGTGTGTGTGTGTGTGTGTGTGTCTCAAGTCACCTGTTAGGGCGATGCGGCATCCAGGACTACCAGGCGCAGACACTCATTTACTGGCGCTCACAGTCCCCTCTCCAGTGCTCAGGCTGCGGCGGGTGTCACAGTAGAGGCAGCAACGGCTCCTATACGGCACCAGGTGGATGAAGGAGCGCTCTCTCTCTCCACTTCAGAGGTGGCGGCAGCGGGTCTCCCTGGTGGCATCAATAGAGGCAGAGGCGGCTCCTATACGGGACCAGGTGGCTGAAGGAGCGCTCCATCTCCACTTCAGAGGTGGCAGCGGAGCTCACAGCCAGAATTACCGCACAAAGGGTAACACCAAATGGCGCGCTCCCCGTCGCTTACAGAGTCAGGCACCGGCGGACAGCGTAAATTTCACTACTCCATCACTGACCAAAACAGCCGTAGATAGGGGTGTGCTGCCAGATGGTGCGCCTTCACTGCACTTGCGCTGTGGGCAAGGCACCATCGGCACACACCTAGTTACGGCCCTGACCTGTACAGACACAGAACACAGACAGGGGGGTTGACACAGTGACTGAACACAGAGGGGGGTGACAAAGTGACAGAACACTGGGGGAGGAGGCACAGTGACAGGGCCCTGGGGGGGAGGCACAGTGACAGAACACTGGGGGGGGGGTTACAAAGTGACAGAACACTGGGGGAGGAGGCACAGTGACAGGTCCCTGGTGGGGAGGCACAGTGACAGAACACTGGGGGGTGACACAATGACGTAACACTTTGGGGGTGACACTTCACAGAACACTGGGGGGGTGAAACACTTCTTCACAGAACACGGGGGGTGACGCTTCACAGAACACTGGGGGGGTGACGCTTCACAGAACACGGGGGGACGGACGCTTCCCAGAACAGTGGGGGGGGGTGACAAAGTGACAGAACACTGGGGGGGAGGCACAGTGACAGAACATTGGGGGGGAGGCACAGTGACAGAACACTGGGGGGGTGACACAATGACAGAACACTGGGGAGGGGGGTGAAACTTCACAGAACACTGGGGAGGGGGGTGACATTTTACAGAACACAGAACACTAGGGGGGTGACACTTCACGGAACACTGGGGGGGTGACACTTCAGAGAACACCAGGGGGGGGGGGGGTTAGACACTTCACAGGACACTGGGGGGGGGCACATTTACACTTCACAGACACACACAGCCTATTACATCCCAGTCACACACACACACACACACACACACACACACACACACACACACACACACCTGTTACCCACCAAGTTACCACACACACAGGGGGGTGACGCTTCACATAACACTGGGGGGGTTGACGCTTCACAGAACACAGGGGGTGACGCTTCACAGTACACTGGGGGGTTGACGCTTCACAGAACACGGGGGGGTGACGCTTCACAGAACACTGGGGGGGTGACGCTTCACAGAACACTGGGGGGGTGACACTTCACAGAACACTGGGGGGTGACACTTCACAGAACACTGGGGGGTTGACGCTTCACAGAACACTAGGGGGGTGGTGACACTTCACAGAACACTGGGGGGGTGACGCTTCACAGAACACTGGGGGGGGGGGTGGTGACGTCTCACATAACACTGGGGGGGTTGGTGACACTTCACAGAACACTGGGTGGGGGGCAGTGGTGCAAGTAGAAAAAATGTCGCGCGCACCAAAAAATGGGTGTGGCCAAATGCTCTATGGGGCGTGGCCAATGAAAATGTGGGCGTGATACACATATGGGGGAGGGGCAGATACACATATGACCCCCACAGTGCCAGATACACGTTGCCCCACAGTGCCAGATACACGTTGCCCCACAGTGCCAGATACACGAATGCCCCACAGTGCCAGATACACGAATGCCCCACAGTGCCAGATACACGAATGCCCCCCACAGTGCCAGATACACGAATGCCCCCCACAGTGCCAGATATACATTGCCCCCCACAGTGCCAGATATACATTGCCCCCCACAGTGCCAGGTATACATTGCCCACAACAGTGCCAGATATACATTGCCCGCCACAGTGCCAGATATACATTGCCCGCCACAGTGCCAGGTATACATTGCCCCCCACAGTGCCAGGTATACATTGCCCCCCACAGTGCCAGGTATACATTGCCCCCCACAGTGCTGCCTCCTCCCCCTTCCCCAGCTCACCGCTGCTGCTGCTGTTGTGTTGTCTCCCGTGTGTGAGGGGAGGAGAGCGCAGCCTGCGCCTCTCCTTCCCCTCAGTCTCCGGCGGGTGAGTTCAATATTCAGCGCCGATCCGTGAGCCAATCAAAGCTCCGCGAGCTCTGATTGGCTCACGTGCGGCGCTGATTTGAACGAAGACACTGAGGGCAGGAGAGGCGCAGGCTGCGCTCTCCTCCCCTCACATCAGCGGTAGCAAGCGGCGGCCCGTCGGTGTGGGTACGGCGTACCCACGGCGAAATTCTTAAGGGTGCGCCGTACCCACTCGTACCCGCATACTTGCACCGCTGGGTGGGGGTGACATTTTACAGAACACGGAACACTAGGGGGGTGACGCTTCACAGAACACTGGGGGGGCTGGTGACACTTCACAGAACACTGGGTGGGGGTGACATTTTACAGAACACTAGCATACCCTCCAACTGTACCTTTTTAATAGGTACAGTACCTTTTTTTTATGGTCTGTACCTATTTTTGGCTCTCCAAACTTCCATTGAAAGTATAGGAAAAGGGGCGTGACCACGCCCCCTTACCCGTGACCACGCCCCCTTTTCTAATTTGTACCGATTTTTGTGTGTAAAATGTTGGAGGGTACGCACTAGGGGGGTGACACTTCACAGAACACTGGGGGGGGTGGCACTTCACAGAACACCGGGGGGGGGTTAGACACTTCACAGGACACTGGGGGGGGCACATTTACACTTCACAGTCACACACACAGCCTATTACAGCCCCTACACACACACACACACACACACACACACACACACACACACACACACACACACACACAGCCTGTTACCCGCCAAGTTACCACACACACACATCCTGTTACATCCCATTCACCACACACCCACCCACCCTCCACACAAGCCCATATATGTATGTATGCATGCATACACACATATAAGTCAAATGTTACATCCAGGTCCCCACAGCACAGAGGGAGGCAGGCTACGGGACACACAGACTATCACTTGACCCCAGGCAAAGTTGGGGGGGGGGCCCTAATCACAGACCCCCGTGGCCACGCCCCCTTTTATAAATTCCCCGATAGCAAGCTGCAGGCTGGAGCCCGGGGGAAGAGGTGGTGGGGGGGCCGGCTCTGCTGCAGGACTGCACAGTCTCTCCTCCCTAGAGAGCCTGCCCTGTGCTCTCTATAGTTGCCGCGATGCAGGGTGACACATAGGAGGGGGGGCGGAGTCACATATGAGAGGCGGCCCCTCACGTCACTCGGCCCACCGGGGACTTCCCCGATAACAGCAATGGCCAATCCGGCCCTGCCAGGCATATATACTACTGTTCTCTCCCGGTGTAACCCAGGTGCATATATTACTGCTCTCTCCTGACATAACCCAGGTGCATATACTACTGGTCTCTCCTGGTGTAACCCAGGTGCATATATTACTGTTCTCTCCTGGTGTAACCCAGGTGCATATACTACTGTTCTCTCCTGGAGTAACCCAGGCACATATACTACTGTTCTCTCCTGGTGTAACCCAGGTGCATATACTACTGTTCTCTCCTGGAGTAACCCAGGCACATATACTACTGTTCTCTCCCTGTGTAACCCAGGTGCATATATTACTGTTCTCTCCTGTCGTAACTCATGCACATATACTACTGTTATCTTCCGGTGTAACCCAGGCACATATACTACTGTTCTCTCCTGGCGTAACCCAGGCACATATACTACTCTTCTCTCCCGGTGTAACCAAAGTGCATATATTACTGTTCTCTCCTGGCATAACCCAGGCACATATACTACTGTTCTTTCCCAGTGTAACCCAGGTCCATATATTACTGTACTCTCCTGGTGTAACCCAGGTGCAAATATTACTGTTCTCTCCTGGTGTAACCCAGGCACATATACTACTGTTCTCTCCCGGTGTAACCAAGGTGCATATATTACTGTACTCTCCTGGTGTAACCCAGGCGCATATACTACTGTTCTCTCCTGGTGTAACCCAGGCACATATACTACTGTTCTCTCCCGGTGTAACCAAGGTGCATATATTACTGTACTCTCCTGGTGTAACCCAGGCGCATATACTACTGTTCTCTCCTGGTGTAACCCAGGCACATATACTACTGTTCTCTCCCGGTGTAACCAAGGTGCATATATTACTGTTCTCTCCCGGTGTAACCAAGGTGCATATATTACTGTTCTCTCCTGGTGTAACCCAGGTGCATATACTAATGTTCTCTCCTGGTGTAACCCAGGCACATATACTACTGTTCTCTCCTGGTGTAACCAAGGTGCATATATTACTGTACTCTCCTGGTGTAACCCAGGCGCATATACTACTGTTCTCTCCTGGTGTAACCCAGGCACATATACTACTGTTCTCTCCCGGTGTAACCAAGGTGCATATATTACTGTTCTCTCCCGGTGTAACCAAGGTGCATATATTACTGTTCTCTCCTGGTGTAACCCAGGTGCATATACTAATGTTCTCTCCTGGTGTAACCCAGGCACATATACTACTGTTCTCTCCTGGTGTAACCAAGGTGCATATATTACTGTTCTCTCCCGGTGTAACCAAGGTGCATATATTACTGTTCTCTCCTGGTGTAACCCAGGTGCATATACTAATGTTCTCTCCTGGTGTAACCCAGGCACATATACTACTGTTCTCTCCTGGTGTAACCAAGGTGCATATATTACTGTTCTCTCCCGGTGTAACCAAGGTGCATATATTACTGTTCTCTCCTGGTGTAACCCAGGCACATATACTAATGTTCTCTCCTGGTGTAACCCAGGCACATATACTAATGTTCTCTCCTGGTGTAACCCAGGCACATATACTACTGCTCTCTCCAGGTGTAATTGTGCAGGCTGTGTCCGAAGAAGTGCAGGGAGGTGTGGGAAAGGCAGTGAGGAAAACTGTAATAACTGATGGTTTGGCTCAAGGTCTGCCAGCTCTAAATCCAGAGACTTTGGATGCTGGTGAGAAAGTAGTTGCAGAGTCAATGTATGGGAACATTCCAGCTCCTGCCAGGATGAAGGAAGCATTGTCGTTAATCAGTGCAGAAGTAAAGAAAAAGAATTCTAAAGACATTCCAGAAGGAAAGGATAAAAATGTGGGGGGAAAACTGCAAAGTGAAAATGTCGATTTAGCTCCTCTTGTTTCTTTTTCAGTGACAGAGGGTGGAGGGACTGCGGGCAAGCCTAGCCCTGAAGAAATGTCTTATGCACAGAAGGCGGCAGATATGGGGAAAAATTCTGGAAATAAGGATACAAGATTTGGTGGTGGTAGTGGTGGCCAGAGAGTGAGACGCAACCTAGTACAGTTTAGGTGGGTGGGTGATGGTGACCCCCCACCTAAGACTGATTTTCTTAGGTAAATTTTTTCTCTTAGGGTTACTTACAGAGATTTATATGCCTGTATTCATCCTATAAAATCTGTTGGGTATGATGTCAGCTTTTATAATAAGGAAACATTGTTTATTTTTTGGAGAAAGGGGTCAGTAAACAAGGACAAGAATGGTTACTGTAAGTATGTGGCGGATTTGATGGAGAAGCAAAATGACATAAAAGTGACCATCCTGGTCCGCAATGAATCCATACCTGTGGAAGATATCAGGTTTTGGTTAAGCAGGCAATGTGAATTGCAATCTGACATTAGGAAAATAGACCACACAATGGGAGTGTGGGGAGGTGCTTGGTTGGCCAGTGTACGTCTGTATCCTGGGGAGACCGGTGTGCGCCATATTCCATCTGCTGCATACATAGGTCGAGACCGGGTGCAGATATTGTATACTGGTCAACCAAGGACATGTTTTAAGTGTGGTGAGGCTGGCCACCTCAGTGGTGACTGTGGGGGTGTGAAATGTTCGATGTGTGGGGAGAGTGGACATACATCTAGAACATGTAATAAGGTGAAATGTGACCTTTGTGGGGAGATGGGACATCCCTACAGTCGTTGCCCCATGGCAAGTCATAACAACAGGGGTTGCATGAATTTTGAGGAAGGTAGTAGTTCAGAAAAGAGAATGACTAGAGAGGGGGGGTGGGGGAGTAGTTAAAGTAAACAAAGAGAAAGAAATGTTATGGGAAATTGGAAAGAAAGTGTCAGAAGGAAGAAAACCTCAGCCTCAGACCCAATCCCAGCCTCAATCCCAATCCTGGTTTCAGGTGGGAATAAAAGGTGTGAAAACAACAAAGAGGAAAGTGGAGGAGGTGATTCTTTCAAATAGGTTTGGGGTATTCACAGATGAGGAAGATGAGGGAGAACTGGTTCTAGAAAAAGAGGAACCATGACTTAAACCTAGAAGACAGAGAAGAAAGAACAAAGAAAGGAAAGAAGAAGTAATCAAGATGGTAGGGAAGAGAAGGAGGGAGGAGGGAGAAGGGAATGCAGATAGTGAAATAGAGGATGTTGCAGTAGAAAGTTTACAGTGGGATCCAACAGGGATTGAATTGGAGCAAAGAAAAGAGGAGGAGGAGTTTGGGAAGCCACTGTTTGAGGATGAGGAGGTAGGTGTGGAGGTAGTTGCTGCTGAGGAGGAAGTGATGGTGATAGGGAAAGAGCCAGAGAGGGAATCAGAGAGTCAGATCAATCAAAATAATGAGTCTGGCCCTGGGTCATTGGATGCAAGGGAACCCCCTGACCCTGGTCCTAAAGTGTCTGGTGCGGGTGTGGATGTGGTTGTTATTGAGGAAGTGAGTGGGGTGGCATGTATGGACTGTGGTGTTGGTGGTGGTGATAACTAGAGTAATGTATGTGCATAGTCCATTTTAACAATCTGGAACCATGGATCCCCATCCTATTCGATGTGCCACAATGAATGTGGCTTCCGTGTTATCTGTACGTGCTCGGTATCTGGCTCTTGAGTTTTTTTACAACCAGGACGTGGACATCTTGTTTTTACAAGAGACCCGGATCAACAGATTGGCAGCCCTTCACAAAGCTAAAAGTGAGTGGAGGCCCCTCTTTTTGGTCTCTTGCTGCTGAGCCATATGCTGGGGTGGCGGTACTTTTTACCGACATGGTAACCGTGCGCAAGGTTGTTTAGTTACAAGTGGGAAGGTGTATGATTTTGGATGTCACTTTAAGAGGACATAACCTTAGGCTTATCAATATCTATGGCCCCCAGTCTCGCTGGGCTAGGAAATGTATTTTTGAAATGATTAAACCCTTTCTTTTCACGGCCCAGCAAGTCATCTTTGGGGGCGATTTCAACGCCATCATTAGGCCAAAAGACAGGGGAGGCTCCAGAGGACTGAGGCTGGGCTATGATGAGAATTGTTTAGTAAGTATGGCTAGTCAGGCAGGTATGGTTGATGTACACATTAAACATCAACCAGACCTCACGGGGTACACTTACTTTTGTGGTCAGCGCAGATCTAGGATAGACAGGTTTTTGTTAAGGAGCCCTCAAGCACTTTACCTTCAGAGGTAAAGTTTGTAGAGTTCTCCGATCATGGGTACTTAAGTTTTGATTTGAATGCCTTGCAATCCTTCCAGAAAGGAAGGGGTCTGTGGCGTCTGATTGCTGAGCTTCTCAAGAAAGAGGAAGTGAGACAGTCTTTCAGGGAGTTTTTTCAGTGCAGGAGTCACTGTTGGAGGCTGGTTGGAGTAGATCGGAGTGGTGGGAGGAAGTAAAAAAGAGAGCCCGAAGACTTTTCAGGAGGCTAGTAGTCAAAAGAAACTTGGTAAAAAAAAATACCTACTATACTCTAAGAAGAAGATTAGATTTCCTGATCTCTGAACAGGGGGATAGTGGGGAAATCTCTCGGGTGAAATCACAGATGAGAGAACATCAGTATAGCCGTCTGTCTTCTTTGATTTTGGAGAGGAATTATGGAAAGTACCACTCCCTGGATCCCTACCAGAGTTGTAGAAGGGGGATTGATGTTAAAGAGATAAGAGGGCTTGTTGATGGAGAGGGTGTGCTTCAGAAGGGTGAGGAAGGCATCCTAAAAGTCATCAGGTTCTATTATGCTGAACTCTTGTCTGGGAGGGCACTTGACAGAGAAACGATGGAGGCATTTCTGAGGGAGACACCTGGTCTTGTGGAGCCAGATGCTTCTTATGACTGTTTAAACAGCAAAATAGGTGTGGAGGAGGTCAGAGAGGCAATTGGCAGGTTAACTCCCAAAAAATCTCCAGGACCAGATGGTTTAACAGCTGAATTCTATAAAGTATTCTCAGATATCCTGGAGAACAAGAGTGTCACAACTGAGGGCCTGAGCTGACGGGAGGCAGCCTCAGTTGTAGGGGCTGAGATGTACCGGAACCTGGGAGGTTGTATCAGACCCCTGGACATGTAAGTAACATGAATAATAACTGCCCGAAGGCGTGACCACGACAACTTGGATAAAAGTCAATGATGTTTATTATGACAACTCCGCAACACAGCAGCAGTAAAAGAAAACGTAAAAGTCAGCAAATAATAAATACAGTTCCTGGGTACTACAGGATGGCAGGAGCCACAGGGCACTGGTAGTGTGAGATAGTTCTTATGATCTTCTAGATGGAAAGTCCTTACCAGGCCCGACTGCAGCAATGGAGATAACCCAGGATTGTGCCAGCTGGTGTTCCAGGAAAAGCTGGGTTGCTGAAGATAAAACAGCTGCTGTGGATACTGGCTGGAACCAGACTGTTGTTAGCACGGAGTGGATACTGGCTGGAACCAGTTAAATAATAAATGAACTTGGGAGCGATGAAATATGAACTGAAATGTAGAACTTGAGAGCGGAGAAATAATAATACCGGTGGAGAGTGGTAAAGTGTAGAAAGGACACCGGCCCTTTAAGGGAAGCTGTACTCTGCTGGAAGCTGAGCTGGAAGCAGGTAATGTTGTAGCTGGAAACAGATGAATCCACAATGGATTGGAGAGTCAGGCTACACCGCAGGTGGAATGCTGGTGCGGGTCTCTATGGTGGAAGTCTTGAGACAGGAGCTGGAACCTGGAAGACAATCACAGGAGAGAGACAAACAGGAACTAGGTTTGACAACCAAAGCACTGACGCCTTCCTTGCTCAGGCACAGTGTATTTATACCTGCAGCAAGGAAGGGATTGGCTAGGCAATTATGCAGATTATCAATACTGAGAACAGATTGGTGGAAATGATCAGCTGACAGAATCCAAGATGGCTGCGCCCATGCAGACACTTGGAGGGAAGTTTGGTTTGTAATTCATGTGGTAATGAAAACAGTAATGGCGGCGCCGGCCACCGGAGACAGGAGGCGCCAGACTGACAGATGCACATCCAACCACGCGGACACAGCGGAGGCCGCGGCTGACGTAATCGCCACTCAGACACTCTGCATGCAGAAGTTCAGGGACGGCGGCGGAGGCCGCGGGAGACGCCATGTCAGGTGTAATATGGCGTTTACTGTGACAGCGTCCCAGAGTGACAGGAGAGGATACAGGAATGTACACATCAGGATAACAGATGGGATCCGGTCCTGGAGCGCTGAGCCAGCCTTAGGAGGCATCTGATGGGTAAGAAATGGCGTCCAGATACCCGGATCGTGACAGCACCCCCCCCTTTAGGAGTGGCCCCAGGACACTTCTTTGGCTTTTGAGGAAACTTGGAATGGAATCTCCGGACCAAGGCAGGAGCATGGACATCAGAAGCATTGGTCCATGAACGTTCCTCAGGACCATAACCCTTCCAGTCAATAAGATATTGTAGTTGACCATAACGGTGACGTGAGTCCAGGATCTTGGCCACTTCATACTCAACGCCTCGTTGAGTTTGGACTTTCGGAGTTGGAGGAAGTGAGGAATGAAACCGATTCAAGATCAGCGGTTTCAACAGGGAAACATGGAATGTCCTGGGTATTTTTAAGAAGGGAGGCAACTGGAGTCTGTAAGCAACAGGATTGATGACTTGTTCAATCTTGAAAGGACCGATATAGCGAGGTGCAAACTTCATACTGGGAACTCTTAACCTCAAATTCTTCGTGGATAACCATACCCGATCACCCACCTTGAGAGCAGGAACTGCTCGACGCTTCTTATCCGCAAACTTCTTGTACCTGAACGATGCCTTGAGCAGAGCTGATCGTACGCTCTTCCAGATATTGGCAAACTGATGCAAGGTGATATCCACTGCGGGAACAGAAGTTGCTGGAAGCGGTTGGAACTCAGGGACTTTAGGGTGGAATCCAAAGTTAGTGAAGAATGGTGTTGAAGCAGATGAAGAATGATACTGGTTGTTATGACAGAACTCGGCCCAGGGAAGTAATTGAACCCAGTCATCTTGAGAGGAGGACACATAGATGCGGAGGAAGGCCTCCAAGTCCTGATTCACCCTCTCGGTTTGACCATTGGTCTGAGGATGGTAAGCCGTGGAAAACTTTAGCTTGACTTGGAGGACTTGACATAAACTTCGCCAGAATTTGGCTGTGAATTGAACTCCTCGATCTGAGATAATTTCTTCAGGAAGACCGTGGAGTCGGAAGATCTCTTGTATGAATATTTGAGCCAACTTGGAAGCTGACGGAAGACCGGTGAGAGGAATGAAGTGTGCCATCTTGGTGAACCGGTCAACTACCACCCAGATGGTATTGAACTTGTTGCACATGGGTAAGTCTGTAATGAAATCCATCGACAAGTGGGTCCATGGTCGACGGGGAACGGATAGTGGAACCAGTTGCCCCGCAGGCGACTGGCGGGATACTTTATGTTGGGCACACTTTGGGCAAGATGCAATAAACTCCAAGACGTCCTTTTTCAGAGTTGGCCACCAATAGGACCTAGAGATAAACTCCAGGGTTTTTTGGATACCTGTATGTCCGGCAAAACGGGAAGCATGGGCCCAATGCATGAGCTTCTTCCTTAGCATCGGCTTCACAAAACTTTTCCCTGATGGGGGCGTAGAGTCCATCCCTACCGTGGAGAATGCCAACGGATTTATAATAGGATGCTTGTCTGAAGACTCTGACTCATTTTCTTGCTCCCATGAGCGGGAAAGGGCATCGGCCTTGCGATTCTGAGAGCCCGGACAGAACTGGAGTTTAAAGTCGAACCTGGAAAAGAAAAGTGCCCATCTGGCCTGACGAGGGTTGAGACATTGTGTGCCCTTCAGGTATAAAAGGTTCTTGTGGTCTGTAAGTATGGTGATTGAATGAGAAGCTCCCTCCAACAGATACCTCCACTCTTCTAGAGCGAGCTTGATGGCTAGCAACTCCTGGTCGCCAATGGCATAGTTGCGCTCAGCTGGGGAGAACTTCCGGGAGAAGAAACTGCAAGGGTGTAAATGGCCATCTTTAGCCCTCTGAGATAACACCGCTCCTACTCCAACGGAGGAGGCATCCACCTCTAAGATGAAAGGAGAGTCGATGTCAGGCTGTTTCAGAACAGGCGCAGAGATGAACCTTTGTTTTAAAAGATGAAATGCTTGCATGGCTTCTTCAGACCACTTGGACGGGTTAGCACCCTTCTTAATGAAAGCAGTAATAGGCGCCACAATGGTGGAAAAGTCTTCCCCGATAACAGCAATGGCCAATCCGGCCCTGCCAGGCATATATACTACTGTTCTCTCCCGGTGTAACCCAGGTGCATATATTACTGCTCTCTCCTGACATAACCCAGGTGCATATACTACTGGTCTCTCCTGGTGTAACCCAGGTGCATATATTACTGTTCTCTCCTGGTGTAACCCAGGTGCATATACTACTGTTCTCTCCTGGAGTAACCCAGGCACATATACTACTGTTCTCTCCTGGTGTAACCCAGGTGCATATACTACTGTTCTCTCCTGGAGTAACCCAGGCACATATACTACTGTTCTCTCCCTGTGTAACCCAGGTGCATATATTACTGTTCTCTCCTGTCGTAACTCATGCACATATACTACTGTTATCTTCCGGTGTAACCCAGGCACATATACTACTGTTCTCTCCTGGCGTAACCCAGGCACATATACTACTCTTCTCTCCCGGTGTAACCAAAGTGCATATATTACTGTTCTCTCCTGGCATAACCCAGGCACATATACTACTGTTCTTTCCCAGTGTAACCCAGGTCCATATATTACTGTACTCTCCTGGTGTAACCCAGGTGCAAATATTACTGTTCTCTCCTGGTGTAACCCAGGCACATATACTACTGTTCTCTCCCGGTGTAACCAAGGTGCATATATTACTGTACTCTCCTGGTGTAACCCAGGCGCATATACTACTGTTCTCTCCTGGTGTAACCCAGGCACATATACTACTGTTCTCTCCCGGTGTAACCAAGGTGCATATATTACTGTACTCTCCTGGTGTAACCCAGGCGCATATACTACTGTTCTCTCCTGGTGTAACCCAGGCACATATACTACTGTTCTCTCCCGGTGTAACCAAGGTGCATATATTACTGTTCTCTCCCGGTGTAACCAAGGTGCATATATTACTGTTCTCTCCTGGTGTAACCCAGGTGCATATACTAATGTTCTCTCCTGGTGTAACCCAGGCACATATACTACTGTTCTCTCCTGGTGTAACCAAGGTGCATATATTACTGTACTCTCCTGGTGTAACCCAGGCGCATATACTACTGTTCTCTCCTGGTGTAACCCAGGCACATATACTACTGTTCTCTCCCGGTGTAACCAAGGTGCATATATTACTGTACTCTCCTGGTGTAACCCAGGCGCATATACTACTGTTCTCTCCTGGTGTAACCCAGGCACATATACTACTGTTCTCTCCCGGTGTAACCAAGGTGCATATATTACTGTACTCTCCTGGTGTAACCCAGGCGCATATACTACTGTTCTCTCCTGGTGTAACCCAGGCACATATACTACTGTTCTCTCCCGGTGTAACCAAGGTGCATATATTACTGTTCTCTCCCGGTGTAACCAAGGTGCATATATTACTGTTCTCTCCTGGTGTAACCCAGGTGCATATACTAATGTTCTCTCCTGGTGTAACCCAGGCACATATACTACTGTTCTCTCCTGGTGTAACCAAGGTGCATATATTACTGTACTCTCCTGGTGTAACCCAGGCGCATATACTACTGTTCTCTCCTGGTGTAACCCAGGCACATATACTACTGTTCTCTCCCGGTGTAACCAAGGTGCATATATTACTGTTCTCTCCCGGTGTAACCAAGGTGCATATATTACTGTTCTCTCCTGGTGTAACCCAGGTGCATATACTAATGTTCTCTCCTGGTGTAACCCAGGCACATATACTACTGTTCTCTCCTGGTGTAACCAAGGTGCATATATTACTGTTCTCTCCCGGTGTAACCAAGGTGCATATATTACTGTTCTCTCCTGGTGTAACCCAGGTGCATATACTAATGTTCTCTCCTGGTGTAACCCAGGCACATATACTACTGTTCTCTCCTGGTGTAACCAAGGTGCATATATTACTGTTCTCTCCCGGTGTAACCAAGGTGCATATATTACTGTTCTCTCCTGGTGTAACCCAGGCACATATACTAATGTTCTCTCCTGGTGTAACCCAGGCACATATACTACTGCTCTCTCCAGGTGTAATTGTGCAGGCTGTGTCCGAAGAAGTGCAGGGAGGTGTGGGAAAGGCAGTGAGGAAAACTGTAATAACTGATGGTTTGGCTCAAGGTCTGCCAGCTCTAAATCCAGAGACTTTGGATGCTGGTGAGAAAGTAGTTGCAGAGTCAATGTATGGGAACATTCCAGCTCCTGCCAGGATGAAGGAAGCATTGTCGTTAATCAGTGCAGAAGTAAAGAAAAAGAATTCTAAAGACATTCCAGAAGGAAAGGATAAAAATGTGGGGGGAAAACTGCAAAGTGAAAATGTCGATTTAGCTCCTCTTGTTTCTTTTTCAGTGACAGAGGGTGGAGGGACTGCGGGCAAGCCTAGCCCTGAAGAAATGTCTTATGCACAGAAGGCGGCAGATATGGGGAAAAATTCTGGAAATAAGGATACAAGATTTGGTGGTGGTAGTGGTGGCCAGAGAGTGAGACGCAACCTAGTACAGTTTAGGTGGGTGGGTGATGGTGACCCCCCACCTAAGACTGATTTTCTTAGGTAAATTTTTTCTCTTAGGGTTACTTACAGAGATTTATATGCCTGTATTCATCCTATAAAATCTGTTGGGTATGATGTCAGCTTTTATAATAAGGAAACATTGTTTATTTTTTGGAGAAAGGGGTCAGTAAACAAGGACAAGAATGGTTACTGTAAGTATGTGGCGGATTTGATGGAGAAGCAAAATGACATAAAAGTGACCATCCTGGTCCGCAATGAATCCATACCTGTGGAAGATATCAGGTTTTGGTTAAGCAGGCAATGTGAATTGCAATCTGACATTAGGAAAATAGACCACACAATGGGAGTGTGGGGAGGTGCTTGGTTGGCCAGTGTACGTCTGTATCCTGGGGAGACCGGTGTGCGCCATATTCCATCTGCTGCATACATAGGTCGAGACCGGGTGCAGATATTGTATACTGGTCAACCAAGGACATGTTTTAAGTGTGGTGAGGCTGGCCACCTCAGTGGTGACTGTGGGGGTGTGAAATGTTCGATGTGTGGGGAGAGTGGACATACATCTAGAACATGTAATAAGGTGAAATGTGACCTTTGTGGGGAGATGGGACATCCCTACAGTCGTTGCCCCATGGCAAGTCATAACAACAGGGGTTGCATGAATTTTGAGGAAGGTAGTAGTTCAGAAAAGAGAATGACTAGAGAGGGGGGGTGGGGGAGTAGTTAAAGTAAACAAAGAGAAAGAAATGTTATGGGAAATTGGAAAGAAAGTGTCAGAAGGAAGAAAACCTCAGCCTCAGACCCAATCCCAGCCTCAATCCCAATCCCAATCCTGGTTTCAGGTGGGAATAAAAGGTGTGAAAACAACAAAGAGGAAAGTGGAGGAGGTGATTCTTTCAAATAGGTTTGGGGTATTCACAGATGAGGAAGATGAGGGAGAACTGGTTCTAGAAAAAGAGGAACCATGACTTAAACCTAGAAGACAGAGAAGAAAGAACAAAGAAAGGAAAGAAGAAGTAATCAAGATGGTAGGGAAGAGAAGGAGGGAGGAGGGAGAAGGGAATGCAGATAGTGAAATAGAGGATGTTGCAGTAGAAAGTTTACAGTGGGATCCAACAGGGATTGAATTGGAGCAAAGAAAAGAGGAGGAGGAGTTTGGGAAGCCACTGTTTGAGGATGAGGAGGTAGGTGTGGAGGTAGTTGCTGCTGAGGAGGAAGTGATGGTGATAGGGAAAGAGCCAGAGAGGGAATCAGAGAGTCAGATCAATCAAAATAATGAGTCTGGCCCTGGGTCATTGGATGCAAGGGAACCCCCTGACCCTGGTCCTAAAGTGTCTGGTGCGGGTGTGGATGTGGTTGTTATTGAGGAAGTGAGTGGGGTGGCATGTATGGACTGTGGTGTTGGTGGTGGTGATAACTAGAGTAATGTATGTGCATAGTCCATTTTAACAATCTGGAACCATGGATCCCCATCCTATTCGATGTGCCACAATGAATGTGGCTTCCGTGTTATCTGTACGTGCTCGGTATCTGGCTTTTGAGTTTTTTTACAACCAGGACGTGGACATCTTGTTTTTACAAGAGACCCGGATCAACAGATTGGCAGCCCTTCACAAAGCTAAAAGTGAGTGGAGGCCCCTCTTTTTGGTCTCTTGCTGCTGAGCCATATGCTGGGGTGGCGGTACTTTTTACCGACATGGTAACCGTGCGCAAGGTTGTTTAGTTACAAGTGGGAAGGTGTATGATTTTGGATGTCACTTTAAGAGGACATAACCTTAGGCTTATCAATATCTATGGCCCCCAGTCTCGCTGGGCTAGGAAATGTCTTTTTGAAATGATTAAACCCTTTCTTTTCACGGCCCAGCAAGTCATCTTTGGGGGCGATTTCAACGCCATCATTAGGCCAAAAGACAGGGGAGGCTCCAGAGGACTGAGGCTGGGCTATGATGAGAATTGTTTAGTAAGTATGGCTAGTCAGGCAGGTATGGTTGATGTACACATTAAACATCAACCAGACCTCACGGGGTACACTTACTTTTGTGGTCAGCGCAGATCTAGGATAGACAGGTTTTTGTTAAGGAGCCCTCAAGCACTTTACCTTCAGAGGTAAAGTTTGTAGAGTTCTCCGATCATGGGTACTTAAGTTTTGATTTGAATGCCTTGCAATCCTTCCAGAAAGGAAGGGGTCTGTGGCGTCTGATTGCTGAGCTTCTCAAGAAAGAGGAAGTGAGACAGTCTTTCAGGGAGTTTTTTCAGTGCAGGAGTCACTGTTGGAGGCTGGTTGGAGTAGATCGGAGTGGTGGGAGGAATTAAAAAAGAGAGCCCGAAGACTTTTCAGGAGGCTAGTAGTCAAAAGAAACTTGGTAAAAAAAAATACCTACTATACTCTAAGAAGAAGATTAGATTTCCTGATCTCTGAACAGGGGGATAGTGGGGAAATCTCCCGGGTGAAATCACAGATGAGAGAACATCAGTATAGCCGTCTGTCTTCTTTGATTTTGGAGAGGAATTATGGAAAGTACCACTCCCTGGATCCCTACCAGAGTTGTAGAAGGGGGATTGATGTTAAAGAGATAAGAGGGCTTGTTGATGGAGAGGGTGTGCTTCAGAAGGGTGAGGAAGGCATCCTAAAAGTCATCAGGTTCTATTATGCTGAACTCTTGTCTGGGAGGGCACTTGACAGAGAAACGATGGAGGCATTTCTGAGGGAGACACCTGGTCTTGTGGAGCCAGATGCTTCTTATGACTGTTTAAACAGCAAAATAGGTGTGGAGGAGGTCAGAGAGGCAATTGGCAGGTTAACTCCCAAAAAATCTCCAGGACCAGATGGTTTAACAGCTGAATTCTATAAAGTATTCTCAGATATCCTGGAGAACAAGAGTGTCACAACTGAGGGCCTGAGCTGACGGGAGGCAGCCTCAGTTGTAGGGGCTGAGATGTACCGGAACCTGGGAGGTTGTATCAGACCCCTGGACATGTAAGTAACATGAATAATAACTGCCCGAAGGCGTGACCACGACAACTTGGATAAAAGTCAATGATGTTTATTATGACAACTCCGCAACACAGCAGCAGTAAAAGAAAACGTAAAAGTCAGCAAATAATAAATACAGTTCCTGGGTACTACAGGATGGCAGGAGCCACAGGGCACTGGTAGTGTGAGATAGTTCTTATGATCTTCTAGATGGAAAGTCCTTACCAGGCCCGACTGTAGCAATGGAGATAACCCAGGATTGTGCCAGCTGGTGTTCCAGGAAAAGCTGGGTTGCTGAAGATAAAACAGCTGCTGTGGATACTGGCTGGAACCAGACTGTTGTTAGCACGGAGTGGATACTGGCTGGAACCAGTTAAATAATAAATGAACTTGGGAGCGATGAAATATGAACTGAAATGTAGAACTTGAGAGCGGAGAAATAATAATACCGGTGGAGAGTGGTAAAGTGTAGAAAGGACACCGGCCCTTTAAGGGAAGCTGTACTCTGCTGGAAGCTGAGCTGGAAGCAGGTAATGTTGTAGCTGGAAACAGATGAATCCACAATGGATTGGAGAGTCAGGCTACACCGCAGGTGGAATGCTGGTGCGGGTCTCTATGGTGGAAGTCTTGAGACAGGAGCTGGAACCTGGAAGACAATCACAGGAGAGAGACAAACAGGAACTAGGTTTGACAACCAAAGCACTGACGCCTTCCTTGCTCAGGCACAGTGTATTTATACCTGCAGCAAGGAAGGGATTGGCTAGGCAATTATGCAGATTATCAATACTGAGAACAGATTGGTGGAAATGATCAGCTGACAGAATCCAAGATGGCTGCGCCCATGCAGACACTTGGAGGGAAGTTTGGTTTGTAATTCATGTGGTAATGAAAACAGTAATGGCGGCGCCGGCCACCGGAGACAGGAGGCGCCAGGCTGACAGATGCACATCCAACCATGCGGACACAGCGGAGGCCGCGGCTGACGTAATCGCCACTCAGACACTCTGCATGCAGAAGTTCAGGGACGGCGGCGGAGGCCGCGGGAGACGCCATGTCAGGTGTAATATGGCGTTTACTGTGACAGCGTCCCAGAGTGACAGGAGAGGATACAGGAATGTACACATCAGGATAACAGATGGGATCCGGTCCTGGAGCGCTGAGCCAGCCTTAGGAGGCATCTGATGGGTAAGAAATGGCGTCCAGATACCCGGATCGTGACAGCACCCCCCCCTTTAGGAGTGGCCCCAGGACACTTCTTTGGCTTTTGAGGAAACTTGGAATGGAATCTCCGGACCAAGGCAGGAGCATGGACATCAGAAGCATTGGTCCATGAACGTTCCTCAGGACCATAACCCTTCCAGTCAATAAGATATTGTAGTTGACCGTAACGGTGACGTGAGTCCAGGATCTTGGCCACTTCATACTCAACGCCTCGTTGAGTTTGGACTTTCGGAGTTGGAGGAAGTGAGGAATGAAACCGATTCAAGATCAGCGGTTTCAACAGGGAAACATGGAATGTCCTGGGTATTTTTAAGAAGGGAGGCAACTGGAGTCTGTAAGCAACAGGATTGATGACTTGTTCAATCTTGAAAGGACCGATATAGCGAGGTGCAAACTTCATACTGGGAACTCTTAACCTCAAATTCTTCGTGGATAACCATACCCGATCACCCACCTTGAGAGCAGGAACTGCTCGACGCTTCTTATCCGCAAACTTCTTGTACCTGAACGATGCCTTGAGCAGAGCTGATCGTACGCTCTTCCAGATATTGGCATACTGATGCAAGGTGATATCCACTGCGGGAACAGAAGTTGCTGGAAGCGGTTGGAACTCAGGGACTTTAGGGTGGAATCCAAAGTTAGTGAAGAATGGTGTTGAAGCAGATGAAGAATGATACTGGTTGTTATGACAGAACTCGGCCCAGGGAAGTAATTGAACCCAGTCATCTTGAGAGGAGGACACATAGATGCGGAGGAAGGCCTCCAAGTCCTGATTCACCCTCTCGGTTTGACCATTGGTCTGAGGATGGTAAGCCGTGGAAAACTTTAGCTTGACTTGGAGGACTTGACATAAACTTCGCCAGAATTTGGCTGTGAATTGAACTCCTCGATCTGAGATAATTTCTTCAGGAAGACCGTGGAGTCGGAAGATCTCTTGTATGAATACTTGAGCCAACTTGGAAGCTGACGGAAGACCGGTGAGAGGAATGAAGTGTGCCATCTTGGTGAACCGGTCAACTACCACCCAGATGGTATTGAACTTGTTGCACATGGGTAAGTCTGTAATGAAATCCATCGACAAGTGGGTCCATGGTCGACGGGGAACGGATAGTGGAACCAGTTGCCCCGCAGGCGACTGGCGGGATACTTTATGTTGGGCACACTTTGGGCAAGATGCAATAAACTCCAAGACGTCCTTTTTCAGAGTTGGCCACCAATAGGACCTAGAGATAAACTCCAGGGTTTTTTGGATACCTGTATGTCCGGCAAAACGGGAAGCATGGGCCCAATGCATGAGCTTCTTCCTTAGCATCGGCTTCACAAAACTTTTCCCTGATGGGGGCGTAGAGTCCATCCCTACCGTGGAGAATGCCAACGGATTTATAATAGGATGCTTGTCTGAAGACTCTGACTCATTTTCTTGCTCCCATGAGCGGGAAAGGGCATCGGCCTTGCGATTCTGAGAGCCCGGACAGAACTGGAGTTTAAAGTCGAACCTGGAAAAGAAAAGTGCCCATCTGGCCTGACGAGGGTTGAGACATTGTGCGCCCTTCAGGTATAAAAGGTTCTTGTGGTCTGTAAGTATGGTGATTGAATGAGAAGCTCCCTCCAACAGATACCTCCACTCTTCTAGAGCGAGCTTGATGGCTAGCAACTCCTGGTCGCCAATGGCATAGTTGCGCTCAGCTGGGGAGAACTTCCGGGAGAAGAAACTGCAAGGGTGTAAATGGCCATCTTTAGCCCTCTGAGATAACACCGCTCCTACTCCAACGGAGGAGGCATCCACCTCTAAGATGAAAGGAGAGTCGATGTCAGGCTGTTTCAGAACAGGCGCAGAGATGAACCTTTGTTTTAAAAGATGAAATGCTTGCATGGCTTCTTCAGACCACTTGGACGGGTTAGCACCCTTCTTAATGAAAGCAGTAATAGGCGCCACAATGGTGGAAAAGTCTCGTATAAACTTTCGGTAATAGTTGGCGAACCCTAAGAACCTCTGGACCCCTTTGAGGGTTAAGGGTACCGGCCAATTTTGGATTGCTTGTAGTTTCTCAGGATCCATCTCTAGTCCGGAACCGGACACAATGTACCCTAGAAACGGAATGGACTTGACTTCAAAGACGCATTTTTCTAATTTGCAATAGAGATGATTGACACGGAGACGGGACAGAACCTCTTTAACCCAAAAACGATGTTCCTCTAAATCGTTGGCAAAAATGAGGATATCGTCTAGATAGACCACGACATGACGGTATAGAATGTCTCTGAAGATCTCATTGACAAAATGCTGGAAGACAGCTGGAGCATTGCTCAATCCGAAGGGCATGACGAGGTACTCATAATGTCCGTCACGGGTGTTAAAGGCGGTCTTCCACTCGTCACCCTCACGGATCCGGATGAGATTGTATGCACCTCGCAAGTCCAGCTTTGTAAAGATGGTAGCTCCGCTAACTCTGTCAAAGAGCTCAGTAATCAGGGGTAAAGGATAACGGTTCTTGATGGTAATGTCGTTCAAACCTCTGTAGTCGATGCACGGCCGCAGACCACCATCTTTCTTTTTTACAAAAAAGAAGCCTGCGCCGGCTGGAGAAGAAGAAGGTCGAATGAACCCCTTTGCTAGGTTCTCTTTAATATATTCCTCCATAGAATGCGTCTCAGGCAGAGACAACGGATAAGTTCGGCCTCGAGGTGGAACCTTCCCTGGAACGAGATCAATCGGACAGTCCCATTCTCTATGAGGAGGAAGGATATCAGCAGAAGCTTTACTGAACACATCCGTGAAATCTTGATATGGAGGAGGTGGAACATCAGACGACCTGGGGGAGGAAGAACAGACAGGCAATACTTTAAACAAACATGTCTCAGCACAGGAGGAACCCCATGCCAGGATTTGCGTAGTCGTCCAATCAATTGTAGGATTGTGAAGACGGAGCCATGGAAGGCCCAGGACCACAGGATGTGTGGCTCTTGGAATCACTAAAAAAGAAATAAGTTCGGAATGAAGAACTCCCACTCTCAGACGAACTGGTAGAGTCCTTAAAGAAATAACTGCATCAAAAATTTTGCTGCCATCCACGGCAGTTAAAGAAATGGACGAAGGAAGTCTCTCGGTGGGTAGGGACCACCGTTTAACATAGGCTTCGGTAATAAAGTTCCCAGCTGCTCCGGAATCAAGGAGGGCAATGACGTTCCGATAACGTTGAGCAACTTGAAGCGAGACTGGGAGATTACAATCTTGAGGAGATGGAGAGGAGATCATTACTCCTAGCCGGCCCTCTCCTTGGCGAGCTAGGATTTGGAGTTTCCCGGATGTTTGGGACAGGCATTAATGGTGTGAGACGGAGCTGCACAATAGAGACAGAGAAACTCGGAGAGACGTCTTCGGCGCTCAGCAGGAGTTAAATGGGAACGGCCAAGTTGCATGGGCTCATCTTTAGATGGTGACAGTTGACGAGGAGGAGGAGCAGAAGATTTTGGAGCAGATGATCTTCCACGCTCAGTTGCTCTCTCTCTGAAACGTAAATCAACTTTCGTGCAGAGTGAGATTAGCTCATCTAACTTAGAAGGTAAGTCTCTGGTAGCTAACTCATCTTTAATACGCTCAGATAGGCCATGCCAGAATGCAGCATACAGGGCCTCGTCGTTCCATGCCAGTTCGGATGCCAGGATCTGGAACTGTATCAGATATTGTCCTACAGTACGTGACCCCTGGCGTAAACGGAGAATCTCGGATGAAGCTGAGGTTACCCGGCCTGGCTCGTCGAAGATGCGCCTGAATGTTGACACGAAGGCAGTGTAGGAAGATAGCAGGGTGTCGGACCTCTCCCATAACGGTGATGCCCAATCAAGGGCTGAGCCACTGAGAAGAGAAATAATGTAGGCAATTTTTGTACGGTCACTGGGAAAATTGCCAGGTTGTAGCTCAAACTGAATCTCACACTGGTTGAGAAATCCCCTGCAGAATCTTGGAGATCCGTCAAATTTTGCTGGCGTTGGAAGATGAAGACGTGGAGCAGAAATGGGTAAGGTGGGTGGGGTTATAGCTGGAGTCACTGTGGTTGACGCACCAGACGCGCCTGATCCACGGAGAGTTGTCTGAATCCCATCCAGCCGAGTAGAGAGATCCTGGAGACAGCGGATGATGTGGCCCTGTGCAGCCTCCTGATGTTCTAGTCGGGCTGCCAGTTCTTGCATCGGCCTGGCCGCTTGATCCTGGTCTCCGGCTGGATTCATTTGGTCAGTGCTTACTGTCACAACTGAGGGCCTGAGCTGACGGGAGGCAGCCTCAGTTGTAGGGGCTGAGATGTACCGGAACCTGGGAGGTTGTATCAGACCCCTGGACATGTAAGTAACATGAATAATAACTGCCCGAAGGCGTGACCACGACAACTTGGATAAAAGTCAATGATGTTTATTATGACAACTCCGCAACACAGCAGCAGTAAAAGAAAACGTAAAAGTCAGCAAATAATAAATACAGTTCCTGGGTACTACAGGATGGCAGGAGCCACAGGGCACTGGTAGTGTGAGATAGTTCTTATGATCTTCTAGATGGAAAGTCCTTACCAGGCCCGACTGTAGCAATGGAGATAACCCAGGATTGTGCCAGCTGGTGTTCCAGGAAAAGCTGGGTTGCTGAAGATAAAACAGCTGCTGTGGATACTGGCTGGAACCAGACTGTTGTTAGCACGGAGTGGATACTGGCTGGAACCAGTTAAATAATAAATGAACTTGGGAGCGATGAAATATGAACTGAAATGTAGAACTTGAGAGCGGAGAAATAATAATACCGGTGGAGAGTGGTAAAGTGTAGAAAGGACACCGGCCCTTTAAGGGAAGCTGTACTCTGCTGGAAGCTGAGCTGGAAGCAGGTAATGTTGTAGCTGGAAACAGATGAATCCACAATGGATTGGAGAGTCAGGCTACACCGCAGGTGGAATGCTGGTGTGGGTCTCTATGGTGGAAGTCTTGAGACAGGAGCTGGAACCTGGAAGACAATCACAGGAGAGAGACAAACAGGAACTAGGTTTGACAACCAAAGCACTGACGCCTTCCTTGCTCAGGCACAGTGTATTTATACCTGCAGCAAGGAAGGGATTGGCTAGGCAATTATGCAGATTATCAATACTGAGAACAGATTGGTGGAAATGATCAGCTGACAGAATCCAAGATGGCTGCGCTCATGCAGACACTTGGAGGGAAGTTTGGTTTGTAATTCATGTGGTAATGAAAACAGTAATGGCGGCGCCGGCCACCGGAGACAGGAGGCGCCAGGCTGACAGATGCACATCCAACCACGCGGACACAGCGGAGGCCGCGGCTGACGTAATCGCCACTCAGACACTCTGCATGCAGAAGTTCAGGGACGGCGGCGGAGGCCGCGGGAGACGCCATGTCAGGTGTAATATGGCGTTTACTGTGACAGCGTCCCAGAGTGACAGGAGAGGATACAGGAATGTACACATCAGGATAACAGATGGGATCCGGTCCTGGAGCGCTGAGCCAGCCTTAGGAGGCATCTGATGGGTAAGAAATGGCGTCCAGATACCCGGATCGTGACAGCGAGATTGGACACTGTCAGCTGGTCCAGATTGTGGCGCCAGTTGAAACCCCCTTAGTAAGTGGTGGAAGATTTCCTCTTTTCAGTGTCAGGTTCTTTTCTGTCCTGGTCACTTTTTCTCAGCTGATTAGGTTTTGTTGTTTAATTTTTTTAAAGAAGGGGTTTGCATACACCTTAAAATATGCAGATATGTTATTCTAGTTATAATTATTTGTTGGTAGTCCGGTATGCATGGAGGGTGATTGGTATGAATGAAGGTAGGATTGTGGATAAATGTGGGATTGTATGGAGGTGGAGGGTTTATGATAGATGGATAAATGTGTGTTAAATGTTGAGTCAGCTAAGTGGGAAATGTTGGGGGTTTCCCTGAAATGGATTGACAGAAATTATGTGGATCAAGGAAAATGTTTAAAATGAAAGTATGATAAAGTGATGGAAAACATATTTGAGTTATGTAAACGGTAAATATCATGATGTAATGATCTCTATTTATTTATTATGTATATAATTGTAAATATGATTATAATATTTATATTTTGTTATAAAATGGAAGCTGTGCATAAATAAAAACATGCCCAGGCACATATACTACTGCCCTCTCCTGGTGTAACCCAGGCGCATATACTACTGCTCTCTCCTGGTGTAACCCAGGCACATATACTACTGCTCTCTCCCAGTGTAACCCAGGCACATATACTACTGCTCTCTCCTGGTGTAACCCAGGTGCATATACTACTACTATCTCCTGATGTAACCCAGGGACATATACTACTGCTCTTTCCTGGTGTAACCCAGGTGCATATACTACTGCTCTCTCCCGGTGTAACCCAGGCGCATATACTACTGTCCTCTCCCAGTGTAACCCAGGTACATATACTAATGCTCTCTCCCGATGTAACCCAGGTGCATATATTACTGCTCTCTCCTGGTGTAACCCAGACACATATACTACTGCTCTCTCCTGGTGTAACCCAGGCACATATACTACTGCTCTCTCCTGGTGTAACCCAGGCACATATACTACTGTTCTCTCCTGGTGTAACCCTGGCACATACACTACTGCTCTCTCCTGGTGTAACCCAGGCGCATATACTACTGCTCTCTCCTGGTGTAACCCAGGCGCATATACTACTGCTCTCTCCTGGTGTAACCCAGGCACATATACTACTGCTCTCTCCTGGTGTAACCCAGGCACATATACTACTGCTCTCTCCTGGTGTAACCCAGGCACATATACTACTGCTCTCTCCTGGTGTAACCCAGGCACATATACTACTGCTCTCTCCTGGTGTAACCCAGGCACATATACTACTGCTCTCTCCTGGTGTAACCCAGGCACATATACTACTGCTCTCTCCCGGTGTAACCCAGGCACATATACTACTGCTCTCTCCTGGTGTAACCCAGGCACATATACTACTGTTCTCTCCTGGCATAATCCTGGCACATATACTACTGTTCTTTTGTGGTGTAATCCTTGCACATATACTACTGTTCTCTCCTGGTGTAACCCAGGCACATATACTACTGCTCTCTCCTGGTGTAAAACAGGCACATATACTACTGTTCTCTCCTGGTGTAATCCTGGCGCATATACTACTGTTCTCTCCTGGCATAATCCTGGCACATATACTACTGTTCTTTCGTGGTGTAATCCTTGCACATATACTACTGTTCTCTCCTGGTGTAACCCAGGCACATATACTACTGCTCTCTCCTGGTGTAAAACAGGCACATATACTACTGCTCTCTCCTGGTGTAATCCTGGCGCATATACTACTGTTATCTCCTGGCATAATTCTGGCACATATACTACTGTTCGTTCCTGCATAATCCTGGCACATATACTACTGTTCTTTCCTGGCATAATTCTGGCACATATACTACTGTTCTTTCCTGGCATAATCCTGGCACATATACTACTGTTCTTTCCTGGCATAATCCTGGCACATATATACTGTTCTTTAGTGGTGTAATCCTTGCACATATACTACTGTTCTCTCCTGGTCTAACCCAGGCACATATACTACTGTTCTCTCCTGGTCTAAGCCAGGCACACATACTACTGTTCTCTTGCGTAATCCTGGCACATATACTACTGTTCTCTTGCATAATCCTGGCGCTACCCTTGCAGAGCTAGATGCATCTTGAGATGCTCCGACTCCACATACTGAGCACAATACGTCCAACAGGTCCATATTATATACGGTATCTCTCTACAGTGGTGAATTAACCTCACTAACAATTCACCAGTGATTAGTACACAATAAGTAGGACAGTTAATCTACATTACATAAACAATGGAATCCGGATTATTAACTTTTTTAAGAAATGTACTCAAACCGCTACAATTGAACAGTAACAAAAGAGAGGATACAGATTGGTAGGGGCTATAGCCTCTAAGGAATAGTTTTCATATACTGTGTATTGACTGGCAGGCAACAAAGGAGTTTAAAAAATGCCCATATTAAGCTACACTCCCTAACCTATAGCTTGAGAAGAATAAATGTACAGTCTGCAAGCTTCTGTTGTTTTCCAAAAGCAGTAAAATGAAGGAGCCTTTGAGTGACACCTTCTCATTCCCCCCCATGCACTGATTGTGGCTCCTACAGGAGGAAGCGGGGTAGTTCAGCTTTAAGGAACTGTATAAGACATTAGCCTCACGTTGCAAGAGTGACGTCATCTGTTCTTGGCTGAAGCCTTTCTGTATTCTGTCTCTGGTTTCCAACCAAGGCTGCGGGCTGACTGTAGGCACAAGGCAAAGATTCCCAGGTGAACTACTTATTAATATTGCTTGCAGAATGCTGATTTCTCATTGATTGCATTTATTCTTCTCCTGGGCTTCACCTTTCGTTCATCATTAAAAAAATATATATGTATATATTTTTTTTTGTTATTGCTAGAGACCAAATGAATTAGGTGCATATTTTTCCTACTCCCGATTTGAGCTGCATGCATTTTTTATTTTTTTTCTATCTGTTGACTTTGAGTTCCTCAAAGGGACTAGCTGATCTTGCATAAATATTGCCCATACCAGGCTCCTGTATTTACCTTGTTTAAAGGAAACCGAGAGGATCTGACAACAAATGCTAAACCCTATCTTCCCCTGCTGCCTGATCTAATCTTGGCTGTATTGTTGCTAAGACCGATGGATAAGACAAAATCTTGGATTATTTGGCAGCGTAAAATGGGCTGAGATCCTAAACCTTATTTAAATTAGGCTTGTGTAACACGTAGGCACCCTTTAGTAGCCGGCTGGCTGCTGTTGTAGTGATACAGCTATTTCTGTTTAAAGGGACTGATAATTCTGTATGATTTGTGTTGCTATCCATGGTGCTGAAATGTCTTCCTTCCTTTACCTCTCCTCTCTCTCTCCCCCTCCCTCACCTTCCATTTCAGAGGAGACTGAGAAGAGCAGCTCAGAGGATGAGACACAGAAATACAAGTGATTGTGAGCCCCTGAGTAAAGAAATCTTTCAGTGGCTGATTATATGCTGCTGACAGTGAATTGAGGAGCAGGATGGAGGCTGAAGGTATTATGTGCGTGTTGTTGTGAAACAAAAGACCAGCTTGGCTGCCCACAGGGAGCTTTCTGCCAGAGACACAACAGGGAGGCTGCATTTCTTTGCTAAGGGCGAGCTAGCCCTGTGAAGCTAGAAACCAACGTTGCACTGAGTTTCACCAATGCTGAACGGCAAATGCCTGCTGCTCCTGCCAGTACCTTCCAGAGAGAATGCAAAGCGGAAGCGGCTTCTAGAACTGTGGATCCATTTGGGCACCTTGTCTGTTGCCAGATCTCTGTCCCTGAAGCCGACTGTTTGCAGGCAACCTGCTGCCAGCACTAGACTGCACCTATCAGACTGAGAAGGTCGCTTGGTAGGATCAAACCATGTCCAAGACTCCAGTTGTTCAGCAGGGCACTTAATTTGGAGGTCACTTGGTAGGTTGAAGTCAAGAGTCATTGGACTCGTTTTCTCCAGTTGAGTTGGGTTCAAACCGATGACTTACCTGTATCCCACAGCTGCCAGAACTGATACTTGCTATGGATTTTGTTTGTGTGAACAACAAGGTCTAAGCATATTTTTTCATCTCCCAAAGCAGAGCCTGTGGTTACGCTCCGGCCTCCAGCTGAAAAACAACTGTCCATTGAGAAAATGCTGATGGGTCTATGAGAGTAAGGATGGCTGCTGGAAGATTACTGCTCTACGCTGGGCTTTCTCTAGCTCTGTGTGCCCTGGGTATGCTGGCTGTGGCTATTTGCTCCGACCACTGGTATGAGACAGATGCCAGGCGGCACCGGGAGAGGTGCAAAGGCTTCACAAACAGAAGAGTTGACCCTGGATTCATTTATAATTCCAACAACATCCTTCCACTGAGAGCGAGCAGGTCAAAGTTAGACCACTGGGAGGGCAAGTTACTTCTTGCCAGGAACAGGAGGCAGCTCTTTGCAATGAGTGCTGCCGACGAGTGCAATAGACAATACAATTCTACTAACATGGGCCTCTGGAGGAAATGCCACCGGCTAGGATTTGATCAAGACATAGAAGATATCATTGCCAAAGGTACAGTAGGATGTTTTTACATTATGTTACACTATGGGTGTTACAGCATACTGTTTGCTGTAATACCCCATTATCAAATTCAGAATGTTGGAATGGAACAAATATTTATTTTGTTCATGCGGTTGGTTGTCCAAATTTTCGCACTGGTGCATTTGCAGCAACTACGGTTCTTTTTCGTGGCCAGTACTCTGGTGTTTAAGTATCCTGTATTCAGAGCTGGCCATCTGCAGGTGGAGCAGATTTTATTGCACATTCTGTGGCTCATGTTTTCCCGAATTTGTTGTGCCACCAGCTTCAACTATTGTTCTTCCTTTGAAACTGTGTGATATTGATTTATCTAATGGGTGAACCACATGGTAAGATGTGTCCCAGAAAGGGCTATTGTTATTATCTTTGAAAATGTTTGGTATTATGTATGTTATGTTCTCGTAAAAAAAAATCATTTGGGCTATGAAAGTGTAACATACGCTATACTAACCAGAAACATATGAATAAGTGTAAAAGATCAAGAGTTCAGATGAATCACTTTGCAGTTACTGTAACTTCCTTGTTGATTAGTGTTAGTGGATTTTGATTTAGAGTCATGGTATTTCATTAAACTTTCCCAGCCTAGCTACATTGCCAAACAGCCAACATTCCCCTGAACCTGTGCAAAATGTTTTCAGCTTACCTAATAACAAATGATTATGCTCTAATGAGGAGCAACCTGTCAATATCCAGTGGAGGAAGCTGCTTTGTGGGCTAAGCCATCATTCAGCCTATCAAATCACTGGTAACCGCCACATGCCTAAGGAACATATTTATAACAGTCCGCAAGTTTAATGCGGGTGTGCTGAATATTTTTTCAAGTAAATTCGTAACCAGGATTCGGGCTCCAATAAGAGTCTGTCCTTGCAAAGAGCTGGACGCTAGATGATAGAATAATGCTGTCAAACTGCCCCCTGGTTCGGGTCTTTGGCGCACGTTGTGGGGGACCGACAGAGAGGGATTCAGAGGATCCCTCTCAGTAAAAAGCTGCAAAACAGTAGCCGATAGGATATTATAGAATAACGCCCCCTGGAGATGATTATGGGGTAAATTTACTAAGATGGGAGTTTTATTTAAGATGGGATGTTGCCTATAGCAACCAATCAGATTCTACTTCTCATTTATCTAGCACCTTCTAGAAGATAATACCTGGAATCGGATTGGTTGCCATGGGCAACATCCCATCTTAAATAGAACTCCCATCTTAGTAAATTTACCCCTATGTTTCTATAGGGGAACATGATATATACTTTCAAATATATCAAGGGTCTTAACAAGGTACAGGAGGGAGACATTCTTCAAAGGAAAAGTAGTATTAGAACACGAGGACACACGCTAAAACTGGAAGGAGGAAGGATCAAAGTAGAGATGTGCGGGTTCGGATATATCCGGATTTACTCGGATTTACCTGGTTCTCAAAACGGCATCTTATTGGCTCTCGGATGTCACATGTTTGAATAGCCAATAGGAAAAATCTGGATAAATCCGAACTTGCATTAATTCTGGCGTTAACAATTGAGGAAATCCGAACCCGCATATCTCTAGTTCAAAGGAAACTTGAGGAAAAATTACTTTACAGAAAGAGTAGTGGATAGAAATAAATAGCCTCCCATCAGAGGTGGTAGAGGACAGTAGAGCAATTTAAACATTCTTGGTTTAGACATAGGAATATTCTTACAAAGAACTAAGGACCGAATAGGGTTGAGGTTACCAAAAGGTAAAAAAGGTGCAGACTAGATGGGCCAAGTGGTTCTTATCTGCCGTCAAATTCTATGTTTCCATGACATTACCTATCAGGGCCAAGCTCCGGAATACTTCACATTCCAAAGCTTGGTACATCCGGCAGCACAGGAGAAAACTATGGAGGCTGCATTTGCAGATGAAAATGGAGTTACACAGGCATGTATTGGAGATAGTTGCTGTGATCCCTCCATAATACATCTGGGGATACTTAATATTTGGGGGTACTCTCCAAGAACATCTTTTTCAGGGAATTTCCTGCAAATATTCAAATATTTAATGATAAATAGACTCCCTATGTAATTTCACTGGTTCCTAGTGAATTGAAAAGGTAACATTCTGATGAATATTGGATCAGCCTAAAAATGGCCGCCCTTACTGGTCCTCATTTACGTTTGAGCGAGAGCCACAGCACAGCGCTAAACGTCCGCGTTGGCTCTGTGTGTCTGGATTCACGTAGGTGCATCTAGATAGGCGGAGTTGGGCAGAGCAAGAACACACAGTGTACTCACCTAGTTTTGCAGAGCATTGGAAAATTTAGATTTATTTTGTGGAGCCAGCATTTTAAAATCAAATAAGGAGGTGGGGGGGCATTTAGGAATGTTCTTTGCTTTGCGGAAGGGCGCAGACAGTTTCTCTCTGTAAATACATTTGAACCAGCTCTGATAGGGGAGAGATTGGGTTTTGTCCCATAATTTAATGGGATGTATTTTATGCAATATCTTCAAGCTCCAAGTGTATTTTATGGGGACTTTGGGCAATGTAATCAAAAGCTACAGAGTCACATGTAATAAACACAGTCCCAATGTCCCCTAACTCTGATGACTCATTTACACCATGAATACAACTAAACAGAACAATAGTTTAGAAGTATTTAGAACCTTAATTTAATAAAAGCGGTGGTTATACAATGGTAGTAAGTTCAACATTGGTGCACTGTTATTACTTGTGCACAGTGCTCCTCTTCTGATTTATCCTTCTTTCCGCTAACCCAGAGGTGCCTCTAGTTTGTGGAGACATCTCCCACAGAGCGTAGAATGGGAATTGCCCATTCCTGGGTCCCCAGCATAAGTGCATTGCTGCAACATCAATGACGGGTTGCAACGAGCATCCAATGTGCTTCATAATTGAGGTCCAAAAGTGTGAGGTCCATAGGTGTTGGTGCATAGGCGTGGGGATCCATAGGTGTGGGTGCATACTGGTGTGGGATCCATAGGTGGGGGTGCATAGGCGTGGGGATCCATAGATGTGGGTGCATACTGGTGTGGGATCCATAGGTGTGGGTGCATAGGTGTGAGGTCCGTAGGTGTGGGTGCATAGGTGAAGGGTTTCATAGGTGTGGGTGCATAGGTGTGAGGTCCATAGGTGTGGATGCATAGGCGTTGGGATCCATAGGTGTGGGTGCATACTGGTGTGGGATCCATAGGTGTGAGTGCATAGGTGTGGGTGCATACTGGTGTGGGATCCATAGGTGTGAGTGCATAGGTGTGGGTGCATACTGGTGTGGGATCCATAGGTGTGAGTGCATAGGTGTGGGGTTCTATAGGTGTGGGTGCATGCTGGTGTGGGATCCATAGGTGTGAGTGCATAGGTGTGGGTGCATACTGGTGTGGGATCCATAGGTGTGGGTGCATACTGGTGTGGGATCCATAGGTGTGGGTGCATAGGTGTGGGATCCATAGTTGTGGGTGCATACTGGTGTGGGATCCATAGGTGTGGGTGCATAGGCGTGGGGATCCATAGGTGTGGGTGCATAGGTGTGGGGTCCATAGGTGTGGGTGCATAGGTGTGGGGTCCATAGGTGTGGGTGCATTTTAAGTACAAACATATAAACATAGTTTTTTTTTTTTTTACTTTTAAATGTTGCTATAAGGGAAGGGAGGGGGGGCTCAGAAAAGCCAATATTGCTAAATTATGTTCATTATTAATAGCCACTTGTGTGTTTGCTGATTGCTAAGTTACCTAATCGTATCACATCAACAAATCATAGAGGGAAGGACAAACATGCAGAGGTTCATGCAGCTGAAGCATCATTCATAGGTGCTATGGCACTGTGCTCCACACAGATGGGCTCTAGCTCTAGCCGTGTAACCTGAATGTCTTCCCAACCCCTACACAGGGAACGTGCCTCAGTGACGTCACCGGTTTGTCATGAATTGTCTTCTCATGAACCTTGGTTTAGCCGACAGAGAAGCCACCTCTGCTGTACATACAGTAGATGATAGATATCCTTTGATATACATATATAAATGACCTGTTTTCATCATTTCCGCAAAGCAACACTGATATTTGTATGAGGGATTACTCAATTCTCTGTACTGTTCACATCACGGTAGAATACGGTACCCTAATGTCAACAAACTTCCTGCCCACCTCTACGGAGGTCTTATTTATTTAACAGTTTCTTATATAGCGCAGCAAATTCCGTTGCGCTTTACAATTGGAAACAACAACGATAGAACAAAACTGGGTAATAACAAACAGTCAGGAAGGAAGGTAGGAAGACGATGCTTGCCGGCGTACAATCGGGATGTAGTTATGTGACCAGCGGTCTCAATCTTACGGTTTTCTAACCGTAAAATGTACAGATGGAGGCATCCTCATCTTTGCCTTTAATAGGATTCATTGAGCCAGGGCAGTTGGACTTAGGATCCCTACTGCGCATTCACCGGTGCCGTAGTGCGCCGGTGCATGCCAGACGGCCGAAGGCCGTAGCAGGGCTGCGATCGCCTCTGCCTAATTGACAGGCAGAGGCGATCGCTGGGCGGGAGGGGGCGAAACAGCGGTGTTTGGCCGCCGTTACATGGGAGCGGTCCATCCAACGCAGGCATGGCCGGACCGAATGGGGGGGCCGGCCGCAGCGGCTGCGTGACGTCACAACCAGGCGATGCGGGCCGGGGGAGCGATGAGTAGCTTCCGGCCAGCACACTAAAGCTGCGCTGGCCGGGAGCTACTCTTGAAGTGCAAAGGCATCGCCGCTGTGCGATGCCTTTGCACTTCTGCGGGGGGCTGGCACTGACATGCGGGGCGGACTAGCCCTGTGCAGGGTGTCCCCCCACATGTCAGTGTGAATGATCGTAGCTGTGCTGTAATGACTTAATCCCCAGCTGTATTGCTCTCTCTGTATTGTATTGCAGCTGAGAACAATAGATGAAAGGCTTATGCTAATAAACCTTGGTGCACCTAGGTGCAGCAGAGAAGCCTAGAAGTGCATGGCTCCATCTGTATAGGTAACAGTGAAAAAACCATTAAATTCTTAAAACATCTTATATATGTATAGTGGACACAGACGCGTTGGGTGTAAGGAATCTGCGTTTACAATATAGCCACATTTGTTACAAGCTCGCGCCTTCCTATAGAGCAGTACAAAGAATGACCTGTTCCATCAGCAGTCAAAGTGGAAACAGATCTCCAGCTACTGTAATAGTGGATGTACACCGTGATGGTGATAAAGTATATTTATGAGTAAAACATTACAAAGTACATTTTACAATATAGAAAACCAGGGTGGAGAAGAAAACCAGAAAGAGCTGATGCCTTTGTTGGGCTCACTTTTATTGTATTCATATATGTTATTTGAAATAAAACATAAGCTCTGTGTGTGTCCTATAGATGGAGCCTCATTTATCTTGGCTTCTCTGCTGCGCCTAGGCACACCATGGCTTATTAGCCTAAGCCCTTCATCTATTGTTTTCAGCTGCAATACAATACAGAGAGAACAATACAGCAGGGGATTAAGTCCGATTGCCCAGTCTCAGTTAATCCTATTAAGATAAAGATGGCTCCATCTGTAGGTGACACTGGCAGTGGCACACCTAGGCTAAACCCATCACCACTGCTCTATTCATACGTCCTAGCAGGTGTCACACCCAAACCCTCATCTGCACTCCCATCAGTTAAATAGGCCCCACCATAATGCCCCAATTATAGTTTAGGAAATAGCCCCAACCATAGGCAACCGTGACTGCAAATAAAGAGCTACAAAAATACACTTCAGTCTCAGTATTACTGTGACAGTGTGACTGTCTGGCAGGCGCGGTAAATTGGTCCCGGCCGGGGCCGCTGCACAGGACTGCAGCTCAGCCTCTCTCCAGTCTGCACAGTCAGTGTACACCATGCTGCACTGGCTTGCCCGGTGTCCACTCCGATCACACGCACAGTGAAGGGTGTAAGGACGTGGTAAATTGTTCCCAAGTCCCGGGCGGGCCACTTCCTAAGGCTGGCAGCTCAGCCGCCCTTAGGGGTCTATTCATGAAGCAGTGAAAAGAGTGGAGAAGTGAGCCAGTGGAAAAGATGCCCATGGCGACCAATCAGTATTGAGGTAACATTTATAAAGTGCATTCAATAAAATTATACGTAGCAGCTGATTGGTTGCCATGGGCAACTTCTCCACTGGCTCGCTTCTCCACACTTTTCACTGCTTCACGAATAGACCCCTTAGATTCTCTACGTCTCCGCACACCTCGCTGCCCGCCGGCCTGGCATCCTCACACAGATAGGAGAGCTCTGCCCTGCCCCTCACCCCTTTTTGATTGGGCGGCTGACGTCCGTTATAGGTGAAAAGACGAGTCAGTAATCTTCAACAACCAATCAGCAGCCAGCGTCCCAACACCACAGCGTGGTCTGCAGGGGCTGTAGTTACAGCTCTGACCATCTGTATCACTTTCAAACTGGATTAGGAAAACTGTGTCTCTACTGTAGCTACATCCTTCCTCTCCCTGTGAAAGTTCTGTTGGGTGCAGACTGTCAGATAAACTTACACGAGTTCTGCAGCTCCAGACAGTGAGCTCTTGATAAAATGTGTTGTGTTTCTTATCAATAGCACATAATAGCACAGTGCTCCCTCCCAGGCAGCGGAGATAGTTCTGTCCTGCCGACCGTTTGACAGCTGACAGAACAATACTTCTGCAGGCAGTACAAGCGGAAGCTTATTTTAAGATCATCTTATGATAGATTGATCAGCCTCCTGATACAGCAATTTGGATGGTGGTGAGAGACTGCCACATCCGTTATACATTAAGTGACATGCGGACCACACTATACCTAATACATTCATGAAAACACCCTGCACTTGGGAAAAGGCCCAATCGTTTCCAATGGATAATCTGAAGGCTGGGTGATTTGTTGTACTCGGGTGGCTTCGTACAGCGGTTTTACATATTTGCGCATTAAAAGAAAACTGATGCAACTGTTACGTTGTAATGAACATAAGTATTATATGGAAAATATTCCTTACTTATATCTACGTCATGTATATATTGACTATTGTTCGATGAATGCTCAGGTGAAACATACAAGGGGAGTTGTATGAAACCGTCTAAAGAGGACAAGTGGAGAAGTTGCCAGACAGATACACAAGTTGAATGTATAAACTTTATTTAATGTAGATGTGTTATACTCATCAAGAAAAAAAGGCATTTTGTTTCCCCCAGCACCCTTAATAATAACAGTAACCAGATTTAAATCCCACACAATATTAGAATTCAGAGATCTCGGTAACATATATTTGTGCAAATGTATGAATAAGCCCCAAAGCCGCGTCAAGGCCTCTCTGTATATTTGGGGTCTCTAGCGCTATATCTAGGTGCAGGGTGTGGCACCCCAAAACACCAGCATAAGCCAGAAAGCGCAGGGCAGCATACCAGTGAAAAAACTATAGTGTTAATAAATTTGTGTTAGGAAGCCGAAGCTATAAAGAAAGTGATACAAAAATGAGATGTAATTAAAATGGAGAAATAGTGTTAAAGAAATTAGTAAGTGATAAGTGTTAATAGAATGTAAAGGTATGCCACGCTAAAGCCATCCAGGTCAACCAATCCAGGGGTACCACACCCCACACCTCCATTACCCCAATCTGGGTCTATGATTAACCAGCAAAGAGCCACATGATAACGGCTACTTACTTAAATATATCTAAGCTAAGAGCTAATTACCTTGGAGCAAACCCATAAAGCTTTAAGTAAGGAGCCATTATCATGTGACTTATGCTGTTTTTTTTGGGTGCCACACCCTGCACCTAGATAAAGCGCTAGGGACTCCAAATATACAGAGAGGCCTTGACGCGGCTTTGGGGCTTATTCATATATTTGCGCAAATACTGTATATGTAACCGAGATCTCTGAATTCTAATATTGTGTGGGATTTAAATCTGGTTACTGTTATCATTCAGGGTGCTGGGGGAAACAAAATGCCTTTTTTTCTTGCTTAGAAATACTCCTCCCTTTCAAGCACCTAAATGATATCACTAAGCTAATTGAGCATCTGCCACTATATATGTCTGTTATACTCATCTCCTGATATACTCTGGACTGCTGGGAGACCATGGTCCTCCCACTATATAACTCTAGTCTATGGCTTCCTGCTGCCTCCATTCCCCTGCTCACATCATGTCACTGCCCCTGTCACAGGCAGCCCTGTCCTCACTGACACATCACTCATCTCCTGATATACTCTGTGCTGCTGGGGATCCTGCTCCTCCAACTATATAACTCTAGTCTGTGGCTTCCTGCTGCCTCCATTCCCCTCCTCACATCATGTCACTGCCCCTGTCACATGCAGCCCTGTCCTCTCTGACACATCACTCGTCTCCTGATATACTCTGTGCTGCTGGAGACCCTGCTCCTCCCACTATATAACTCTACATCTGTGGCTTCCTGCTGCCTCCATTCCCCTCCTCACATCATGTCACTGCCCCTGTCACATACAGCCCTGTCCTCACTGACACATCACTCATCTCCTGATATACTCTGTCCTGCTGGGGGACACTGCTCCTCCCACTATATAACTCTAGTCTGTGGCTTCCTGCTGCCTCCATTCCCCTCCTCACATCATGTCACTGCCCCTGTCACATGCAGCCCTGTCCTCACTGACACATCACTCATCTCCTGATATACTCTGTGCTGCTGGGGGCTCTGCTCCTCCCACTATATAACTCTAGTCTGTGGCTTCCTGCTGCCTCCATTCCCCTCCTCATATCATGTCGCTGCCCCTGTCATATGCAGCCCTGTCCTCACTGACACATCACTCATCTCCTGATATACTCTGTGCTGCTGGGGGACACTGCTCCTCCCACTATATAACTCTCAGTCTGTGGCTTCCTGCTGCCTCCCCTCCTCACATCATGTCACTGCCCCTGTCACATGCAGCCCTATCCTCACTGACACATCACTCATCCCATGATATACTCTGTGCCGCTGGAGACCCTGCTCCTCCTACTATAAAACTCTCAGTCTGTGGCTTCCTGCTGCCTCCATTCCCCTCCTCACATCATGTCACTGCCACTGTCACATGCAGTCCTGTCCTCACTGGCACATCACTCATCTCCTGATATACTCTGTGCTGCTGGGGACCCTACTCCTCCCACTATATAACTCTCAGTGTGTGGCTTCCTGCTGCCTCCATTCCCCTCCTCACATCATGTCACTGCCCCTGTCACATGCAGTCCTGTCCTCACTGGCACATCACTCATCTCCTGATATACTCTGTGCTGCTGGGACACTCTGCTCCTTCCATGATGACTCTCAGTCTGTGGCTTCCTGCTGCCTCCATTCCCCTCCTCACATCATGTCACTGCCACTGTCACATGCAGTCCTGTCCTCACTGGCACATCACTCATCTCCTGATATACTCTGTGCTGCTGGGGACCCTGCTCCTTCCACTATATAACTCTCAGTCTGTGGCTTCCTGCTGCCTCCATTCCCCTCCTCACATCATGTCACTGCCACTGTCACATGCAGTCCTGTCCTCACTGGCACATCACTCATCTCCTGATATACTCTGTGCTGCTGGGAGACTCTGCTCCTTCCATCACGACTCTCAGTCAGCCCTATCCTTACTAACCAATCGCTTTATGTTATTAAATAATAAATTGTATCTCTTAGTAGATAAATTGTATATTTTAGCATAAGCATGGTTTCATAAGAGATTAGTGTATTCAAAGTACTTTCAGTATGAATCAGAGTACTGAGACAGATAATATAATCTAGAAAGTGAACAGATATAATAGAGATAACACAATATACATATAAGCATACGGATCTTTGAACGCTGTGTTTTATTCATACTTGCCCATTCTCTCGGAAGTTGCTGGAGAATCTTGATTTTTTTGGTTAGTCCTCTGCACCCCCGGAAGAGTAGGCAGACCTCCTACATCCTGCCCACTGCCTAGTAAGGACAGGATGGGGAGATAATCACAGGAATCGTGGCGCGATATGGAGAGGGTGGAGCTGATTATGTGAATTGCATCATTTCAGCCCTTTCCTGCTGATCCACGAATCACAGAATCTTCCCGTGATAGGGTGATACCTAATGAGGTGGTAAAATAATTACCCCATCCCATTCCAGCATTCTGGCGGGCATTATGCCGCTCTCGGGATATGGACATCCGTCATCTCGCCCGCCGGTAAATCGTATGTATTCCCGCCGGGATCCGGTATCACACCCGTTACTACAAGTAATAATTACCACAGCCTTACTGACATGAGCACAAGTAGCATGAACGCTCTATTTCTACTTACTGACTATAGTTCTGCAAAAGTAAGAAAGGTTAATGAATTTATTAACAAGCAGATATATGTACAATGGTCTATAGAAGACAATTACCAAAAAAATAAAAAAAAGTTAGAAAAAGCAAACAATCCCCTCCTTCCCAACCACCCTCCCCTCGCCCTCCCCCCCCCCCGCCCTAATTCAATTGATTGTGGAAAATTCAGAGAACACTGCGGCGCTGGCCCGCAGACACCAGGTTCTGCTATGTTTGCTATAGAGATCACAGCGTCTTTTTTCCCGCACCTCCAGAGCAAGTCTGATTTTCCCTAAAATCTTTATTTTTTAGGAAAATCACTGGGACTTGCTGTGCCCCCCCCCCCCCCCCCCCCCTTGAGGACAAATTAAGCAATTGAAAGTTTCCAATTAGCTTAATCAGTCAAGAATTACTCACCTTCCAAGGTGTGTCTTCTCCAGTGCCGTGATTCGGTCTCCTGCAGCAGCGTTGAGTATGTGAGTGTTGTGTGAGTGAGTGAGTGAGTGTAAGTGTGTGACCTCTGGTGTAAGTGTGACCCCCTATCCCCCAGAGACAGCAGCTGTGAGAACTACATCTACAGCCGCCTCCCCTTCCAGCAGACCCCTCCCCAGTGTAAAAATGGGGAGAGGCCACCAGGAGCTGCGAAGTCGACTGGACCAGTGAGCAGCATTATTTTTTGTAATTTTTTCTTATTCAGAGCTAAAAACAGTGCGACCATTTTACCGCGGGTATCAGGAACGCCCATACCTGCAGTAATCTAAAAGTGGACATGAGGTCCACAAGCCCTCGCACCCAATTGAATTCCCCCCTATGAGGCTGACACTTTGGGTAAGCAAGTAGTGCATTTTTTCTCCTGTACAGATGCAATTTCCTGATCAATACTTTAATATAAAAGCTGACACTTTAAACAAAACATACTTGCCTACAAATATTTGCATCATTTAGCCCCTCCTCCTCCTCCTCCCTGCAGACCCTCCCCTAGTGTACAAGCGTGCTTCTGAATGTGCAAGGACTCAGACGGCCACTTTGAGTGTCTTTAGTTGCTGATATCCAGCTTGGTGCTTCTTTAGAGGCAACCCTTGGATGCAACATGGAAATGTGCAGAATCTCCATCAGAGGGGGTAATTCCAAGTTGATCGCAGCAGGAATTCCGTTAGCAACTGGGCAAAACCATCTGCACTGCAGGAGATGCAGATATAACATGTGCAGAGAGAGTTAGATTTGGGTGTGGTGTGTTCAATCTGCAATCTAATTTGCAGTGTAGAAATAAAGCAGCCAGTATTTACCCTGCACAGAAACAAAATAACCCACCCAAATCTAACTCTCTCTGCAAATGTTATATCTGCCACACCTGCAGTGCACATGGTTTTGCCCAACTGCTAAAAAATTTCCTGCTGCGATCAACTTGGAATTACCCCCAGAGTGCGGACTGCAGTGTGAGCGATTAAGCGTCTGAGTTTGCAACCAGTTCAGTGACACGGCTGTAGCATACCTCCCAACTTCTTGGTTTTCTAAAGAGGGACACACGCGCGGCCTAAGAAAGGGGGCGTGACCTAAGAAAAGGGGCGTGGTTTCACAGGAGGACCCGTGATCGCGAGCCACGCCCCGTTTTCGTCACTGAGGGGGCATGCCCAGCGCTCTGTGAGCCGCTGGCATGCCCCCTCTCCCCTCCCCCTCTCCCTATTGCGCACAGCGTCTATTCACCGCTGCTCTGCTAAGCAGGGCAGCGAGACACAGAGCCTCCCAACTGCCCCCCACCGCGGGACACTGCGGCCCGCGGATGGGACAGCGGGACAGTCCCCAAAAAACGGGACTGTCCCGCGAAAATCGGGACAGTTGGGAGGTATGCTGTAACACTCCCATAACACACACATAAAATGGCGCATACAGTATCATCAACGTTTCATGGTCTTTCAGATCATTCTGAAGATCAACAACATATGGCTTCTGTCACTTTCCTAACAAACGCTGACTTATACAGGCCTCTCCACCTCATTATCACCACCACCTGGCATGGACTGTTCATAAATTACACGCAAACAAGATCTCAGCTGTGTCACCTAAGCAGCGCTGATTGAGTGCGCTTTCTGCATAGCAGCATAGGACGTGGAACGTTCCAGCGTGGAAGGCAAAGCAGTGTACTGCGCATTCCCGGTCTTTATCTCCCTGATAGGCCGGCTGCTACTGATCATGTGTTATTCATTCTCTGTACTGTCCATTTGGAACGCGGTTGCAGTCTAGTAGAATTGACCACCAATATTTGTGTAGCTGATTAATGCTCATCATTCAATATATTTGTAAGTGATAGATCACGTTACTAAAAATGGCTGTCTTATAAGCCAGCGCTGAGTATTACAGACATTCAGTGCATCCGGGAAGTATTCACAGCGCTTCACTTTTTCCACATGTTGTTATGTTACAGCCTTATTCCAAAATTGAATAAATTCATTTTACCCTCAAAATTCTACTCACAATACCCCATAATGACAACATAAAAAAGTTTTTTTTTAGATTTTTGCAATTTTATTAAAAATAAAAAACTAAGAAATCACATGTACATAAGTATTCACAGCCTTTGCTCAATACTTTGTTGATGCACCTTTGGCAGCAATTACAGCCTCAAGTCTTTTTGTATATGATACCACAAGCTTTGCACACCTATATCTGGGCAGTTTTGCCCATTCCTCTTTGCAGTACCTCTCAAGCTGGTTGCATGGGAAGCGTTGGTGCACAGCCATTTTCAGATCTCTCCAGAGATGTTCAATCGGAATCAAGTCTGCGCTCTGGCTGGGCCACTCAAGGATATTCACAGAGTCGTCCTGAAGCCACCCCTTTGATATCTTGGCTGTGTGCTTAGGGTCTTTGTCCTGCTGTAAGATGAACCATCGCCCCAGACTGAGGTCAAGAGCGCTCTACAGCAGGTTTTCATCCAGGATGTCTCTGTACATTGCTGCATTCATCTTTTCCTCTATCCTGACTAGTCTCCCAGTTCCTGCCGCTGAAAAACATCCCCACAGCATGATGCTGCCACCACCATGCTTCACTGTAGGGATGGTATTGGCCTGGTGATGAGCGGTGCTTGGTTTCCTCCAAACATGACGCCTGGCATTCATGCCAAAGAGTTCAATCTTTGTCTCATCAGACCAGAGAATTTTGTTTCTCATGGTCTGAGAGTCCTTCAGGTGCATTTTGTCAAACTCCAGGCGGGCTGCCATGTGCTTTTTACTGAGGAGTGGCTTCCGTCTGGCCACTCTACCATACAGGCCTGATTGGTGGATTGCTGCTGAGATGGTTGTCCTTCTGGAAGGTTCTCCTCTCTCCACAGAGGAATGCTGTAGCTCTGACAGAGTGACCATCATGTTCTTGGTCACCTCCCTGACTAGGGCCCTTCTCCCCCGATCGCTCAGTTTAGATGGCTGGCCAGCTCTAGGAAGAGTCCTGGTGGTTCCGAACTTCTTCCATTTACCAAGGATGGAGGTCACTGTGCTCATTGGGACCTTCAAAGCAGCAGATATTTTTCTGTACCCTTCCCCAGATTTGTGCCTCAAGACAAGTCTGTCTCGGAGGTCTACAGATAATTCCTTTGACTTCATGCTTGGTTTGGGCTCAGACATGCACTGTCAAGTGTGGGACCTTATATAGATAGGTGTGTGCCTTTCCAAATCATGTCCAATCAACTGAATTTACCACAGGTGAACTCCAATTAAGCTGTAGGAACATCTCAAATATGATCAGTGGAAACAGGATGCACCTGAGCTCAATTTTTAGCTTCATGGCAAAGGCTGTGAGTACTTATGTACACGTGATTTATTAGTTTCTTATTTTTAATAAATTTGCAAAAATCTCAAAAAAACTTTTTCACGTTGTCATTATGGGGTATTGTGTATAGAATTTTAAGGGAAAAAATAAATTTATTCCATTTTGGAATAAGGCTGTAACATAACAAAATGTGGAAAAAGTGAAGCACTGTGAATACTTTCCGGATGCACTGTATAATCATGATATTCTAACCAATATTTACCCCGGCCATACTATTGGATCAATTAATACAGTATACATTACCCCAAAAGACCAAATACATATTAAAAAAAGGTCAACCTATAATAACCACAAAAAAAAAAAAAAATAACTAAAAGACAAAAAATATATATTAAAATAATGCGAAAATCCGGTACCACACCCACTCACAAGAAACACTTCAAGATATATAGTTTTCATTTTAAGCCTTTAGGAAAGATCATATTCAATTTCAAAATCCATCTGGACTCGTTTTGAAGCAATGCATGTTCTCAGTCGCACCAGCGGCAGTTGCAGAGGAGGAGCTGCAGCGTAGTCCGCAGTTCAAAGGAGCCACACCAACTGCCACTCCAAACACTGGCAAACATCGCCGGCCGGTATGGCTGCACTATTTAAATTGTGGACAGTGCTGCAGCCTCACCTCTGGAGCCAATACTGCCCAAACTAGGGACATGGTCAATTTCCATACATTTCAGCATGGAAGTCTGATATCCTTGTCCCAAAAAATGGCATGCGACTGGTTTATCACTACATCCATTTGCTATGGCTTGTCGTATGGTTGATCGATGATTCGCCATTTTCTCTTTAATGAAGGGCAGATGTACAGTACTAAAGCTTGGAGACATATAAAGTGGACGGAGATAAAGGGGGTAATTCAGACCTGATCGTAGCAGCAAATTGTTTAGCAGTTGGGAAAAACCATGCTGCACTGCGGGGGGCGGGGGGGGGGGGGGCAGATATAACATGTGCAGAGAGAGTTAGATTTGGTTGGGGTGTGTTCAAACTGAAATCTAAATTGCAGTGTAAAAATAAAGTAGCCAGTATTTACTAGAGATGAGCGGGTTCGGTTCCTCTGAATCCGAACCCGCCCGAACTTCAGGTTTTTTACACGGGTCCGAGCAGGCTCGGATCTTCCCGCCTTGCTCGGCTAACCCGAGCGCGCCCGAACGTCATCATCACGCTGTCGGATTCTCGCGAGGCTCGGATTCTATCGCGAGACTCGGATTCTATATAAGGAGCCGCGCGTCGCCGCCATTTTCACACGTGCATTGAGAGTCATAGGGAGAGGACGTGGCTGGCGTCCTCTCCGTTTAGAGAAGAGAGAGACACAGTATTTTGGGGAGCATTATTAGGAGGAGTACTACTATACTGTATACTACTATACTACTTGCTGAAGTGATATTTATAGATTAGATAGTGTGACTGTAAGTGTATTATCTGACTTGTGGGGGAGACACTGACAGTGGGGAGCAGTTAGAGTCTGAGAGCAGGACTCAGGAGTACATATAACGTACAGTGCACACTTTTGCTGCCAGAGTCAGTGCCACACTGCCATTGTTGTGACCACACTGACCACCAGTATAATAATATATTTTGTGATTGTCTGCTTAGGCCTCGGAGTACTAGTTGCAAGTTGCAACGTGACCTGAAGTGACCACCAGTTTAATAATCAATCACCACCAGTTTAATATATATATATATATATATATATATATAATTGTATATAATATATATATATATATATAATATTGTATACCACCTACCCGTGTTTTTTTTTTTTTCATTCTTCTTTATACATACTACTATAGTAGCTTACTGTAGCAGTCTGCGGTGCTGTGCTGACCTGACAGTGTCCAGCAGGTCCGTCATCAGTCATTACATAATAAATATATATAGTACCTGTCCGGCTGCAGTACTAGTGATATTATATTGATTTCATCTCATTATCAATAATTTATCATCCAGTCTAGACTCTATATTAGCAGCAGACACAGTACGTTAGTCCACGGCTGTAGCTACCTCTGTGTCGGCACTCGGCAGTCCATCCATAATTGTATACCACCTACCCGTGGTTTTTTTTTTTCTTTCTTCTTTGTACATACTACTATAGAGTATAGTAGCTTACTGTAGCAGTCTGCGGTGCTGCTGAGCTGACAGTGTCCAGCAGGTCCGTCATCAGTCATCATTACCTAATAAATATATTATCTACCTGTCCGGCTGCAGTACTAGTGATATTATATATACATACATATATATATTGATTTCATCTCATTATCAATCATCCAGTCTATATTAGCAGCAGACACAGTACGTTAGTCCACGGCTGTAGCTACCTCTGTGTCGGCACTCGGCAGTCCATCCATAATTGTATACCACCTACCCGTGGTTTTTTTTTTTTCTTTCTTCTTTGTACATACTACTATAGAGTATAGTAGCTTACTGTAGCAGTCTGCGGTGCTGCTGAGCTGACAGTGTCCAGCAGGTCCGTCATCAGTCATCATTACCTAATAAATATATTATCTACCTGTCCGGCTGCAGTACTAGTGATATTATATATACATACATATATATATTGATTTCATCTCATTATCAATCATCCAGTCTATATTAGCAGCAGACACAGTACGTTAGTCCACGGCTGTAGCTACCTCTGTGTCGGCACTCAGCAGTCCATCCATAATTGTATACCACCTACCCGTGGTTTTTTTTTTCTTTCTTCTTTGTACATACTACTATAGTATAGTAGCTTACTGTAGCAGTCTGCGGTGCTGCTGAGCTGACAGTGTCCAGCAGGTCCGTCATCAGTCATCATTACCTAATAAATATATTATCTACCTGTCCGGCTGCAGTACTAGTGATATTATATATACATACATATATATATTGATTTCATCTCATTATCAATCATCCAGTCTATATTAGCAGCAGACACAGTACGTTAGTCCACGGCTGTAGCTACCTCTGTGTCGGCACTCGGCAGTCCATCCATAATTGTATACCACCTACCCGTGGTTATTTTTTTTCTTTCTTCTTTGTACATACTACTATAGTCTAGTAGCTTACTGTAGCAGTCTGCGGTGCTGCTGAGCTGACAGTGTCCAGCAGGTCCGTCATCAGTCATCATTACCTAATAAATATATTATCTACCTGTCCGGCTGCAGTACTAGTGATATTATATATACATACATATATATATTGATTTCATCTCATTATCAATCATCCAGTCTATATTAGCAGCAGACACAGTACGTTAGTCCACGGCTGTAGCTACCTCTGTGTCGGCACTCAGCAGTCCATCCATAATTGTATACCACCTACCCGTGGTTTTTTTTTTTCTTTCTTCTTTGTACATACTACTATAGTATAGTAGCTTACTGTAGCAGTCTGCGGTGCTGCTGAGCTGACAGTGTCCAGCAGGTCCGTCATCAGTCATCATTACCTAATAAATATATTATCTACCTGTCCGGCTGCAGTACTAGTGATATTATATATACATACATATATATATATTGATTTCATCTCATTATCATCCAGTCTATATTAGCAGCAGACACAGTACGGTAGTCCACGGCTGTAGCTACCTCTGTGTCGGCACTCGGCAGTCCATCCTAAGTATACTAGTATCCATCCATCTCCATTGTTTACCTGAGGTGCCTTTTAGTTGTGCCTATTAAAATATGGAGAACAAAAATGTTGAGGTTCCAAAATTAGGGAAAGATCAAGATCCACTTCCACCTCGTGCTGAAGCTGCTGCCACTAGTCATGGCCGAGACGATGAAATGCCAGCAACGTCGTCTGCCAAGGCCGATGCCCAATGTCATAGTACAGAGCATGTCAAATCCAAAACACCAAATATCAGTAAAAAAAGGACTCCAAAACCTAAAATAAAATTGTCGGAGGAGAAGCGTAAACTTGCCAATATGCCATTTACCACACGGAGTGGCAAGGAACGGCTGAGGCCCTGGCCTATGTTCATGGCTAGTGGTTCAGCTTCACATGAGGATGGAAGCACTCAGCCTCTCGCTAGAAAACTGAAAAGACTCAAGCTGGCAAAAGCACCGCAAAGAACTGTGCGTTCTTCGAAATCCCAAATCCACAAGGAGAGTCCAATTGTGTCGGTTGCGATGCCTGACCTTCCCAACACTGGACGTGAAGAGCATGCGCCTTCCACCATTTGCACGCCCCCTGCAAGTGCTGGAAGGAGCACCCGCAGTCCAGTTCCTGATAGTCAGATTGAAGATGTCAGTGTTGAAGTACACCAGGATGAGGAGGATATGGGTGTTGCTGGCGCTGGGGAGGAAATTGACCAGGAGGATTCTGATGGTGAGGTGGTTTGTTTAAGTCAGGCACCCGGGGAGACACCTGTTGTCCGTGGGAGGAATATGGCCGTTGACATGCCTGGTGAAAATACCAAAAAAATCAGCTCTTCAGTGTGGAGGTATTTCAACAGAAAAGCGGACAACAGGTGTCAAGCCGTGTGTTGCCTTTGTCAAGCTGTAATAAGTAGGGGTAAGGGCGTTAACCACCTCGGAACATCCTCCCTTATACGTCACCTGCAGCGCATTCATAATAAGTCAGTGACAAGTTCAAAAACTTTGGGTGACAGCGGAAGCAGTCCACTGACCAGTAAATCCCTTCCTCTTGTAACCAAGCTCACGCAAACCACCCCACCAACTCCCTCAGTGTCAATTTCCTCCTTCCCCAGGAGTGCCAATAGTCCTGCAGGCCATGTCACTGGCAATTCTGACGATTCCTCTCCTGCCTGGGATTCCTCCGATGCATCCTTGCATGTAACGCCTACTGCTGCTGGCGCTGCTGTTGTTGCTGCTGGGAGTCGATGGTCATCCCAGAGGGGAAGTCGGAAGACCACTTGTACTACTTCCAGTAAGCAATTGACTGTCCAACAGTCCTTTTGCGAGGAAGATGAAATATCACAGCAGTCATCCTGCTGCAAAGCGGATAACTGAGGCCTTGACAACTATGTTGGTGTTAGACGTGCGTCCGGTATCCGCCGTTAGTTCACAGGGAACTACACAATTTCTTGAGGTAGTGTGCCCCCGTTACCAAATACCATCTAGGTTCCACTTCTCTAGGCAGGCGATACCGAAAATGTACACAGACCTCAGAAAAAGACTCACCAGTGTCCTAAAAAATGCAGCTGTACCCAATGTCCACTTAACCACGGACATGTGGACAAGTGGAGCAGGGCAGGGTCAGGACTATATGACTGTGACAGCCCACTGGGTAGATGTATGGACTCCCGCCGCAAGAACAGCAGCGGCGGCACCAGTAGCAGCATCTCGCAAACGCCAACTCTTTCCTAGGCAGGCTACGCTTTGTATCACCGCTTTCCAGAATACGCACACAGCTGAAAACCTCTTACGGCAACTGAGGAAGATCATCGCGGAATGGCTTACCCCAATTGGACTCTCCTGTGGATTTGTGGCATCGGACAACGCCAGCAATATTGTGTGTGCATTAAATATGGGCAAATTCCAGCACGTCCCATGTTTTGCACATACCTTGAATTTGGTGGTGCAGAATTTTTTAAAAAACGACAGGGGCGTGCAAGAGATGCTGTCGGTGGCCAGAAGAATTGCGGGACACTTTCGGCGTACAGGCACCACGTACAGAAGACTGGAGCACCACCAAAAACTACTGAACCTTCCCTGCCATCATCTGAAGCAAGAAGTGGTAACGAGGTGGAATTCAACCCTCTATATGCTTCAGAGGTTGGAGGAGCAGCAAAAGGCCATTCAAGCCTATACAATTGAGCACGATATAGGAGGTGGAATGCACCTGTCTCAAGCGCAGTGGAGAATGATTTCAACGTTGTGCAAGGTTCTGATGCCCTTTGAACTTGCCACACGTGAAGTCAGTTCAGACACTGCCAGCCTGAGTCAGGTCATTCCCCTCATCAGGCTTTTGCAGAAGAAGCTGGAGACATTGAAGGAGGAGCTAACACGGAGCGATTCCGCTAGGCATGTGGGACTTGTGGATGGAGCCCTTAATTCGCTTAACAAGGATTCACGGGTGGTCAATCTGTTGAAATCAGAGCACTACATTTTGGCCACCGTGCTCGATCCTAGATTTAAAGCCTACCTTGGATCTCTCTTTCCGGCAGACACAAGTCTGCTGGGGTTGAAAGACCTGCTGGTGAGAAAATTGTCAAGTCAAGCGGAACGCGACCTGTCAACATCTCCTCCTTCACATTCTCCCGCAACTGGGGGTGCGAGGAAAAGGCTCAGAATTCCGAGCCCACCCGCTGGCGGTGATGCAGGGCAGTCTGGAGCGACTGCTGATGCTGACATCTGGTCCGGACTGAAGGACCTGACAACGATTACGGACATGTCGTCTACTGTCACTGCATATGATTCTCTCACCATTGAAAGAATGGTGGAGGATTATATGAGTGACCGCATCCAAGTAGGCACGTCACACAGTCCGTACTTATACTGGCAGGAAAAAGAGGCAATTTGGAGGCCCTTGCACAAACTGGCTTTATTCTACCTAAGTTGCCCTCCCACAAGTGTGTACTCCGAAAGAGTGTTTAGTGCCGCCGCTCACCTTGTCAGCAATCGGCGTACGAGGTTACATCCAGAAAATGTGGAGAAGATGATGTTCATTAAAATGAATTATAATCAATTCCTCCGTGGAGACATTGACCAGCAGCAATTGCCTCCACAAAGTACACAGGGAGCTGAGATGGTGGATTCCAGTGGGGACGAATTGATAATCTGTGAGGAGGGGGATGTACACGGTGATATATCGGAGGATGATGATGAGGTGGACATCTTGCCTCTGTAGAGCCAGTTTGTGCAAGGAGAGATTAATTGCTTCTTTTTTGGTGGGGGTCCAAACCAACCCGTCATTTCAGTCACAGTCGTGTGGTAGACCCTGTCACTGAAATGATGGGTTGGTTAAAGTGTGCATGTCCTGTTTATACAACATAAGGGTGGGTGGGAGGGCCCAAGGACAATTCCATCTTGCACCTCTTTTTTCTTTCATTTTTCTTTGCGTCATGTGCTGTTTGGGGAGGGTTTTTTGGAAGGGACATCCTGCGTGACACTGCAGTGCCACTCCTAGATGGGCCCGGTGTTTGTGTCGGCCACTAGGGTCGCTTATCTTACTCACACAGCTACCTCATTGCGCCTCTTTTTTTCTTTGCGTCATGTGCTGTTTGGGGAGGGTTTTTTGGAAGGGACATCCTGCGTGACACTGCAGTGACACTCCTAGATGGGCCCGGTGTTTGTGTCGGCCACTAGGGTCGCTTATCTTACTCACACAGCTACCTCATTGCGCCTCTTTTTTTCTTTGCGTCATGTGCTGTTTGGGGAGGGTTTTTTGGAAGGGACATCCTGCGTGACACTGCAGTGACACTCCTAGATGGGCCCGGTGTTTGTGTCGGCCACTAGGGTCGCTTATCTTACTCACACAGCTACCTCATTGCGCCTCTTTTTTTCTTTGCGTCATGTGCTGTTTGGGGAGGGTTTTTTGGAAGGGACATCCTGCGTGACACTGCAGTGACACTCCTAGATGGGCCCGGTGTTTGTGTCGGCCACTAGGGTCGCTTAGCTTAGTCATCCAGCGACCTAGGTGCAAATTTTAGGACTAAAAATAATATTGTGAGGTGTGAGGTATTCAGAATAGACTGAAAATGAGTGTAAATTATGGTTTTTGAGGTTAATAATACTTTGGGATCAAAATGACCCCCAAATTCTATGATTTAAGCTGTTTTTTAGTGTTTTTTGAAAAAAACACCCGAATCCAAAACACACCCGAATCCGACAAAAAAAATTCGGTGAGGTTTTGCCAAAACGCGGTCGAACCCAAAACACGGCCGCGGAACCGAACCCAAAACCAAAACACAAAACCCGAAAAATTTCCGGCGCTCATCTCTAGTATTTACCCTGCACAGAAACAATATAACCCACCCAAAAGAGATCAATAGTTGTCTTTGCACATTCTTCAGTGTAACATCAATGCCAGCAATTGGGCAATTTTTCAGAACAGCTCTAGAAAATGCAGATGCTGCGTTGCCATATTGAGTGGTAATAACCATTTTATTCTCAAGCGGGTTCTTTCTATTTATACATGGGTTGTTGAAAACGTGGCGTGCCCCATGTACTATAGGCATCTCTTAATCATGTCTTATCATTATCATTAGCGCAAAAAGACAGGTGTTATTTATTACATTTTGCAAAGATAAGATACATTTTGCAACATAACTGTTGGTTTTTTTTTTTATTTTACATTTTTATACAGTTTCTGGTAGATACATCTAGGGGCATATTCAATTGCAAGGGATATTTTCATAAACCCCACGGCGTGGTGTTTTTCCCACAGCTGCAAGGTTATTCCTATTAAACTGAAGAAGATAAAATCATGCACGGTAATTTCTTGCTTACTTCTTCAAGGACATGATCCGAGATGAAATGGTATGCTTTTCCTCAGCCACGGACCTGCTCAATTCCCTATCAGAACCCTCTGGCACCTTCTCTTCATTTGATCCCACAAATGAAGATGAAGTATCAACACTCTTCTCATCCTCCTACTCCACTACCTCTCCTCTTGATCCTATAGCCTCACAAATAAGTAAAGATCTGACTCTTGTGCTCATCACAACCTTAACTAAAATCTGTAATCTCTCTCTCTCTAGTGGTATCTTTCCTTCACTGTTCAAGCATTAATGATTACTCCCATTCTGACAGAAAAAAAATCTGACCCTAACTCTCTCTCAAACTACTATCCCAACTCTCAGCTCCCATGCCCCTCCAAACTACTTGAGAGACTTGTGTAGAACTACTCTACACTCGCCTCACACACTTTCTTAACTCACTCAATTTATTGGACCCACTTCAGTCAGGATTTCGTTCCCAACACTCCACAGAGACAGCACGGACTAAGGCATACCTCCCAACTTTGAATTTCTATGAAGAGGGACACACGCGCGTTCTTGAAAAAGGTGCATGGCCTAAGAAAAGGGGGCGTGGCTTTGCGGAGGACCCGCGATCGTGAGCCACGCCCCCATTTTCGTCACTGAGGGGGCATGCCCAGCGCTCTGTGAGTCGCTGGCATGCCCCCTCTCCCTCTGACTCCAGTGAATAGACGCTGTGCGCATGCGCACAGCGTCTATTCACCGCTGCTCTGCTAAGCAGGGCAGCAAGTGCAGGAGCCTCCCATCTGCCCCCACCCCCACCCCCACCGTGGGACACTGCGGCCCGTGGGTGGGACAGCGGGACAGTCCCGCAAAAATCAGGACAGTTGGGAGGTATGGACTAAGGTAGTGAATGATCTGATCACTGCTAAGTCTAAAATCCATTACTCACTTCTTATTGTGCTGGATCTCTCTGTTGCTTTTGACACTGTTGACTACTCTCTTCTCATACAAACACTACAATCCCTAGGTCTTCAGGACACAGCCCTTTCTTGGTTCTCATCCTACCTATCTAATCACTCTTTCAATGTCCACTTCTCTGAATCCACCTCCTCTTTGCTACCTCTATCAGTTGGAGTACCGCAAGGCTCAGTCTTAGGTCCTCTGCTTTTCTCAATCTATACTACATCTCTTTGCAAACTAATCAGCTCTTTTGGAGTTCAGTATCACCTGTACAAGGATGATACTCAAATCTACCTATCCTCCCCTGATTTGCTACCATCTGTATTGGTCCGTGTTACTGAATGCCTCTCTGCTGCTTCCTCTTTGATGTCATCTCGCCACCTCAAACTTAATATTTCCAAAACAGTATTAATTATATTTCCACCGACCAATGTTAGTTACCAATCTGATATCTCGATCACTGTTGAGAACTCGGCAATCATCCCTACTCCACAAGCTCGCTGCCTAGGTGTCATTCTTGACTCTGATCTGTCCTTTGTTCCCCACATTCAATCTGTCTCAAAATCATGTTACATGCATCTCAAAAACATATCCAAAATACGATCATATCTTACACAAGACACTGCAAAAACTCTAATCCATGCTCTCATCATCTCCCGCAGTGATTATTGAAATAGTGTTCTTAATGGTCTTTCCAAAAAGAGACTCTCACCACTACAATCCATTCTGAATGCAGCTGCGAGGCTAATCTTCCTTGCTAGATATTCATTGGAGGTCATTCAGACCTGATCGCTCGCTAGGGTTTTTTTGCACTACTGCGAGCAGGTAGTCGCCGCCCATAGAGGAGTGTATTTTCGCTTTGCAAGTGTGTGATCGCATGTGCAGGCGAGCGCTACAAAAAATCTTTGTGCGGTTTCTTAGTTGCCCAGGACTTACTCAGCCGCTGCAATCACTTCAGCCTGTTCGGGGCCGAAATTGACGTCAGACACCCGCCCTGCAAATGAATGCACACGCCTGCATTTTCCCAACCACTCCCAGAAAACGGTCAGTTGACACCCACAAATACGTTCTTCATGTCAATCTCCTTGTGATCCGCTGTGTAAATGGATTCTTCGTAAAACCCATCGCACAGTAATGATCCGCTTTGTAGCCATGCGACGTGCGTGCGCATTGCGGTGCATACGCATGTGCAGTTCTGACCTGATCACAGCGCTGCAATCGGGTCTGAATTACCCCCATTGTCCGCTCTGTCAGTCTCTCCATTGGTTACCCTTATTCTACCTTATTCAATATAAAATAGGATTTTAAGTACCTACCGGTAAATCTTTTTCTCGTAGTCCGTAGGGGATACTGGGAATCCATTTAGTGCCATGGGGAAGTACCATAGCTCCCAAACTGGGTGGGAGAGTGCTGAGGTTCCTGCAGAACTGATTGACCAAACTGAAGGTCCTCAGAGGCCAAAGTATCGAACTTGTAAAACTTAGCAAACGTGTTCGACCCTGACCAGGTAGCTGCTCGGCAGAGCTGCAAAGCCGAGACACCTCGGGCAGCCGCCCAAGAGGAACCCACCAATCTAGTAGGAATAACCATGCAGGATAGTGAGCCTGATCCCGCGTGCAATTGCAGGACACCCAATCTTATTGGGATCATAAAGAATGAACAGCGAGTCCGATTTCCTGTGACGAGCTGTTCTCTTTACATACACCTTCATAGCCCTTACAACATCCAAAGACTTTGAAGTAGCAGAGGCGTCCGTAACAACCGGGACCACAATAGGTTGGTTGATGTGAAACGCGGACACCACCTTAGGAAGAAACTGCTGACGAGTCCTGAGTTCAGCTCTGTCCTCATGGAAAATCAAGTAGGGGCTCTTGTAAGACAATGCCCACAGCTCTGTCACACCTCTTGCTGAAGCCAAGGCCAACAGTGTGATGGTCTTCCACGTTCAAACCAGTCTGATTAGAGGAACTGCAGCACCAAATTGAGATCCCAAGGTGCCGTGGGAGGCACAAAGGGAGGTTGGATGTGGAGAACACCTTTCAAGAACATCTGGACCTCAGGGAGAGAAGCCAATTGTTTCTGAAAGAAAATAGACAAGGCCAAAATCTGAACTATTATGGAGCCTAGGCGTAGGCCCACATCCACTCCCGACTGCAGAAAAAGCAGGAAACATCCCAGATGAAATTCCACCATAGAATATTGTCTGCTCTCACAACAAGAGACATATTTCTTCCAGATACGATGGTAATGTTTAGACGTTACCCCCTTTCTGGCTTGCATCATAGTCGGGATGACCTTGTCAGAAATCCCTCTCTTGGCTAGAATCACCCGTTCAACCTCCATGCCGTTAAACGTAGCTGTGGTAAGTCTTGATAGATGAATGGGCCCTGTTGCAGAAGATCCTCTCAAAGAGGCAGAGGCCAAGGATCTTTTATCAGCATCTCGAGCAGATCCGCATACCAGGCCCTTCGTGGCCAGTCCGGAGTAATGAGGATTGCTTGAACCTTTTCCCTTTTTATTCTTTTTAGAATTCTTGGGATCAGAGGAAGTGGAGGAAACAAGTACACCAGCTGTTAGATCCACAGAGTTGTCAGGGCATCTACCGCTACTGCCTGTGGGTCCCTTGACCTGGAACAATACTGCTTGAGCTTCTTGTTGAGCCGAGAGGCCACCATATCTATTTGTGGATTCCCCCACTGACGTGTTAACCACCGGAAGACCTCTGCGTGGAGGCCCCATTCCCCCGGGTGCAAGTCGTGTCTGCTGAGGAAGTCTGCTTCCCAGTTGTCTACTCCTGGAATGAAGATCGCCGACAACGCCACTACGTGCTTTTCCGCCCAGAGGAGAATTCTTGACACCTCTGACATTGCGGCTCTGCTTTTCGTTCCGCCCTGTCTGTTTATGTACGTTACCGCCATCACATTGTCTGACTGGACCTGAATGGCCTGATCCTGAAGAAGAGATGAGGCCTGCTGAAGGGCGTTGTAGATAGCCCTGAATTCCAGAATGTTTATTGGAAGGACGACTTACTGACTTGACCATCTTCCCTGAAACTGTACCCCCTGGGTGACTGCACCCCAACTTCTGAGGCTTGCGTCTGTGGTTAGCAGAATCCAATTCTGAATTCCGAACCTCCGACCCTCGACTAGGTGAGACGTTTGCAGCCACCACAGGAGGGAGATCCTGGCTTTTGGTAACAGACGAATTCTCTGGTGCATGTAAAGATGCGATCCGGACCATTTTTCTAACAGATCCAGCTGGAAGGGCCTCGCATGAAACCTTCCGTACTGAATGGCTTCATAAGAAGCCACCATTTTCCCCAGAAGACGTATGCAGAGATGTACTGAGATCCGGGTCGGCTTCAAGACGGCCCGAATCATCGACTGGATTACCATTGCCTTTGCCAAGGGAAGGAACACTTTCTGAGACTCTGTGTCCAATATCATTCCCAGGAAATAAAGTTTCTGCATTGGTTCTAGGTGAGATTTTGGTAGGTTCAGAATCCACCCATGATCCAGGAGAAGTCTGGTTGAGAGACCAATATTCTATAACAACTGCTCCCTGGATGGTGCCTTTATCAGAAGATCGTCATGGTACGGAATTATGTTCACTCCCTGTTTGCGGAGTACTATCATCATCTCTACCATCACTTTGGTGAACACCCTCGGTGCCGTGGAGAGACCAAATGGCAGGGCCTGGAACTGGTAGTGACAGTCCTGCAGTGCAAACCGTATATAAGCCTGATGAGGCGGCCAGATCGGAATATGAAGGTACGCATCTTTGATATACAGAGACACTAGGAATTCTCCCTCTTCCAGACCTGAGATCACCGCTCTCAGAGACTCCATCTTGAATTTGAACACATGTAAGTACGGGTTCAATGACTTGAGGTTCAGAATTGGTCTTACCGAACCATCCGGTTTCGGTACTGCAAACAAGCTGGAATAGTAAGACCATTAACCAAACTACACCAACCTACATCTCTTCGCTTATCTCAAAATATCTCCCAACCCGATGTCTCTGCTCTTCACAAGATCTACGCGTCTCATCCACACTCCTTATTTGCTCCCATTCATGATTGCAGGACTTTTCTCTGTGGAATGCTCTCCCATACATAATAAGCTGACTTTCTGGCTGCCAGGTCGGCACAGCAGGGTCCATGGCACCCCCTGCTGTACAATGCCCACACTACCAGCATTGTAAAGTGGGGGGTGGGGCTATGATGACGTGATTCAGCGTGAATTGTGTCATCAACCTGCCCTCTTTTCCTCCATATGCGACGGCTGTCGCCGGTGAGTTGGCTGCTAAGGGAGACAGTGCGAGTGGTTATGAGGAAATGTGGTGGGTGTAAGCCAACTTTGGGAGACTTGACTACTTTTCTGGGTTGCACTCGGGAGTCTCTCTGTCATTCCGTGAATGTAGAGAAGTATGCTCAGCAGTCCTCTCTCTCCCTGCAAGGAGGAGCGATTGCACCCGCCCACCAGATCTGATATTGGCACCCCCCTGTGTGGCATTTGTGCCTGCTTTGCGGCCACACATAACCTATACTTTTTAATATTTTCTAAGGCAGGGGTCTGGCCATACTTCCTCGTGTTGGCCATGCACCCTAGTAGTACCAGAGCCCGGCAAAGCTGTTGATGCCCCGATTCCAGCACACATTACTCCTTGAATACAGATGTACTGTACCCAGTTCGGTATCCGTTCACATGGTCGACCATGTTATGGTCGACAGTCATTAGGTCGACCACTATTGGTCGACATTGACAAGGTCAACATGGACACATGGTCGGCACATGAAAATGGTCGACACATGAAAGGTCGACACATTAAAAGGTCGACATGAGTTTTTTAACTTTTTTTTCTTTTGGGGAACTTTTCCATACTTTACGATCCACGTGGACTACGATTGGAACGGTAATCTGTGCCGAGCGAAGCGGTAGCGGAGCGAAGGCACCATGCCCGAAGCATGGCTAGCGAAGCGAGCCATGCGAGGGGACGCGGTGCACTAATTGGGGTTCCCAGTCACTTTACGCAAAAAACGACACAAAAAAGTAAAAAAAACTCATGTCGACCTTTTCATGTGTCGACCTTTCACGTGTCGACCATTTTCATGTGTCGACCATGTGTTCATGTCGGCCATGTCAATGTCGACCAATAGTGGTCGACCTAATGACTGTCGACCATAACATGGTCGACCATTCATACCGCAACCACCAAGTGCAGCCTCATGTGACCTCACTGGTTTCTGAGCGTCAGAGACTTTCACTTTCATTTCTCTCTCCTGCTTCCAGCGATGGCATCTGCTGATCTGAGACAGGAGCTGCACTGTTCCATCTGCCTGAGCATTTATACAGATCCTGTAACCCTGAGATGTGGCCACAACTTCTGCCGGGTCTGTATTGATCGTGTGCTGGATACACAGGAGGGGGCTGGAGCTTATATCTGTCCTGACTGCAGAGCAGAGTGTCAGGAGCGTCCTGCACTGATACGGAACATTCCTCTGTGTAACATAGTGGGGAGGTTCCTGTCTACTCGGCCAGATCAGGAGGAGACTGGGATCTTCTGCACGTACTGTGTGGACTCTCCTGTACCTGCTGCTAAATCCTGTCTGCATTGTGAGGCTTCTCTGTGTGATGATCACCTGAGAGTACACAGCAAGTCAGCAGCACACGTCTTATCTGATCCCATCACTTACCTGGAGAACAGAAAATGCGCCATCCATAAGGAGCTCTTTAGATATTATTGCAGTGAGGACGCTGCCTGTATTTGTGTGTCCTGCTGTCTGACTGGGGAACACAGAGGACATCAAAAGGAGTTGTTGAATGAGGCCTCTGAGAAGGAGAAGCTGAGGAGTGTTCTGCAAAAACTGACCACAAAGAGAGCGGAGACTGAGAAAAGAGTCCAGAGACTGCAGGAGCGCAGGAGAGAAGATCAGGGAAAAGCAGCCGGTGTAACAGAGACAGTCACTGCCCTGTTCAGAGACATCAGGAGACAGCTGGAAGACCTGGAGAAGAGAGTCCTGAGTGAGATGTCCAGGCAGGAACAGCGCGTTTCACTCTCAGTCTCTGATCTGATCCAGCAGCTGGAAATAAAGAAGGACGAGCTGTCTGGGAAGATGCGTCACATTGAGGAGCTGTGTAACATGTCTGATCCAGTGACTGTCTTACAGAAACCAGACACCGGGGACTTGTGTGATACTGAGGACACAGAGAGACATGATACCCAGGTCCGTGGTGCAGGAGATCTGAATGTGGGTCTCATCTCAGGGACATTACACACATTATCTGATATAATAACAGGTATAAATACAGGGATTTATGTGCAGGAAGCTACAGACCTATTACTGGATGTAACCACAGCTGCTAATAATATACAGATATCAGGTGACAGGAAAACTGTATTGTGCTCAGATATAGAAAATAAACACCCAGTAACACCAGAGAGATTTCAGTATCCTCAGGTAATAAGCACCAGGGGATTCTCCTCAGGGCGACATTACTGGGAGGTGGATGTCAGCAAATCAGTGAGGTGGAGGGTGGGGATGTGTTACCCCAGTATATACAGGGGAGGAGGTCAGTCACTCATTGGTCGTAATAACAAGTCCTGGTGTCTGTGTAGGTATAATAATCAGTTCTCAGTGCTACATGACAGCAGAGAGATCCAATTACCTGGCAATATCCTCTGTGACAGAGTGAGGGTATATCTGGATTATGAGGCAGGACAGCTGTCCTTTTATTCTCTGTGTGACCCCATCAGACACTTACACACCTACACTGCCGTCCTCACTGAGCCCCTCCATGCTGCATTATGGGTAGGGAGAGGTTGTATTATGTTATCTCGGCGAGTCAGGGGAAATTACCATAATGATATAAATCTGCACAGAGACTGGTGGCGCCACAGGGAGGGAAACCCGATTGATTAACAATGCTGATCTCCTGTGTTATTGTAGATATTAGATTAACAGGTGCCCACTTTCCCAGATTTGCCATATTGTTGGTGTGTTAATGTGTGGCCAGCAGAATTTGCAGATGCATATATGTTTATGTGGGATCTCCAGCATTACATCACAGGGGAAGAGCTGTCTACAACTCTCAGCATCGCTCACTGCACAGATCTTCATTGTCTCACCTTATGTAGCCTGAATGATTAATAGACACATAAACCTGTTTTTGACAACTCATACCCTCGCCTTTTACACATACATTACAAAATAAGCACCGCTCCAATCCACCGAACCCCACCCAATCTAACCACGCCCAATTTTGAGTGTAACTCCACCCCTTTTTTGTGAGTCGAATTGGAAAAATCGTGTCATTTGGGAGGTATTTAGCAGCATGCTTCTTATAGGCTGAGCACACTTGTTACGGGTAACTACATTCCTGCACAGACAGGGCACACACAGGTAAATGCATGCCTGCATAGACAGGGGCACAGGTAACTACATTCCCACACAGACAGGGCACACACAGGTAAATGCATGCCTGCATAGACAGGGGCACAGGTAACTAAGTTCCTGCACAGACAGGGCACTGGCACACACAGGTAAACGCATGCCTGCATAGACAGGGGCACAGGTAGCCACATGCCTGCACAGACAGGGCACACACAGGTAAATGCATGCCTGCATAGACAGGGGCACAGGTAGCCACATGCCCGCACAGACAGGGCACACACAGGTAACCACATGCCTGCATAGACAGGGGCACAGGTAGCCACATGCCCGCACAGACAGGGCACACACAGGTAACCACATGCCTGCATAGACATGGGCACAGGTAACTACATTCCCGCACAGACAGGGCACACACAGGTAAACGCATGCCTGCACAGACAGGGGCACAGGTAGCCACATGCCCGCACAGATAGGGCACACACAGGTAAATGCATGCCTGCATAGACAGGGGTACAGGTAACTACGTTCCTGCACAGACAGGGCACTAGCACACACAGGTAAACGCATGCCTGCATAGACAGGGGCACAGGTAACTACATTCCTGCACAGACAGGGCACACACAGGTAAATGCATGCCTGCATAGACGGGGCACAGGTAACCACATGCCTGCACAGACAGGGCACACACAGGTAACCACATGCCTGCATAGACAGGGGCACAGGTAGCCACATGCCCGCACAGGCAGGGCACACACAGGTAACAACATGCCTGCATAGACAGGGGCACAGGTAACTACATTCCTGCACAGACAGGGCACGCACACAGGTAAACGCATGCCTGCATAGACGGGGCACAGGTAACCACATGCCTGCACAGACAGGGCACACACAGGAAACCACATGCCTGCATAGACAGCGGCACAGGTAACTTCATTCCCACACAGACAGGGTACACACAGGTAACCACATGCCTGCTTAGACAGGGGCACAGGTAGCCACATGCCCACACAGACAGGGCACACACAGGTAACCACATGCCTGCATAGACAGCGGCACAGGTAACTACATTCCTGCACAGACAGGGCACACACAGGTAAATGCATGCCTGCATAGATGTGGCACAGGTAACCACATGCCTGCACAGACAGGGCACACACAGGTAAACGCATGCCTGCATAGATAGGGGCACAGGTAGCCACATGCCCGCACAGACAGGGCACACACAGGAAACCACATGCCTGCACAGACAGGGGCACAGGTAACCACATGCCCGCACAGACAGGGCACACACAGGTAAATGCATGCCTGCATAGACAGGGGCACAGGTAACCACATGTCCGCACTTACACAAGCACACTGCATAGGTAGATGCTGTAACTCCAGAGCGCCACAGTCCCCTCCCCATTCTACAGTCTGACAATCAAGGGGATAAGAGATGTGAATGGTGAGAGATCTTTCTCTTGATAATATAGACAACCGGCAGAAAGTGTCATTTGTTTTACAATAGGCGTATTACTATAAATGCATATAGATGGGATTTTATTATTTTTACTTTTCTAATATCTGTTATGCTGGGTTTGCTGTGTGCATGGAGTGACTGTCCCAGCCGGAGGGCACAGACTATGCACTGATGTCACAGCACACATACACGTAACCTCAGCAGAAGTGCATATAAAGTCCCAGTACACAGTATGCAGTATCAGCACATAAGCACACACACATGCAATCTCAGCGCACACACAGGGGGTCATTCTGAGTTGTTCGCTCACTGCCGTACGGGTACAAAGCGGATCGTAGCTGGGCAATGGATTTAACAAAGAATCCATTCGCACAACCGATCGCAAGGAGATTGACAGGAAGAAGGCGTTTGTGGGTGTCAACTGACCGTTTTCTGAGGGTGTTTGGAAAAAAGCAGGCGTGTCCAAGCGTTTGCAGGGCGGGTGTCTGACGTCAATTCTGGACAAGAAAAGGCTGAAGTGATCGCAGCGGCTGAGTAAGTTCTGGGCAACTCAGAAACTGCACAAAACTTTTTTGTACCGCTCGGCTGCAAAAGCGTTCGCACACTTGCAAGGCGAAAATACACTCCCCCATAGGCGGCGACTATCTGATTGCAGCGCTGCTAAAAGTAGCTAGCGAGCGATCAACTCGGAATGACCCCCCACAGTCTCACACACCATACTGTACATAGACACACGTGTAGCCTCAGCACACCATACTGTACATAGACATACATGTAGCCTCAGCACACCATACTGTACATAGACACACATGTAGCCTCAGCACACCATACTGTACATAGACACACATGTAGCCTCAGCACACCATACTGTACATACACACATGTAGCCTCAGCACACCATACTGTACATAGACACACATGTAGCCTCAGCACACCATACTGTACATACACACATGTAGCCTCAGCACACCATACTGTACATACACACATGTAGCCTCAGCACACCATACTGTACATAGACATACATGTAGCCTCAGCACACCATACTGTACATACACACATGTAGCCTCAGCACACCATACTGTACATAGACATACATGTAGCCTCAGCACACCATACTGTACATAGACACACATGTAGCCTCAGCACACCATACTGTACATAGACACACATGTAGCCTCAGCACACCATACTGTACATAGACACACATGTTGCCTCAGCACACCATACTGTACATAGACACACATGTAGCCTCAGCACACCATACTGTACATAGACATACATGTAGCCTCAGCACATACAGGGCCTAATTCAGACCTGATCGCTCGCTAGTGTTTTTTGCACTGCTGTGATCAGATAGTCGCTGCCTATAGGGGAGTGTATTTTTGCTTTGTGTGCGATCGCATGTGCAGCCGAGCGGTAAAAAAAACCTTTGTGCAGTTTCTGAGTTGCCCAGAACTTACTCAGCCGCTGCGATCACTTCAGACTGTTCGGGGACGGATTAATGTCAGGAGCCCTCCCTGCAAATGCATGGACACGCCTGCGTTTTTCCAGACACTCCCTGAAAACGGTCAGTTGCCACCCACAAACGCCCTCTTCCTGTCAATCACCTTGCGATCAGCTGTGCGAATGGATTTCTCGTAAAATCCACACAGCACATGATCCGCTTTGTACCTGTGTGACGTGCCTGAGCATTGCGGTGCATACGCATGCGCAGTTCTGACCTGATCGCAGCGCTGCAAAAAACACTAGCGAGCGATCAGCTTTGAATGACCCCCACAGTCTCAGCACACCATACTGTACATAGACACACATGTAGCCTCAGCACACACAGTCTCAGCACATCATACTGTACATAGACACACATGTAGCCTCAGCACACACAGTCTCAGCACACCATACTGTACATAGACACACATGTAGCCTCAGCACACACAGTCTCAGCACACCATACTGTACATAGACACACATGTAGCCTCAGCACACACAGTCTCAGCACAGCACACTGTACATAGACATACATGTAGCCTCAGCACACACAGTCTCAGCACACCATACTGTACATAGACATACATGTAGCCTCAGCACACACACAGTCTCAGCACACCATACTGTACATAGAAACACATGTAGTCTCAGCACACCATACTGTACATAGACATACATGTAGCCTCAGCACACACATTCTCAGCACACCATACTGTACATAGACATACATGTAGCCTCAGCACACACACAGTCTCAGCACACCATACTGTACATAGACATACATGTAGCCTCAGCACACACAGTCTCAGCACACCATACTGTACATAGACATACATGTAGCCTCAGCACACACACAGTCTCAGCACACCATACTGTACATAGACACACATGTAGTCTCAGCACACCATACTGTACATAGACATACATGTAGCCTCAGCACACCATACTGTACATAGACACACATGTAGTCTCAGCACACCATACTGTACATAGACATACATGTAGCCTCAGCACACACAGTCTCAGCACACCATACTGTACATAGACACACATGTAATCTCAGCACAGCATACTGTACATAGACATACATGTAGCCTCAGCACACACAGTCTCAGCACATCATACTGTACATAGACATACATGTAGCCTCAGCACACACAGTCTCAGCACACCATACTGTACATAGACATACATGTAGCCTCAGCACACACACAGTCTCAGCACACCATACTGTACATAGACACACATGTAGTCTCAGCACACCATACTGTACATAGACATACATGTAGCCTCAGCACACACATTCTCAGCACACCATACTGTACATAGACATACATGTAGCCTCAGCACACACACAGTCTCAGCACACCATACTGTACATAGACATACATGTAGCCTCAGCACACAGTCTCAGCACACCATACTGTACATAGACATACATGTAGCCTCAGTACACACAGTCTCAGCACACCATACTGTACATAGACATACATGTAGCCTCAGCACACACAGTCTCAGCACAGCACACACAGTCTCAGCACACCATACTGTACATAGACATACATGTAGCCTCAGCACACACACAGTCTCAGCACACCATACTGTACATAGACACACATGTAGTCTCAGCACACCATACTGTACATAGACATACATGTAGCCTCAGTACACACAGTCTCAGCACACCATACTGTACATAGACATACATGTAGCCTCAGCACACACAGTCTCAGCACAGCACACACAGTCTCAGCACACCATACTGTACATAGACATACATGTAGCCTCAGCACACACACAGTCTCAGCACACCATACTGTACATAGACACACATGTAGTCTCAGCACACCATACTGTACATAGACATACATGTAGCCTCAGCACACACATTCTCAGCACACCATACTGTACATAGACATACATGTAGCCTCAGCACACACACAGTCTCAGCACACCATACTGTACATAGACATACATGTAGCCTCAGCACACAGTCTCAGCACACCATACTGTACATAGACATACATGTAGCCTCAGTACACACAGTCTCAGCACACCATACTGTACATAGACATACATGTAGCCTCAGCACACACAGTCTCAGCACAGCACACACAGTCTCAGCACACCATACTGTACATAGACATACATGTAGCCTCAGCACACACAGTCTCAGCACACCACACTGTGCATAGACACACATGTAGCCTCAGCACACACAGTCTCAGCACAGCATACTGTACATAGACATACATGTAGCCTCAGCACACACAGTCTCAGCACACCATACTGTACATAGACATACATGTAGCCTCAGCACACACAGTCTCAGCACAGCACACACAGTCTCAGCACACCATACTGTACATAGACATACATGTAGCCTCAGCACACACAGTCTCAGCACAGCATACTGTACATAGACATACATGTAGCCTCAGCACACACAGTCTCAGCACACCATACTGTACATAGAAACACATGTAGCCTCAGCACACACAGTCTCAGCACAGCATACTGTACATAGACATACATGTAGCCTCAGCACACACACAAGTGTGTGACTGACGGTGCAAGGACTGAGATGAACTCTTGCAGCATCTTTACACGTCTTTAGATGCCCCATGGGGCTAGTTCAGATGTGGTTGGAGCTGCTATCACGTCCTGGGAAGCAGCAGTGATAGCACTGTATGGTGCTGCAGCAGGAGGCGTCTGGTACATGCAGACGCCTCCTGCTGCAGTAGTGATCCGACCTGCGTCCTAGGACTCAGCATCAAATCAAAGCACCCACTATCGGGCGGCTAACGGCACCTATGGTGTTATGCAAGCCACCCGTCGCAGAGGCCAGGAAATCCCTGTGCAACGACGGAGGTTCCTGGCCCCTTTCCTCCCTGTCCCCAAACGGTGTCAGACTGGCGTTGGGAACGGGATCCCGGCTGCCAGAATGCTGGCAGGGAGGGGGGGGTGAGCACAACGAGGCCCCAGGTGGGTTCGCTGCGCTTGCCACAGGTTCTATTCCCGCTCGAGTGGGAATAGCCCTGAGCCCCCTGCCAGCATTCTGGTGGTTGGGATCCCAGCGTCGGTATGCTGACCCCTGGGTCCCGACCGCCGGGATGGAAACTACATCCCTCAGACTGTCAATCAATGACAGTCTAATGCCGTACTGCATCCTGTGTATGCGCAAAGTACCGAACATTGGTACATTGCGCATTAGGACGCAGATCCTTCGAGATCTGAATTAGCCCTCATAAGCGCAGTATTGGTTATTCCATCAAAACTAGCAATACCCTATGGCAGCGGCGGTATTTCCTGAGTATGGCTTCCTATGCGTGTGGTTATGTGCCCCCATAACCTCCCGGGGAATATCTGGACGCAGACAATCAGGACGCATGCGCTGTGCAACTCAGTCACATGGGCAGGCCTGATGTCGGCCGGCGGCATACACAGGTCCGGCAACAGAAATCTTGGGGCCTGGTACAGTGATATCTCTGGGGCTCCCTCAGATTACATATATATATGTTTTTTTTTATTATTATTATTATTTTTAAAGCGCAACGGAATTTGCTGCACTGTATAAGAAACACAGTAAATACATAAATATCTATCTATCTATCTATCTATCTATCTATGTATATATGTATTTGTGCTTCCTCCCACATATACCCCACAGTCTGCGTCTCCCTCTCTCCTTCCTCCCAAACACCCCACAGTCCATCTCCCCCAATGACTCCATGCTGCATTCCCAGCTCCCTCATCCCATCCCAACGCCCCGTATCCCCTCACCAATCCACTCATACTCCAAGGAGAGACTCACCTGTGCTGCACTCGCCAGTATCCAGACCCAAACACCACACAGCAGGTTCCATGCGGCCCTCACACCCCACCAGGAGAGTCCGGCGCAGGGTGCGGGAATCCTGGCCAGCAGAGCTGCTGCCATGTCCCATAACTGCCTTCAGAGGAGCTGGACCTGAAAGAGCGGGCACACACTCACGCCGCACAGCCACTGTGTGTGAGAGGCTCCTGTCACTCTGAGGCTGTGCAACCACTACCTACAGCCCGCTGCCCTTTTTGGACAAGACGGCTCACATCTCTGCCGGGCACTAAGTGGCATATCCTTGGGGCCCGGTACAGGTATCCCCTTTGACGGGATGCAGTCAGTTTACCTCCAATCAAAATACAGACGTTCAAAATCCAGACACCAATTGACCGATGGTCAAAATCCCGACAAGGTCAAAATACCGACACGGACAGAATACCAACATTTAAAATACCGACAAGGTCAAAATAGCGACATGTAAAATGCCGACAGGTCAAAATACCGACATGAGTTTTTCATGATTTTTTTCATTGAAACCGACTTGTTCATACTTTACCATCCCAGTGGACCTGGAGGGGGAATATAATAGTGTGCGGAGCGCAGCGAGGCACCGTGCCCGAAGCATGGCGAGTGCAGCGAGCCATGCGAGGGGACGCGGTACACTTTATATGGTGTCCATGTTGATTTATGTCGACATACACACACAAAACCATAAAAAAATGCATGTCGGTATTTTGACCTGTCGGCATTTTACATGTCGGTATTTTGACCTTCACGGTATTTTAAATGTCGGTATTTTGTCCGTGTCGGTATTTTGACCTTGTCGGGATTTTGACCATCGGTCAATTGGTGTCGGGATTTTGAACGTCGGGATTTTGATTGGAGGTATTTCATACCGATCCCCCCTTTGACTAGTGTCGGACTGGGGCATGAAGGGCCACCGGGGGAATGCAGTGATAGGGGCCTAGACTTATGGGAGTGGCCAGCCTAAAAGGGGGTGTGGCCAGCCACCACAGAGGCTTGAAATACACAACTGTCTTTTGCAGTGTAATGCAACATATCTACCATGGGTAATACAAGTTCAAAGTCTGGAACCTGATCCCTAGACGAAGGAGTGGACCCTAAGGCAGTGGGGCCCACCGGTGGTTTCCCCTGTACCCCTGTGGGCCAGTCCGACCCTGCCTTTGACCCATACTTGCCTACCCTCCCGGAATGGCCGGGAGGCTCCCGAAAAATGGGTGACCCTCCCGGCCCCCCGGAAGAGCAGGCAAGTCTCCCGATTTACGGGGGTCACCCCCTGCCCGCCGCCCACTTAACGAGTAAAGTGGGCGGTCCGGGCAGGCGATGACGCGATTCTTGTTGAATCGCGTCATCGTAACCACGCCCCCTGCTGTATAATGCCGGTAATCGCGGCATTACACAGCGGGGGGCGTGGCTTAAATGGCGCATTCCGAATGCCACGCCTCCGACCCGCCCCCGGCCCGCCCCCTTTGCACGTCACCTGACTGCCAGCCCCCCCTGTTGAGCCGACGGGCTGCTCTCTCCCGGAGAGAGCAGCCCAGAAGTCGGTAAGTATGCTTTGACCCCACCCCCCCTGTTGCGGGCCCTGAGCATGCAACATCAGTACATCTCAACCATCTCGGAATCAGGACTACTGGGGTATTGTAAAAAAAAATGAAGGTAACCTGCCGCATTAAAATAATATGTCCGCTGTTTCTCAAACGTAAACAGACATCTTGAGAAGTCCTTGACCCCGGCCCAGCTTAATAAATAGATCCTGTACTGAATGAAATTTAACAGACCCACAATTTGTATCTGCGCTTATTTACGGCGTGCAATGTGTATTGCTTGTGTAGTGCAGAGATGTAAGAATAATGGGACACATAAAGTTCTGATTATCTGTTATCACAGCGTTATGAATTTCCGTTCTCATTACAAAGGGATGTTTTGTTAATTAGAAACTGCGAGTGTTGTAAATCACAGAGCAGCTGAGCGGATATATTTCCTTTATGGGAGCTTGGTTCTAGCAGGATGTCTATGAAATGAGTATGAGATGACAAGCGTCTTGTATTGGGGGAGGATGAGCACATTCTATCAACCGTCAGTAAAATTATTGACAATCTGTAAAATATGAGTGCAATTATTGCCCATCAATCAGAAACAAGTTGGATTTATGAATTTTGCTTCATACAGAGGTATGTCTGACACAGCATTCTTTCTGCAGCAGTCTAGGCGGTTCATCACTGCTCCGTACGGGACCCTGCTCCTACCACCTTCTAATTCTCAGTCTGTGGGGTCCTCACATCATGTCACATGCAGCCCTGTGCTCACTGACACATCACTCATCTCCTGATATACTCTGCGCTGCTGGGGACCCTGCTCCTCCCACTATATAACTCTCAGTCTGTGGCTTCCTGCTGCCTCCATTCCCATACTCACATCATGTCACTGCCCCCATCACATGCAGCCCTGTGCTCAGTGACACATCACTCATCTCCTGATATACTCTGTGCTGCTGGGGACCCTGCTCCTCTCACTATATAACTCTCAGTCTGTGGCTTCCTGCTGCCTCCATTACCATCCTCACATCATGTCACTGCCCCTGTCACATGCAGCCCTGCCCTCACTGACACATCACTCATCTCCTTATATACTCTGTGCTGCTGGGGACTGATAATGTCGATATTATCTTAAACCATAAAGCTATACCTCTAGATACACTTTTACCGTGGAGCCACTATGGCCACTAGACTGAATACACGCGCTACGCACTTTGTACACTATTTGCGTACAGAGTCCCGTACGTGGTACGTACTTGGCGTACACACGCCGCGCTGAGTGTACAGAGTACGCACAGCGCGCGCACACACTTGATAACCTTTAAACCTTGTTAGTGATAGAATGCAATGGTATGATTACACTTTAAACCTTTAGCAGCAAAGTACTGCAACAACGTTATACCTTAAACCTTAAGTAGCACTGGCGGTATAAAGTACCCGCAGTGCGTACACCTTATCAATGCTTATAAACCATATACAGTTAAATACGCTTTAAACCCTTGCAGGAAAGTGAGGACACAACACCGATTTGTAGTTGAAACCACAGGGTTCTAAGGCCACAGTGGATTATTTCAAAAGGTAAAACAGTACAAATTATACACTACAGGCTAACAAGATAAATCTAAACAGAATAATGGCTATAGTCAATGTACATACGTGAGAATGTTCGCAAGCGCAACCTGGACCAGTCCTCCGCCTATCAGGTAGAAAGCGTTCAGAGTCTTCTGACCAGCCAGGCAGCAACGGGCTTTTTATACACAACTTACATACACAATACAATGGTCACTGTAATCTCATTGTCCATTGGACATCAGAGGTGCATCTTTACATTACAGGAGAGGTCATAGGTTGATTTGAAAAGGTGGGCGATGTCCTTCTCAACTGCTCTTGTGGGTGGTATCCCCTGGATTCCCGCCGCATACATAATATACAGTAAATACAGTTTATAGCTATATTCTACTTCTGCACATAACTATACGCTGGAACATGCAATCTTTCTCTAACCAAAACCGGAATGTTACCCTTAAAATACCCTACAGCTGGATACTAGACATCACCTTCCAACCTTTATCTGACCCTTCCTATCAAGCAAAGGCGAATCCCTTAGTCCTGGAACTGTTTAAACTGTTGATACTCGCTGATGTGGTGCAAGGGAGCTATATCTAAAATGTACAGTATTTGGGTTAAATATGTAATGTTCTAATAACCCTCTATGCGCTCACAAACTCCGCCGTAAATACCCATACCACGCGCATGATCGCAGGAGCGATCCTACGCAAATTGCGGATATGTGCACGCACGGCGGATTAAGTGCACGCGCAGCGGGCATGTGCATGGGGTTAGTACATGGTGTATGCATTACAATATTTCTCTGACGTCCTAGTGGATGCTGGGAACTCCGTAAGGACCATGGGGAATAGCGGCTCCGCAGGAGACTGGGCACAAAAGTAAAGCTTTAGGACTACCTGGTGTGCACTGGCTCCTCCCCCCATGACCCTCCTCCAAGCCTCAGTTAGATTTTTGTGCCCGAACGAGAAGGGTGCACACTAGGTGGCTCTCCTGAGCTGCTTAGTGAAAAGTTTAGTTTTAGGTTTTTTATTTTCAGTGAGACCTGCTGGCAACAGGCTCACTGCATCGAGGGACTAAGGGGAGAAGAAGCGAACTTACCTGCGTGCAGAGTGGATTGGGCTTCTTAGGCTACTGGACACCATTAGCTCCAGAGGGATCGAACACAGGCCCAGCCATGGAGTCCGGTCCCAGAGCCGCGCCGCCGGCCCACTTACAGAGCCAGAAGCAAGAAGAGGTCCGGAAAATCGGCGGCAGAAGACATCCTGTCTTCACCAAGGTAGCGCACAGCACTGCAGCTGTGCGCCATTGCTCCTCAGCACACTTCACACTTCGGTCACTGAGGGTGCAGGGCGCTAGGGGGGGGGCGCCCTGAGCAGCAATAAAAACACCTTGGCTGGCGAAAATACATCACATATAGCCCAGGGCTATATGGATGAATTTTAACCCCCGCCAGAATTCATAAAAAAGCAGGAGAAAAGTCCGCGAAAAAGGGGCGGAGCCTATATCCTCAGCACACTGGCGCCATTTTCCCTCACAGCTCCGTTGGAGGGAAGCTCCCTGGCTCTCCCCTGCAGTCACTACACTACAGAAAGGGTTAAAAAAGAGAGGGGGGCACTAATTAGGCGCAGTATTAACAATACAGCAGCTATAAGGGGAAAAACACTTATATAAGGTTATCCCTGTATATATATAGCGCTCTGGTGTGTGCTGGAAAACTCTCCCTCTGTCTCCCCAAAGGGCTAGTGGGGTCCTGTCCTCTATCAGAGCATTCCCTGTGTGTGTGCTGTGTGTCGGTACGTTTGTGTCGACATGTATGAGGAGGAAAATGATGTGGAGGCGGAGCAATTGCCTGTAATAGTGATGTCTCCCCCTGGGGGGTCTACACCTGAGTGGATGAACTGTTGGAAGAATTACGTGACAGTGTCAGCTCTTTACAAAAGACAGTTGATGACATGAGACAGCCGGCTACTCAGCTTGTGCCTGTCCAGACGTCTCATAGGCCGTCAGGGGCTCTAAAGCGCCCGTTACCTCGGATGGCAGATACAGACGTCGACACGGATACTGACTCCAGTGTCGACGGTGAAGAGACAAACGTGACTTCCAGTAGGGCCACACGTTACATGATTGAGGCAATGAAAAATGTTTTACACATTTCTGATAATACAAGTACCACTAAAAAGGGTATTATGTTCGGTGAGAAAAAACTACCTGTAGTTTTTCCTGAATCTGAGGAATTAAATGAAGTGTGTGATGAAGCGTGGGTTTCCCCCGATAAAAAACTGATAATTTCTAAAAATATATTGGCATTATATCCTTTCCCGCCAGAGGTTAGGGTGCGTTGGGAAACACCCCCTAGGGAGGATAAAGCGCTCACACGCTTGTCAAAACAGGTGGCTCTACCCTCTCCTGAGACGGCCGCCCTTAAGGATCCTGCTGATAGAAAGCAGGAGGGTATCCTCAAATGTATTTACACACATACTGGTGTTATACTGCGACCAGCAATTGCCTCAGCCTGGATGTGCAGTGCTGGGTTGGCGTGGTCGGATTCCCTGACTGAAAATATTGATACCCTAGATAGGGACAGTATATTACTGACTATAGAGCATTTAAAAGATGCATTTCTATATATGCGTGATGCACAGCGGGATATTTGCCGACTGGCATCAAGAGTAAGTGCGCTGTCCATTTCTGCCAGAAGAGGGTTATGGACGCGACAGTGGTCAGGTGATGCGGATTCCAAACGGCGTATGGAAGTATTGCCTTATAAAGGGGAGGAGTTATTTGGGGTCGGTCTTTCAGACCTGGTGGCCACGGCAACACCTGGGAAATCCACGTTTTTACCCCAGGTCGCCTCTCAACATATGAAGACGCCGTATTATCAGGCGCAGTCCTTTCGTTCCCATAAGGGCAAGCGGGCAAAAGGTTCCTCTTTTCTGCCCCGTGGCAGAGGGAGAGGAAAAAGGCTGCAGCAAACAGCTAGTTCCCAGGAACAGAAGCCCTCTCCCGCTGCTGCCAAGCCCTCAGCATGACGCTGGGGCTTTACAAGCGGACTCAGGCACGGTGGGGGCCCGTCTCAAGAATTTCAGCGCGCAGTGGGCTCACTCGCAAGTAGACCCCTGGATCCTTCAGGTGATATCTCAGGGGTACAAATTGGAATTCGAGACGTCTCCCCCTCGCCGTTTCCTAAAGTCTGCTTTACCGACGTCTCCCTCCGACAGGGAGGCAGTATTGGATGCCATTCACAAGCTGTATTCCCAGCAGGTGATAATCAAGGTACCCCTCCTGCAACAGGGAAAGGGGTATTATTCCACACTATTCGTGGTACCGAAGCCGGACGGCTCGGTGAGACCGATTTTAAATCTAAAATCTTTGAACACCTACATACAGAGGTTCAAGTTCAAGATGGAGTCACTCAGAGCAGTGATTGCGAACCTGGAAGAAGGGGACTATATGGTGTCTCTGGACATAAAGGATGCTTACCTTCATGTCCCAATTTACCCTTCTCACCAAGGGTACCTCAGGTTTGTGGTACAGAACTGTCACTATCAGTTTCAGACGCTGCCGTTTGGATTGTCCACGGCACCCCGGGTCTTTACCAAGGTAATGGCCGAAATGATGATACTCCTTCGAAGGAAGGGAGTTTTAGTTATCCCTTACTTGGACGATCTCCTGATAAGGGCAAGATCCAGGGAACAGTTGGAGGTCGGTGTAGCACTATCTCAGGTAGTGTTGCGGCAGCATGGTTGGATTCTCAATATTCCAAAATCGCAGCTGATTCCGACGACTCGTCTTCTGTTCTTAGGGATGATCCTGGACACAGTCCAGAAAAAAGTGTTTCTCCCGGAGGAGAAAGCCAGGGAGTTATCCGAGCTAGTCAGGAACCTCCTAAAACCGAGCCAGGTCTCAGTGCATCACGGCAGTTTCCACGCAAGAACTTTCCAGTGGGACCTGCTGGACAAATGGTCCGGGTCGCATCTTCAGATGCATCAGCGGATAACCCTGTCACCAAGGACAAGGGTGTCTCTCCTGTGGTGGTTGCAGAGTGCTCATCTTCTAGAGGGCCGCAGATTCGGCATTCAGGACTGGGTCCTGGTGACCACGGATGCCAGCCTGCGAGGCTGGGGAGCAGTCACACAGGGAAGGAATTTCCAGGGCTTATGGTCAAGCCTGGAGACATCACTTCACACGAATATCCTGGAGCTAAGGGCCATTTACAATGCTCTAAGCTTAGCAAGACCTCTGCTTCAAGGTCAGCCGGTGTTGATCCAGTTGGACAACATCACGGCAGTCACCCACGTAAGCAGACAGGGCGGCACAAGAAGCAGGAGGGCAATGGCAGAAGCTGCAAGGATTCTTCGCTGGGCGGAAAATCATGTGATAGCACTGTCAGCAGTGTTCATTCCGGGAGTGGACAACTGGGAAGCAGACTTCCTCAGCAGGCACGACCTCCACCCGGGAGAGTGGGGACTTCATCCAGAAGTCTTCCACAAGATTGTAAACCGTTGGGAAAAACCAAAGGTGGACATGATGGCGTCCCGCCTCAACAAAAAACTGGACAGGTATTGCGCCAGGTCAAGGGACCCTCAGGCAATAGCTGTGGACGCTCTGGTAATGCCGTGGGTGTACCAGTCAGTGTATGTGTTCCCTCCTCTGCCTCTCATACCCAAGGTACTGAGAATTATAAGACGGAGAGGAGTAAGAACTATACTCGTGGCTCCGGATTGGCCAAGAAGGACTTGGTACCCGGAACTTCAAGAGATGCTCACGGAGGATCCGTGGCCTCTACCTCTAAGAAGGGACCTGCTCCAGCAAGGACCCTGTCTGTTCCAAGACTTACCGCGGCTGCGTTTGACGGCATGGCGGTTGAACGCCGGATCCTGAAGGAAAAAGGCATTCCGGATGAAGTCATCCCTACCCTGATCAAAGCCAGGAAGGATGTAACCGCAAAACATTATCACCGCATTTGGCGAAAATATGTTGCGTGGTGCGAGGCCAGTAAGGCCCCGACGGAGGAATTTCAACTGGGTCGATTCCTACATTTCCTGAAAACAGGAGTGTTTATGGGCCTGAAATTGGGTCCATTAAGGTTCAAAATTCGGCCCTGTCAATTTTCTTCCAAAAAGAACTAGCTTCAGTCCCTGAAGTTCAGACGTTTGTAAAAGGGGTACTGCATATACAGCCTCCTTTTGTGCCTCCAGTGGCACCTTGGGATCTCAATGTAGTTTTGGGGTTCCAGAAGTCACATTGGTTTGAACCACTTAAATCCGTGGATTTGAAATATCTCACATGGAAAGTGGTCATGCTATTGGCCCTGGCCTCGGCCAGGCGCGTGTCAGAATTGGCGGCTTTATCCTGTAAAAGCCCTTATCTGATTTTCCATTCGGACAGGGCGGAATTGAGGACTCGTCCTCAGTTTCTCCCTAAGGTGGTTTCAGCGTCTCACCTGAACCAACCTATGGTGGTGCCTGCGGCTACTAGGGACTTGGAGGACTCCAAGTTGCTAGACGTTGTCAGGGCCCTGAAAAATATGTTTCCAGGACGGCTGGAGTCAGAAAATCTGACTCGCTGTTTATCCTGTATGCACCCAACAAGCTGGGTGCTCCTGCTTCTAAGCAGACTATTGCTCGTTGGATTTGTATTACAATTCAGCTTGCACATTCTGTGGCAGGCCTGCCACAGCCAAAAATCTGTAAATGCCCACTCCACAAGGAAGGTGGGCTCATCTTGGGCGGCTGCCCGAGGGGTCTCGGCTTTACAACTTTGCCGAGCAGCTACTTGGTCAGGAGCAAATACGTTTGCAAAATTCTACAAATTTGATACCCTGGCTGAGGAGGACCTGGAGTTCTCTCATTCGGTGCTGCAGAGTCATCCGCACTCTCCCGCCCGTTTGGGAGCTTTGGTATAATCCCCATGGTCCTTACGGAGTTCCCAGCATCCACTAGGACGTCAGAGAAAATAAGATTTTACTCACCGGTAAATCTATTTCTCGTAGTCCGTAGTGGATGCTGGGCGCCCATCCCAAGTGCGGATTATCTGCAATACTTGTACATAGTTATTGTTAACTAAATCGGGTTATTGTTGTTGTGAGCCATCTTTTCAGAGGCTCCTCTGTTATCATGCTGTTAACTGGGTTCAGATCACAATTTGTACGGTGTGATTGGTGTGGCTGGTATGAGTCTTACCCGGGATTCATAAATCCTTCCTTATTGTGTACGCTCGTCCGGGCACAGTATCCTAACTGAGGCTTGGAGGAGGGTCATGGGGGGAGGAGCCAGTGCACACCAGGTAGTCCTAAAGCTTTACTTTTGTGCCCAGTCTCCTGCGGAGCCGCTATTCCCCATGGTCCTTACGGAGTTCCCAGCATCCACTACGGACTACGAGAAATAGATTTACCGGTGAGTAAAATCTTATTTTTTCGACTTTGACAGTCCACCCTTTGGCAGTCAACAATAACTGCCACTATCTAAACATTTAAATAGAAAAATATACAATATCTACAGATGATTGGATAAAAATATACAATATATTATCCACAGATGATTGGATGGTAGGAGGAGAGGTGTAGGCGGGAAATGTATGACCTAGTGGGATAGTAAAAGCATGTATGTATGAATTCCATGTCTGAGGGGCATGTATCATCGTGCCGTACATATTCTAGATAAGCTTCGAGGTATTGCGAAGTATACATTAAATCCTTCTTATCCCGTATTAAGGGTCTGTAAGTGGGCCAACAAACACTACCGAGCTCTTTTCGGCTTCTTGTTCCAACAAATGGGGTGCACATTTAGTTGATGATACATGGAGGGGGAACATATGTGGATGCTTATATATGGATATCACCTATCGACTATGTGTGTCACTACCTGAAGGTTGTAGAGATGAAGATAAGAAACATATCAAAATACATTCACATAACATTTGCGTAATCATTCTTGGGTGTTGATTGAAGTCTTCTCCGGATGGGTGTATTTTTGCTGAGGGAAAACAAAGGAGAAACGGGTGAAAGAAACGGACCGTGGAATCACGTCTTATCACAACATTGTCTCTATTGATGGGTCATTAATTAAATCAGTTGCTGTAACAATGCCCCCGCTCCTTAAACTCATCACTTTGGTACCGTGCTTGCGCCGCGTTAAAATTCGAACACACCTAAATATCAAACCAATCATTATGACAACTCCCAGGATACAAAGGAGAAACTTCCTGACACTCACGATAACATTTTGAGCCCATTCTTCTAAACCTGAGAACCAATTGCGTGGGTTCAACCATGAGACCCAGCCGGTCAGTTCATTACTCACAGCAGTAAGGGTAAGGTTGTGTCTCCTTCGGAACTCCCACTTCAACTGCAAGATATCGTCCATCTTTTGATCTATGACCTCGGTTGGGTCATCAGTGCTGTTTGTAATGTACGTGCAGCACTTCACACCATACTGAGTTGCCAAAGTGACACAGTACCCGCCTGTCACCGCTGTGATATAATTGAGAACCATCCTGTGCTGGATCAGTTCTGTTTTGTAAGCTTGCAACTCCCTCCCTGTATACCTGAAGGTGTCATCATACATCTCGGTGATATTATCTATCAGATTCGCTAGCGCGTGGATATACCTATAATTTATAATTCCTCTGGCGGTACGGGTGATGTCTAACGCGAGTAGGAATTGAATCCCGGTGGATTCGTGGATCAAATCAGAGGCTGCGTGCTCTGTCCTATCTATAAGGTGGCTCTTAACGATGTGTTCATAGTGAGTATGAGTGTAAGGAGCTTGAGCATTGCGGTGAACGTCTTTCATCTTATCATGGGTTATGGTCATAACTTCTGGCAACACTCTTCCAATGTAACACAATCCCTCTGAGTTTGGGGCAAGCCACTTATACGCCTTCCTCCCGCATATGAAATATGCATCATCGGGGAGAACATATGGGACAGAATATGACATTACCATATTGCAAACTTTCCACGTGAAAAACCCAATCCCTAGTTCTCTCATCTGTTCAGTACACGTATCAGGCTGTATGATATGCGCACAGTACCCTGGTGATACTTCTCCAACTCGCATGGCCTTACTTCCTAGAGTATACCTATACCGAAAATACCTTCCATTGTCGGCTATTTGGTGTATAAGTTCAGAGTCTATGGGCATTCTGTCAGCTCTGTGTGAAAATGCCATGGTTTGGTTATTCCATGTCACTTCCCAATTTCCCGGCTTTCGGGAATTGGAAATGTTGAAACATACTAAGGACCTATCCACATGATATTGGTGGAGCTTCAAACTAGGGGGCCTAGAAATATTAAATTTCTTGTCCACCGGTCTCCCACCCCGTAATTCAAGTACCTCATCTATTGTTAAAGGGTACAGTACTAGTCCTGACTTGCTCTGACCTTGAGGTACTTGTGAGCACACCCAGCATTCTGTTTGGTTTAAAACCTTACCCACTAATGAGTGATAATCACTCAATGGATGACGGTCCATGTTGATATTAAGGCTGGACTGACATTTCTGGATGCACCCGTCCTCAACTATGTTTTCACAATTTCTACAAATACAATTTTCCTGAGCCAATAACCCTTCACAGTGCCTCCTAGTTTCTTGACTACCAGATCGTTTTCTGATACTCGCCTTTGCTCGGTGGATGTGTTGCTCTTGGAATTCTACAAATCCGTCCTTGCCATCAGAACCCATTTCAGATCCTTTCTCGACCTCTCTGGTACTCTCACCGAAACAGACTGCTCTGGTCAACAACAGGGTCAACAGGAAAATCCGGAACGCAGTCTCTTGGGGTAAGTCCATCTTGTTAGGGGGAGATAAAAGGGAGCAAGAAGGGGGGGGGGGAAGGAGGGTAATGGGAGATGGAGAAAATAATAAAAAGGAAAAAGAAATTTGGTGCGACAACCGCCTCTGGTCTTGTAGTTTTCCGTGCTCAGGTGCCGTGACAACAGTCCTGCCTCTCAACCTTCCCGGAACAGACACTCCAGTGATACGATTTCCTCTACACTCTGCTCTTTGTCACGGGTTCTCTCTGGGTCAGCGACCTTCTTACAGTGGGACGAGTGGACCCAAGTCTCTCGGCAACCTTTAATGCTGTCGTGCTGGTTAGTAAGGCTTGGTACGGTCCTTCCCACCTGTCAATGAGGCAACCTGAGCGTAGAAAATTTCGAATCATTACATAATCCCCAGGTTCAATGTCATGACAATTACTGTTTGGTAGGTCAGGAATCACCAGCTTTAAATTTCTGTTTTGATTCCTCAGCTGCTGGCTCATCTTAACCAAATATTTTACAGTCACCTCATTATTGCATTTCAAATCATCCTGGGGGTCAATCATTACATGGGGTTGTCGACCAAAAAGAATCTCAAAGGGTGATAGGTTAAGGGGGGACCTGGGAGTGGTTCTGATGCTGTACAATACAAGTGGCAAAGCTTCTGGCCACAACAATCCAGTTTCAGCCATCACTTTGCTCAGCTTGTTCTTAATAGTGCTGTTTACTCTCTCCACCTTCTCACTCACCTGTGGGCGGTACGGAGTGTGCAGCTTACTATTAATTCCCATCAGTTTGCACATAACCTGAAAGACTTCACCTGTAAAATGGGTACCCCTATCGCTTTCAACTATCCTAGGGATACCATATCTGCACACAAATTCCTGCACAATTTTCTTTGCAGTGAACGTAGCAGTATTTGTGGCAGCAGGGAATGCTTCTACCCAATTTGAAAACACATCAATACAGACTAACACATATTTTAAATTTCTGCAGGGTGGTAACTGTATGAAATCAATCTGTATTACCTGAAAAGGGCCATCTGTTGGCGGGATATGGGATGGTTCTGTTGGTATTGACTTTCCAATATTCTTTCTCAAGCAGATAAGACATGTCATTGCTCTCTTACCCGCATGAGAAGAGAATCCTGGCGCACACCAGTAGGCTCTCACCAGCTTACACATACCCTCTTTGCCCAGATGAGTCAGACCGTGTGCCGCCTCAGCTAAACTTGGAAGATATGCTCTGGGGGCTACTGGCTTACCTTGTCCATCTGTCCAGAGTCCTGAGGACTCCTGGCCATATCCCTTTGACCTCCAGACTGCCTTTTCCTGTGGAGAACACAAATTTTGCGTTTCACTTAGTTTTGACGGTGTTGAATATCATCAGTGATGTGATATCTGTTGTATGGGGGTGCTGGCTGCTGATTTAGCAGCTTCGTCTGCCCGGCTGTTACCAAGTGACACTGGATCTTGACTGTAAGTGTGGGCTTTGCACTTGATAACAGCCACTCTGTCAGGTTCCTGTATCGCTGTTAGAAGCCTTTTTATGTGGGATGCATGCGCTACAGGTGTGCCAGCTGCCGTTATGAAATTTCTGAGGCGCCATAGGGCCCCGAAATCATGCACTACTGCAAACGCATACCTAGAATCTGTATATATATTGGCTGACTTACCCTTAGCCAATTCACACGCTCTGGTTAGGGCGACCAGCTCAGCAACTTGTGCTGAGTGCGGTGGGCCCAGGGGCTCAGCTTCTATGATACCTCTGTCATCTACGACTGCGTATCCAGTACACAAGTCTCCCGAGTCCGTCTGTCTGTGGCAACTACCGTCAGTGTAAAAGGTAAAATCTACGCCTTCCATTGGGTTGTCACTAATGTTGGGTCTTGCAGTGAAAGTTTGGTTCAGATATTCCATACAATCATGTGTGTCAGTGTCTGTACTAAATCCTCCTTCACCATCATTCTCATCCTCCACCCTTTGTGCCTGTCCAGGCACACCTGGGAGATAAGTTGCAGGATTTAGTGCGCTGCATCTCTTTATGGTGATGTTTACAGGGGCCATTAGTGCTAATTCCCACCTTGTAAACCGTGCTGATGAGACATGTCTGGTTTGGGCAGAGTTCAGTAAGGCTGATACTGCATGCGGTGTATGGATGGTCAGGTTGTTTCCTAACACTACGTCTTCGCTTTTATTTACTAGCAAAGCTATCGCTGCAACACTCCGCAAGCATGTGGGGAGAGACCGTGCTACAGTGTCCAACTGTGCACTGTAGTAAGCTACTGGCCTGCTGGCATCACCATGTCTCTGGGTTAGGACACCTGCCGCACACCCAGCACTTTCCGTACCATACAATTCAAAGGGTTTCCCATAATCTGGCATGCCTAATGCAGGTGCCTGTGATAGGCATTGTTTAAGTCTCTCAAATGCCAGTTCGGACTCATCTGTGTGAGAGATCCGATCTGGTTTGTTCGAGGAGACCATTTCCTTTAAAGGTAAAGCCAGTATGGAGAACCCTGGGATCCAGTTTCGGCAGTACCCACACATTCCAAGGAAAGTGCGGATCTGCTGCTGGGTTTGTGTCAGAGTCATGTCGCGAATCGCCTGTATTCTATCAGCGGTGAGGTGTCTAAGTCCTTGTGTCAAGCAATGTCCCAAATATTTTACCTTGGTCTGGCACAACTGTAACTTATCCTTTGAAACCTTGTGTCCCGTATTGGAAAGGTGAAACAGAAGCTGTTTCGTGTCTTTCAAGGACGACTCGAGTGAGTCTGAACACAGCAGTAAGTCATCTACATACTGTATTAAAACTGATCCGCTCTCAGGTTGAAAGGATTGTAAACAGTCATGCAAAGCCTGGGAGAAAATACTTGGGCTGTCAATGAAACCTTGGGGTAGGCGAGTCCAGGTGTACTGTACTCCCCTGTATGTAAATGCAAACAAGTATTGGCTGTCAGGGTGCAGAGGGACCGAAAAGAAAGCAGAACAGAGGTCAATGACAGTGAAAAATTTCGCAGTAGGGGGAATTTGCATGAGGATGACAGCTGGATTTGGCACTACGGGGAATTGGCTCTCAACTATCTTGTTTATCCCCCTTAGATCCTGCACTAACCTGTAACCCCTCCCCCCACTCTTTTTCACAGGGAAGATGGGACTATTGGCAGTGCTGGCCGTCCTAACTAGGATGCCCTGTTGTAGCAAGCGCTCTATGACTGGGTATACTCCTAATTCCACCTCTGGCTTCAGAGGATACTGTGAGATTTTTGGAGCTATCCTACCATCTTTTACTTGCACTACTACAGGAGCTACATTTGCCATCAATCCAGTGTCTTGTCCATCTTTGGTCCAGAGGGATTCCGGTATCTGGGAGATCATTTCCTCTACCTTGGATGGACACCTGTCTATAACAGCAGAGTGTGACATTAACCTTTGTGGGGTGTCTAACATATCCTGCACTTCCTGAACGTGATTCTCGGGTATATCTAAGAAGACACCCTCAGGAGTACAATATATAACACACCTCATCTTACACAATAAATCTCTCCCAAGTAGATTAGTCGGAGCCGATGCAGCTAGCAAAAAGGAGTGCTTGGTCTGCAAAGGCCCTATCGTAATCTCCGCTGGTCTATTTAAAGGGTAGTGTTGCACTATTCCTGTTACCCCCATTGCTGAAATTGTTTTACCCGTGGTTTTCATACCAACCGTTGAATTTAACACTGACCTGGCCGCCCCTGTATCTACAAGGAAAGGTAGTGATCTACCAGCTACATCAACTATAACCTCGGGTTCACTACCAAGGCTAGCAATCAACTTCACTGGCTGCAGACTACAGGTGTGGCCTAACCCCTATTGTATATTGTGGCCCTCCCGCAGTGCGCTGGCAGCTACAATATGTGAGGGGGTAGCTGAGAATTTTCAGAGGTCTGCCAGTCCCTCCTAGGTGGGTACCTCCTTGTTTCCCCTGCACGTAGCTCATAACTCCTCCTATGCGATCCCTGATCCCAATTACGTGTGTTATACTGTGGGTCATGTTCTGGTCTAGGGGGTCGATATACCTTATGTGTGCCTTTAAAATTACAGTTCCGTGCGTAATGTCCTTACCTCTGGCAGTTATAACATTTTACTACATACGACTTACCATCAGGGGTCTGGGGTTTTGGCTGATGTGGCTTCATTGTCAGGGCTTGTATACTTACTGTCATCAGCTTATCCCCCTGTGACTCCCTGTGCTTAATGATGTTCCGATCGTGCTTGATAGCGGACTCTCTTAATGCAGCCACCGAAATACCTCTCCAGTTAGGTTGAGTGGTTTGTACCCTTGTTCTCAACGTTTCTTTTAACCCGTCCATTAATACGGACACAGCTACCTCTCTATGATGTACATTTTCCTTAATGTCCTCGACCCCAGTGTATCTAGCCATTTCCTGCAGTGCTCGATGGAAATATTCAGATGCAGTTTCACCTTCTTTTTGTCTTATGGAAAAGATTTTATTCCATTTGACAACAGTAGGGAAATATACTCCTAATTGTAGATTTATCTGTCGTACATTCTCCTGAGTGTATTCATCAGTGAGAGGTACTTCTACGTCTAATTTACAATCAGCAATGAATTTGGCAGGGTCAATATTGGAGGGTAAATATGCTCGTAGCACTGTTCGCCAATCTTTGTTTGTGGGTTCGGTGGCGTTACCTAATTCTCTAATAAACCTCTGACATGCGGCTAGATCCTTTCTGGGATCGGGAAATTCAGACATAATTGTCCTCAATTCTGTCCGGGACCAAGGACAATGCATAGCAATGTTCCTGACGGGAGTGATTCCCAGAGCGTCAGTCTTCCCATTGGGGACCGCGATCACCCTGACAGGATTCAGTTCAATTACATCACTTTGTGTTGACTCTACAATGTGAGGTGCAATTGTTTCTGCATAATGTACAGTACCGTACTTACCTGTGGACACGACCTCACCTGTCCCTCCGCTAGGGGCCTTTGCTACTGCTCTTACTGGTTGGACCGTGCCCACTTGTGTGTCTTATATGGTGGCTGCTAGAGAGAGTGCCGATATCGTGCTGGGTTCATCTTCTTAGTCGCAGTCCTGAGGGAAGTTTAAGATGGGATACAACTTGCACGGGTTAGTATTAATACATTTATTAAGTTCACTCTTATCATATATTAGTATGCCATTGTCTGTAGCCACTTTTTCTCCTGTAATATACGGTGGTGGTGGTGCAGTTGCAATCAGTTTCCTGCTAGGGTTTGGAACCGGCTGCGTGAGCTAGTTCCCTCTGCATATCACCCCCTTGTTGCCATAAATGTAAACAGTTTGAGTGTCTGACCCTTTGTTTTCGGGATTTTAACAGACATATCCTAATCCTTAAATTCTGCAACACCTCTGGACTAAAACTGCCTACCCTAGGGAATAGTTCGCTATCTTCCGCAGTCATACATTCCCATTCATTGCATAAAACCTCTGCGTTTGATCCATATTTCTCACACATTATGTACCTCGCTGACCCCTTGGGCCGCGGAATATCAACCTAAACCCTGGTTGATCGTCCCTTACTTGAGCAACTGGCCCCCATCTTTTGCAGGTATTGCCTTCTCAGCTAATTCCTACAAAAAACCAAAATACTCAATATAAGGCAACGGTGAAAGTTCAACGAGTGCTCTCACCCACTCACGCCCACGTTGGCCAATACACCTAAACACTGTCGTCAGCGCCGGTACGTACCCAACCTAGGGCCCCTGTGTAACCTCTATTCACTGGAAATATATGGGAGTGACTTACCCTTCCCAGTAAATATTGGTCGTTGGAGATTTCCTGAGTGACCAGAGAAACTCCCTTAAAAATAAAAAAATTGTTACACAAATCACGTTGCATGTGCTACACCTAGCGCTTATGATCCCGCGATTTTACGCCAAGCTCGTAAAAGGGTATTACGTTGAGCTAAGTATTGCACCCACGAACGCGCGGTCCAATCGCACAGCGTATAGGTAACTGTTACTTATCCGCCGTACGACCAATGGAATAGTTTTTCAGGTTGCGAAACCTCAGCCGGAGCGTATTTGAACGGGCCTATATGGGTTCTACGCCAACCACCTGGGCTGCGCTCTCTAAACAAAAACCTCGCTGACCTTTGGTCTGCGGTACTCTAAACCTTCGCTGACCTTTGGTCTGCGATATCTACTACTTTGCTCCTTTGTACTTTAATCAATGTTAACGTGAGCAAGCCACTCTCACGCCACCAAGTGTCCACTTACCTGGTGTGGTCTCCTACGGGATCCCGAATTCCCTGGGTCCACAAAACCTTTATTGTTTGCACACTCACGCTCGATCACTCATATACACTTTGGTTTTTCTGTACAGAAAATTAACTTTCATTCAGATAAAACAGCCTTAGTGCCAGAGGTAATACAGTAAAAAAGGTTTTTAAACTAAATATTCGAAACTGAACAATTTGTGCTATTATCTCGTGGCTGCCGTCTCGCGCCTAAACTAAAACAATGCTATTGTGTGATTTGTACTTTGCGGTCGTACCTTTACACACGTTGCGTAAACACGCCACGTGTGTCTGCCTTTACGTTGCGTACGCAGTCCCGTATTGTGTCCGAGACACGTGTACAAAGGCCGTACGTCCGCAGTACTACAAATCCCACACTTCTATAAATGTAAGCGATATTTAACTATAATCGCTTACTTAACACAACACACAGTTTCTTCTGTATAAACCTTTACAACTAGGCCAGGCTGCGTGTGCGTCTTACACTTACTTCCTTAAATATTAACTCTATATTTTAACTAAATAGCAACAAATTTTCTCAGTACAGGTCAAAATGAATCTAATAATCAATACTTATGGCAATAATGCGAGCAGATATGCAAAGTACTGAATACAGGTGTATGCGTGTGATGTGTGCGCATTTGGCGCCAAACAGAAATTTACAGATTTTAAAAATAGCTTTGGGTTCTTACCTTACGGATCCCTCCAGCATCCCTACAAACCATGCAGAGCAGACGCTTATCGTATCAGCACTTGTGTATCCACCAGCCAGGAGAAGGCTTACGTGGGATACCTTTCCGCCCTTTGCTGGTAGATAAAGTCTGCTGTACCCTGCTAGGCTGTGGGTATGAGGAAAAACCGGACCATGCCCCCAATTGATAATGTCGATATTATCTTAAACCATAAAGCTATACCTCTAGATACACTTTTACCGTGGAGCCACTATGGCCGCTAGACTGAATACACGCGCTACGCACTTTGTACGCTATTTGCGTACAGAGTCCCGTATGTGGTACGTACTTGGCGTACACACGCCGCGCTGAGTGTACAGAGTACGCACAGCGCGCGCACACACTTGATAACCTTTAAACCTTGTTAGTGATACAATGCAATGGTAGGATTACACTTTAAACCTTTAGCAGCAAAGTACTGCAACGACGTTATACCTTAAACCTTAAGTAGCACTGGCGGTATAAAGTACCCGCAGTGCGTACACCTTATCAATGCTTATAAACCATGGCCCTCATTCCGAGTTGATCGGTCGCAAGGCGAATTTAGCAGAGTTACACACGCTAAGCCGCCGCCTACTGGGAGTGAATCTTAGCTTCTTAAAATTGCGACCGATGTATTCGCAATAATGCGATTACTAACTACTTAGCAGTTTCAGAGTAGCTCCAGACTTACTCTGCCTGTGCGATCATTTCAGTGCTTGTCGTTCCTGGTTGACGTCACAAACACACCCAGCGTTCGCCCAGGCACTCCCACCGTTTCCCCGGCCACTCCTGCGTTTTTTCCGGAAACGGTAGCGTTTTCAGCCACACGCCCCTGAAACGCCGTGTTTCCGCCCAGTAACACCCATTTCCTGTCAATCACATTACGATCGCCGGAGCGAAGAAAAAGCCGTGAGTAAAATTACTTTCTTCATAGTAAAGTTACTTGGCGCAGTCGCAGTGCGAACATTGCGCATGCGTACTAAGCGGATTTTCACTGCGATGCGATGAAAAATACCGAGCGAACAACTCGGAATGAGGGCCCATATACAGTTAAATACGCTTTAAACCCTTGCAGGAAAGTGAGGACACAACACCGATTTGTAGTTGAAACCACAGGGTTCTAAGTAGTGATGAGCGGGTTCGGTTTCTCCGAAACCGAACCCCCCCGAACTTCACCTTTTTCACACGGGTCCGAGGCAGGTTCGAACCTGCCCGCCTTGCTCGGCTAACCCGAGCGCGCCCGAATGTCATCATCCCGCAGTCGGATTCTCGCGAGATTCGGATTCTATATAAGCAGCCGCGCGTCGCCGCCATTTTCACTCGTGCATTGGAGATGATAGGGAGAGGACGTGGCTGGCGACCTCTCCGTTTATTGTAGAAGTTGATTGGTTTACTTTATTTTTTATTTGTGGGGAGGATTGGGGAGCAGCTGTTAGGAGGAGTACAGTGCAGAGTCTTGCTGATAAGTGACCACCAGTTTTTATCCGTTCTCTGCCTGAAAAAAACGCTCCATACCATATCTGTGCTCAGTGTGCTGCATGATATATCTGTGCTGATTGCTCACACTGCTTAATTGTGTGGACTGGGGAGCAGCTATAGCAGGAGTACAGTGCAGAGTTTTGCTGACAGTGAACACCAGTATACGTTGTCTGCCTGAAAAACCCTCCATATCTGTGCTCACAGTGTGCTGCTTTATTGTGGGGACTGGGATCCACCAGTATAATTAATATTATATAGGAGTAGTACAGTGCAGAGTGCACTGCTGTACCTACCTCTGTGTCGTCACTCGTCATCCATTAAGTATACTATCCATCTGCATTGTATACCTGTGGTGCATTTTAGACTAGTTTAGCAGTTTGCTGACAGTGTCCACCAGTTTACTATATATAGCAGTACGGTAGGCCACTGCTGTGTACCTACCTCTGTGTCGTCACTCGTCATCCATTAAGTATACTATCCATCTACATTCTATACCTGTGGTGCATTTTAGACAGTTTTGCAGTTTGCTGACAGTGTCCACCAGTATACTATATATAGCAGTACGGCAGGCCACTGCTGTGTACCTACCTCTGTGTCGTCACTCGTCATCCATTAAGTATACTATCCATCTACATTCTATACCTGTGGTGCATTTTAGACAGTTTTGCAGTTTGCTGACAGTGTCCACCAGTATACTATATATAGCAGTACGGTAGGCCACTGCTGTGTACCTACCTCTGTGTCGTCACTCGTCATCCATTAAGTATACTATCCATCTACATTCTATACCTGTGGTGCATTTTAGTTTTGCGCAGTAAATATAGTAGTAGGCCATTGCTATTGATACTGGCATATAATTCCACACGTTAAAAAAGGGAGAACAAAAATGTGGAGGTTAAAGGGAAAGATCAAGATCCACTTCCACCTCGTGCTGAAGCTGCTGCCACTAGTCATGGCCGAGACGATGAAATCCCATCAACGTCGTCTGCCAAGGCCGATGCCCAATGTCATAGTAGAGAGCATGTAAAATCCAAAACACAAAAGTTCAGTAAAATGACCCAAAAATCAAAATTAAATGCGTCTGAGGAGAAGCGTAAACTTGCCAATATGCCATTTACGACACGGAGTGGTAAGGAACGGCTGAGGCCCTGGCCTATGTTCATGGCTAGTGGTTCAGCTTCAAATGAGGATGGAAGCACTCATCCTCTCGCTAGAAAATAGAAAAGACTGTTAGGGTCTCCTGCCCTGTGCTGCCACGTCGTCATGGCAACCGGGAGACAAGTGCTAGCGGAGTAACCTGAGCGCAGCTGATACTCCGGTTCGGGTCTTTTGCTGTGCAGTGGTTATAGGCTCTGTGCACAGCAGGGGATCCGGTGCTGGTTTTTGTGCTCTCAGTCTGTGAGGTCTGAGTGGGGCGTGGACAGCACCTGCTTTATAAGGCCTCTTCTCAGTTTAAGCAGATGCTGCTGAATCTTTGTTGGTTAGTCAGTTCCTGAAAGTTAGCCAGTACTGTGTAGCTTTGTATTTGTTTGTTGCTTACTGCAAATAGGCCTGGGGATTTGGTATTACACTCTGCCAATCCAGACCTAGCAGTAAGACTGGAGTCAGTCGTTTAGCTTGCTGGGGTTCTGTTACTACTCTGTGAACTTAGCAAGTTTGCGGCTGTATTCTAAGACTTGCCTGTCTAATCCTGTCTCACTGTGCTAGGTGTCAGGGGTCAGTTTAGTGGCAGTAAGCTGAACCTGTGCACTGCAAGTGAGAATTAGGATTGTGGAGACTCTCCTTGTGTCTATCATTCCATCTCTGACCAAGGAGTTTACTGCCACACCCGTTGGTAACCCTTTAGGGTTTTGCTGTTGCCCTTAGCAACAGCATTTCGGGTTCTCTACGTATTAAAACACAACATCTTGCTTTTCCCATCTGAGCATTTCTAATACAAGGGAGATACCCAGTTCCTTAGCCTCTGGGCTTCTCTGTTCACTTTGTGTGTATTTTGTTACCCTATCACCTTCTGTGTACGTTATGTCATATTCCCCAGTCTGTCTGTGAGTCCATTTGTTTTGCATACCTATCCGTTCAGACACCAGTACATTCCTGCAGGCACTGGTGTGCATAACATATTCAGCAGCCTAATACTCCTGTTGAAATTTTGTGGGAATATGGAGCATACCCCTCAAAATACGTTGCAACAGGTGGTCGATCAGGTGCAGGTCCTGACTCGACAATTTAATGATTTGTCCATTAAAATGCACACCTCCCAGGCTGCTGGCGGAGCTCCCGCAGCAGCCGCACCTGCAGGGGTTAAGGAGCCGAAAGTAAATCTCCCGGATCGTTTTTCTGGAGATCGCTCGCAGTTCTTTTGTTTCAAGGAGAGCTGCAAGCTATACTTCCGGCTTAGGCCTCAGTCTTCTGGGTCGGAGATTCAGCGGGTGGGCATAGTGATTTCCTTGCTACAAGGAGACCCACAGGTCTGGGCATATGGGTTGCAGCCTGACTGTCCGTCGCTTAAAAGTGTTGATGCTTTTTTTACGGCACTGGGCATGTTATATGATGACCCTGACAAGACGGCCTCAGCCGAGGCTCAGATTTCGATCCTTAAGCAAGGGCGAAGGCCAGTTGAGGTTTACTGTACGGAGTTTCGGAGGTTGGCCCATGATACCCAGTGGAATGACCCAGCCCTGAGACACCAGTACCGTAGAGGTCTTTCTAACCAGATAAAGGACCAACTGGTACAATATCCCTTGCCTGATAGCTTGGATCAGCTCATGCAGTTATCCATCCGGGTGGATAGACGGCTGAGAGAGCGTAGGCTTGAAAGGGAGACTGAGATTTCCTTCCTTCCCAAGGGAACCTCAGACTCTGAGGAATTTTCCGAGGAGCCTATGCAGATTGGGGCTACCCGCCTCTCCTCGCGTGAGAAGACGCGGAGGAGACAGCAGGGGTTGTGTTTGTACTGTGGGAATAAAGGTCATGTGGTAGTATCATGCCCAGAAAAGCCGGAAAACTTCAGGGCCTGAGGGTGATGGGAAATATCCTGTCAGGCCAGAAGTCAGAATTTCCCAAGAAGACTTTTATCATTCCGGTGACCTTGAAGATCCTCGGTCAAACTGTCAAGACTGAGGCCTTTGTGGACAGTGGGGCCGACGGGGTTTTTATGGACCGCCAATTCGCCCTGAAACACTCTGTTCCCTTAGTACCCTTGGCATCGGAAATTGAGATTTGTGGGTTAAACGGGGAACCATTATCCCAAGGTAAAATTACCTCTTGCACTAGCCAGATTTCTTTGTTTATTGGAGCCACACACTCTGAAAAATTGTCCTTTTATGTGACTGTCTGTACTTTTGCCCCATTGGTGTTGGGGTTACCCTGGTTAAGGGCCCATAATCCTCAATTTGACTGGGTCTCTGGGGAAATTCTTAGTTGGGGTACTGATTGTTTCAGGAGTTGCTTGAGCCTTCCAGTCAGGCTCTCGCAGCTAAGTTTGCCAGGATTGCCAGGGTGTTATGCAGATTTTGCGGACGTGTTCTCCAAAAAAGTTGCAGAGGTACTACCTCCCCATCGCCCCTATGACTGTGCCATTGATTTGTTGCCAAATGCTAAGCTTCCCAAGAGCAGGTTGTACTCCCTGTCACGTCCTGAGACTCAGGCTATGGCAGAGTACATTCAGGAGAACTTGGCTAAGGGATTTATCAGACCTTCACAGTCTCCAGTTGGGTCGGGGTTCTTCTTCGTGGGTAAAAAGGACGGTTCGTTGCGACCCTGCATCGACTTCAGGGAATTGAACCGTATCACGATTAAAAACTCATACCCACTGCCTCTCATTTCGGTCTTGTTTGACCAGCTTCGTACTGCCACCATTTTTTCTAAGATTGACCTACGCGGTGCGTACAATCTAATCCGAATAAGAGAGGGGGATGAATGGAAGACTGCCTTTAATACCCACTCAGGGCATTATGAATATTTGGTGATGCCTTTTGGGCTCTGTAATGCCCCGGCAGTCTTCCAGGATTTCATGAATGATGTGCTCAGGGAATATTTGGATAGATTCTTAGTTGTATACTTAGATGACATCCTAATCTTCTCCCATTCCCTGGAGGAACATCGGAAGCATGTACGCTTAGTCCTCCAGAAACTCAGAGACCACCGGCTTGGGGCGAAGCTGGAGAAGTGCGAATTTGAAGTTCAGCAAATCACATTTCTAGGATATATTATCTCCCCAGAAGGTTTCCAAATGGAGGGTTCCAAGGTACAGGCAGTCCTGGATTGGGTGCAGCCCACTAGTTTGAAGGCGCTTCAGCGTTTCCTGGGCTTTGCGAATTTTTATAGATGATTTATCGCTGGATTTTCGTCTATAGTGGCGCCCTTGGTGGCACTCACTAAGAAAGGGGCGGATGTTGCTCACTGGTCTTGTGAGGCTAAAGCGGCTTTTGCCCGTCTCAAAAGGGCATTTGTTTCGGCCAAGGTGCTGCGACACCCAGATCCAGAGCGTCCTTTTGTGGTGGAGGTGGATGCCTCTGAGATGGGTATTGGGGCAGTGCTTTCTCAGATGGGAGTGTCTGATAATCGCCTTCATCCCTGTGCTTACTTTTCCCGTAAATTTTCGCCTGCCGAGATGAATTATGACGTGGGTAACCGGGAATTGTTGGCTATTAAGGATGCACTCGAGGAGTGGAGACACTGGCTTGAGGGGGCTAAGTTTGTGGTCTCAATTCTCACTGACCATAAGAATCTGGCATATTTAGAGTCAGCGAAGCGTCTCAATGCCAGGCAGGCACGATGGGCTTTGTTTTTTGCTCGCTTTAATTTTTTGATAACATATCGCCTTGGGTCAAAAAACATCAAGGCTGATGCGCTCTCGCGGAGTTTTGCTCCAATCCAGGAGACCACCGAGGAGCCGTTGCCCATTGTTTCCCCATCATGTATTAAAGTGGGCATTACCCAGGACCTCTTATCATTAGTCCTTAGAGCACAGGAGCAGGCTCCTCCAGACCTTCCGGTAGGTCTTTTGTTTGTGCCTCCTAGGTTAAGACAGCGAGTGTTCCTGGAATTCCATGCCAAGAAGTCGGCAGGTCACCCGGGTATTGCCAGAACTCGGGAGTTGCTATCTAGGGCGGTGTGGTGGCCCTCGGTGGCTAAGGATGTGGATCAGTGGGTTCGGGCATGTGACATCTGTCCCCGAAATAAGACTCCTAGAGGGGTTCCTGTTGGCCCATTACATCCACTCTCTATCCCATCTAAGCCATGGACCCACATTTCAATGGATTTTGTGGTGGACTTGCCCAAATCCTCGGGGATGACAGCCATCTGGGTTGTCGTTGACAGGTTTTCGAAGATGGCGCACTTCGTTCCACTGGTTGGGCTGCCATCGGCCAGACGCCTGTCTGAATTATTTATGCTGCATGTTGTGCGTCTCCACGGGTTGCCACTTGATGTGGTCTCTGACCGCGGATCCCAGTTTGTGGCCAAATTCTGGAGGGCATTTTGTTCCGATCTCCAGATTTCTGTCAGCTTGTCATCAGGCTACCATCCGCAGTCTAATGGGCAGACTGAAAGGGTGAACCAGTCCTTGGAGCAGTTCCTCAGGTGTTATGTCTCCAAGTGTCAGACTGACTGGGTTGCTCATCTGTCCATGGCGGAGTTTGCTCCGCCATGGACAACGCGGCTCACTCTGCTACAGGGATCTCTCCCTTCCTTTGTGTGTATGGGCATCATCCTAAGGCCAATTCTTTTGACCCCCTGGACTCCACGCCTGGTGGTTCCTCTGTGGTTTCGGTCCTTAGAGGTATTTGGCGGAAAGTGAAGAAAGCCCTTGTGTCTGTGTCATTAGTGACCAAAAGGGTTTTTGATAAGCGGAAAAGACCCTGCAGCTTCAAATTAGGAGACTTCGTCTGGTTGTCTACCAAGAATTTGAAGTTGAGACAGCCATCTCATAAGTTAGGCCCCCGGTTCATCGGCCCTTATAAGATCACCAGGGTTATCAATCCGGTGGCATTTCAGTTAGATCTGCCCCGTTCTTTGGGTATCAATAAAACATTTCATTGTTCCCTTTTAAAACGGGCGATGAGTAATCCTTCTTCCAGTGGAAGACCTTCCCCTCTTCTGATACGTGGCCAGAGTGAGTTTGTTGTTGAAAGGATTCTTGACTCCAAGGTGGTTCGGGGTCGGCTGTCATTTTTGGTGCACTGGAAGGGGTATGGCCCGGAGGAGCGGTCGTGGGTGCGCAGTTGTGATCTTCATGCCCCCAGACTGATATGCTCTTTCTTCTCGCAGTTCCCCGATAAACCCGGTGGTAGGGGTTCTTTGACCCCTCGTCAGAGGGGGGGTACTGTTAGGGTCTCCTGCCCTGTGCTGCCACGTCGTCATGGCAACCGGGAGACAAGTGCTAGCGGAGTAACCTGAGCGCAGCTGATACTCCGGTTCGGGTCTTTTGCTGTGCAGTGGTTATAGGCTCTGTGCACAGCAGGGGATCCGGTGCTGGTTTTTGTGCTCACAGTCTGTGAGGTCTGAGTGGGGCGTGGACAGCACCTGCTTTATAAGGCCTCTTCTCAGTTTAAGCAGATGCTGCTGAATCTTTGTTGGTTAGTCAGTTCCTGAAAGTTAGCCAGTACTGTGTAGCTTTGTATTTGTTTGTTGCTTACTGCAAATAGGCCTGGGGATTTGGTATTACACTCTGCCAATCCAGACCTAGCAGTAAGACTGGAGTCAGTCGTTTAGCTTGCTGGGGTTCTGTTACTACTCTGTGAACTTAGCAAGTTTGCGGCTGTATTCTTAAGGGCCCTACTCACTGGCCGACCCGCCGCCGAGCTGCCCGACGGCGGATACGGCCGACGAGCGACCCGGCGGCGGGGGGGCAGTGACGGGGGGAGTGAAGTTTCTTCACTCCCCCCGTCACGCGGCTGCATTGAAGTGCAGGCAAATATGGACGAGATCGTCCATATTGGCCTGCATGCACAGCCGACGGGAGACCAGCGATGATCGAGCGCGGGGACGCGCATCGTTCATCGCTGGAGTCTCCACACTGAAAGATATGAACGAGTTCTCGTTCATTTATGAACGAGATCGTTCATATCTTTCAAAAAATCGGCCAGTGTGTAGGGCCTATAAGACTTGCCTGTCTAATCCTGTCTCACTGTGCTAGGTGTCAGGGGTCAGTTTAGTGGCAGTAAGCTGAACCTGTGCACTGCAAGTGAGAATTAGGATTGTGGAGACTCTCCTTGTGTCTATCATTCCATCTCTGACCAAGGAGTTTACTGCCACACCCGTTGGTAATCCTTTAGGGTTTTGCTGTTGCCCTTAGCAACAGCATTTCGGGTTCTCTACGTATTAAAACACAACATCTTGCTTTTCCCATCTGAGCATTTCTAATACAAGGGAGATACCCAGTTCCTTAGCCTCTGGGCTTCTCTGTTCACTTTGTGTGTATTTTGTTACCCTATCACCTTCTGTGTATGTTATGTCATATTCCCCAGTCTGTCTGTGAGTCCATTTGTTTTGCATACCTATCCGTTCAGACACCAGTACATTCCTGCAGGCACTGGTGTGCATAACATATTCAGCAGCCTAATACTCCTGTTGAAATTTTGTGGGAATATGGAGCATACCCCTCAAAATACGTTGCAACAGGTGGTCGATCAGGTGCAGGTCCTGACTCGACAATTTAATGATTTGTCCATTAAAATGCACACCTCCCAGGCTGCTGGCGGAGCTCCCGCAGCAGCAGCACCTGCAGGGGTTAAGGAGCCGAAAGTAAATCTCCCGGATCGTTTTTCTGGAGATCGCTCGCAGTTCTTTTGTTTCAAGGAGAGCTGCAAGCTATACTTCCGGCTTAGGCCTCAGTCTTCTGGGTCGGAGATTCAGCGGGTGGGCATAGTGATTTCCTTGCTACAAGGAGACCCACAGGTCTGGGCATATGGGTTGCAGCCTGACTGTCCGTCGCTTAAAAGTGTTGATGCTTTTTTTACGGCACTGGGCATGTTATATGATGACCCTGACAAGACGGCCTCAGCCGAGGCTCAGATTTCGATCCTTAAGCAAGGGCGAAGGCCAGTTGAGGTTTACTGTACGGAGTTTCGGAGGTTGGCCCATGATACCCAGTGGAATGACCCAGCCCTGAGACACCAGTACCGTAGAGGTCTTTCTAACCAGATAAAGGACCAACTGGTACAATATCCCTTGCCTGATAGCTTGGATCAGCTCATGCAGTTATCCATCCGGGTGGATAGACGGCTGAGAGAGCGTAGGCTTGAAAGGGAGACTGAGATTTCCTTCCTTCCCAAGGGAACCTCAGACTCTGAGGAATTTTCCGAGGAGCCTATGCAGATTGGGGCTACCCGCCTCTCCTCGCGTGAGAAGACGCGGAGGAGACAGCAGGGGTTGTGTTTGTACTGTGGGAATAAAGGTCATGTGGTAGTATCATGCCCAGAAAAGCCGGAAAACTTCAGGGCCTGAGGGTGATGGGAAATATCCTGTCAGGCCAGAAGTCAGAATTTCCCAAGAAGACTTTTATCATTCCGGTGACCTTGAAGATCCTCGGTCAAACTGTCAAGACTGAGGCCTTTGTGGACAGTGGGGCCGACGGGGTTTTTATGGACCGCCAATTCGCCCTGAAACACTCTGTTCCCTTAGTACCCTTGGCATCGGAAATTGAGATTTGTGGGTTAAACGGGGAACCATTATCCCAAGGTAAAATTACCTCTTGCACTAGCCAGATTTCTTTGTTTATTGGAGCCACACACTCTGAAAAATTGTCCTTTTATGTGACTGTCTGTACTTTTGCCCCATTGGTGTTGGGGTTACCCTGGTTAAGGGCCCATAATCCTCAATTTGACTGGGTCTCTGGGGAGATTCTTAGTTGGGGTACTGATTGTTTCAGGAGTTGCTTGAGCCTTCCAGTCAGGCTCTCGCAGCTAAGTTTGCCAGGATTGCCAGGGTGTTATGCAGATTTTGCGGACGTGTTCTCCAAAAAAGTTGCAGAGGTACTACCTCCCCATCGCCCCTATGACTGTGCCATTGATTTGTTGCCAAATGCTAAGCTTCCCAAGAGCAGGTTGTACTCCCTGTCACGTCCTGAGACTCAGGCTATGGCAGAGTACATTCAGGAGAACTTGGCTAAGGGATTTATCAGACCTTCACAGTCTCCAGTTGGGTCGGGGTTCTTCTTCGTGGGTAAAAAGGACGGTTCGTTGCGACCCTGCATCGACTTCAGGGAATTGAACCGTATCACGATTAAAAACTCATACCCACTGCCTCTCATTTCGGTCTTGTTTGACCAGCTTCGTACTGCCACCATTTTTTCTAAGATTGACCTACGCGGTGCGTACAATCTAATCCGAATAAGAGAGGGGGATGAATGGAAGACTGCCTTTAATACCCACTCAGGGCATTATGAATATTTGGTGATGCCTTTTGGGCTCTGTAATGCCCCGGCAGTCTTCCAGGATTTCATGAATGATGTGCTCAGGGAATATTTGGATAGATTCTTAGTTGTATACTTAGATGACATCCTAATCTTCTCCCATTCCCTGGAGGAACATCGGAAGCATGTACGCTTAGTCCTCCAGAAACTCAGAGACCACCGGCTTGGGGCGAAGCTGGAGAAGTGCGAATTTGAAGTTCAGCAAATCACATTTCTAGGATATATTATCTCCCCAGAAGGTTTCCAAATGGAGGGTTCCAAGGTACAGGCAGTCCTGGATTGGGTGCAGCCCACTAGTTTGAAGGCGCTTCAGCGTTTCCTGGGCTTTGCGAATTTTTATAGATGATTTATCGCTGGATTTTCGTCTATAGTGGCGCCCTTGGTGGCACTCACTAAGAAAGGGGCGGATGTTGCTCACTGGTCTTGTGAGGCTAAAGCGGCTTTTGCCCGTCTCAAAAGGGCATTTGTTTCGGCCAAGGTGCTGCGACACCCAGATCCAGAGCGTCCTTTTGTGGTGGAGGTGGATGCCTCTGAGATGGGTATTGGGGCAGTGCTTTCTCAGATGGGAGTGTCTGATAATCGCCTTCATCCCTGTGCTTACTTTTCCCGTAAATTTTCGCCTGCCGAGATGAATTATGACGTGGGTAACCGGGAATTGTTGGCTATTAAGGATGCACTCGAGGAGTGGAGACACTGGCTTGAGGGGGCTAAGTTTGTGGTCTCAATTCTCACTGACCATAAGAATCTGGCATATTTAGAGTCAGCGAAGCGTCTCAATGCCAGGCAGGCACGATGGGCTTTGTTTTTTGCTCGCTTTAATTTTTTGATAACATATCGCCTTGGGTCAAAAAACATCAAGGCTGATGCGCTCTCGCGGAGTTTTGCTCCAATCCAGGAGACCACCGAGGAGCCGTTGCCCATTGTTTCCCCATCATGTATTAAAGTGGGCATTACCCAGGACCTCTTATCATTAGTCCTTAGAGCACAGGAGCAGGCTCCTCCAGACCTTCCGGTAGGTCTTTTGTTTGTGCCTCCTAGGTTAAGACAGCGAGTGTTCCTGGAATTCCATGCCAAGAAGTCGGCAGGTCACCCGGGTATTGCCAGAACTCGGGAGTTGCTATCTAGGGCGGTGTGGTGGCCCTCGGTGGCTAAGGATGTGGATCAGTGGGTTCGGGCATGTGACATCTGTCCCCGAAATAAGACTCCTAGAGGGGTTCCTGTTGGCCCATTACATCCACTCTCTATCCCATCTAAGCCATGGACCCACATTTCAATGGATTTTGTGGTGGACTTGCCCAAATCCTCGGGGATGACAGCCATCTGGGTTGTCGTTGACAGGTTTTCGAAGATGGCGCACTTCGTTCCACTGGTTGGGCTGCCATCGGCCAGACGCCTGTCTGAATTATTTATGCTGCATGTTGTGCGTCTCCACGGGTTGCCACTTGATGTGGTCTCTGACCGCGGATCCCAGTTTGTGGCCAAATTCTGGAGGGCATTTTGTTCCGATCTCCAGATTTCTGTCAGCTTGTCATCAGGCTACCATCCGCAGTCTAATGGGCAGACTGAAAGGGTGAACCAGTCCTTGGAGCAGTTCCTCAGGTGTTATGTCTCCAAGTGTCAGACTGACTGGGTTGCTCATCTGTCCATGGCGGAGTTTGCCTATAACAACGCGGCTCACTCTGCTACAGGGATCTCTCCCTTCCTTTGTGTGTATGGGCATCATCCTAAGGCCAATTCTTTTGACCCCCTGGACTCCACGCCTGGTGGTTCCTCTGTGGTTTCGGTCCTTAGAGGTATTTGGCGGAAAGTGAAGAAAGCCCTTGTGTCTGTGTCATTAGTGACCAAAAGGGTTTTTGATAAGCGGAAAAGACCCTGCAGCTTCAAATTAGGAGACTTCGTCTGGTTGTCTACCAAGAATTTGAAGTTGAGACAGCCATCTCATAAGTTAGGCCCCCGGTTCATCGGCCCTTATAAGATCACCAGGGTTATCAATCCGGTGGCATTTCAGTTAGATCTGCCCCGTTCTTTGGGTATCAATAAAACATTTCATTGTTCCCTTTTAAAACGGGCGATTAGTAATCCTTCTTCCAGTGGAAGACCTTCCCCTCTTCTGATACGTGGCCAGAGTGAGTTTGTTGTTGAAAGGATTCTTGACTCCAAGGTGGTTCGGGGTCGGCTGTCATTTTTGGTGCACTGGAAGGGGTATGGCCCGGAGGAGCGGTCGTGGGTGCGCAGTTGTGATCTTCATGCCCCCAGACTGATACGCTCTTTCTTCTCGCAGTTCCCCGATAAACCCGGTGGTAGGGGTTCTTTGACCCCTCGTCAGAGGGGGGGTACTGTTAGGGTCTCCTGCCCTGTGCTGCCACGTCGTCATGGCAACCGGGAGACAAGTGCTAGCGGAGTAACCTGAGCGCAGCTGATACTCCGGTTCGGGTCTTTTGCTGTGCAGTGGTTATAGGCTCTGTGCACAGCAGGGGATCCGGTGCTGGTTTTTGTGCTCACAGTCTGTGAGGTCTGAGTGGGGCGTGGACAGCACCTGCTTTATAAGGCCTCTTCTCAGTTTAAGTAGATGCTGCTGAATCTTTGTTGGTTAGTCAGTTCCTGAAAGTTAGCCAGTACTGTGTAGCTTTGTATTTGTTTGTTGCTTACTGCAAATAGGCCTGAGGATTTGGTATTACACTCTGCCAATCCAGACCTAGCAGTAAGACTGGAGTCAGTCGTTTAGCTTGCTGGGGTTCTGTTACTACTCTGTGAACTTAGCAAGTTTGCGGCTGTATTCTAAGACTTGCCTGTCTAATCCTGTCTCACTGTGCTAGGTGTCAGGGGTCAGTTTAGTGGCAGTAAGCTGAACCTGTGCACTGCAAGTGAGAATTAGGATTGTGGAGACTCTCCTTGTGTCTATCATTCCATCTCTGACCAAGGAGTTTACTGCCACACCCGTTGGTAACCCTTTAGGGTTTTGCTGTTGCCCTTAGCAACAGCATTTCGGGTTCTCTACGTATTAAAACACAACATCTTGCTTTTCCCATCTGAGCATTTCTAATACAAGGGAGATACCCAGTTCCTTAGCCTCTGGGCTTCTCTGTTCACTTTGTGTGTATTTTGTTACCCTATCACCTTCTGTGTACGTTATGTCATATTCCCCAGTCTGTCTGTGAGTCCATTTGTTTTGCATACCTATCCGTTCAGACACCAGTACATTCCTGCAGGCACTGGTGTGCATAACAAAGACTTAAGCTGGCAAAAGCACAGCAAAGAACTGTGCGTTCTTCAAAATCACAAATCCCCAAGGAGAGTCCAATTGTGTCGGTTGCGATGCCTGACCTTCCCAACACTGGACGGGAAGAGCTTGCGCCTTCCACCATTTGCACGCCCCCTGCAAGTGCTGGAAGGAGCACCCGCAGTCCAGTTCCTGATAGTCAAATTGAAGATGTCACTGTTGAAGTACACCAGGATGAGGATATGGGTGTTGCTGGCGCTGGGGAGGAAATTGACAAGGAGGATTCTGATGGTGAGGTGGTTTGTTTAAGTCAGGCACCCGGGGAGACACCTGTTGTCCGTGGGAGGAATATGGCCCTTGACATGCCTGGTCAAAATACAAAAAAAAATCAGCTCTTCGGTGTGGAATTATTTCAACACAAATGCGGACAACAGGTGTCAAGCCGTGTGTTGCCTTTGTCAAGCTGTAATAAGTAGGGGTTAGGACGTTAACCACCTCGGAACATCCTCCCTTATACGTCACCTGCAGCGCATTCATCATAAGTCAGTGACAAGTTCAAAAACTTTGGGTGACAGCGGAAGCAGTCCACTGACCACTAAATCCCTTCCTCTTGTAACCAAGCTCTTGCAAACCACACCACCAACTCCCTCAGTGTCAATTTCCTCCTTACCCAGGAAAGCCAATAGTCCTGCAGGCCATGTCACTGTCAAGTCTGACGAGTCCTCTCCTGCCTGGGATTCCTCTGATGCATCCTTGAGTGTAACGCCTACTGCTGCTGGCGCTGCTGTTGTTGCTGCTGGGAGTCGATCGTCACCCCAGAGGGGAAGTCGGAAGACCACTTGTACTACTTCCAGTAAGCAATTGACTGTCCAACAGTCCTTTGCGAGGAAGATGAAATATCACAGCAGTCATCCTGCTGCAAAGCGGATAACTGAGGCCTTGGCAGCCTGGGCGGTGAGAAACGTGGTTCCGGTATCCATCGTTAATTCAGAGCCAACTAGAGACTTGATTGAGGTACTGTGTCGCCGGTACCAAATACCATCTAGGTTCCATTTCTCTAGGCAGGCGATACCGAAAATGTACACAGACCTCAGAAAAAGACTCACCAGTGTCCTAAAAAATGCAGTTGTACCCAATGTCCACTTAACCACAGACATGTGGATAAGTGGAGCAGGGCAGACTCAGGACTATATGACTGTGACAGCCCACTGGGTAGATGTATTGCCTCCCGCAGCAAGAACAGCAGCGGCGGCACCAGTAGCAGCATCTCGCAAACGCCAACTCGTTCCTAGGCAGGCTACGCTTTGTATCACCGCTTTCCAGAATAGGCACACAGCTGACAACGTGAAGAGTGGTTACCCAAGGGTATTCGGGCGCTCAGGGGACAAGGTGTTTCACCAAGCTGCTGCCTAGATACGGGGAGTCACCCCCACAAATGGATATACAATAGAGAAGAAAAAAGGCTGCGCTATTTTGATGAACTGACAATATAGTCCTCTGTATATAATTAATACAATTTATTAAAAGATATATAATATCACTGTGCTTTTTGTGATAATTAGATCATAAAATGCATGCAACATAAACAAAATAGATAAAACCATACAATATGGATGATAGTATTGAAAAAAGGGTTACCCAAATGATCAGAGCTGTGAGTATATTTTAGTGGAAGAGTCCGTTCCAGATAGTTCCCCCAAGTAATTCTGTATCCGGTGTATATATTCGGTGAGAGGTAAGCAGTGTCCCGTAAAGTGACAGTGTCCGCTAGAGGAATTGGTGCTCCAAGATCTTGAATGGCGAGCTCCTCATGCAATGCGGAAAATTGAAGCAATCGGTCCAATCTGCTATTTGTGTCCTCCGACTTTGTGTCACAATCCGGAATTAGGAAGGGGGATGGTTCGGTCTTCCTGTAGATAGTCGTCAGCTCTGGGTCCCTTGTTAACCTAACGCGTTTCGCTGCGTTCAGCTAGCAGCTTTTTCAAAGGTGTCAGTTGTTTGGGTATATGGGGTTTATATACCCCTTCCAATATGGTGGCTAATTATCACCTGGTCACAGTGTTGCATGATAATTAAAGGAAAAATCAAACAAAGTGTCTTAATATAAATAGAAGACAAACCTACTTCTTACAGAATGTAAACTGTAGAGTTATATTTGTATTTTTATTGGTATTCCCCTTTCTGAATAAAATCAGTTTTGTTTGTTCTGTAGTTAGGGGGAGGGAACAGGAAATGTGTATATAATAACTAACCAATCATTTAATTTGTTTACATATATTATTACTATGGAAACTAAATCATGAAGTTATTATTGGGGGAGAGCACGTTGTCCGTCCCCTGGGACGGTCGATCACGTGATTTCTACGTATTTAAAGTGATCATAATAGGGAGGGAGAAGGAGGAGACCTTGTGTATCCGATCATGTGACTGTCTTGTGTCACGTGATCGGAGCTCTAGTTAGTGCTGGTGAGGGCAGGGAGTGTATTACGGGAGCATCGTCACGGACGCATGGTCATGTGATCAGACCATGTGACCGCTGACGATGTTCGTCACGGACGCATAGTCATGTGATCAGACCATGTGACCGCTGACGATGCTCTCGATCAGTGGTGTTTGTATAAAACTACATTTATTTATTTTCTTCTTTAAATCATTATTCCCTCCTTACTTCAAATATCTATACTTCTTTCTGATTGTTTATATCTAATTCTACAAAAATAAGATACTATGAATAATGCACAAAATATATGAATATTTCAAGTGGAAATCAGATATTTTATTTAGAGAGATATAGAGGGCAAGGGCGCAATATTGTAATTAATATACCCAGTGGTTGGCGGAAATGCCGGTACTACATTGCACATAACAAATCATTGGTTGGCGGAAGTTTCACGTCTCTCGCTTCCGTCCAACTAGCTATACAAACACCACTGATCGAGAGCATCGTCAGCGGTCACATGGTCTGATCACATGACTATGCGTCCGTGACGAACATCGTCAGCGGTCACATGGTCTGATCACATGACCATGCGTCCGTGACGATGCTCCCGTAATACACTCCCTGCCCTCACCAGCACTAACTAGAGCTCCGATCACGTGACACAAGACAGTCACATGATCGGATACACAAGGTCTCCTCCTTCTCCCTCCCTATTATGATCACTTTAAATACGTAGAAATCACGTGATCGACCGTCCCAGGGGACGGACAACGTGCTCTCCCCCAATAATAACTTCATGATTTAGTTTCCATAGTAATAATATATGTAAACAAATTAAATGATTGGTTAGTTATTATATACACATTTCCTGTTCCCTCCCCCTAACTACAGAACAAACAAAACTGATTTTATTCAGAAAGGGGAATACCAATAAAAATACAAATATAACTCTACAGTTTACATTCTGTAAGAAGTAGGTTTGTCTTCTATTTATATTAAGACACTTTGTTTGATTTTTCCTTTAATTATCATGCAACACTGTGACCAGGTGATAATTAGCCACCATATTGGAAGGGGTATATAAACCCCATATACCCAAACAACTGACACCTTTGAAAAAGCTGCTAGCTGAACGCAGCGAAACGCGTTAGGTTAACAAGGGACCCAGAGCTGACGACTATCTACAGGAAGACCGAACCATCCCCCTTCCTAATTCCGGATTGTGACACAAAGTCGGAGGACACAAATAGCAGATTGGACCGATTGCTTCAATTTTCCGCATTGCATGAGGAGCTCGCCATTCAAGATCTTGGAGCACCAATTCCTCTAGCGGACACTGTCACTTTACGGGACACTGCTTACCTCTCACCGAATATATACACCGGATACAGAATTACTTGGGGGAACTATCTGGAACGGACTCTTCCACTAAAATATACTCACAGCTCTGATCATTTGGGTAACCCTTTTTTCAATACTATCATCCATATTGTATGGTTTTATCTATTTTGTTTATGTTGCATGCATTTTATGATCTAATTATCACAAAAAGCACAGTGATATTATATATCTTTTAATAAATTGTATTAATTATATACAGAGGACTATATTGTCAGTTCATCAAAATAGCGCAGCCTTTTTTCTTCTCTATTGTATACACAGCTGACAACCTCTTACGGCAACTGAGGAAGATCATCGCAGAATGGCTTACCCCAATTGGACTCTCCTGGGGATTTGTGACATCGGACAACGCCAGCAATATTGTGCGTGCATTACATCTGGGCAAATTCCATCACGTCCCATGTTTTGCACATACCTTGAATTTGGTGGTGTAGAATTATTTAAAAAACGACAGGGGCGTGCAAGAGATGCTGTCGGTGCCCCGAAGAATTGCGGGCCACTTTCGGCATTCAGGCACCGCGTACAGAAGACTGGAGCACCACCAAACATTCCTGAACCTGCCCTACCATCATCTGAAGCAAGAGGTGGTAACGAGGTGGAATTCAACCCTCTATATGCTTCAGAGGATGGAGGAGCAGCAAAAGGCCATTCAAGCCTATACATCTGGCCACAATATAGGCAAAGGAGGTGGAATGCACCTGACTCAAGCGCCGTGGAGAATGATTTCAACGTTGTGCAAGGTTCTGCAACCCTTTGAACTTGCCACACGTGAAGTCAGTTCAGACACTGCCAGCCTGAGTCAGGTCATTCCCCTCATCAGGCTTTTGCAGAAGAAGCTGGAGACATTGAAGCAGGAGCTAAAACAGAGCGATTCCGCTAGGCATGTGAGACTTGTGGATGGAGCCCTTAATTTGCTTAACCAGGATTCACGGGTGGTCAATCTGTTGAAATCAGAGTACTACATTTTGGCCACCGTGCTCGATCCTAGATTTAAAACCTACGTTGTATCTCTCTTTCCAGCAGACACAAGTCTGCAGAGGTTCAAAGACCTGCTGGTGAGAAAATTGTCAAGTCAAGCGGAACGTGACCCGTCACCATCTCCTCCTTCACATTCTCCCGCAACTGGGGGTGCGAGGAAAAGGCTAAGAATTCCGAGCCCACCTGCTGGCGGTGATGCAGGGCAGTCTGGAGCGAGTGCTGACATCTGGTCCGGACTGAAGGACCTGGCAACGATTACTGACATGTCGTCTACTGTCACTGCATATGATTCTGTCACCATTGAAAGAATGGTGGAGGATTATATGAGTGACCGCATCCAAGTAGGCACGTCAGACAGTCCGTACGTATACTGGCAGGAAAAAGAGGCAATTTGGAGGCCCTTGCAGAAACTGGCTTTATTCTACCTAAGTTGCCCTCCCTCCAGTGTGTACTCCGAAAGAGTGTTTAGTGCAGCCGCTCACCTTGTCAGCAATCGGCGTACGAGGTTACTTCCAGAAAATGTGGAGAAGATGATGTTAATTAAAATGAATTATAATCAATTCCTCCGTGGAGACATTCACCAGCAGCAATTGCCTCCAGAAAGTACACGGGGACCTGAGATGGTGGATTCCAGTGGGGACGAATTAATAATCTGTGAGGAGGGGGATGTACACAGTGAAAGGGGTGAGGAATCGGAGGATGATGATGAGGTGGACATCTTGCCTCTGTAGAGCCAGTTTGTGCAAGGAGAGATTGATTGCTTCTTTTTTGGTGGGGGCCCAAACCAACCAGTCATTTCAGTCACAGTCGTGTGGCAGACAGGCACTGAAATGATGGGTTCGTTAAAGTGTGCATGTCCTGTTTATACAACATAAGGGTGGGTGGGAGGGCCCAAGGACAATTCCATCTTGCACCTCTTTTTTCTTTCATTTTTCTTTGCATCATGTGCTGTTTGGGGACAAATTTTTTGGAAGGGCCATCCTGCCTGACACTGCAGTGCCACTCCTAGATGGGCCAGGTGTTTGTGTGGGCCACTTGTGTCGCTTAGCTTAGTCACACAGCCACCTTGGTGCGCCTCTTTTTTTCTTTGCATCATGTGCTGTTTGGGGACAATTTTTTGGAAGGGCCATCCTGTCTTGATTGACACTGCAGTGCCACTCCTAGATGGGCCAGGTGTTTGTGTCGACCACTTGTGTTGCTTAGCTTAGTCACACAGCCACCTTGGTGCGCCTCTTTTTTTCTTTGCATCATGTGCTGTTTGGGGAGTATTTTTTTGAAGGGCCATCCTGCCTGACACTGCAGTGCCACTCCTAGATGGGCCAGGTGTTTGTGTCGACCACTTGTGTCGCTTAGCTTAGTCACACAGCCACCTTGGTGCGCCTCTTTTTTTCTTTGCATCATGTGCTGTTTGGGGACTATTTTTTTGAAGGGCCATCCTGCCTGACACTGCAGTGCCACTCCTAGATGGGCCAGGTGTTTGTGTCGGCCACTTGTGTCGCTTAGCTTAGCCATCCAGCGACCTCGGTGCAAATTTTAGGACTAAAAATAATATTGTGAGGTGTGAGGTGTTCAGAATAGACTGGAAATGAGTGGAAATTATGGTTATTGAGGTTAATAATACTATGGGATCAAAATGACCCCCAAATTCTATGATTTAAGCTGTTTTTTAGGGTTTTTTGAAAAAAACACCCGAATCCAAAACACACCCGAATCCGACAAAAAATTTTCGGTGAGGTTTTGCCAAAACGCGTCCGAATCCAAAACACGGCCGTGGAACCGAACCCAAAACCAAAACACAAAACGCGAAAAATTTCCGGTGCACATCACTAGTTCTAAGGCCACAGTGGATTATTTCAAAAGGTAAAACAGTACAAATTATACACTACAGGCTAACAAGATAAATCTAAACAGAATAATGGCTACAGTCAATGTACATACGTGAGAATGTTCGCAAGCGCAACCTGGACCAGTCCTCCGCCTATCAAGTAGAAAGCGTTCAGAGTCTTCTGACCAGCCAGGCAGCAACGGGCTTTTTATACACAACTTACATACACAATACAATGGCCACTGTAATCTCATTGTCCATTGGACATCAGAGGTGCATCTTTACATTACAGGAGAGGTCATAGGTTGATTTGAAAAGATGGGCGATGTCCTTCTCAACTGCTCTTGTGGGTGGTATCCTCTGGATTCCCGCCGCATACATAATATACAGTAAATACAGTTTATAGCTATATTCTACTTCTGCACATAACTATACGCTGGAACATGCGATCTTTTTCTAACCAATACCGGAATGTTACCCTTAAAATACCCTACAGCTGGATACTAGACATCACCTTCCAACCTTTATCTGACCCTTCCTATCATGCAAAGGCGAATCCCTTAGTCCTGGAACTGTTTAAACTGTTGATACTCGCTGATGTGGTGCAAGGGAGCTATATCTAAAATGTACAGTATTTGGGTTAAATATGTAATGTTCTAATAACCCTCTATGCGCTCACAAACTCCAGCGTAAATACCCATACCACGCGCATGATCGCAGGAGCGATCCTACGCAAATTGCGGATATGTGCACGCACGGCGGATTGAGTGCACGCGCAGCGGGCATGTGCATGGGGTTAGTACATGGTGTATGCATTACAATATTTTTTGACTTTGACAGGACCCTGCTCCTCTCACTATATAACTCTCAGTCTGTGGCTTCCTGCTGCCTCCATTCCCCTCCTCACATCATGTCACTGCCCCTGTCCCATGCATCCCTGTCCTCACTGACACATCACTCATCTCCTGATATACTCTGTGCTGCTGGGGACCCTGCTCCTCCCACTATATAACTCTCAGTCTGTGGCTTCCTGCTGCCTCCATTCCCCTCCTCACATCATATCACTGCCCCTATCACATGCAGCCCTGCCCTCACTGACACATCACTCATCTCCTTATATACTCTGTGCTGCTGGGGACCCTGCTCCTCTCACTATATAACTCTCAGTCTGTGGCTTCCTGCTGCTGCTATTCCCCTCCTCACAAGATGTCACTGCCCCTTTCACATGCATTCCTGTCCTCTCTGATACATCACTCATATACTCTGTGCTGCTGGGGACCCTGCTCCTCCCACTATATAACTCTCAGTCTGTGGCTTCCTGCTGCCTCCATTCCCATCCTCACATCATGTCACTGCCCCTGTCACATGCAGCCCTGTCCTCACTGACACATCACTCTTCCCCTGATATATTCTGTGCTGCTGGGGACCCTGCTCCTCCCACTATATAACTCTCAGTCTGTGACTTCCTGCTGCCTCCATTCCCCTCCTCACATCATGTCACTGCCCCTGTCACATTCAGCTCTGTACACACTGACACATCAATCATCTCCTGATATACTCTGTGCTGCTGGGGACCCTGCTCCTCCCACTATATAACTCTCAGTCTGTGGCTTCCTGCTGTCTCCATTCCCCTCCTCACATCAGGTCACTGCCCCTGTCACATGCAGTCCTGTCCTCACTGACACATCACTCATCTCCTGATGTACTCTGTGCTGCTGGGGACCCTGCTCCTCCCACTATATAACTCTCAGTCTGTGGCTTCCTGCTGCCTCCATTCCCCTCCTCACATCATGTCACTGCCTCTGTCACATGCAGCTCTGTCCTCACTGACACATCACTCATCTCCTGATGTACTCTGTGCTGTTCAGAGTTTTGGTGCTGCTATTTTCTCTTAGTTTGTGAATATTCTGTATTTGGCGTGCTGGCGGACCTCCGGGCTAGCAGCCACTCTCTCCATGTACAGCTACCTAGTGGGCACAGTATTCTTCTTTATCTTGTTATTAAAAAAGTTTTACAACACTCCTATTTTTCCAGTTTATATTGAAATAGCCATAGTTTAATGTGTAACTGTACTCTGAAAATAAAGCATAGAACATATAAACAATTGGAGATAAAAAAGAAATCATATAATCGTTTTATGTAAAAAAAATTGACATAGCCAAGTATCCACCGTCTTTAGCTATAACCCCCAAAAACACCCGTGGATTCTTTCTACAGTGTAAATCACATACTGCCTGGGAAAAGTGACAGAAGGCATGTACTATGCCAGGCATACATTTAACCACTTAGGGGCATATTTATCACAATCCACATCGATTCTCTAGTGCCGATTGGTTGTGATAAATTTGGCCAAAATCACATTGTGATAATTGAATACATCTCTTGTGAGAAAGCTCTGTCTCTGCGAATCCGCTGACCGCAATTCTCCGGGCATTTTTCATGAAAAAAACCTTGACATTGTACCACATCTGCCCCAACGCCGGTTACTTCACTGCCAGCAGGTGGTTCTCCCCCATCGATGGCAAATGTATTTGAAACCTGGCATAGACCATCAATGGTTTTCAATCATCAATGGTTGCTGGCCATCTCTACTGTATTTAGCCTTTGGGTTTTTGAGACCCAAATGCATGATTTTGCATTTTTTGGCATTAAACTGTAATTGTCACACTCTTGCCCAGTCCTCTAGCCTACCTAGATCCCCAATCATTTGTTTCACCCCTCCTGGAGTGTTTACCCTGTTGTATAATTTTGTGTCATCTGCAAGAAGGCATGCTTTCACTTCAATACCATTTGCAATGTCACCTGACAAAGGGGGTCATTCAGACCTGATCGCACGATACATTTTTTTGCAGCGCTGCGATCAGGTCAGAACTGCGCATGCGTATGCACCGCAATACACAGGCATGTCGGACAGGTACAAAGCGGATCGTTGCTCTGCGATGGGTTTAACGAAGAATCCATTCGCACAGCCGATCGCAAGGAGATTGACAGGAAGAAGGCGTTTGTGGGTGTCAACTGACCGTTTTCTGGGAGTGGTTGGAAAAACGCAGGCGTATCCAGGTGTTTGCAGGGCGGGTGTCTGACGTCAATTCCGGCCCCGGACAGGCTGAAGTGATCGCAGCGGCTGAGTAAGTTCAGACCTACTCAGAAACTGCACAAATATTTTTTATACCGCAATCGCACACTTGCACAGCTAAAATACACTCCCCTGTAGGCAGAGGCGTAGCGTGGAGACATGACACCCGGAGCAGGGTCATGTCACGGCACCCCCACCCACCACCACACACACACACACACATATATACATATGTACATACATAGATTCACACACATTTAGGCACAGACATATATAAACACACAAATACAGTATACACAGATATATATAAACACACACATAAACACACACAGATATACAGACATACACATATACACACAGACATACATAAACATACACATATACTTTACTCACACATACTGTATACAAAGATATACACTGCTCAAAAAAATAAAGGGAACACTAAAATAACACATCCTAGATCTGAATGAATTAAATATTCTCATTAAATACTTTGTTCTTTACATAGTTGAATGTGCTGACAACAAAATCACACCAAAATTATCAATGGAAATCAAATATATTAACCCATGGAGGTCTGGATTTGGAGTCACCCTCAAAATTAAAGTGGAAAAACAAACTACAAGCTGATCCAACTTTGATGTAATGTCCTTAAAACAAGTCAAAATGAGGCTCAGTAGTGTGTTTGGCCTCCACGTGCCTGTATGACCTCCCTACAATGCCTGGGCATGCTCCTGATGAGGTGGCGGATGGTCTCCTGAGGGATCTCCTCCCAGACCTGGACTAAAGCATCCACCAACTCCTGGACAGTCTGTGGTGCAACGTGGCGTTGGTGGATGGAGCGAGACATGATGTCCTAGATGTGCTCAATTGGATTCAGGTCTGGGGAATGGGCGGGCCAATCCATAGCATCAATGCCTGCGTCTTGCAGGAACTGCTGACACACTCCAGCCACATGAGGTCTAGCATTGTCTTGCATTAGGAGGAACCCAGGGCCAACCGCGCCAGCATATGGTCTCACAAGGGGTCTGAGGATCTCATCTCGGTACCTAATGGCAGTCAGGCTACCTCTGGCGAGCACATGGAGGGCTGTGCGGCCCCCCAAAGAAATGCCACCCCACACCATTACTGACCCACTGCCAAACCGGTCATGCTGGAGGATGTTGCAGGCAGCAGAACGTTCTCCTTGGCGTCTTCAGACTCTGTCACGTCTGTCACATGTGCTCAGTGAGAACCTGCTTTCATCTGTGAAGAGCACAGGGCGCCAGTGGCGAATTTGCCAATCTTGGTGTTCTCTGGCAAATGCCAAACGTCCTGCACGGTGTTGGGCTGTAAGCACAACCCCCACCTGTGGACGTCGGGCCCTCATACCACCCTCATGGAGTCTGTTTCTGATCGTTTGAGTAGACACATGCACATTTGTGGCTTGCTGGAGGTCATTTTGCAGGGCTCTGGCAGTGCTCCTCCTGTTCCTCCTTGCACAAAGGCGGAGGTAGCAGTCCTCCTGCTGGGTTGTTGCCCTCCTACGGCCTCCTCCACGTCTCCTGATGTACTGGCCTGTCTCCTGGTAGCGCCTCCATGCTCTGGACACTACGCTGACAGACACAGCAAACCTTCTTGCCACAGCTCGCATTGATGTGCCATCCTGGATGAGCTGCACTACCTGAGCCACTTGTGTGGGTTGTAGGGAGGCCATACAGGCACGTGGAGGCCACACACACTACTGAGCCTCATTTTGACTTGTTTTAAGGACATTACATCAAAGTTGGATCAGCCTGTAGTGTGTTTTTCCACTTTAATTTTGAGTGTGACTCCAAATCCAATACATTTTATTTCCATTGATAATTTTTGTGTGATTTTGTTGTCAGCACATTCAACTATGTAAAGAACAAAGTATTTAATAAGAATATTTCATTCATTCAGATCTAGGATGTGTTATTTTAGTGTTCCCTTTATTTTTTTGAGCAGTGTATATACACAAACACACACATACATGTATACACATTAGCACACAGACATATACACACACATTTACACACAAACACAGACATATACACATAAACACACAGTATACACAGACATAAACACACAGTAATTCTCACCAAGAGGCCAGCAGCAGAGCAGCTCCTGGTTCCAGCCTGGAGGGGCGGAGCTTCAATGTGATTGACAGGCTGGACCTCCGTGGGTAGAAGGAAAGGACTGAGGAAAGGGAAGAGGTGGCCACCACACTGCCTGCATGTTCCAGATCACTGAATGCAGATCCCTGACAGCCAGGAAAGTTCTTCTGACAAGCCTTCAAACCTCCCCTCTTCCCTAACAACACACCACACTGCACTGCACTGCACTGGACTCTCTGCACTGTGCAATCAGTGATCTGCAACATGCAGGCAGTGTGGTGGCCACCCCTTCCCTGTCTTCTAGTCATTTCCTCCTACCCCTGCCCAAGATCCCGGCTCTCAGCTGTGCAGTGAGCCGGCGCCTTCTGTCCCCAGCGGCGCCTGGAGCTCGAGCTCCACTTGTTACACCACTGGTAACTTTCCCTCCTGAGACTGCACTCCATATGCTAAAACTGTCTGTTTCCTATCCTGCAACCAAGTTCTTATCCATTCAATCATCCTAGAATCCAATCTCACACTTTTGAATTTATTTTGCAGTCTGCTATGCAGACTGTATCAAAAGTCTTACTAAAGCTTTACAATGCTACATTGACGGCCCCTCATTCATCTATTACTTTACTCACCCAGTCAATAAAAATTAGTTTGGCATGATCTCCCCCCAGTAAATACATGCTGTTTGGGATCGTGTAAGGTGCTGGATTTGAGATATTCACATTTCTTTCTTTTAATAGTGTTTCCATCAATTTCACTACTACTGATGTTTTGCTCACTGGCCTGTTACTTGCCTCTTCCTCGCTTCCACTTTTGTGCAGTGGTTCTACATTTGCTCTTTGCTCTAGGTTTAGGCAGAAGAAGGGGGGCTAGGGTTAGGCTGCAGGGCTGGGAAGGTTAGGGTTAAGGACCGGGGAGGGAGCGTTAGAGTTAGGCACATAGAAGGGGAGGTTAGGGTTAGGCATCAAGCGGGGAGGGTTAGGTTTAGGCAGCGGGGAAGGGAGGGTTAGGGTTAGGCACCACCGGGGAGGGTTAGGCACCCACATGGGATGGTAAGGGTAGGGGGCAGAGGAGGGTTAGGGAGCTTGCTGGGGGGCTGTCGGGATTCTGATGGATGGGATGCCACTGTCAGTATTCTAACCGTCAGCAACCCGTCCATCAGCAAATCATTCTGGTCCCGGCAGGAGAGGGGATCAGTCATATATTGAGGTAACACATCCCCACCCTCCACACCTCTGATTTACTGACATCCACGTCCCAATAATGTCGCCCTGAGGAGAATCCCCTGTTGCTTATTACCCGATTACACTGAAATCTCTCTGGTGTTTCTATGAAATTCTGGATTATATTGGACCAGGATGCAGTTTTCCTGCCACCTGATACTGTATATGTATATAAACACCAGCTGTGGCACCTGAAGCATAATCCCCGATATTGCCGGCATCGGGGGGAGGAGCGGGCCACATTGGGCCTAATAGGAAAGCTCCCGGCTATCCTATTAGCAGTGATAAAGTACCGCTACTAATAGGATACTCCCCAATGTATATACTGAAACTCAGAGTCGGCCATAGGCATAGGCAAACTAGGCAATTGCCTATGGCATTTGATATGCCTAGGGGCATCAGCAGCTTCTGCTGATTAAAATGATATGCGACATGCCTATATTCTGTATGTAACATTTCATATGCAGATACAGCCACAGTCTCACACAGTATATAGGCATGCTGCATATCAGTTTAATCAGCAGAAGCTGCTTGTGCATCCTAGCCACATAGCAATGCAAATAAGATGCATTTTCATAAAAAAAGGTGCCCGACGTTAGCATTGAGGCAAGATTTATGAGGACACATCTGTATCCAAGCAGAGGCAGAGGTCACAGTGGCAGTGTGAGTGCTGTGTGCATGTGAGTGGGTTGGTTGTGCAGTAGTGTTCAGAATATGTGTAAGGAGCATTATGTGTGTCATGTAAAAATGCATTAATAATGTGCAACATATGTGTAAAGGGGCACTATGTGTGTCATTAGGTGTACAAGGGCATTAATAATGTGCGGCATATGTGTAACAGGGTACTACTGTATATGTGTCATTATGTGTATAGGGGCACTAATAATGTGCAGCAAATGTGTAGGGGGCACTATGTGTGTCATTATGTGTATAAGGGCATTAATAATGTGTGGTATATGTGTAAGGGACATTATGTGTAAAAGGGCATTAATAAAGGTTGTCATAATGTGTAAGGCACATTATGTTTATAAGGACATTAATGTGTCTCATATGTGTAAGGGGCATTACTGTGTGGAATTGTGTATAAATGCATTACTAATGTGTGGCATTATGTGCATAAGGTGCTCTACTATGTGGCGTTGCGTATAGAAAGGACACTACTGTGTCATCTAATGTGAATAAAGAGCAATAGGGTGTGGTGTAATGTGAATAAGGAGCAATTCAGTGTGATGTAATGTGAATAAGGGGCTCTACTGTGAGGAGTAACGTTTATAAGGTAAAGTGATACTACTGTGGGATGTAATATGCATTATGGACACTATCGCATGATAAAATGTGAATAAAGTTGCAGCACTGTGTGGCGTAATTGGAATTGGGGTTACTATTGTGTGGCCATGCCCCTTGCCAGCAAAAACACACCCCTTTTTGTGCTGTGCGCCAAATGTGCAAACTGTTCCTATTTAAAATATAGGGGGTACAAACACCAAAATAAGGACTGTTATGGGTGAGGGGTGATGGTGCTGGGAAAGAGGTGCAAGGTCAGAGGCGGAACCAGCGTTGGTGCTAGGGGGCACCAGCCAAAATCTTGCCTAGGGCATCATATTGGTTAGGGGCGGCTCTGCTGCTACTTGTCTATATGAAAGCGCCTACAAAAATGTATTTCTAAGGTCAAAATGGTAAAACAACAATGCAGATTTATTACAGATTTTATATAAAGATGATGAATCAGCCCAATTCCAACACAGTATTATTTAGACTGGGGAAAATACAATCATTAATGGGCACAGGGCATCAAATACAAAGCTCCGCAAGCTATTCACATTTGGGGTATAGACACTTATTATTTTGACAAGAAATGTCTGTAACTTGGTTAAAGAAAAACTCACTTGAAGTGTTTCTGCCCATATGCAGAGCATCTCAAGAGGTGTCTGGCTCTGCATCAGCAGCACCAGGTTTACAAGAAGCCATTCTATTTTTGCTCCTGCACTGTAGCAGGCACAGAAGATAAGCCCCCTAGCAGGCGAGTATGCACAGTGAGCCGTATTTGCATAACCAATTCATTACAGTACTCGCTCTGCATATGCACGCCCCTTACATATGCGTGCATGTCTGCATTGGCGCAATGGCTTGCGTTAGCTCTGTGCTAATCATGGCGATTGCTCCCAGGTCCTGACTTCCCCAGATATCTTTATAAAACCTTCCCGTACCAATAATGTAGCATGTAGGGGCTCAGTGAGGGCGGGAGTGTAGGTGTGTAAGTGTCTGATGGGCTCACACAGAGAATAAAAGGATAGCTGTCCTGCCTCATAATCCAGATATACCCTCACTCTGTCACAGGGGATATCGTCACCTATAGGGATCTCTGTACTGTCATGTAGCACAAAATACTGATTATTACACCTCCTCAAACACCAGGACTTGTTGTTATATCCAATACGTGACTGCGCTCCTTTCCTGCCTATACTAGTATAACACATTCCTATCTTCCACCTTACTGATTTACTAACATCCACCTCCCAGTAATGTCGCCCTGAGGAGAATCCCCTGGTGCTTATTACCTGATTATACTCAAATCTCTCTCGTGTTACTGGGCGATTCTGGTTTCTTTGTGAGCAGGATACAGTTTTCCTATCATCTAATATCTGTATTGTATTACCAGCTGTGGTTATATCCAGTAATAATTCTGTATCCTCCTGCACATAGATCCCTGTATTTATACCTGTTATTATATCAGATAATGTGTGTAATGTTCCTGAGATGAGACCCACATCCAGATCTCCTGCACCACAGACCTGTGTATCATGTCTCTCTGTGTCCTCAGTATCACACAAGTCCACTGCGTCTGGTTCCTGTAAGACAGTCACTGGGTCAGACATGTTACACAGCTTCTCAATGTGATGCAGCTTCCCGGACAGCTCATCCTTCTTTATTTCCAGCTGCTGGATCAGATCAGAGAGTGAGAGTGAAACGCGTTGTTCCTGCCCAGAGATCTCACTCAGGACTCTCTTCTCCAAGTCTTCCAGCTGTCTCCTGATGTCTCTAAACAGGACAGTGACTCTTTCTGTTACACTAGCTGCTTTTCCCTGATCTTCTCTCCTGCACTCCTGCAGTCTTTGGACTCTTTTCTCAGCCTCTGCTCTCTCTTTGTGGTCAGTTTCTGCAAAACGTTTCTCAGCTTCTCCTTCTTCTTCTCAGAGGCCTCATCCAGCATCTCCACATTGTGTCCCCGATGTTCTCCAGCCAAACTGCAGGATACACAGATACAGGCAGCGTCCTCAGTGCAGTAATACTCCAGGATCTTCTTTTGGACGGAGCATTTCCTGTTCCCCAGGGAAGAGGTGGGATCACATAAGACGTGCTCTGCTGACTTGCTGTGTACTCTCAGGTGATTATCACACAGAGAAGCTTCACAATGAAGACAGGATTTAGCAGCAGGTACAGGAGGGTCCACACAGTAAGTGCAGAAGATCCCAGTCTCCTCCTGATCTGGGCGAGTAGACAGGAACCTCCCCACTATGTTACACAGAGGAATGTTCCGTATCAGTGCAGGACGCTCCTGACACTCAGCTCTGCAGTCAGGACAGGTATAAGCTCCAGCCCCCTCCTGTGTATCCAGCACACGATCAATACAGACCCGGCAGAAGTTGTGGCCACATCTCAGGGTTACAGGATCTGTATAAATGCTCAGGCAGATGGAACAGTCCAGCTCCTGTCTCAGATCAGCAGACGCCATCGCTGGCAGCAGGAGAGAGAAATGAAAGTGAAAGTCTCTGACGCTCAGATACCGGTGGGGTCACATTCTGCACACAGAGGGAGCGGCAACTTGGTAGTCACATGTGTGCTTAGGGCGTAATGTGTACTGGAACACACAGAGATGCCGTTCCAGCCCCATAGTCTTTAAGTGATTGCAATTACATGAAACTTTTTTTTTTTACGTTGAGTTTATCAGAAGTGTGTTCAGTGTTATACAACACACACATACAAAACAAAAATAAGCACAAAACAGTATATAGGCAACCATATGGGCAGAGCACAGCACATAAGTTAACACAGAAACTCATAACATAAAGAATCAGGATGGTGATAATAAACAGCGGTGATATCAAAATACTCTGCAGGGATTTGATACCCAGTTCTGGACTAACCCCCAGCTAGCACCAGATTCAGCAGGGTATCCGGACTCCAGATCGATACCAGTTGCTTGACACACCTTAGGTTGACACCAGAAATAGGTCGTCACCGACAAAAGGTCGACATGGAAAGAGGTCGACGTGAGTTTTTTACTTTTTTTAGATTTTTTTTACTTTTTCATACAGTACTTTACGATCCACGTGGGCTACGTTTGGGAATAGTAACCTTTCCCAAGGGGGACACAGTGCACTAATTGGGGTTCCCGGTCACATTACGAAGAAAACAACACCAAAAACACATAAAAAACTAACGTCGACCTTTTTTACTGTCGACCTTGTTCAAGTCGACCTTTTGTCCGTCTCGACCTATTTGCAGTGTCGACCTAAGGTGTGTCGACCAACCGCCGTCGGCCTAAGTGGTGTCGACCCTGAGTCCCACATCCATCCAGCAGACACTGTGAAGCGCAATCATATTTTTAAATGTCCGTTTAAAAAATATTCCTACAACAAAACACAAAATAAGCAAACTAAACAGTAGCTTAGAGAGTGTGTACAGTACCAATGGAATATACATTGTATCAAATCGAAATTGTGCAGGGTATGATTACACAGTTAATAGGCCACAACAATAGGTCACAAAAATGAGCACTTGTTAGTTTAGACCTGTAAGAATTGTATCAAGTTCTGCATACTGGCAAATAGATGCTAAAATGTATCCACTGTGGGATGTATAAATATAAACAGGTCACATACCTATTATAGGTGGGTTCCTCCAGACATATGAGGTGCGGCTATTAAATAACAAGACTGTACTTGTAAAAAAATAAACCATACTGCGCGAGTTAATAGGGACCGGGGGAACATTGACCTTGGATTTTGCAAGTTTCACCCCACTCGCACAGTCAGTTTGCTGTCATACAGTGTTCGAAAAAGTTGTTGTTTTCCCGTGCGTCGTAAAAAAATTCGAGCAACCTGTTAACTTAAAATATTTAGTTAAATTGAACAAAATGCCCATCGAATCTTTCCGCATGCTAACCGACGCTTATGGGATATATTATATGTCATGTGCACGTGTGTTTGAGTGGCGCAAAAGATTTAGTGACTTTCATGAGGATGTCGAAGAAGATGACTGTCCTGGAAGGCCTTGCACATCAAATACAAACGAAAATGTGGAAAAAACTAAGAAAATTCTTCGAACTGACCGTCGACTCAACATCGGAATGACAGCAGATATGGTGAACATCGGCAAAGAAATGGAAGGGCAAGTTTAAATCGAGATCTTAACATGACAAAAGTTTGTGCTAAAATGGGTCCAAGGCTTTAAATTGAAAGCAAATTTGTACAGATATTTTGGAGCACATTCAAGCAGATTCACATTTTTTTAGATAAAGCTATTACCTGTGATGATACCTAGATCTTCCAGTATGATCCTGAGGTAAAATTCCAGTCCATGAACTGAATAACACCCTCATCGCCAAGAAAGAACGTCAAAACAAATCCAAATTTAAAGCCATGTTAATTGTTTTCTTTGATATCAAGGGTTATTTTGGCAGACTGGGTACCAGAAGGCGCAACAGTAACTCAACATTACTATAGAAATGCTCTAGAAATTTTGCGGGAAAGAATCAGAAGAAAGAGGCCAGAGCTGTGGAGAAATTGCGTCATCCTCCATCAGGACAAGGCACCAGCCCACACAGCTCTCGCTGTGAAGCAGTTTTTGGCCGAGAAACAGATTGCAGTGCTAGAACACCCTCCATACTCGCCAGACAAAGCGCCGTGTGACTTCTCTCTTTTCCCTAAAGTCACATCTGTACTCAAAGGAACCCGTTTTTTTAATCAGCTACTGAGGTAAAGAAGAAAACGACACAGATAATGAGTTATAGCATGGCTTTGACTAGGGAGGCCAATCCTGGGCCGTTTTTTCAATCCCGGGATTCGGGATTGAAAAACGGTCAATCTCGGGATTCCCGGGATCCCGGGATTGCAGTAGGGATCAAAGAAAGTTGTAGGGAGCAGCGCTGGAGGGAGGGTGTAGGTAGCGGTGCGGGAGGTAGGGAGAGTGTAGGTAGCAGTGCGGGAGGTAGGGAGGGTGTAGGTAGCGGTGCGGGAGGTAGGGAGGGTGTAGGTAGCGGTGCGGGACTCAGGAGGGAGGGTGTAGGTCGCGGCAGGGAGGGTTGGTAGCGGCGCGGGAGGGGGGAAGGCTGTAGGGAGCACCACTGACTGCACGGAGGGAGAGAGGGTGGGTGTAAGTAATAGTACTTACTATTAGGCGGGCGGCAACCATGAACACACTGAACGTGGCGGCATTTCAAATGAAGTGCCGGCCACCAGCCAACCAGAGCTGGCGGACCGGTAGCTAATCAGGGAAGCGGCCGCAGCAGTCGCTCCTGATTGGCTGCCGCTGCATCTTCCCTGATTGGCTGCCGGTCCGCCAGCTCTGATTGGCTGGCGGCCGGCGCTACATTTGAAGTGCCGCCGCGTTCAACTTGTTCATGGCTGCCGCCCGCCTAATATTAGTAAGTAGTAAAACTTACACACCCACCCTCCCACCGCCGCGCATGCGCAGTATAATCCCGTGAATCCCGGGATTGGATGCTCCAATCCCGGGATTCAAATCCTGGCATTTTTGGGCCCAAATCCCGGGATCCTGCCGAACCCGATCCCGGGATTGGCCTCCTTAGCTTTGACCAATGGAAAATAATAATGTAGCGGTGTGTGGTTGCAGGAGGGGCATACATAGGCCCTCATTCCGAGTTGATCGCTCCCTAGCTGTTTTTAGCAGCCGTGCAAACGCATTGTCGCCGCCCACGGGGGAGTGTATTTTCGCTATGAAGAAGTGCGAACGCCTGTGCAGCAGAGCGCCTGCAAACACATTTTGTGCAGAACTAGACCAGCCCTGTAGTTACTTATTCTGTGCGATGATTGCTGCGACGAGTGACACGGTAATGACGTCAGATACCCGCCCAGCAAACGCCCGGCCACGCCTGCGTTTTTCCAAACACTCTCAGAAAACGGTCAGTTGACACCCAGAAACTCCCACTTCCTGTCAATCTCCCTGCGTCCGCCAGTGCGACTGAAAGCGTCGCTAGAACCTGTGCAAAATCACAATGCTTGTTGTACCCGTACGAGGCGCGTGCGCATTGCGGTGCATACGCATGTGCAGTTTTGCTGTTTTTTTAGATGATCGCTACGCAGCGAACAACGGCAGCTAGTGATCAACTCGGAATGAGGGCCATAGAGGGGGACCGGAGTTAAAATGTACTTAATATAATTAAACGTAGCATCAGTCTCGTTATTTAATAGCCAAACTTCTTATGTGTGCAAAAGTGGAATGGCGTCTTGCTCCTTACAGGCTTCTGCAGTCTAGAGTTAATTATTAAAAATCAGGGGTACCCCAATTAAAAAACAAGTGTAGAGAGTGATAATAAAAAAACTGGCTCATGAAGCAGCTGTGTGTATAGAGCGGGTCGGTTGTATAGAGCCACCGCTGTCACAGAGCCGTGTCCCGAATCTCTGCCATTTCAGCGATCTTGCAGACCCTCTTCAGTAACTGGACGTGCCGCAGACTTATCTCAGGACGCTATATAAATGGCCGCTGGCCTCCAGTGTTTGTGCGGAGTGTTTCTGTATGTGAAGACGGTCACAGTGTATTCCACCTTCACGCATTTCTCTGCCTTATAGGTCTGGCAGTTTCCTAAGAAGGATGCGTGCGTCCACATCTCTCTATTTAAGTGAGCTGCATTTGATTCTTCCAGGGCGGGATGCAGCAATGCATATTTTACGGTCAAACACCCCAAAATGCCATTTTCTGTGGTTTGGCGACTCACCACTTATACACCAAGCTCCAGAATGCGATACATTCCGGGGCTTGGATGCAGTGGACGCCATTTTTAAATGGAAATAAGAAAGGTAAGTGTAGTTGGGTATGGAAGACAAAATGGGGATTTATAAGGTTGTTACCTCAGTGTGAAGCACATTATCAAGAGGCCCAGACGTTCCCCCCCTCCACTTCACTGGAGAAGCAGGCAGCAGTGAGGACCTTATGGAATATTTCCCTACTCTTCCAGTAGTCTCTGAGAGCCACTAAGGTTGATATCACATTGTGACTTACAGTCAGACCATAATAAGCAATGCTACCGTCCACTTACCTCCCACCGTTTAGAGGCGCAAAAGAAAGGCCCATCCCAATCTTCCCAAAATCAGCCCCAATGCACCAAAATCTTCCTCCAATCTGCTCAGAAACCCCGCCCCCTGCAAGGTCCATGATTAGGGATTGTGCCACCACGATTGGGACAGTTGGGAGGTGTGTGTATGAGCTATCATAATGAAATGTGGATAATGTGCACACTACACAGCCTGGCACAGTCTCGCCACCTCATCCTGGGGTTGCATTATTCTACTTATAGAACAGGTCGGACCTACAGATCCAGCCTCAGATTCAACTATGTTGTCACCATGGCAACTTTAGCCCCACTCCTCCTGCTCTAGTTGCCAGAGCACACCATTGCCCAAACCTCCGCCATGTTTCATCTGCATTAAAGAGATAACTGTAAGTAAAATAGTCATATCAGTAACTTCATAGGATAAGGAATCAAAATGTGTTGGTAAAACCAGGGGCGGCTGATGCACCCAGCAATTCTGTAGTTCTGGTTGCAGTGTGGCATGCGCAGTGAAACCGCAAGGGGCTTTGTTGCGCTTGCCCCCCTACCGGCATTCAGGCGGTCGGGATCCCGGCGTCGGTATTATGACCGCCGGGATCCCGACTGCCAGGATCCCATTCCCAACCCATACCAATAATGCAAGAACTGGACCTTGAGTTTCCCTATCAGGCACCGTACAATGGGCCTGATTCAGTTGTATGCAATGGCCGATGTTCCACGCTACTGAGCAATTATCGGCAGGCTGCAATTGTAGTGCACATGCGTCAAGTTGCTGCTGCGATCCCACAGGCAATGCGGATCTGTTTGCAAAGTAATTGACAGGAAGGGAACGTTTGGGGGAGGTAACGGGGAGCGGTTGGGAAAACGCAGGCGTATCATGACCGTTTTCAGGAAGTGGATCTGACGTCAGCTGCGAGCTCCTACGTACAGAAACATGGTGCCTGCGTCGCTACTGTCGGGTGCAGTCTGTCTAGCCATAGGACTACCCTTCAGCCCCATGTTCCTTGTTCTTGCATATAGGCTGCGAATGTGTACGCAATTGCGAATGAGTTGCGGAAGCTCCGGTGGGCGTCTCTTTCTATTTCTGAGCGGCAGCGTCACTTACTGATATCTGCGGTTGCGGTGCGGAGAAAATCACACTTGCAGCTGCATTACTGTCCTGCTCTGCATCAGGCCCCAATGCTCTTTAAATTCACTTTGATTCAGAAGCAATTTGGCTGACACAATACATATTACATTGCTTCTTTCTCTGAGAGACTCTCATGGCCAAGTGCCATTTGTGCCAATCCAGACAATATGATACTCGCCGGGTCATGACCTCTCCATGACCCTCATTCCGAGTTGTTCGCTCGCAAGCTGCTTTTAGCAGCATTGCACACGCTAAGCCGCCGCCTACTGGGAGTAAATCTTAGCTTATCAAAATTGCGAACGAAAGATTCGCAATATTGCGAAAAGACTTCTCTGTGCAGTTTCTGAGTAGCTCGAGACTTACTCTTCCAGCGCTATCAGTTCAGTGCTTGTCGTTCCTGGTTTGACGTCACAAACACACCCAGCGTTCGCCCAGACACTCCCCCGTTTCTCCAGCCACTCCCGCGTTTTTCCCAGAAACTGTAGCGTTTTTTCGCACACACCCATAAAACGGCCTGTTTCCGCCCAGAAACACCCACTTCCTGTCAATCACATTACGATCACCAGAACGAAGAAAAAACCTCGTAATGCCGTGAGTAAAATTCCTAACTGCATAGCATATTTACTTGGCGCAGTCGCACTGCGGACATTGCGCATGCGCATTAGCGACTAATCGCTCCGTTGCGAGAAAAAAATAACGAGCGAACAACTCGGAATGACCCCCATGACCAGTACTTGGCAGGGACGCTGTCTGTGGTCCCATGCGGATGCGTCAGAACAGATAAATAATCACTAGGCCATGTATGGACTGCTACTGCTTTTACATTTTACATGGAGCTGGGGGTTTGGGTATTAATTATGGAGTGTGTTTGATGTGAGATATGATTATAATAATACTCTGTCATTCCCAATACTTTTCTGTGTCACCAGATCAGACCTCCCCCTTTAAACCCCACCACTCCCTCCCCTCCTGGTCAGATCTGGACTCTTACTTTTACCAAAATGATAAGGCAATAAAATATGGAAATATAATTTACTATTTACAAATTTAAGATAATATTTCTGGTTTCACTATAATTGTTGGTGTATATAGTATTAGATTGTGTGTTGTTAAGGTTTAAACAAATGTATGATATTCAGTTATATATATACTGTATATTACAGGTGTGTACAGACGGCTGTGTTTTGGTTTTGGCTCTGAATCGTATTTTTGTTTTGGATGTGGGTTTCTTTTAAAAAATGCTAAAACCAGCTAAACCCAGGTATCTAGACTTGTTTTGTTACAATAGTATTACTGGCATCAGTAACATTCATTTCCAGCTATTTCCAGTCAAATTAGCCCACCTCACCATATACTCTCCTGAAATCACGAGGGAGGGTCTTACGTAAAATCCAAAACCCCAGATTCGGTTTTTCAAACCTGAGTTCTGAGCTCGAGGGAAGACCCAAATGGATTCCCAAATGTGATTCGAGCCAGGACTCGGTTCTCCTCAGATCCCCAAAGTTTGGGTGTATAGATAGGCTTACCATACCACCCCCTTTAAACTGTGACGCTCATGGATTACACAGGTTCTGTGGCTGATTAAACCAGGTATAACGCAAGCATGAAGTCAGCAGCCTCAGAACCAGTGTAAAACGTACTGCAGGTGTCCAAGTTTAAAGGGATAGGCCCAGATTTATCAAGCCTTGGAAAATGATAAATTGCACGGTGATAAAGTACCAACCAATCAGCTCCCAACTGCCATGTTACAGGCTGTATTTGAAAATAACACTGCAATGTATCACTCTCCAAAGCTTGATAAATCTGGGCCATAGTATGATAAGTCTATGTGTAGAGTAGAGGGCATTGCATGGTGCTACAAAATTCTGTGGCAGCTCTTTTGAATTTATGGTACCAGCAACTGTGTGCAAGTGTCAGACGAGCTCCATGTCACCATCATCGGCACACCACCGACACAGTTTCTCCATCTGACTGTCTATGTAGACATCTCATAGCACATAACTCTATTACCTGTGGCTTATTAGCTCAGGAGATCTCCAGGCTTATTCATTCTGTGGAAGGCACTTGCTGAATAAAGCCGTGAGTACATCTGTGTCAGGTGAATTCACTTCCACTTTACAGTGCGTCTCAATTACTGACTGGCTAGCAGCCATTTTTTTGAAGACCAGATCTCCGTAAATAACTCAGTATCCTTTTTGACCTTCATTTTGATGCACAACCAGAAAACAGCTATTGGGGTACGATAGATAGATAGATAGATAGATAGATAGATAGATAGATAGATAGATAGATAGATAGATAGATAGATAGATAGATAGAAGCTCCTACACAGTAAGGATGGCCATCGGTGTGATTCCCATTGATGGTTGCCATTGATGGGAAACGAAAACTATGCTATATCATACCATCGATGGTTCCTACCATCGCAGTTTTGTGCATGCGCCCAGATTCCCAAAGCAAACCCTCCAAAGTCTTTCCTTCTGTGGTCTAGCTCCTCCATGCTTAACGTGCCCGGCTGCTCCACCGGACTCAGAGCAAAGGGCCAGCTCAGCGTGTGACTGACTGACAGGCAGGGAGGGAGACCATGCCGCCTTGCCCGCATATGAACATACAGTGGGCGAGGGGACTGGTCGAGGCTGCTGACTGACAACTTAGCTGTCAAGTCAGCAGCCAGTGCCCTGCTAGAAGTGGGCGGGCCAGGGAGGTGTCAGGCCAGCGAAGGGCCCACCCATCCTGATAGCTGCAGCTGAACTGTATAACAAGCTGCGTAGTGACAGACTAGTAGCTTCGCTGCCAGTGTTAGTGAAAACCATTAGCTAGGGGGGGGATATGACTACCAGTACCATCGATGGTGGGAAACCATCTGGGCAAAAGTAATTGACATCGGCCATAGACCATCAATTGTTTTGAATCATCAATGGACGATGGCCATCTCTAATACACAGTGTATTGCTAAAGTCACAATAATAGAAAAAAAGAAGAAGCAAATTTTAGATTAAAATGTTAGATTTATTACCGATATTATATAAATGTGACAGATAAGCCCACTCCTGACACAGCATCATTTAGACTGGTGGAAATGAAATCCCAGCAGTTAATAGCACAGGGCGGTCAGACACACATCACAGCAAGCGATTAGCAATTGGGTACACACACATTATTATCAAGAATGCCTGGCCACGCCCCTATTCTGCCTCTTCCGTAGAAAGGTAATGTTAGTTCCGGGTACACGCATGTCTGCATTGGTGCAAATGCTTGCATTATCTTCGTGGGCATGCACAGACTGTTCCATAGCCAGATTAAGGTGGGGTGGGGGGGGGGGGGGGGGGGTGCAGGGCATACTGTACCCCGGGCCCCTCATTGTCAGAGCACACTGACATCACTAGCTTTCCCCCTTAAGCAGCAGCAGAACCAGCAACCAGAATGCGAGCAAGACAGTATGCAGTGCAGGCAGAGACACAGGAATATAATGTTTCATGAGCTACTGACAGAGCTTTCTGACCAGAGGAGAGATAGAAGGGTGGAGAGAGCTGTAAGTGACACAGGGATCCCAGCTTCTCCTCCTCCCAGCCTAGGTGTCTGAGTCCTGAGTAATCTGTTATTCAACTAAACCATTTAGAGATGGAGAGAGACAGAGTCCTCCTGAGTCCTGTCCCAGTGTGTAAGTAATACAGAGGCTGCTGCTATTCTTGCATGTGACAAGATAAATTATTTTATTTTTCTTTGTATATTTTAAGGTTAAGTTGTCTTTGTTCCACTACAAGAAAAGTTTATAAAATAGTTATCTTTCAATTAGATGGAGCTATAAACAGTACCCCCAGGCATTATTAAACTATTTGTTAAAACTAATATACACCATTGGTTTAAATTTAATATATACAATCTATACCTCCCACAATGACCCATTCCAGGAGGGACAAAATGCTCTATAACTGGACTTCCTTCTTAATTTATGATTGCAATCACCTGTGTTAAAGTACCTTTCTTATCAATTAAATAGTTCAACACAGGTGACGCCAATCGTATATTAAGTGGAAATCCAGGTAGAGAGCGTTTTGTCCCTCCTGGAATGGGACATGTTGGGAGGTATGCACAATCTAATATACATCCCCCACCTTCCATCGGAGCCCCCCTGTTTAATCCGGCCCTGGACTATTCAACTCAGCAACAGGAGCAAACTGTGCTCAGCCTATAACAAACACACTATTCAATAGCGCCCAAGTTACCCAGTTTTCTTTCAACCATCAATAGTTTATTTTGATGGTTAAAACCATCAACAATCTATAGTTTCCTGAAATCTGTGATAATGGGACACCTGGTAATACAATATATAGCGCAAAGCAGGAGAGCAGCTATAGCTCCACCCACTGCTTCATCCTATTGGCTGCAACTTGAACCAGTCAAGTTTCACTCCCTGAGGGAATTTCTTTCATGACTCTACTAGAAATGTTTATAGAACCTTCCCGTACCAATAATGCAGCATGGAGGGGCTCAGTGAGGACGGCAGTGTAGGTGTGTAAGTGTCTGATGGGGTCACACAGAGAATAAAAGGACAGCTGTCCTGCCTCATAATCCAGACATACCCTCACTCTGTCACAGAGGATATTGGCAGGTAACTGGATCTCTGTCCTGTCATGTATCACTGAGTACTGATTATAATACCTACACAGACACCAGGACTTGTTATTATATCCAATGGCTGACTGCGCTCCTCTCCTGTCTATACTGGGATAACACATCCCCACCCTCCATCTTACTGATTTACTGACATCCACTTCCCAGTAATGTCGCCCTGAGGAGAATCTCCTGGTAGTTATTACCTGATTATACTGAAATCTCTCTGGTGTTACTGGGCGATTCTGCTTTATATCTGACCACGATACAGATTTCCTGTCACCTGATATATGTATAGAATTATTACCAGCTGTGGTTACATCCAGTACCAGGTCTGTAGCTTCCTGCGCATAGATCCCTATATTTATATCTGTTATTATATCAGATAATGTGTGTAATGTCCCTGAGATGAGACCCACATCCAGATCTCTTGCACCGTGGACCTTGTTATCATGTCTCTCTGCGTCCTCAGTATCACACAAGTCACCTGTGTCTGGTTCCTGTGAGACAGTCACTGGGTCAGACATGTTACACAGCTCATCAATGTGAAGCATCTTCCCGGACAGCTCGTCCTTCTTTATTTCCAGCTGCTGGATCAGATCACAGACTGAGAGTGAAACGCGCTGTTCCTGCCCAGAGATCTCACTCAGGACTCTCTTCTCCAGGTCTTCCAGCTGTCTCCTGATGTCTCTAAACAGGGCAGTGACTCTCTCTGTTACACCAGCTGCTTTTCCCTGATCTTCTCTCCTGCGCTCCTGCAGACTCTGGACTCTTTTCTCAGTCTCTGCTCTCTTTGTGGTCAGTTTCTGCAGAACATTCCTCAGCTTCTCTTTCTTCTTCTCAGAGGCCTCATCCAACGACTCCATCTGATGTCCTCTGTGTTCCCCAATCAGACAGCAGGACACACAGATACAGGCAGCGTCCTCAATGCAGTAATACTCCAGGACCTTCTTATGTACAGAGCATTTCCTGTTCCCCAGGGCAGTGGAGGGATCACATAAGACGTGTTCTGCTGACTTGCTGTGTACTCTCAGGTGATTATCACACAGAGAAGCCTCACACAGCAGACAGGATTTAGCAGCAGGTACAGGAGAGTGAATGCAGTAAGTGCAGAAGATCCCAGTCTCCTCCTGATCTGGCCGAGTAGACAGGAACCTCCCCACTATGTTACACAGAGGAATGTTCCGTATCAGTGCAGGATGCTCCTGACACTCTGCTCTGCAGTCAGGACAGGTATAAGCTCCAGCCCCCTCCTGTGTATCCAGCACACGATCAATACAGACCCGGCAGAAGTTGTGGCCACATCTCAGGGTTACTGGATCTGTATAAATGCTCAGGCAGATGGAACAGTCCAGCTCCTGTCTCAGATCAGCAGACGCCATCGCTGGAAGCAGGAGAGAGAAATGAAAGTGAAAGTCTCTGACACTCAGATACCGGTGGGGTCACATTCTGCACACAGGGCGAGGCTGAGCTTGCTAGTCACATTATACAGTGCATCCAGAAATCATTCACAGCGCTTCACTTTTTCCACATTTTGTTATGTTACAAGTTCAACCTTATTCCAAAATGGAATAAATTCATTTTTTCCCCTCAAAATTCTACACACAATACCCTATAATGACAACATGAAAAAAGTTATTTTTGAGGTTTTTGCAAATGTATTAAAAATACAAAACTAAGAAATCACAGGTACATAAGTATTCACAGCCTTTGCTCAATACTTTGTTGATGCACCTTTGGCAGCAATTACAGCCTCAAGTCTTTTTGAATATGATGCCACAAGCTTGGCACACCTATCTTTGGGCAGTTTCACCCATTCCTCTTTGCAGCACCTCTCAAGATCCATCAGGTTGGATGGGAAGTGTGGGTGCACAGCCATTTTCAGATCTCTCCAGTGATGTTCAATCAGATTCAAGTCTGGGCTCTGGCTGGGCCACTCAAGGACACTCACAGAGTTGTCCTGAAGCCACTCCTTTGATATCTTGGCTATGTGCTTAGGGTAGTTGTCCTGCTGAAAGATGAACCGTCACCCCAGTCACTGTGCTCATTGGGACCTTCAAAGCAGCAGATATTTTTCTGTACCCTTCCGCAGATTTGTGGCTTGAGACTTACAGACAATTCCTTTGACTTCATGCTTGGTTTGTGCTCAGACATGTACTGTCAAGTGTGGGACCTTATATAGACAAGTGTGTGCCTTTCCAAATCATGTCCAATCAACTGAATTTGCCACAGGTGGACTCCAATTAAGCTGTATGAACATCTCAAGGATGATCAGTGGAAACAGGATGCACCTGAGCTCAATTTTGAGCTTCATGGCAAAGACTGTGAATACTGATGTACATGTGATTTCTTAGTTTTTTATTTATAATAAATTTGCAAAAATCTCCCAAAAACTTTTTTTCACGTTGTCATTATGGGGTATTGTGTGTAGAATTTTGAGTGAAAAAATGAATTTATTCCATTTTGGAATAAGGCTATAACATAACAAAATGTGGAAAAATTGAAGCACTGTGAATACTTTCCGGATGCACTGTATCTGTATTCAGGGCCGGTGCTAGGGTTTTCGGCGCCCTCATGCAAATTATAAATTTGCGCCCTCCCACACTTTACTAAGGGACAGCACGCACCTAAGGTACGTGCTGACAAAAAGGGATGTGGTCTCACAAGGAAGGGGCATGGCCACACAGTACCCTTGATTCATATTACACCACATAGTAGCGCTCCTTATTCACGTTACGCTACACAGTAGTACCCCTTATATAAGTTACACCACGCAGTATTGCCCCTTACATAATGCCCACAGTAGTAGCACCGCTTATACACATAATGCCCACAGTAGTAGCACCGCTTATACACATAATGCCCACAGTAGTATTGCCCCTTACACATAATATCCACAGTAGTAGCGCCGTTTATATGCACAGAAACATAAACATAGAAACATAGAATTTGACGGCAGATAAGAACCACTTGGCCCATCTAGTCTGCATCTTTTTTTTTATCCTTTAGGTAATCTCAACCCTTTTTGAACCTTAATTCTTTGTAAGGATATTCATATGCCTGTCCCAAGCATGTTTTAATTGCTCTACAGTCTTCAGGGTATATTCAATTGGCGTTGGATCCATTCCGACATGCATTTGTGGGAATGGATCCGACAACCACTATTCAATCTCATCTCAATTCGACTTTTTCAAGTCGAATTGAGATGAGGAACCCACAGGAGGAGAGGGGGGGGGAGACCAGCGGGGGACAGCCGCCGGCAGCCAGAGGAGATCAGCGCTACAGTAGCGCTGCAGAAGGATGTCACACAGCCGCCCGACCTCACGGCAGTGTCCACCCGGCTCCAGCAAGCTTGCTGGAGCCGGGTGGACGCTGCCGTGAGCGGCGTGGCTGCGTGACATCCTTCTGCAGTGCTGTGCTGTAGCGCTGATCTCTTCTGCTGCCCGCGGCAGTCCCCGTCTCCCTGCGTCTCTCCCCCCTCTCCTCCTCTGGGTCCGCATCTCAGTCCGACATCTTTTGATGTCGGACTGAGATGGTCGAAAAGGGGGCCAAAACCTGTCGGTTTTGGCCCCATTTTCAACACAAGCACGTGGATCGGCAGCTATACCGCCGATGCACGTGCTTTTCGACAAGTCGAATTTTTCAACTTGTCGAAAATATTGAATAGGTTGGAACCCCTTCCGACCTAAAAAAAAGTCAAAAACTGCCGTCTTTTCGACAGACGGCAGTTTTCGACTTCAATTGAATATAAGCCTCTACCACCTCTGGCTATTCCACTTATCCACTACCCTTTCTGTGAAGTAATTTTTCCTTACATTTCCCCTAAACCTGCCTCCCTCCAGTCTCAGTGTATGTCCTCGAGTTCTAATACTTCTCTTCCTTTGGAGAATGTTTCCCTCCTGAACTTTGTTAAAACCTTTTGTATATTTGAAAGTTTCTATCATGTCCCCCGTTCAGGCCCGCCATCAAGGGGGTACCCTGGGTACACTTGTCCCGGGCCCGGCCACTCTCACAGAGAGTGGAGGGCCCGGGCCGCTCATACCACCGGCTGCTATTGCTGCCCCTGCCTGTTCTCCCGCCGACGCTGTGCCGCGGGCTACCGCCCAGCCCCCGTACAGCAGTTCCTGCAGGAGAAGCCAGCTCGGTTGTCGCTCTCCTGTAAATAAAGTTTGTTGTAGAGCGCGATGTGACGTCATGTCGCGCCGCACCAGTGAAGAGGAGCTGCCACCCGTCGCAGCGGCTGCACTGAGGAGCGGTGGACGGAGTGGACTGGAACCGAGTGTACCTCGATGTGACGGATGGGGAAGAGAAGAGGAGGCTGGAGCCGGCCCGCAGGACTGAGCAGAGGAGTGGGACACGGAGAGTGTGACGGATGGACGGACACAAGACACAGCAAGACCAGGTTTGTATGGTATATTGCAATGTATAACCTGTGCTGTGTTACCACAAATGTCTCTCGCAGGTTACCGCGAATGCCTCTCACAGGTCACCACACCTGGCACTCCCTCCCCCCATCCCCTTTTTTTTTAAAGGTTTTAAAACAGATTCTTTGATAAAAAAAAAAACTTTTAGCTTATAATTGATAGTTAGATAATAGCTGGTGACAAGAAAATCATGTAACACACCACAGGCTGCTGCTCCTCTTCACCAGGACTGCTAGGATCCATCTCCATTTTATAACAGCATTTCTTGTCACCTGCTACTGTGATCTAGCTGTCTATCAATTATAAGCTACTGTAAAACAAAGCTTTTTGAATGATGTGCCACCCTGCAGAGACTATTTAATATTAATATAATGTATTCTTACAAGAGACTGCACATATCACAAATGTTGTATTGATTTACCTGATTTATGCCATTGTTTTATTTAACAATATTTGTTTATAATAAAACTGTCTATTTATAGTACATAACCTGTGCTATTTATGAAGACTTGAATGGGGGTGGGGGGTGGGGGGTCAGGGGGCCCTGTCTATTTTGTCAGTCCCGGGCCCCACAATTTCTGATGGCAGCCCTGCCCCCCTTTCCCTTCTCTGCTCCAAACTATACATGAGAAAAATACCAAATAAGAGAAATGGAAAAAGAAGTAGACTCTTGTTTGGGAGCACTCTAACTCAGAGGAACTAGATTGTATACATGTCTTAAACTGGTAAAATCATGATTTTAATAGATTCTTGTTAAAAATATATAGAATTATCGGAGTTCAAAACTTATTCTATGTGATTCAAGACTATTGTGCAAAAAATATCTATATCAATTTAGTAAATAATTAGCGAAAATTGCTATAATATAATGTAAGCCGGAAAAGCTTTAGAATTCACAAAAAAGGGGGGGGGGGGGGGGAAACACCTACTAGTCTCAATGGTGTCTGTCAAGTGAATATATGACCATCATTCATACTGCAAAAATCCCAAATGGAAAAAGTAGTTGCAGGGAATTAAATCATAGGTCATATGAATCCGAGTACCCATCTGTGACTTAGAATTGGGCAGCAAAATTTATTTGCAGTACCAGGATGTTCCAAGGTGGTCTCCCATCCGAGTACTGGTCCGGCCCTCCACTGCTTAGCTTCCAAGATCGGAAGAGATTGGGCATCTCCAGTGGGGTATGTCCGCAATTTCTTAAGCTAGCCCTTTCATTTGTCACTTTGTATTGGAAATGGAATCGTTCATATTTTCAACAAGAAAAATGAAAGAAGGACAGACACACATGTGAACGGCAGGCTCAAAAAGTGCAGATTGGATATGACAATTGTATGGCAAACAAGTATCAAGGCCATAAATATCCAATCAAAGTGAATCCTTCCTTATTTGTATTGTACTATACACCAGTCAATTGTATATAGATAACAAAATCATTCTTGGTTGTGCTGTCTAAATAAGACAGTAATAAGCATAAATTAATCACCAAGAAAGAACAGGGGAATTACTACAAAGAATCCTTTATAGTTAGTGGGTTAGTATCTGTGTTTTTCTCACAACCAAAGATCCACCATTGGTATACAAAATCTCTGAAATAAACAAAAATGAGAACAAATATTGTAGTATCAGGGTGTTCCAAAGTGGTCTCATCCAAGTACCAAACCTGTACAATTAGATGCTTGTCACTGATTGGTATGGTCACCTTCAATCATAGTTTTTGGAAAAAGCATATGTTAGAAGGGCAAATAATAATTAGATGAGTATACCATCTATGTGTACCTATGCAGGGTATGCAGTTGGTTAATTACCACACATAGATGGTATACTCATCTAATTATTATTTGCCCTTCTAACATATGCTTTTTCCAAAAACTATGATTGAAGGTGACCATACCAATCAGTGACAAGCATCTAATTGCGGATGTATTCCACGAATGGTGCTTAATTGCATCTGAGCATTAATGCTATATAGCGGTGGACAGGTTTGATACTTGGATGAGACCACTTTGGAACACCCTGATCTCCTATATAATAGCCCAGATCTGTGACTTGTGCTTCATTTGCTAACGCTGGGCGGAGTCAAAACAGTGGGCGGAGTTAGTCAAATGAGTCACAGATCTGGCCAAATCTATAGGAGACTAGGAGCAGAAGCAGATAGTATGGGCATGGCACAGGCAGGGGTGCATACCTCCCAGCTTTCTGCAGGAGCTTTCTTCAGGCAGAAGGAGGGACACACACTCTGCAAAAAGGGGGCGTGGCTTCACGGGAGGGCCCCCGTTTTCGTCAGTGAGGGGGCATGCCCAGCACACTGTGAGCTGCTGGCATGCCCCCAGGGGCTGATTATGAGTCCAGGGGGCCCAGGGCACTTGAGACAGGGGAGCCCTATCTCATTGCTGTGCCTGCTGTGGGGTTGGGGGCGTGGCCTAATCGCGCCCCTCAGCTAGGGCTAAATCCAGAGGAGGTGGTCGCTCCCCCCTACACACCCGCACAGGTAGAAGAAAGCAGGGAGACTGCTGCCTCCCTGTAACACCACAGACCTGCCAACACGCAGCAGCGTGTGCTGACTGTAGCGCAATGCTGCCGTTGTTGCTGGCAGGACGGGGGGGGGGGGAGCTTCTGAGCTGGGACAGAGCTACTCCAGCCGGGGGCCCCCCTAAAACTGTGGGGCCAACGGTACGTACCTCCTGCCCCCCCCCCTTAATCCGGCTCTGCTGCTGGAACCCCCCCTTAATCCGTACCCCCTGATGCCCCCTCTCCCTCTGTCTCCACTATTCACCGCTGCTCTGCTAAGCAGAACAGCGAGTACAGGAGCTTTCCAACCCCCCCCCCCCCCCACCGCGGGACACTGCGACCCGCGGGTGGGACAGCGGGATGGACCCCAAAAAATGGTACTGTCCCGCGAAAATCGGGACATTTGGGAGGTATGGGTGTGTGTGAGGGGTATGTCATACAGACAGACGGGCACCGGCTCACTGTGTGCTTGACCCCCCACATCGGCATACTCAGCAGGGTCTCTCTGGCGCGGAGGAGCGTCACTTTCTGGCACACTCCACGCTTCTTAGCTGCAGTTTTGTGGGGCACTTGCCGCTGTGCTGGTTCCGTACTGTCTCTGTTATCTCCAGCCCCGGCAACCCCACCGCTAGCTGCAGCGCTGCCACCCACAGTGAGGTGCGCCCAGGGCCGTAACTACGTGTGTGCCAAGGGGGCTTGGCACACAGCGCAGTTGCCCTGGGGGCGCACGGCCAGCGGCATGTAATGAGTCAAATTGACTCATTACATGCCGCCTCTGAAGTCTCTGCGCCGTGCGCCGCAGCCGCGCTAGAGGAGAGAGCAGCACCGGGCAGGAGGAGGGAGGGGGAGCAGGGAGCCGCAGCAGCGCTATTTGATTGGTAGTAAGCGCCGCTGCAGCATCCCCCTCTCCTTCCGTATTGGTTGCCTGGCGCTGCTGTGGATGCTGGGATGCATCCCAGCATCCACAGCAGCGCCAGGCAGCCAATACAGAAGGAGAGGGGGATGCTGCAGCGGCGCTTACTACCAATCAAATAGCGCTGCTGCGGCTCCCTGCTCCCCCTCCCTCCTCCTCCTTCTCACCTCGCTCACTGCCTGCACCGAGAGGAAGCTGCACGAGGAGCCTGTCAGCGGGGAGAAGGTAAGTATGTCTCTCTCTCTTTCTCTTTCTCTCTCTTTCTCTCTCTCTCTCTCTCTCTCTCTGGGGGACACCGTCTGCCGCAATGTGTAAAAAGGGGTCCCATCTGCCGCAATGTGTAAAAAGGGGTCCCGGCTGCCGCAATGTGTAAAAAGGGGTCCCGTCTGCCGCAATGTGTAAAAAGTGGTCCCGTCTGCCGCAATGTGTAAAAAGGGGTCCCGTCTGCCGCAATGTGTAAAAAGGGGTCCTGTCTGCCGCAATGTGTAAAAAGGGGTCCCATCTGCCGCAATGTGTAAAAAGGTGTCCCGTCTGCCGCAATGTGTAAAAAGGGGTCCCGGCTGCCGCAATGTGTAAAAAGGGGTCCCGGCTGCCGCAATGTGTAAAAAGGGGGACTGGCTGCCGCAATGTGTAAAAAGGGGGACTGGCTGCCGCAATGTGTAAAATGGGGTCCTGGCTGCCGCAATGTGTAAAAAGGAGGACTGGCTGACGTAATGTGTAAAAAGGGGTCCCGGCTGCCGCAATGTGTAAAAAGGGGTCCCGGCTGCCGCAATGTGTAAAAAGGGGGACTGGCTGCCGCAATGTGTAAAAAGGGGGACTGGCTGCCGCAATGTGTAAAATGGGGTCCTGGCTGCCGCAATGTGTAAAAAGGAGGACTGGCTGACGTAATGTGTAAAAAGGGGTCCCGGCTGCCGCAATGTGTAAAAAGGGGTCCCGACTGCCGCAATGTGTAAAAAGGGGTCCCGGCTGCCGCAATGTGTAAAAAGGGGGACTGGCTGCCGCAATGTGTAAAAAGGGGGACGCTGTCTGCTGTAATGTATAAAAGGGGCTCTACCTGGTGTAGCGTAATTTGAATAATGGAGACTACTGTGCACCGTAGTATGAATTGCTATTATTTTGTGGCCACGCCCCTTCCCTGTGAAGCCACGCCCCTATATATTTTTCGAGCGCCTACGGCGCGCACTGCGCCTATCTTGTACGGGGGGGCGCCAATGTCGGTTCTTGCACACAGCGCTAAAATGCCTAGTTACGGCACTGGGTGCGCCCAGCTCATTCACACACTTTAGCTGGCGGGTAGCGCTACAGAAATCCGAGCTGCTTGCAGGCTCTGACCCACTCCTCCCTCCAGCCGCAGCGTCTCCTGGGAGCTAACCAGTCACTCCCAGTCTCCCTTTACCACAGTGCCCGGCAGCCGCGAGGTCCGCGCCACGTGCATGCTATGACCCCCTCCTCCCTCCAGCCGCAGCATCTCCTGGGGGCTAACCAGTCATTTCCAGTCTCCCCTTACCACAGTGCCCGGCAGCTGCGCGAGGTCTGCGGTGTGTGACTGAGGAGGGGGGAGGGATGCGGACGGGCAGAGGAAGCAGGACTCCAGCCTGAGAGAGTCAGCCATGCCAGGTCTCCACCAGCAGCAGATCCCAACAGGTTGGAGTGGAACAGCAGCAGCCAGCAGCAGTGACTCCGGTAAGACACATCTGTCTGTCACCACTGTTTTGTCCCTAATACCAATCTCTCCTGTGCCCTGTGTTCTGTCATGTCCCTGTCACCCCTGGCCTTGCCCTGCCACCCTTATCCTGGCCCTTTCACCCTTATCCTGGCCCTTTCACCCTTATCCTGGCCCTGTCACCCTTATGCTGGCCCTGTTACCCCTATCCTGGCCCTGTCACCCCTGTGCTTGCCCTGTCAACCCTATACTGGCCCCGTCACCCCTGTCCCTGTCCTGCCGCCCCTACCCTGGCCCTGTCACCCCTATCCTGTCCCTGTCATTTCTGTCCTGGCCCCTGTCCTGGCGCCGTCACCCCTGTCCTGGCACCGTCACCCCTGTTCTGACCCTGTCACCCCTGTCCTGGCCCCGTCAACCCTGTTCTGACCCTGTCACCCCTGTCCTGGCCCTGTTACTGCATACCCTCCAACTACCTTTTTGGCAGGTACAGTACCCGCAGCGCCCCCAGACCTCTCCCCAATGCACCACACCTCCGCACCTTCCCCTCCACCACATGCGGCACTCCACCCCTCCCCTACATGCTGTGCCTCCAGACCACCTACACCACACGCGGCTCCCACTCCTCCGCCCCTTCACCACCCAGAGCACCTCCAGGCCCCCTCCACCATTCACCCCCCTTATATGTCTCCCCCCACACCTGCCCCCCTCCACTCGCAGCATCTGCAGACACCCTCCTCCATCCGCGGTCCCTCCCTCACCCACCCCTCCCCCACCAATGGCACCCCCGCACCTGCCCCTCCACCACCTGCAGCACCTCCGGACCTCCTTCCCCATCCGCCGCACCACCCGTACCTGCCCCTACCCTACCCATGGTGCCTGCGGTCCCCTACCCCACCCCCGGCACTCCCGTCCCTTCCCATCCCACAGCACCTCCGGAACCCTTCACCCACCCACACCTGCCCCTCTCCCACCCGTGGCACCCCTGCCCCTCCCCCACCTGCAGTGCCTCCGGACCCCTCCCCCATCTGCATCCCCCACTCCTCTGCCCCTCCCCTATCCGCAGCACCTACCGAACCTCCCCTATCCGGGCCCCACCCCCACTTCTGCCCCCCCTCCACCTGCAGCATCTACAGACACCATCCGCAGTCCCCCCCGCACCCGCTACATTCTGTACATCGTGCCCTGCAGGTGCTGTTCACGCTGTCGCAAGGGGCTGCGCCTCCTTCACCATCGCACGCCCTTTCATTGTGCAATATTTAACCACTAACAAAGGAATGCAGGTAATACTCCATATAATACAAATATTAAACCCCAGAAAGGCATGCAAGGGTTAAGGGGGCGTAGCCCCTTGCGACGGTGTGAAGAGCGCCCGTAGGGCGCGATGAAGCACCTAGTACTACAATATTTGTTCTCATTTTTGTTTATTTCAGAGATTTTGTATACCAATGGTGGATCTTTGGTTGTGAGAAAAACACAGATACTAACCCACTAACTATAAAGGATTCTTTGTAGTAATTCCCCTGTTCTTTCTTGGTGATTAATTTATGCTTATTACTGTCTTATTTAGACAGCACAACCAAGAATGATTTTGTTATCTATATACAATTGACTGGTGTATAGTACAATGCAAATAAGGAAGGATTCACTTTGATTGGATATTTATGGCCTTGATACTTGTTTGCCATACAATTGTCATATCCAATCTGCACTTTTTGAGCCTGCCGTTCACATGTGTGTCTGTCCTTCTTTCATTTTTCTTGTTGAAAATATGAACGATTCCATTTCCAATACAAAGTGACAAATGAAAGGGCTAGCTTAAGAAATTGCGGACATACCCCACTGGAGATGCCCAATCTCTTCCGATCTTGGAAGCTAAGCAGTGGAGGGCCGGACCAGTACTCGGATGGGAGACCACCTTGGAACATCCTGGTACTGCAAATAAATTTTGCTGCCCAATTCTAAGTCACAGATGGGTACTCGGATTCATATGACCTATGATTTAATTCCCTGCAACTACTTTTTCCATTTGGGATTTTTGCAGTATGAATGATGGTCATATATTCACTTGACAGACACCATTGAGACTAGTAGGTGTTCCCCCCCCCCCCCCTTTTTTGTGAATTCTAAAGCTTTTCCGGCTTACATTATATTATAGCAATTTTCGCTAATTATTTACTAAATTGATATAGATATTTTTTGCACAATAGTCTTGAATCACATAGAATAAGTTTTGAACTCCGATAATTCTATATATTTTTAACAAGAATCTATTAAAATCATGATTTTACCAGTTTAAGACATGTATACAACCTAGTTCCTCTGAGTTAGAGTGCTCCCAAACAAGAGTCTACTTCTTTTTCCATTTCTCTTATTTGGTATTTTTCTCAATATATTTCTGACTCATGGGAGCACCACTGAATGGTAACTATATTTAGTGCACCTTAAAAGACATACTATCTTTCTATATGCACAGTTACCTTAATCTGAAGCAATTCTATAACATAAATTTCAGTTTCTCAGAGGACATTACTCAGATTGCTTTTCGTACAAAAATTGTTGCTAGACCGGTGCGGCTCCCACAAACCCCTTTCTTGAACCAAACTATACATGTTAAGATCTTTTAGCCTTTCCGTATTTTCTGTATTAATATCCTTCTGGAGATATGGTCTCCAGAACTGGACACAGTATTCCAGATGGGGCCGCACCAATGACCTATACAGTGGCATTATTACTTCTCTTTTCCTGCTACTGATTCCTCTCCCTATGTAACCAAGCATCTGACTTGCCTTTCTCATTGCTTTGTTGCATTGCTTTCCTGCCTTTAAGTCACTTGAAATAGTGACTCCTAAATCCCTTTCCTCCTCAGTAGTTTCCATTATAGTACCCTTGATATAATATTTAGCCTTTGGGTTTTTGAGACCCAAGTGCATGATTTTGCATTTTTTAGCATTAAACTGTAGTTGCCACATTCTTGACCATTTTTCAAGCCTCTCTAGGTCATCAATCATTTGTTTTACCCCTCCTGGTGTGTCTAGCCTGTTGCATATCTTTGTATCATCTGCAAAAAGGCATACTTTCCCTTCAATACCATTTGCAATGTCACCAACAAAGATATTAAAGAGAACTGGTCCGAGTACAGATCCCTGGGGTACTCCACTGGTAACATTTCCCTCCATAGATTGCACTCCATTTACTACAACTGTCTGTTTCCTATCCTGCAACCAGGTTCTTATCCATTTAACTGTTTTATAATCTACCCCCACGCTTTCAAGTTTATTTAGCAGTCTGCGATGTGGGACAGTGTCAAATGCCTTACTAAAGTCTTGATATGCTACATCTACAGCTCCCCCTTGATCTATTATTTTCATCACAGAGTCAAAAAAGTCAATAAGATTTGTTTGGCATGATCTCCCACCAGTAAATCCATGCTGTTTTGGATCCTGTAAGATGTTTGATATAAGATATTCCACAACTCTTTCTTTTAATAGTATTTCCATTACTTTCCCTACTACTGATGTAAGGCTTACTGGTCTGTAGTTACTTGCTTCTTTCTTGCTTCCGCTTTTGTAAAGTGGAACTTCATTTGCTCTTTTCCAGTCCTCTGGAATGGCACCTGTATTTAGTGACTGGTTAAATAATCCTGTTAATGGTGCCACCAGCACATCTTTTAGCTCTTTTAGTATCCTTGGGTGTATCCCATCTGGCCCCATTGATTTATCCACTTTTAGTTTTGAAAGTTCAGTTAGGACCTTCTCCTCTGTAAATGTACTTTCATCTACCTTATTTTTATGAATGTCCTTGCAACATAACTGGGGCACCTTCCCTTCTTCTGTAGTAAATACTGAGCAAAAATAATTATTTAGGTGATCTGCTATTGCCTTGTCTCCCTCCACCAAATTCTCACTCTCTGTCTTAAGTCTCATTCTTTCATTTATATACTTAAAAGAAGTTTTGCCCCCTTTATCTACTGACTGGGCCATTGTCTCCTCAGCTTCTGCCTTGGCACGTCTGATCACTTTCTTAGCATCCTTCCGTCTGTCAAGATACACCTCTTTGTCATTATTATTTTGGGTCTGTTTGTATTTTCTAAAAGCCATCTTTTTTGCTTTCACACTAGTTGATACGTCTTTTGTGAACCACACTGGCTTCCTTTTCCTGGTGCTTTTCCTAACCCTTTTGATACAAAGGTCTGTTGCACTTAGTATTGCACTTTTCAGTTTTTCCCACCTCTCCTGCACTCCTTCCAAGTTCCTCCAGTCTGCCAATGAATCACTTAAACATCTCCCCATTTTTGCAAAGTCAGCATTTCTAAAATCCAACACCTTTGTTTTTGTGTGACAGGAGTTGGATCCTGTCTTTATACTAAACCATACTGCTTGATGATCACTGGATCCCAGGTGCTCACCCACATATATGTCTGATATCCTGTCACCATTTGTAAGAATTATGGGGGTCATTCCGAGTTGATCGCTAGCTGCCGTTGTTCGCAGCGCAGCAATCAGGCTAAAAGAAAACGGCATTTCTGCACATGCGTATGCCCCGCAATGCGCACGCGCGACGTACGGGTACAAAGCCCGTTGTGGTTGTTGATAATGTCGATTTATATACAGGAATGAAAAGCTATACCTTCTATACACTCTAAACACACTTTAACCTGAAGCCGCTGCGACCGCTATACTTAGTACACACGCTACGTACTTTTTACGCTATTAGCGTACAGAGTCCCGTACAATGTACGGACTCTGTGTACAAACGCCGCGCTGACGGTACAAAGTACACACACAGCGCGTACACACCCAATGAATACACTTTAAACCTTATACAGCTAAGCAATGCGATAATGAATACACTTTTAAACCTTAGCAGGGAAAGGAAAACACAACACCGATTTGTAGTTAAACCACTGGGTTCCGACACAACAGCGTATTATTGCTGAAAGGGGGTTACAATATATACAATGCAATATAAATGAATATAACAGAATAATGGCTACAATCAATGGTACATACGCGAGTGGATCCGCCGCGCTACCAAGTCTGGTCCTCCATTATCTGATAGATAACGTTGTGAGTCTTGTGTCTGACCAGGCCTGCAGCAGGCTCTCTTTATAAAATTCTTCCAAAGTACAACACAATAGATACTGTAATCCCTTTGTCCATTGGACACAGGAATGCACATTTACAGTACAGGAGAGGTCATAGGTCGGTTTGAATTGGTGGGCGATGTCTGTTCCAACTGTTCTTGTGGGTGGTCTCCTCTGGATTCCCGCCGCATACATAATGTACAGTAAATGCAGTTTATCTCTATATTCTGCTTCTGCACATAACTATCTACAGGAACATGCGATCTTCCGCAGACCAACACCGGAATGTTACCCTTAAAATACCCTACAGCTGGATACCAAACACCACCTTATAACCTTAGTCTGTCCCCTCCTATCCTGTAAAGGTGAATCCCTTTGTTCTGTAACCATTTAAACTGCTGTAACTTTCTGATGTGGTGCAGGGGGACTATGTGTACATTGTGCACTATTTGGATTAAATATGTAATGTGTTATGATGGTTTTTCGTGCGCTCACAATCTCTACCGTAAATACTCATACCACGCGCTAATGCGCATGTCCGCGGGAGCGACCATACGCAGATTGCAAATATGCGCACACACGGCAGCGCAAGTACGCGCACGGAGGCCATCTGTGTGTGGTTTGTACGTGATGTGTGTACTGCAATATTTTTCGACTTTGACATTGTGCACAGGTTCTAGCGAAGTTTTCAGTCGCACTGATGGCCGCAAGAAGATTGAAAGGAAGGAGGCGTTTCTGGGTGTCAACTGACCGTTTTCAGCGAGGGTTTGCAAAAACGCAGGCGTGTCTGAAAAAACGCAGGTGTGGCTGGGCGTTCGCTGGGCGGGTGTGTGACGTCAAATCCGGACACGAATAGGCTGAAGTGATCACAAGCGCTGAGTAGGTTCAGAGCTACTCAGGAACTGCACAAACTGTTTTTGCAAAGCTCGGCTGCACAAGCGTTCGCACTTCTGCAAAGCGAAAATACACTCCCCAGTGGGCGGCGGCATATCGTTTGTACGGCTGCTAAAACTAGCCAGCGAGCGATCAACTCGGAATGACCCCCTACATCTAATATTGAGTCTTTGTGAGTGGGCTCCCTCACTAATTGCTTGAGAGATGCTCCCTGTAAGGAATTTAGAAATTTGCCACTTGTAGCTGAACTTGCAAAGGACCCCTCCCAATTACATCAGGTAAATTAAAGCCTCCCATGATTATGACTTCTCCCTTTAAAGCCATAATGCCCACAGTAGTAGCGCCCCTTATACACATAATGCCCACAGTAGTGCCACTTATACCCATAATGCCCACAGTAGTAGCGCCCCTTATACACATAATGCCCACAGTAGTGCCACTTATACCCATAATGCCCACAGTAGTAGTTGCCACTTACACATAGGGCCTAATTCAGATCTGATCGCTGGACTGCGTTTTCTGCTGCCCTGCGATCAGATATCGCCGCCTGCAGGGGGAGGGGAAAATGCTGTGCAAGTGTGCGATCGCTTTGTTAGCAGAGCTGCACAAAAATCAGTTTGTGCAGTCTATGCGCAACCCAGGTCTTACTCAGCCACTGCGATTGAATCCTCCTGATCTGGGCCGGAGCTGACATCAGACATCCTCCCTCAAAACACCTGAGCCTGCCTCCGTTTTTCCGGACACTCCCGGAAAATGCTCAGTTGCCACCCACAAATGGCCTCTTCCTGACAATCTCCTTGCGAACGCCCATGTGACTGGATCCTTTGCACCTCCCGTCGCAGGGTGCTGATCCCCGTAGAAGCCGTCCATCCCGCCAGCGCTGTGCTCAGACGCAATCGCAGTTCGGATCTGATCGCGCGCCGTGAGAAAACACACAGCAGCGATCAGATCTGAATTACCCCCATAATGCAGAGTAGTAGCATCCCTTATACATAATGCCCATAGTAGTAGCATCCCTTATACGTAATGCCCACAGTAGTAGCATCCCTTATACATAATGCCCACAGTAGTAGCATCCCTTATACATAATGCCCATAGTAGTAGCATCCCTTATACATAATGCCCACAGTAGTAGCATCCCTTATACGTAATGCCCACAGTAGTGCCTCTTACACAAAGTGCCCACAGTAGTAGCGCCCCTTATACATAATGTCCACAGTAGCGCCGCTTACGCACATTGGGCCTAATTCAAGGGTTGATTGCAAAACAACATTTTCCTCTAATGGGCAAAAACATGTGCACTGCAGGTGGGGCAGATATAACACGTGCAGAGAGAGTTAGATTTGGGTGGGTAATTTTGTTTCTGTGCAGGGTAAATACTGGCTGCTTTATTTTTACACTGCAACATAGATTTCAGTTTGTAGACACCCCACCCAAACCTAACGCTCTCTGCACATATTATATCTGCCCCACCTGCAGTGCACATCAGGGACGTGCGGTGAGCTAAATGGCTCAGGAGGCACTGTCTAGCACCAGAGCCAAATTTACACGCAATATATGAGCCAAAGGTTTCATGTGGCCATTATACACAGGTGCAGCATTATAAACTCCTGGAAATTTGGTGAGTTTTGATAAGAGATGTGCGGAATAGATAGGCAGGTGAGGCCATAGACTTTTTACTCCAGAGTTTTGGCTATTAAAATTATTAGAATAATGCAAAAAAGATATTTCAAACATTTTCTTTGTATTTTTCATATACTTTATACAGTCAAAACTCTAGCTCAAACGTTAGTATGACAGAAAAGGCTCTGCCTCACCCCACCGCACGTCACTGGTGCACATGGTTTTGCCCATTAGAGTAAAATGTTGTTTTGCAATCAACCTTGAACTAGGCCCATAAAGCCCACAGTAGCATCGCTTACACACATAATGCCCACAGCAGTAGCACCGCTTACACACATAATGCCCACAGTAGTTGTGCCGCTTACACACATAATGCCCACAGCAGTAGCACTCCTCACGCACATAATGCCCACAGCAGTAGCACTCCTCACGCACATAATGCCCACAGCAGTAGCACTCCTCACGCACATAATGCCCACAGCAGTAGCACTCCTCACGCACATAATGCCCACAGCAGTAATGCCGCTAATGCACATAATGCCCACAGCAGTAGTGCCTCTTACACACCTAATGACTACAGCAGTATCAACACTAATGCACATAATGTCCACTGGCAGTAGCGCTGCTTGCACACATAATGCCCACAGCTTTAGCGCCGCTTGCACACATAATGCCCACGACAGTAGCACCACTAATGCACATAATTCCCACAGCAGTAACGCTGCTTACACACATAATGCCCACGACAGAAGCGCCGCTTATGCACATAATGCCCACAGCAGTAGCGCTGCTTACACACATAATGCACACAGCAGTAGCGACGTTTATGCACATAATGCACACAGCAGTAGCGCCACTTATGCACATAATGCCCACTGTAGTAGCGCCACTTACACACATGATGCCCGCAGTACTGGTGCCACACACATACACATCAGTGCAAGCCTACTCACACACACACACACACACACACACACACACACACACACACACACACACACCTCACGTACTCTCCCTCCAGGTAACAGCAGCAGCTCATCCTGTTACATGCAGCCCTGGCCTGGTCCCGTCCATGTAGCTACGCCCCCTCAAGGCCTGTGCAGCTCCACCCCCTGATACTGCATGGCTCTGCCCCCTTTTCAGGCCGTGATTGTGCTTATTGTGAGGGCGCAGCGGCAGCCAGCGGCAACAACAGACAGCACAGCAGGGATGTAGAGCAGAGAGAGCGCCTCTCCAGCCTGGCGCCTCCCTGCTCTGCATGAGAGAGGGACAGCAAGGACATACAGTAGAGAGAGAGAAAGGCAACAGGGTAAGATTGGCAGCTTGGGCACTCCAGCGGTTGTGTTGTCTCTGGGCCTCTGCCCGTAGGAGAACCTTTACAGCAAGTTGCTGTGGACATAGCAGGTCCCCTGCCTATGCGCAGTAGATCGGGGAAGACATGCAGCCTCCCTGTAGTGGATGCCACACAGGATCCAGAGGCTGGTGGTCTGGCTGCCATCACTGTGGCACAGGTAGCGGACGAGGAGCAAAGAGTAGGCCTAGGTAACAGGGTAGGTTTCCCGAGTCATAGGTCGACAGAGGAGGCTTGGAGGGCAGGTCTGACAGTTAGGGCAGACAGTTGCCAGCTAGGAATGACAGAGGTGCAGTGCCTGGGGCACCATGTGGGAGGAGACAGGAGTAGGCCCAAAGCAGAGGCGACCAGAGGCTGTCCCTGGCCCACATCACCCAAACTGGTACTGACCTTAGAACCTGTAAGGCCCTACAGACACGTTGTCACCGACTTTAGTTCTGTAGTGAACCCCCTTACAGAGATAACTAGGAAAAGCATCCCCAAGTCAGTGGACTTTGCACCCGCTTGTGAGTTGGCATTCCAGTCATTGGAGGAGGCTCTGGTACCCGCTCCAGTGCTGATGGCGCACATTCTTGACCAGGACATTGTGGTAAGAACTACTGCGCCACTGCATGGACTGGGAGCAGTACTGAGCCAGAAAGAGCCATATGGGCAGGAGCACCCTGTGGCCTGTTTGAGCAGAACACTGCTATGGTGGGAGGTGGGGTATGCCACAATTGGGACACCTTGGGTGGCACTTGTGTGTACATTGGACCAGTTTAAACTTTGTTTGCGTAACTGGCCCCCCACAGTGTTGACTTACCACCCACCTGTTAGGTGGCTGCAACCTTCCTTGGGGAGAATTGACAGACTGTTGTGGTGGAGACTTGGACTTCATGTGGACTATGTGAACATTGTGTCCCCACAAGAATCGGACCACCATAATATGGATTAACTGTCTAGGCCGGAGCCTACACCCCCAAGGTAGTGTCCCCTTCCACCCAAGAGACTGCGGGACCAGGAGCCATATCGTTGGGACATGACTCGCTGGTTTTCCCGCTTGAATTGGGGGGGGGGCGGAGAGACCCTCCAGCCACAGGGGTAATGGCGGCCGTGGCACTGAAGGGGTTAACCCCTCGTGCCCGGCACCTTTTTTTTTTAGAGACAATGGGCGCTTGACGCCACTTTTAAACTGTGCACTGGCGCTAGGCGCCATCTTTAAATGTATTGTGGGTGCTAGGCACCGGGTATTTAAAATATGTTTATTAATGTGTCATATGTTATATTGCTGCGCAGTGCGCAGTTGGAGAATGATGAACTGCATTGACAGGGCACTTATGAGAAAAGTACAAGGTATTTTGTTTCTAAAAAGGCCTTGAAAATAGTTCTTGAGACACTTTTGCATAGGAAGTCGTATGGTAATTGTCCTAGCTCCAGACTTGCTATGTACAAATAAGTGTCAATTAGCCAGCCTTTTGGTGGCCAAACATCTTTGAAATACAAACGAAGGTGGAAGGAAGACTGTTTGTTTGTGTTGCAGCCTTTCCTGTTGTAATCCCAAACACTGGGTTTGCATGGAGATGTGAATGAGACAGAAACATTTGTATTTTGAAGCTATGTAATAAATTTATCAATAATGAATGTTAAACTGATAACAAACGTTGTCTGTGTGACAGGAAGGAGGAAATTGTGTCATGCACTTATATCCTTTTGAAATGTAATTTATTTATTTGTATTTTGTAAGATATCCTGATTGGATGGAAAGGACTCAGGGGGGACATGACCCCCTGTTGTACTGTGTGGAAAATTGAAATAAAAAGGAGGCCTGCGAGCATCCGTAGTGTATTATACCAGTTTAATTCTGCTTTAACATCTTGCTGTATTGCTGAGCCTTTTTGAAGGCTGTATTTGGGCAAATAAAGATCTTCTGCCTAAAGACGACCGCGTCATCTTGTGACCTACAGGGCTATGCGAAACCTAGCCCCGTTCACCGGCTGTCGAGGGTGAACCAGCGTCTCCAAGTTCCGCCTTCCGCCAGCTACCGGTAAAGGCCTAGTCAAGCGACTAGTGGGGATTCGTCAACACCACACAGGTGTGGTAAGGCAGCATGTCGGCACATACAGAGCAGAACCGTGGTTCTAAACGCCACGGCAGCTTAGGAGTTTGGTGGTGGCTGCATAAACCCGCCCACGGCGCAGTGGGTGGAGTCAGTAACAGGTGGTTACTGACGGTAAGCGGGAATCCCCTATGTGGCCAGGTCTTGTGTGACCTAAACATCCATTCTGTGTACTGGGGATGAGACGCGAAAGCGGTGAGGGATATCGTACGGGACCGTCCGGTCACAGGCAGATTTTGGTAAATGGGCCCCTTAACCACTTGTTAAATTGTTCTAAGTACCAAAAGAGCATTTTTACAGATTTATTTGTCAGATATTGTGATTATCAACGCTGCATAGATACAGTCCTTATACATGAGAGTGTGATGCTGAACAACTACACTGGAATAACTACACCCCCCCCAACATGACCCATTCCATCAGGTACAAAATGCTCAGCTCCTAGACTTCCCTGCCTGTGGTGACTCCAGAGGTTGGGCTGCAGAGCAGTCACCAGTTCAAGTAGGGGAGCTACACCAACTGCCACTCCAAACACTGCCAAATATCGCCATCCAGTACTCATCGCAGTTGGTGTGGCTTTCCTATTTGAATTTTGGATGGCGCTGCAGCCCAAGCTCTGCAACTGCCACTGGCAAGGAAGTCCAGGAGCAGAGCATTTTGTACCTGATGGAATGGGTATGTAACCATTATGCATCCAAGTGTTGCGACCAGTGCCTCGCTGGATGCAAATGGTTAATCACGGAACACACGCCGCTTGCAACCCTCAGAGCCTTTTGTTAAAGCTTAATTTGGAATGCACAACCTGCCCTTATCTTTTGACACTGTGTCCTAAAGGGTTTGCATAATATTTTAATTAAAAAACTCTCCATATTAGACAGCCCCTCTGTGCTTCTGCCCTGTCAGCACACGCTCCGGAGCACAGGCTGCATTAGCAGAAGTGTACCTTTCGCTCCATTGATTTTCAGAGGAAAGTTATTGAGTGGGTATAGCACGGTGAGAGGCTGCCAATAGCCGGCACGCATGTTGCAAGCTCTTCCCAAGCTGTTTTGAGCAGCGTCCAGTTAGCAGCTCCATAGAGGGTGGGCAGACACATATAGGGTGCAGATGAGCAAGAAAGCAAATCCTAAAGAACATTTTATATCTACAAAGGAAATGCATCACGCTTTTATAACGATGGGAACCAGACCTAATGGACTTATCAGAAGTGTCAGTCAACCAGGCAGGGAGGGTGAACCCAAGAACTGACTAATACACAGTCATCCATTATTCTTCTTTGATGCAAAGATATCTGAAGGGTGTGTTTACGCAAGTGCGAACAGATGTAGCCGGTTATACAGACGCATATACAGCGGGAAAAACTGAATTATCTGAGGATGATCAGGGGTAGGTGCAAATAACAACTAATGACGATGATATTATCGTTCCCGAATGCTTGTGATTGGCCATTTAAAAATGTTCCGCTGATGCGTGACTTCTTCATCACTCCGGCATATATTATAATTTTGTGAATGTGTTTAAACAGCAAGTGTGTGCGTTTGTGTATAGCCTAAGCCAGCCCTATTCCCTATAAATAACACCACTGATATGTGTTTTTGGAGGGACAGAGGTCTTTCTCCTAGCAACAATTCTGTGACGGCCATGTTTGTGTAGCCTCTCTCTAATGATAGAGTCATAAACATTTACCATGCTGACAGAGGCCTATAGAATGTGGAATGGAGTCTTTAGGTTCTTTGGGATTTCTCTGAGCATCATACGTACTGATCTTTGGGCCGAACTGCCCATCTGGCACTTCTGGCAAATGCCAGAAGGGCCCATGGCCTGATGGGCCAGTCCGGACCCGCAGAGAGACCGGGACTGTCCGAGCAACTTTGTTCTGCTGGGCGGCTCACAGAAACAGAGGCTGACCAAGTAGCTCCACCTCCTGGTCCTCTGCTCATCCGCCCAATATTCAGAGAGATGGGGGGAGTACCACGAAACCAGACCCATGTGAGTCGTGGCACACCCCTATGAGCTGTGACTACGGCTCCCCCACCTGGTCGCGAGCGCTCACGGTACTTTTCCAGGGTTGGTTTACATCACCAGTCCGTGTGCCTGGGTGTGGGGGGGTACTTTTACATATGGTTTCCCCATGTTGGCTTACTTTTGATGAATAATTAATAACATTTTAAAACTGGGATTATTTGTCACATGAGTTAAGATTTATCGAGCTTGAGACTCGGGGCCTGTAGGCGTACGCAGCGTGGATGTTGGATTGAATCAGTCAGTGTTCTAAATCTCCACCAAGCATCTGAGTCGCACTGAATTTCAGTGGCCATTGCTATGTGGTAAAGGGGTTGGCTAGCTAGATGTGGGCATGTTGCGGCCGGCGGCGGCATCGCCTTTCACAGTTACACTGGCACCGGCAGTGATATCCCGATGGACATTCAGACAACCATAGGACTGCTCTAATGTCCGAGGGGCGTTCGATGGTGCAGATTGTACGACTTTTTACGCAAAGCGTCAGATTAGAGACGCAGCCACTCGTATCTTTGTACGTATTCCGGCGGCTGCGGGATCACCATAAATTCTTATTTGCATCCATCTATGAATATGGCCCTTTGTGAGGAATGAAGTATGTCCTGTTGTGTAAAAACAGATTTGAAAGTGGTTGTACTTTATTTCCGTTCTTTCCACTGTCTCCTTCCATTCTCTGCTCTTTTCCGGTGAGATGCAGCTAATTGCATAGCAACTGGCACTATGGAGGAACTATAGGTGGGCATTTAGCAGCAGCGTCGCCGGTACAATTAGACAGTTTGAACTCTGACCTTCTCTATTTTTTTTCCTGGCTAATTAATTAACACAATCAAGACTGATTGAATTCACTCGTAATATTCATTTTGGACCTGCAACCGCTGACTGTAAGAAGGCATCCCTGTATTGTATGTGTGCAAATAGAGGTTTAGCACAGGAGCAGTCTGTTTCACGTAGGTGCATAGATCTGGTGATAAAGGGGTATATATGTAACAGGGTGCGAGTTCTGTGAAGCGGGGCGATAACGGTAGCCTGTAGATTTAGGGGTCTATTCATGAAGCAGTAAAAAGAGTGGAGAAGTGAGCCAGTGGAGAAGTTGCCCATGGCAACCAATCAGCTGCTCTGTATAATTTTATAATATGCAAATTATAAATGTTACTTCAATGCTGATTGGTTGCCATGGGCAACTTCTCCACACTTTTCACTGCTTCATGAATAGACCCTTTAGAGAGGTGGGGTTTTTTGCCTTTTAAATTATGGCCGCTGTAAATCTACAGGTTTAAAACGCCAAGATTGCGCCAGGTCACCAAACGCAGACTCTTTTTTTTTTTTACGGACAACACCACAGTCTTCCAAAATGCCGTTCTGGAAATGGGTGCTGTCCAACTTTCTATAGACACTAGAAAATCATATTTACTGAGAATGGCAGGAATTCTCAATGTGCTGTGCATTGGCCTCACATATAGGGGTATATGCAATTGCGGTCGAATTCCCGAAAATGTCGAAAAACTGGACTTTTTCGGCCCAAAAAAAATTCGACAATGCAATACAGTACTTTTCGTCAAAAAAACGTACTTTTCAAATTCGACTTTTTGAAATTCGACATTTGACAAATTCGACATTTCTGCAATGGTACAAATGCGGCTTTTCGACAAAAGTATATTCAATTGAAGAATGTAAACTCGACAACAGTGCTTTTCGTCAGTAAATTCGTCATTTTCAATCCGCCTCACTTTGCTGGCGGAATGTAATAATTTTTTTTAAAAACATGGGTTTTTTTGTGTGTTTTTTTATTGCTAATAGCATATCTATTTATATTAGAAGGGATTAGGTACTTGGTTTGTCTATTTAGGAGGCACAAGTATTATTTATATATTTTTTTAAATATATATATTTTTTTAAATGGAATGGGTTAAAAACCCGAAAAAAAATTGCGTGGGGTCCCCCCTCCTAAGCATAACCAGCCTTGGGCTCTTTGAGCCGGTCCTGGTTGCAAAAATATGGGGGGGGGGGGAATGACAGGGGATCCCCCGTATTTTAACAACCAGCACCAGGACCAGGCGCAGAGCCTGGTCAAAAAGAGGGACCAAAAGAGTACGGGTCCCCCGTATTTTTTGTACCAGCACCGGGCTCCACTAGCTGGACAGATAATGCCACAGCCGTGGGACACTTTTATACCGCTCCCTGCGGCCGTGGCATTAAATACCCAACTAGTCACCCCTGGCCGGGGTACCCTGGAGTGGGGACCCCTTCAATCAAGGGGTCCCCCCCCAGCCACCCAAGGGCCAGGGGTGAAGCCCGAGGCTGTCCCCCCCATCCAAGGGCTGCGGATGGGGGGCTGATAGCCTTGTTGAAAATGAAATAATATTGTTTTTTCAGAAGAACTACAAGTCCCAGCAAGCCTCCCCCGCAAGCTGGTACTTGGAGAACCACAAGTACCAGCATGCGGGGGGAAACGGGCCCGCTGGTACCTGTAGTTCTTCTGCAAAAAATACCCAAATAAAAACAGGACACGCACACCGTGAAAATACAACTTTATTTCACACATGCCGACACATACATACTTACCTATGTTGACACGCCGACTGCCACGTCTCCAATGTCGAAGAATCCGGGGTACCTGTAAATAAAATTATACTCACCTAAATCCAGTGTCCTGTGATATTTGTAATCCACGTACTTGGCAAAAAAAAAAAAACGCATACCCGATCCACACGGACTGAAAGGGGTCCCATGTTTACACATGGGACCCCTTTCCCCGATTGCTGAGACCCCCTGTGACTCCTGTCACAGAGGGTCCCTTCAGGCAATCAGGGAGCGCCACATCCTGGCACTCTCCTGATTCCCTATGCGCGTCTGAGCTGGCAGACAGCGCATCGCACAGCACCTCCATTAGTTTCAATGGTGGGAACTTTGCGGTCAGCGGTGGGGTTACCCGCGGTCAGCCGCTGACCGCGGGTGACCTCACCGCTGACCGCAAAGTTCCCACCATTGAAGATAATGGAGGGGACTGTGCGATGCGCGTCTGACAGCTCAGACGCGCATACAGCCAATCAGGAGAGTGCCACGACGTGGCGCTCCCTGATGGGCTGAAGGGACCTTCTGTGACAGGAGTCACGGGGGGTCTCTGCATTCGGGGAAAGGGGTCCCATGTGTAAACATGGGACCCCTTTCAGTCCGTGTGGATCGGGTATGCGTTTTTTTTTTTTTTGCCAAGTACGTGGATTACAAATATCACAGGACACTGGATTTAGGCGAGTATAATTTTATTTTCAGGTACCCCGGATTCTTCGACATTGGAGACGTGGCAGTCGGCGTGTCAACATAGGTAAGTATGTATGTGTCGGCATGTGTGAAATAAAGTTGTATTTTCACGGTGTGCGTGTCCTGTTTTTATTTGGGTATTTTTTGCAGAAGAACTACAGGTACCAGCCGGCCCGTTTCCCCCCCGCATGCTGGTACTTGTGGTTTTCCAAGTACCAGCTTGCGGGGGAGGCTTGCTGGGACTTGTAGTTCTTCTGCAAAAACAATATTCTTTCATTTTCAACAAGGCTAATTTTTTCCAGGTTTTTTACCGTTTTTAGTACCATCTGAAAAGTCGATTCAAAATCCGTCAATTGGTCCGTTTTTCGACAGCGGGACTGTCGAATCCGTTTTTTATTGAATATGTCGAATTCCGGCACCCGCCGGCCGGAATTCGACGGTCGAATTGTGTCGAATTTAAAAACGGGTGAAAAATTGCCGCAATTCGCCCGGAATTGCATATACCCCATAGACTCAGAACACATATAACCGAGCATTGTATGCTACATGAGGAACAGATACGATGCCCCCCCCCCCCCCCCCCCCCCCACCACAGGCAGCTGACGTTGTCTACTCTCTGGCAATGGAATAGTAGGGAGAGAGTCAGTCAGATCCTCACATAGCTAGAGTTCAGATAAATGGGGGACTTTGTCAGATTTATCTGCAGGCAGAGATTACACGTTAATATGCCTTCTCTAATTGATTGCAGAATGTGTTTATACAGAAGATAATGCAATTCTTATCTCACCCAGCGCTTAACCCCATTCATTAGTGGCTCTTCTGCCAAGCTTGCTAGCAGTGACACATGATAACGTTTGGTTAACTTGAAACTACAGTCATTGAATGCAAGGGACATGTGTTGCCAGTCACTGAATGCGGGGTATCTGTGCCAACGGTTGCTGAATGCGGGGGATCTGTGCCACCGGTTGCTGAATGCGGGGGATATGTACCATCGGTTGCTGATTGCAGAGTATCTATGCCACCGGTTGCTGAATGCAGGGGATATGTACCATCAGTTGCAGATTGCAGAGTATCTATGTCACCGGTTGCTGAATGCGGGGGATCTGTGCCACCCGTTGCTGAATGTGGGGGATATGTGCCACAGGTTGCTGAATGCGGGGGATCTGTGCCACCGGTTGCTGATTGTGGGGGATATGTGCCACCGGTTGCTGAATACGGGGGATCTGTGCCACCGGTTGCTGAATGCGGGGGATCTGTGCCACCGGTTGCTGAATGCGGGGGATATATGTCACCGGTTGCTGAATGCGGGAGATATGTGCCACCGGTTGCTGAATGTGGGGGATATGTGCCACCGGTTGCTGAATGCGGGTGATATGTACCATCGGTTGCTGATTGCAGAGTATCTATCCCACCAGTTGCTGAATGTGGTGTATCTGTGCCACCGGTTGCTGAATATGGGGGAGATGTGCCACCGGTTGCTGAATGCAGGGGATCTGTGCCACTGGTTGCTGATTGCGCGGGATATGTGCCACCGGTTGCTGAATGCGGGGGATCTGTGCCGCCAATCACTGAATGCCGGGGATCTGAACCACCAGTCATTGAATGCCCGGGATCTGTGCCGCCAGTCATTAAACGTTGGGAATCTGTGCCACCGGTTGCTGAATGCGAGGGATCTGTGCCGCCAGTCATTGAATGCGAGGGATCTGTGCCACCGATTGAGTAGTTGCCTAAAGCAACCAATCAGCTACTGACATTTCATATACTGTGCTAGATAAATGACAGTTGAAAGCGGACTGTCTGATTTGGGCTACTTCTCCACTTTATCTCTCACCAAGGCATGATTCATCCCCCTCTGGCTATCATACATCCCAACTGCCCTGAACCTGGCAGGACAGTCCACATGAGATGGCCTTTTCCCTCCATCCAGATAAGGAATGTTTTGTCCCGATCAGGCTGGACGGGGTGGTACGTGCCTTTTCTCCCTTTATCTCTCTATAATAATCTCGCTCCAGAAATCTATACTACTGTGCAAACTAGAAGCAAAACTACACTCTCCGGAGCAGCAGCTCACTCCGCGCAGCTGCTCCGCTCAGCTCCTCTGTGCAGCTGATCCGCTCAGCTCCTCTGTGCAGCTGATCCGCTCAGCTCCTCTGTGCAGCTGCTCCGCTCAGCTCCTCTGTGCAGCTCACTCCGCGCAGCTGCTCCACTCAGATGGTACAAACTTCATTGTGTGTCATCGCTTGAGATATTTTTGTACAGTACATTCTGTATCAGATTTCCTATTTGTTTGGAGTCACTGTTGATCTACTCTGTACAGTTTACAATTTTTTTAACACTTTCCTGTTTATGTGCAATATTACTTGTGCTATATTAGATGCTGGCCATTATTTGTCGTATCACATATGGGACAATGGGTCTAATTCAGTATTATTATTATTATTATTATTATTATCCTTTATTTATATGGCGCCACAAGGGGTCCGCAGTGCCCATTACACAGTACATAATCAAATGAGCAAACAAGAAAACAGCACTTACAGTTCAAGACAAAATAGGACAGGTATAGAAATCCCGGGGTCAGGTGCCATCAAAGGGAGTATGGAGTATGAGATAGTGTAAGTAAGATGGAAAGGCACATGAGGAAAGGCAGAGGCGTCCGCGGGGCGAGCGGGGGCGCCGACGCCGCGTTTTATGGGCGGCATTGTGCCGTTGGGGGGGATGCGGTCAAGACAATGCAGGCATGTCCAGACTGTGTATGGGGCGGGCCACGGCAGCTGCGTGACGTCACACGCAGCTGCTTCGGGTGGCATGCCATCTGCCTTTGCAGCTAGGCTACCCTTATCATGCGCATGTTAGCGGGGAGGACTCAGCATGCGGGGTGGACTTGCCTTGTGCTTGGTGTCACCCCACATGTTAGTGTAAGGAGTTGTAGTTGTGTGATTTTTCAAACAACTACAGCTCATGCTGAATCGGGCCCTATGTGCCTCCTAGTGGGAATTAAAATAATATGGTAAGACCCTGATTAGTTATTATGTGACCCTATTAAGGTATAAAGGGGCTAATTCAGATCTGATCGCTAGGCAGCGATTTTTGCACTGCTGCGATCAGATAGTCGCCGCCTACAGGGGGGGTGTATTTTAGCTGTGTAAGTGTGCGATAGCATGTGTAGCAGAGCTGTACAAACAGATTTTGTGTAGTTTCTGCGCAGCCCAGAACTTACTCAGCCGCTGCGATCACATCAGCCTCTCAGGGACCGGAATTGACATCAGGAACCCTCCCTGCAAATGCTTGGACACGCCTGCGTTTTTCCACACACTCCCATAAAACGGTCATTTACCACCCACAAACGCCCTCTTCCTGTCAATCTCCTTGCGATTGCCCGTGTGAATGGATCCGTTGCAGAAACACATCGCTGAATGGCGATCCGCTTTGTACCCGTGCGACGCACCTGCGCATTGCGGTGCATACGCATGCGCAGTTCAGATCTGATCGCAGGCTGCGAGAAAACGCAGCCTAACGTTCAGGTCTGAATCACCCCCAAAGTCACAAGCAGAGATCTTTATCTCATACACAGTAGGACGTAGGTCATGACTCTATGAAGCCACATATTCCATTCGCAACATTTATAGAATGGGGTGCATTATTGCTCATAGGGGGTCATTCCGAGTTGATTGCTAGCTGAAAAAGTTCACTGCGCTGCGATTAAGTGAAAAAGCGGCACTTATGCGCATGCGTATTAGGCGCAGTGCGCACGTGCGACGTACTTTCACAACGGCCGATGTAGTTTCACACAGGGTCTAGCACAGCTTTTCAGCCGCAGAGTGATTGACATGAAGTTGGCATTTCTGGGAGTGTTCGGAAAAATGCAGGCGTGCCAGGAAAAATGCAGGCGTGCCAGGAAAAACGCAGGTGTGGCTGGGCGAACGCAGGGCATGTTCGTGACGTCAAAACAGGAACTGAACAGTCTGTAGTCATCGCAAGCGCTGAGTAGGTCTGAAGCTGCTCTGAAACTGCACAAAATTATTTTGTAGCCGCTCTGCGATCCTTTCGTTCGCACTTCTGCTAAGCTAAGATACACTCCCAGTGGGAGGCGGCATAGCTTTGCACGGCTGCTAAAAACAGGTAGCGAACGATCAACTCAGAATGACCCCCATAATCATAGAAAAGTGGGCAATTCTCCAGCAACCCAGTGAAAGTGGGTGGAAAAATGGGGCGTGATGATGCAATTTGATATAAATCGCAGCCCCGCCCCCAGCTACACAAAGCTGGGAATCGTGACAAAATGCAATGCGGCCGGGGCTGCGACGATGCAATTTGCAGCACCCCGCCCCTATCTTGCCCACCTGTCCCGTCCTCTCCAGAGAACTCCCGGGTGAGGAATTTGCCAGTCATTAAGTATACTTATAATGAAAAATGAAGTGATGACGTCAGAACTCACCGATTATAAATATTGACAACAAAACTATTTAAACAGAAATTATTTACAGACATTTTACATACTAGTGTATTATATGGTGATTATGTAGCTGGATATTTGGTGATTGTAGTATTATTTATTGCTTGGGTATGAATAGCACTTTTCTGGAGCTGTTTGGTTTGTGTGTAGGATACAGGTGGTCGCTTGTGATGGCTCTTAGTAGTTATGTTACGTATATAGAATTAGAATTATAGGCCACTGCGGGAAATGTAGACTTTGATCATAATTTATGTCAGGTATATTTGTGTCAGGAGATATTTATGATAGAGACCGAGCGTGAGTAATGTGACAGTAAGTGTGAGCACAGTGTAGGATTAATCTGTATTCAACACCAGCGGTCTGTTAGTTCATTATAGAGAAAGCTTTCAGCAATCCTCTACCAGCTACAATTTAATGCGAATGCCAGGTGCGTTCGTGTCTAATAATAAGCATGACTATTGCCCCATGCTAAAGCACAGTACAAACTCCCCATATGTCCTGGAACGTCCCATTTCATGTAACATGTGCAGAGAGAGTTAGATTTGGGTGGGTTATTTTGTTTCTGTGCAGGGTAAATACTGGCTGCTTTATTTTTACACTGCAATTTAGATTTCAGTTTGAACACACCCCACCCAAATCTAACTCTCTCTGCACATGTTACATCTGCCCCACCTGCAGTAGCGGCTCTTGCCACGGGCAAGCAGGCTTGTTGCCCGGGGTGCCGCTACCCCGAGACGCCGCCACTGTGGCAAGAGCCGCTACTAATCCACGCTCCCTCCACACCTGCTCCCCGGCCCCCGGCTGCTGCGGACGCACGCAGCCGGCGTCGCTGCTGACTGACGCTAGAGGTCAAAATTGACCCCTAGTGTCAGTGCGGCGCTGCTATAGGAGAGACGTCATGACGTCTCTCCCATAGAGAGGAGCCGGCGCCCGGAGACAGCAGCAGCAGCAGCGGTCCGGAAGCAGGAGCGAGGCTGGTAAGTATTGGTTTTTGTTTGTTTGGGGTTTTTTTAGGGTTTCAAAGCGGCATTACTACAGGGGGCACAGCTACGGGGGGCACTACTACAGGGGCAAATCTACAGGGGGTACAACTACAGGGGGCACATACTGGGGGCACTGTTACAGGGGGAACAGCTACTGGGGGCACAGCTACTGGGGGCACTACTAAAGGGGCACTACTACAGGGGGAACAGCTACTTGGGGAAAATTAACTGGGGGCACAGCTACAGGGGACACATACTGGGGGCACAGCTACTGGGGGCACTACTACAGGGTCAGCCCCCTACAGGGAGCACAGCTACAAGGGGCACATACTGGGGGCACTGTTACAGGGGGAACAGCTACTGGGGGCACAGCTACTGGGGGCACAACTACTAGGGGCACTACTAAAGGGGCACTACTACAGGGGGAACAGCTACTTGGGGAAAATTAACTGGGGGCACAGCTACAGGGGACACATACTGGGGGCACTGTTACAGGGGGAACAGCTACTGGGGGCACAGCTACTGGGGGCACAACTACTAGGGGCACTACTAAAGGGGCACTACTACAGGGGGAACAGCTACTTGGGGAAAATTAACTGGGGGCACAGCTACAGGGGGCAAATACTGGGGGCACAGCTACTGGGGGCACTACTACAGGGTCAGCCCCTACAGGGGGCACAGCTACAAGGGGCATAGCTACTGGGGAAAATCTACAGGGGGTACAACTACAGGGGGCACATAATGGGGGCATTGTTACAGGGGGAACAGCTACTGGGGGCACAACTTCTAGGGGCACTACTAAAGGGGGCACTACTACAAGGGGAACAGCTACTGGGGGGAAATTAACTGGGGGCACAGCTACAGGAGACACAACTACTGGGGGCAAATCTACAGGGGGCACATACTGGGGGCACTACTACAGGGGGCACTGCTACAGGGTGCAAATCAACTGGGGGCACAGCTACAGGGGGAACAAGTACAGGGGGATAACTGTGGGCATGCCCCTTCCCCATGAAGAAGCCACACCCCTTCCCCATGAAGAAGCCATGGCCCTGTTTTGGGGCGCGCACCATCGGCGTGCACCAACTGTCCGGGGGGGGGGGGCGTCACAGGAAACTTTTGCCCTGGGCGCAACAGAGTCTAGAACCAGCCCTGCCCACCTGCACTGCACATGGTTTTGCCCATTAGAGAAGGAGTTTGGTTTTCCAATCCATGCTGAATCAGGCCCTATATATCTCAGCCGCCTATCACTCAGCTGCTCAGATGATGTTTTCAGAAATAGTTGTGGTGATAACAACAGATTTTCTATTGTTATATAAAAACCTGTGCTATTGCCTCAGATTAATAAATAAGGATGGTATCCGGTCTTTAGGTCAACAGTAAAAATGGTGACAGACCACTATTAGTCGACTTGCATTAGGTTGGCATGGTCAAAAGAGCAACATGACAATGGTTGACATGAGCTTTTTGTGTTGACCAGTGTCGGATTTTACCTATGGGCTGCAGGACTGCTGCCCCCCCCTCCCCCCAGATCAAATCTGCCACCCCGATCAGTGTCCAGATACAGTTTGTGACGGCACTGGCTTCACTGTGACTGGCAGTGACTTCCTATTGGATGTCCTGCCTGTCAGTCATAGACACGCAAGGCAATCCCATCGGGAGGTGTTTCCTCCCTCCGGGACTGACAGACACTGCAATAAGCAGAGAGCTGACTTCCTGTAGGAAGCCACTCCCTGCCTCTGGTGCAGAGCCTTATGCGATCCGGCTTCTATGGGCTGCAGTCGATGCAGTCCATAGAAGCCGGGGGTTTGCGTATGCACAACTGTACCGCGGTGTCTGAGCATGCACCGTTCCCGGCACCTGCCGGATCCATTGCGCAGGTGCCGGGACCAGGGGCTGGCTGTCTCCTCTCCTCCTTTCTGGACAGGGGTATCGGCAGCCCCCCTACGTTAAGTAAGTAGGAGCCGCCGCTGGTGTCAACCATTTTCTCATGTCGACCCTAAATAGAGCTTTAAACACTTCCTTCCTTGCGGTACAGCAGTTGTCCTTTAATATAGTCCTAATAACAAAATAAATAAACTTGGCACATTGCTAAAGATAAGAAAGAGTACTTACTGTCCCTTTAATCTCAGGAGTACGTCTGACCCAAATATGGAAAAGGAACAAATCCTCTATAAATGTCAAGTTTCATACAACAGCGGCTAATTTTAGACTGTAATATTTCATTGCGGACCCAGCGCCTGCGATGCTGAATCCCCGAGCAGCGATCGGGGGACAAAGCATGTACTTCTGTGTCTGTACGCACTGTCACCGCTCCGAAGGCTCTGTCTGGGTCATGCAGACTAGACGGCAGTGTATGGGGATGTGTGTCTGCATACTCCACTATGGAAATGTAACAAGTGTTGTTACATAGATATGTGACACAGTGATACAGATATATGTGATACATATACAATCTATGTGATGTAGTGTTGCAGGATATTGGCCCTCAGTCCGAGTCGTTCGCTCGGTAAAAATCTTCGCATCGCAGCGATTTTCTGCTTAGTGCGCATGAACAATGTCCGCACTGCGACTGCGCCAAGTAAATTTGCTATGAAGTTAGGATTTTTACTCACGGCTTTTTCATCGCTCCGGCGATCGTAATGTGATTGACAGGAAATGGGTGTTTCTGGGCGGAAACAGGCCGTTTTATGGGCGTGTGGGGAAAAACGCTACCGTTTCCGGAAAAAACGCGGGAGTGGTCGGAGAAACGGAGGAGTGTCTGGGCGAACGCTGGGTGTGTTTGTGACGTCAAACCAGGAACGACAAGCACTGAACTGATCACAGAACAACTCTATGCCGACATGGATAGAGAAGGTATGAAATAATCCAAAAACATGTAAAATTGAAAAAAAAAAAAAAAGTCTATTTTTTTATGTCGACCATTTTCACGTCGACATTTTGACCCTGTCGACCTTTTGTACTGTCTACCTTATTCGTGTCGACCTTTTGACCCTGTCGACCTAATGTCTGTCTAACATATGGTGTCTATCTATTGACTGTCTAACTAGACACTGGGGTAAATTTACTAAATTGGGAGTTCTATTTAAGATGGGATGTTGCCCATAGCAACCAATCAGATTTCAGGTATTATCTTCTAGAAGGTGCTAGATCAGTGATGGCTAACCTTGACGCTCCAGCTGTTGTTGAACTACACATCCCAGCATGCCCTGCATCAGTTTTAGCATGGCCAAATTACAAAACTGTAGCAGGGCATGCTGGGACATGCAGTTCAACAACAGCTGGAGTGTCAAGGTTAGCCATCACTGTGCTAGATAAATGAGAAGTAGAATCTGATTGGTTGCTATGGGCAACATCCCATCTTAAATAGAACTCCCATCTTAGTAAATTTACCCCATCTATCTATCTAAAGAATTGTTATATCGAGAATATCGCAAACTTTATACATTTATGTGATGCACGTAAGGTGGTCGCCATTCCGGACACTTACAGTAATGGTAAGTCCTATGTGACTACACGTCCGTATTCTGAGACGTTACGCACCTGTACAATTGCACCACCTCTTAATTATATATTATCAGTGGCGGATCTTTTACCTATCTGGCCGTGGGGCTGGCTGATCTCCTCCCGGCTACCTGCCCTCCCGGTGACTGACGGATGATGTCACCGGGAGGCAGAGTTTATGTCTGCCCCGTCCCCTATGACAGTATCACCCAGCGGTCAAGATCATTGTATGCAGGCTTTTATTTACTGTCCTCCTTTTACTTCCTTGTGTGCTTTTCAGCCATGTTTTTATAGCATCCGTAGATTTTGTGTTGTTTTTTTTTTTTGCTACCCTAAAATATGATGCAGATTACAGTGAAGTCTGACTTGGACACAACTTGATTGGGAGGGCAAACTTGTGTCGTATCCCAGGGCAATGGCATAAACAACTGTGCCTGATGATATAAAGACATTCATCAGCATCTCCATGAAGAAACGTTTCTGCAGAACTGCGCTCATTATGTGTGACTAGTGATGGATGGATGGATGGGCCGGGTGCGTGGGCGGTAGGACAGTGTTTAATGGGATGACATTTACCTTTATCTCATATAAACGCTCCCATGGCGGAGACGGCTCTTCCTGCGAGGCTCCCATGCTCGCCTGTCATTCCCTGCAGCACCGCGCTCCCTGTCTGTGACACGGTGCTCGCAGCGTGGAATAATGTGGGCGTTTGTATTGCTTTATATGATTTCGATGACAAATGCAGCAAACATTAATCTGAGACTGTTGTCCCTGTTTGTTTTTAAATATTGCGTCTACGGTATTTGGGCTGCGCCCTGCCATTTGTTTGGTGTTTTCCCGATGCAAGTCTACGGAAATTCTATGGAAACTGCAGAAAATACACGAAAGACAGACGGACAATGGGAATTATTTTCGTACAGTTCTCTGGGGCAGACGTATTAAGCCTGGAGAACTTGAAGGCATAAGGAAGGGATAAACCAGTGATATGTGCAAGGTGATAAAGGCACCAGCCAATCAGCTCATAACTGTTAATTTACATATTGGAGCTGATTGGCTGGTGTGTTTATCACCTTGCACATATCACTGGTTTATCACTTCCTTATGCTTTCTCCAGGTTAATACATCTGCCCCTCAGTACGATATTTATGCATCAATATAACACGCAGCAAATGTCAGTGTTCTAGAGGATCACTTATCTATATGCGTGGGCTCTCGTAGCCCAGTCCTTAGTTATATAGCTGGCAGGGCCCGGTGTGGGTGGCAGAGCAGCGGCTCGTTATTCTAATAACAAGCTTTGTGGGGACGGTATTTATAATGGGTGCAGGTGGTCTCCGGCCACTTTGTCTCTCATAGATGCCTATTTATTAAAATTATTTTTACAAACTAACTATGGTATTCAATTATCCGCAAATTCACTGCAATTTTTCACCCGAAATTTTTTTGCGGCAATCGCCCGAAAATTGCAGCGAAAACGCTTCGTTTTTCGACCTATTTAATTCCAAATGGGTTTCACCTGAAAATTCTTTGCAGTGAAAAGTGCGGTTGAAAATGGGGAAATCAGCCTGTACCCCAAAAAATGCTAAACTAACCTAGGAAAACAGAAGAGAAGTGTGTTAGAGATCCCATTAGAGAGTTTTTGGGGACTTAAATTGTGTGAAATGGCTGTTATATGCTTTTTTTTTTTTCCGCAAAATAAATGCTCTCATTAAATTTGGGGTACATGAAAATGGGTATAAGTATATATTTGGGTCATTTTAGGGTACTTTAAAAGAAAAGTGGAAACAGACCGATTACTCCCATCTGCAAGCCTAAAAACACCTGTCCCACTCATAAAGCACCCCAATATACCTGTCCCATACCTTGAACCCCAATTTCCATCACTTTGTACTTTTTCACCCCAAAAATTACATGTCATTATTGGCCAATTAAAAATAATTAAACACTTCAACATGCCTAATTAGTCATTAAGGGGGGTGTCCCAGGAGTTCTGTACCATATCCAAACATTTTTACCTTAAAATAGTGACTTTTCCCAACTTTTTACCTGCTTCAGAGTAGGTGAAGTGAAATGAGTGAAAAAATGATCACCGATATATTTTCCCGGACAATTGAATAGGCTGTAATTGCGTTTCGCAGGAAAAGTCTGTTTTTTCGCACGAAAAACTGACTTTTCAGGCGAAAAGTCTGTTATCGCTGCTAATTGAATATACCCCATAATGTGAAAAAGGATGTTTTCTGTTTTCGCCCCCTTTTCACATTATTTTAGTATGTCTTAAAGGGCATTTGGAGCAGTTTTCGTGAAAAACTGCTCCAAACCCTTTGATAATTATCTTTTTAGTAACCCGCATCTCATTTCCCATACTTATAATGGGATATGCGCTGTGGACAAATTTACACACAATTTTTTTTTTTTTAAATACCACAGTGTGTCCTGTGATACTAACTCCAGCTCAGGCTGGCGAAATCACATGGTAGCACTGCCAGATCCTATTTATGCCCCTGGCAGAGAAAGCTGTGCGGGGACCAGTCATTGGGGTATATTTACTAAGATTCGTAATTCTCCCGTTTTGGTGGGAGATTAATCACGAATGACATCGAAAGTGTAAAACTGCAACTTTTTGAATTTTTTACTACTAATTTACTAAGCTGTCGTATTCTGCATTTTCGTGTTTTCCGATGTCGATGTCATTCGTATTTTTTTTCAGTGTTTTACGGTAGTGATTCGCAAAACACTGCCGACTTTAACACAATGAATCACGGCCGGATCTGTGAGATCCATGCTGGGGTTCATTGTGCACCTTTTTTTTTTTATAAAATAGTTTAAAATGGTAAAAACAATTGCGTGGGGTCCCCCCTCCTAAGCCTAACCAGCCTCGGGCTCTTTGAGCCGGTCCTGGTTGCAAAAATATGGGGGGAAAAATGACATGGGTTCCCCCATATTTAAACAACCAGCACCGGGCTCTGCGCCTGGTCCTGGTTCCAAAAATACGGGGGGACAAAAAGCGTAGTGGTCCCCCATATTTTTGAAACCAGCACCGGGCTCCACTAGCTGGACAGATAATGCCACAGCCGGGGGTCACTTTTATACAGTTCCCTGCGGCCGTGGCATTAAATACCCAACTAGTCACCCCTGGCCGGGGTACCCTGGGGGAGTGGGGACCCCTTCAATCAAGGGGTCCCCCCCCAGCCACCCATGGGCCAGGGGTGAAGCCCGAGGCTGTCCCCCCCATCCAAGGGCTGCGGATGGGAGGGCTGATAGCCTTTGGTAAAAGTGATTGATATTGTTTTTAGTAGCAGTACTACAAGGCCCAGCAAGCCTACCCCGCAAGCTGGTACTTGGAGAACCACAAGTACCAGCATGCGGCGGAAAAACGGGCCCGCTGGTACCTGTAGTACTACTACTAAAAAAATACCCCAATAAAGACATTACACACACACCTTGAAAGTATAACTTTAATACATACATGCACACCACCATATACACATACTTACCGTATGTTCCCACGCAGGTCGGTCCTCTTCTCCAGTAGAATCCATGGTGTACCTGTTGAAAAAATTATACTCACATAATCCAGGGTAGAAGGCTCCTCTTCTGCTTGTAATCCATTTGTAATCCACGTACTTGTCAAAATAAAAAAATGGATACCCGACCACGAACTGAAAGGGGCCCCATGTTTTCACATGGGACCCCTTTCCCCGAATGCCTGGAACCCCCTCTGACTTAAGTCCAAGAAGGTTCCATCAGCCAATCAGGGAGCGCCACGTTGTGGCACCCTCCTGATTGGCTGTGTGCTCCTGTACTGTATGACAGGCGGCACACGGCAGTGTTACAATGTAGCGCCTATGCGCCCCATTGTAACCAATGGTGGGAACTTTGTGGTGAGCGGTTGACCGAGAGTAACCTCAACGCTGACCACAAAGTTCCCACCATTGGTTACAATGGAGCGCATAGGCGCTACATTGTAACACTGCCCAGGAAGTGGCTCACTACGGGGCGAAACGCGTTTTCCAAACCAGTTACAGCGGGTCTATTGGTCCTAGCCTCAGTATAGGAAACTGCACTTCATTCCTGTGCACACTCAGGTCAGGTACTCCTACCATTGGTTACAACGGATCTACTAATCTCAGTTACAGCACATGACAGTGCATCCTGTTATATATATTCTTTTCATTTCTCTCATTTTTTTACATTTTTGTTTATTTTAATTTAGCTCCATATATAAATATTTAAGATCCTTTTCTTTATTGCTGCTATCATGTTTGGCTACAGCAAATTGGTCGCTTTTGGCTGCAGCATATATAAAAATCCTTAATCAAATGCAATCCAGACCTTTTTTGTATCGTTTAAAGATTTACTCTGCATTCTATGTGCCTTCTGTTTGAGCTGGGTTATCCTTTCCGGCTGCAGCACCTTTGTGATTGTATTTCCAATTAATGAACACACCTGTGCTTAATCTCACATGAGCTCCCACAGGCCTGATCATAATTAATATTGGAAGTCTGTTTTCTTCTTTTGACTATTCACAGGGGTTTTGACCTATCTCCTATGTGTATAGGCATTCTGGAGAGTTGATCAATATTACATGTTATTGACAAGTCAAGAAAAACCTGTGAGGTCTCTATCTTTCACTACTTTTCTTTTCCGTGGACTCTCATCCATGATCCAGGGGCTCAGTACCACAGTTGTGGGATTGGATGTCCCCTGCCTAACATAGAAAGCAGATCCACACTTTACTGTTGTGACCCATCAGTCACATCCTCTTATTTTAGGTGCACTCTCATTGGAGTCTGACCCACCGTCTCTACTATCAAACCACACTGCTAATGCCCGATCTCGTCCGATCTTGGAAGCGAAACAGTGTTGGGCTGGGTCAGTACCTGAAGAGGAGACTCACAGGGAATACTCAGTGTTGTAGAGCACCAATCATTTTATATGATGTGTGGTATGTGACATCAACAGCAGCATCACCACTTGTTCCTAATTTTCATTTGCTTTCTCTTGAGATTATGTACATTTCAATCTTAAAAACTAACATTAGTTCTCAAAAGTATATGCATAGATTTAGGTCCTTGTAATATATTCGTCCAGTTTCCTGACAAATAGAATGAACCTTAATTTGCATAATTCATAAGTTTTGACCTTGACGAATTTATCATTCAATTGACCATATATTGGTCTCATTAATGCAGATTGTCTGTACTGGTCGGGTTGAAATGAATGTATGACTGTGAAGTGTCTACAACCTTTCTTATCTCTTTTTCTGAGGCAGGACCAGAACATTTTATCATATTTTTCACAAATTCTATATGCACAAAACCTACTTTGGATCATTTTCTCTATAATGGGCAATCACATTGATCTTAAACAATATCACAATAAAGTTATGTCTTAACAGTATTTCTTATAAATAACTTGATAATTATTGTAAGTAATCTCAACTAATAAGAGTGCGCCCACACAAGAGCCTTCTTTCCTCTCCCCTTTTTGACATATGTTTTTCCTGGCTCTGGGTGCACCACCAAACTGGACATAGATGTGAGAATTTATGTATAAAATCGTCTAATCTTGGTTCTTTCTCTGATTAAATGCCGGGTCACCCCTCTTACTACTGTGGCGTCAAGTCATGCCAGCTCTGTTATGGGTTATAGGCCTTATTCTGGTTTGTTAGCAAACCAAAAACGGACATTCATGGGCAAAATCATGCTGCACTGCAGGGGGGGGCAGATGTAACATGTGCTGAGAGAGTTAGACCTGGGTGGGGTGTGTTCAAACTGAAACCTAAATTGCAGTGTAAAAATAAAGCAGCCAGTATTTACCCTGCACAGAAATAATATAATAATATGGTTGACAGCTGCATGGAGCTACCTACACAGCTGTATAACCAGAGTATCTGTCAAGCCGACCCTGGGAAAAGGCAATGCAGTGAAATGCCTGCAGTGAGCTCGTCGCTGTGCTGTTACAGCACATGTTTGGCACATGCCCGCTCTCTGTCGCCCTGCTTTGGGCGCTGCCAGCTTTTGTTTGCTCAGAAACAAGTCTTGCATTTCAAAAGTAAATTTCCTCCAATATTGACAAGAAGTGAGGAAGATGGAGAAGTCTGAGGCTCCTGAGTGGCTGCCAGCAGCGCAGCTGCTTCCTGCAGAATACTAAACACATACAACGACTGTTTCACGTGTAAGTGAGCAGCGCCGACGCAGCAATGTGCAAGCTCTCATCCCAGGAGCAAGCAGAGACATTATCTGCCATTAAGTATCTCAGATATAGCTGTCAGCATTCAGCATGCGAGGATTGGAATAACACAGGGCAGAACACCAATGTGATCAGCTCACACTCATAGACACGCCCATTTAGAGGGCTATTCAGATTAAAATCACATGAAGGGGGCAGCCCAGCACAGGGCAATTCAATTGCGATCTGATCCGAACAGAGTCCCGGTGCAGATCTTCCTGAGGTCCCGAATTCGGATTTTAAATCTGAATTTCGGGTTTTGGATTGCAAAAGTTAAATGCTTTTAGCAGTTTTTATCCAAGAAATAAAAAACCCACGATTCGCATTGTAAATCCAAATTCTGAGGGGGAATTGGGCTGGGGAGGGGTTAGGCTGCGAGAGGGGAGGGTTAGACTGGGGGAGGGGAGGTTAGGGTTAGGCTGGGGAGGGGTTAGGCTGCGAGAGGGGAGGGTTAGACTGGGGGAGGAGAGGTTAGGGTTAGGCGGGGAAGGGGTTAGGCTGCGGGAGAGGAAGGTTAGACTGGGAGAGGGGAGGTTAGGGTTAGACTGGGGAGGGGTGGGTTAGACTGAAGGAGGGGAGGTTAGGCTGGGGAGGGCTTAGGCTGCGGTAGGGGAGGGTTAGACTGGGGGAGGGGAGGTTAGGGTTAGACTGGGGAGGGGTTAGGCTGCGGTAGGGGAGGGTTAGACTGGGGGAGGGGAGGTTAGGGTTAGGCTGGGGAGGGGTTAGGCTGCGGGAGGGAGGTTAGACTGGGGGAGGGGAGGTTAGGGTTAGGCTGGGGAGGGGTTAGGCTGCGGGAGGGGAGGGTTAGACTGGGGGAGGGGAGGTTAGGGTTAGGCTGGGGAGGGGTTTGGCTGCGGGAGGGGAGGGTTAGACTGGGGGAGGGCAGGTTAGGGTTAGGCTGGGGAGGGGTTAGACTGCGGGAGAGGAGTGTTAGACTGGGGGAAGGGAGGTTAGGGTTAGGCTGGGGAGGGGTTAGGCTGCAGGAGGGGAGGGTACGACTAGGGGAGAGCAGGTTAGGGTTAGGCTGGGGAGGGGTTAGGCTGCGAGAGGGGAGGGTTAGACTGGGGAAGGGGAGGTTAGGGTTAGGCTGGGAAGGGGTTAGGCTGCGGGAGGGGAGGGTACGACTAGGAGAGGGCAGGTAACTGTTAGGCTGGGGTGGGTGGGGGGCTTTCAGCTGTCTGCAACTGAGTGAAATGATAATAATATTCTATAAAAACTGTAAAGGGACTGGCAGTGCCCACTTTGCAAAAACATTCTTAATAATACCTACTATACCCCCTATGAATAGCAAGTAGCCTGGGGTGTCCCTCTCTCAAGTTGTTCACACTAACTGAAAGTCCTGGTTTGCAGAGGGAGGGGGGGGGGGGGCAGGGGAATATACTACAAACCTATGAGAGAAATAAAATGCAGAAGTTGCCCATATGTAATCTTGAATCACTCTGTTTGCTAATACCCAGTCTGGTTCTATCACTGCGTTTGTTCCCAGGTGTAGAGCACCGCCAAGTAGGCTGCAGCTATGTAAAAAAAAAATTGTTCATTAATATTAATTGTTTTCCCAGTTGTTTTGTAGGAAGGTAACATTGCAGGATAATCTGCACCCTGCCTGTATGTAACACATGGTGATGTATTGTAAAGCTTTCTTTGATAAGATTATTGCATTTCTTGCTGGTCCCTCTTGGATAATCACTCGAGTGAAGCACAACGTAATGCAGTGATCTCTGCACCGAGTCAGTGAGCACACTCTGCAATTGAATTGCATGACTGATCAGCAGTAAGCCCAGCTTAGACCAGTGGTTCCCAAATGTTTGTGAGGCACGGCGCCCCAGAGTATAAGAATATTTTTGCGGCACCACTAGGACAAAAGTTTCTTTTTGAAAAATTCTGAAAAAAATATTAAATTAAGTAAATTGTGTTTATACAGTAGGTCATCCTTAGGTTTAATGATGTGGTGAGGGACAGGGGTCACTTCTGTTTGTCCATATATTATATGACTGGAAGCCACCAGCACTGGTTTTGTCTGTTAGATTGACCATAAATAATTTGAATTAGTTTTTCAAACTCAACCTGTAACATGACAGTTAAGAGCTGATTAGCTGATACTTTATCTCTCAGCTTTATCTCTTTCCAAGGCTAAGGTGCCTGAGTACTAAGCCTCGAAGATATATAGAGTGGAGAGAGGTAAAGTATCAGCCAATCTGCTCCCAACTGCCCTGTTACAGGCTGTGTTTGAAAAATGACAGTAGCTGATTGGCTGCTACTTTATCTCTCTTCACTTTATCTTTCTCCAAGCCTTGATAAATAATATAAGTGTATCCGGTCAAATGGTCAACAGTAAACATGTAACCCTTCAAAAGGTCAACACCATAATGTCGACATCGGAACCAGAGGCGTTTCTAAAGAGCGCTCTCAGCGCTGAGTCTACAGCACATGTGCAGTACTCCGGAAAAATGGCTGCCGCACCATCTTTTCAGAGTCCTGCGTATGTGCTGTAGATTCTGGCACTGTGCCAGAGTCTCTAGTGGCCGGTGTGCTAGCAGTGGCGGTGATGGCTACGGGAGAGGAGGGGGCCCACACGGAAAGGTAAGTATGGAAGAAATGGGTGCAGTGTGTGCGGTGTGGGCCCGCTCAGGACTCAGGGGCCTGTGTGCACCGCACACACTGCTTCCATTATAGATACGCCAGTGATCAGAACGTAGACATAGGTCATACTGTCGGCAGGCAACAGGCCAACACCCTCAAACTGTCCACAGGCTCACAGTGTCAACACCTGAATTGTCGCCATGTGACATGTCGACATTTTCAGGATGCCTATGGTTAGGGTTAGGCTGCACGGTTAGGTTAGGGTTAGGCTGCACGGTTAGGTTAGGGTTAGGCTGCAGACAGGAGGGTTAGGCTGCACGGTTAGGTTAGGGTTAGGCTGCAGACAGGAGGGTTAGGCTGCACGGTTAGGTTAGGGTTAGGCTGCGGACAGGAGGTTTAGGCTACACGGTTAGGTTAGAGTTAGGCTGCAGACAGGAGGGTTAGGCTGCACGGATAGGTTTGGGTTAGGCTGCACGGTTAGGTTAGGGTTAGGCTGCACGGTTAGGTTAGGGTTAGGCTGCACGGTTAGGTTAGGGTTAGGCTGCACGGTTAGGTTAGGGTTAGGCTGCAGACAGGAGGGTTAGGCTGCACTGTTAGGTTAGGGTTAGGCTGCAGACAGGAGGGTTAGGCTGCACGGTTAGGTTAGGGTTAGGCTGCGGACAGGAGGGTTAGGCTGCACGGTTAGGTTAGGGTTAGGCTGCACGGTTAGGTTAGGGTTAGGCTGCACGGTTAGGTTAGGGTTAGGCTGCAGACAGGAGGGTTAGGCTGCACTGTTAGGTTAGGGTTAGGCTGCAGACAGGAGGGTTAGGCTGCACGGTTAGGTTAGGGTTAGGCTGCGGACAGGAGGGTTAGGCTGCACGGTTAGGTTAGGGTTAGGCTGCGGACAGGAGGGTTAGGCTGCACAAATAGGTTTGGGTTAGGCTGCGGACATGAGAGTTAGGCTGCACGGTTAGGTTAGGGTTAGACTGCGGACAGGAGGGTTAGGCTGCACGGTTAGGTTTGGGTTAGGCTGTGCGGGGTGGCGGTTAGGGTTTGGCTGCGGACAGGAGAGTTAGGCTGCACGGTTAGATTAGGGTTAGATTGCGGACAGGAGGGTTAGGCTGCACGGTTAGGTTTGGGTTAGGCTGCACGGATAGGTTTGGGTTAGGCTGCGGACAGGAGAGTTAGGCTGCACGGTTAGATTAGGGTTAGACTGTGGACAGGAGGGTTAGGCTGCAGGGTTAGGTTTGGGTTAGGCTGTGCGGGGTGGCGGTTAGGGTTAGGCTGCGGACAGGAGAGTTAGGCTGCACGGTTAGATTAGGGTTAGACTGCGGACAGGAGTGTTAGGCTGCACGGTTAGGTTTGGGTTAGGCTGCACGGATAGGTTTGGGTTAGGCTGCAGACAGGAGAGTTAGGCTGCACGGTTAGATTAGGGTTAGACTGCGGACAGGAGGGTTAGGCTGCACGGTTAGGTTTGGGTTAGGCTGTGCGGGGTGGCGGTTATGGTTAGGCTGCGGACAGGAGGGTTAGGCTGCACGGTTAGATTTGGGTTAGGCTGTGCAGAGTGGTGGTTAGGGTTTGGCAGTAGGTATACTGAGCTGCCATGCTGCATGTCATCAGTTCATCTCTGTTATGATGACTGTCGAACAATTATACCACAACCGTGATGAGGGAAATAACACAAGATGATTGGTGTATATGTTTACATATATATGTCAGTGGTAAATGTATGACAGCACAAATACATAATTGGATATATTAGTGTGAACGCGAAACCAATCTGAAATTCTGAGAAATTGATCTAAATATCAAAATATAGCCGACGGTGACAATTACGTCAGCGCCTGCTGCTTAGTCAGAGCTGCCATCAGCTAACGGCTGGCTCGCTGGGAATTTCCATCTCCATGAAAAACAGAATTGTCTGCATGGAGCCTGGAAAGAAGGACGGTCGGAATATAAACACTGGCGTTTACTCTAATAAGCGTCTGACTAACATCTGACTAACAGCCATGCTTTGGGGAATTAGAGGGATTGCAATAATGCAGGGCTAAGCGTCAAAATCCCCATTTCCTGCTGCTGCTGCTGATTGTCTCGCTAAGTGCATGTCCCTGATCCAATCAGCAGCCGCGTTCCACAACCCGCAGATTTTTCTATCTCTTCTCCCACTTCCAGGGGGGACGCGACGCCGCCACTTACGTGACGAGGCTGCATTTCAATGAGGCCCAAAACTAATTACACAATCACATAGATTGTGTACAGATCCATGTAAATCTCTTGCCAACAGGAGAGATTAGATTACTGGGTTATAATGACTTGTATATTTCCGATAATAACAGCACTTTAATAATATTCCGACCAGCTCTGAGCGGAGACCGCAGCTCCCATAACATTGATACAGTATGCTAGGAGATTTACACGGAAGTACAGCATTTAACAATCGAGCATTTTAAACAGCGCTCTAACCGTCTCTGTTTTTTTTCGCTGGTGGAACTATTATGATGCGAATTTATTACAATGCATTAATCTAGTGCTGGGAAAATTCCACATTACTACATAATTGGATATAAATGTATAATGTAAATGTAAGCTCGTGGGAAGGGCTGTCTTTGTTATTTATTTATTAACAGTTACTTATATAGCGCCAGCAGATACCATGGTGCTTTACAATTCCATCTGGTTCTTCACCCTGCAAAACCCTAACCACCAGTGCCCCTCGTCCGTTGTCTCCTTCTCCTCTCCGGCTCCGCTGGCACTGTATGCTTTCCCAAAAGATGGGTACAGGGTCACTGAGAGCTGATGTGCCCTTTCCACTTACCCCTGCCTGCTAGCTACAGCAAGGTGTCTTTAACCCCTCCCTTCTATACCCCTTTCACACCGCCGCAAAAACCTGGGTTATTGCCGGGTTAACTCCGGTCGCGGCTCAGTGTGAAAGGGCCCTCAAAAAATAATCCAGGTCCAGTGACCTGGGAATCCAACCCAGGGCAGCCAAGAGAAATTCTAGGCCCCGGTACAACAACTTCCTGGGCCCCCCTACCCCCACTAGAGGAGGTGTGACCACAGCATGCTGATGCCATGACAACTCCTCTTTGTGGGTGTGTCTAGCACATCAGAAGAACCCACTCAGAGAAGCATGACACGCCTCCCAGCCAGGGTAGTAAAGAGCCTGGCTGGGCCCAGGTACTTTTCAGGGGGCATGGCCTAATCAAAGGAGGTGTGGACCTGGGACCCTCTAACAGACCTGGGCCCAAGTAATTTGTACCCCCCCTTCTCAACGCCACTGATCCAACCTGGGTTGGACATGGGAAGAACCCGGGTTACGGGGCAGTGTAAGCCATACTTGCCAACTGACTCACGATATTTCGGGCAGTCCCCCGCACCCTTGGAAGAGTGGGTATCTGGTCTTTAGGTCGACAGTCAATAGGTCGACCACTATTGGTCCAGATGCTTTAGGTCAACATGATCAGTAGGTTGACATGGCAAAGGTCAAGACATGAAAAGGTCGTCCTGAATTTTCCACATTTATTTCAATTTTTTTTAAAACTTTTTCATACTTTAAGATCCACGTGGACTAGGATTGGGAATAGTAACCTTGCCCGAAGCATGGTGAGCGAGACGAGCCATGCAAGGGGACACGGTGCATTAATTGGGGTTCCTGGTCAGTTTACGGAGAAAACGACCCCCCCCCCCAAAAAAAGAAAGAAAACACATCAAACTTGCATCGACCTTTTCCATGTCGACCTGATGATCGTGTCAACCTATTTCAGGTATCGACCTACTCACTGTCGACCAATAGTGGTCGACCTAATGACTACTGACCTAGTTAGGGTCGACCCAATGAACCACACCCAGAAGAGTGGCCAGCTCTCCCGCATCCCACCCACTTCCTAGTAAAGCGGGCAGGATGAGGAGATTAGACAGGGAATCGCGATGTGGGCGGGGCTCATGACGCATATTCACGGGATGTGACAACATGGCGCCTACTCCCTGAAGTGCCAAGCGGCGTCTTCTCTCCAGGCTTCTCCCGGAAAGAAGTTCTGAAGAGTAGGCAAGTACAGGATGGAGTAAACGGGTGACCCATGTCACCAGTCACAAGTCTATGGAGAGCCGGCTACCGGCGCTTAGAGATGATGTCATCTTTAAACGCCAGCAGAGGAGAAGCCCCGGCAATAACCCTGGTCCAGCCTCCAATAAATCAGGGTTTTTCAACCCTACGCCCTCTATCAGAGCCGGCCCTAACCAATATGATGCCGTAGGCAAGATTTTGGCTGGTGCCCCCTAGCACCGCCGCTAGTTCTGCAGGAAATGCCTGGCTTGAGTCAGCTGGCAGCTCTGCTAACGTCGGGCGCCTTTTTTGATGAAAATACATCTTATTTGCATTACTATGTGGCTAGGACGCACAAGCAGCTTCTGCTGATTAAACTGATATGCAGCATGCCTCTATTCTGTGTGCAACTGCGGCTGTATCTGCATACGAAATGCTGCATTACAGTGATTTCCAGGAATACACGCAACGTAGCCTATCGTATGCAGATACAGCCAGAGTGACACACAGAATATAGGCATGCCGCATATCATTTTAATCAGCAGAAGCTGCTGGTGCCCCTAAGCATACCAAATGCCCTAGGCATTTGCCTAGTTTGCCTATGCCTAAGGCCGGCTCTGCCCTCTATAGGAATAAATAGGCACTACACTTTCCCAAATTATTCTTACCACTGGACAGATTAATAACCCAGATCTGTGCAGTATTATTTACACACTCATACACAAGAGAAGCCACGTTAGGAAACTAATAAATAAAAACAGGGATATTGCCGGTGACAAATCTTCAGAACCTGCGACTGTCCCTGGAAATGAGGCTGGCAACTAATCAGGATGCAGCAATTATCGTGTATGTATTTCTGGCTAAGAAAATGATCTTGCCTGCAAACCAGACGGAATCTCGGAGATGCTGGAGTCAGGGACGGAGGATGCGCTGACAGAAGCGAGGCAGAACCCAGTAAACGATATAAGTAAATGCTTCTGAGAATAATCATGCGTTAGACAAATTAATAAATTGTTTATTGAATGGCAAGGGCATAATTTAATCTTCAGGGAAGTGAACAGAAGACAGCCTCCACCATCACTGTAGTGTACACACTGCGGATGAAATCCAGCTCTCTGTAATTAAACTTTCCACTTTTGCAGAGAACGGGATTCAGGCGCTGGCTGCTGGTTCCTCGCTGCAGGGGAGATGTGGGAAGAGAGGGATATGGGATTTCAGCCGCCTGTTCATGTATGGATTCATTATACAGCTGAGACAGACATGGAAGTATACGTATATCTATGTAGCAGCCGTATCAGCCATCCTGAGGAAACCTTGGGTGATATTTCAGAGACCTTCACCACATTGACAGGAGCTAATTATCCATGTTGGGTTTTTTTGTCATCATTTACACCCAAAGGACCAGCAGATTTTTTTTCCTGTACACCATATCGAATCATTTATGTGGTTGGTAGAGCTGAAACAGGAGGGGTGGGTTAGGGTTAGGCTGCGGGAGGGGACGGTTAGGGTTAGGTTGCGGGAGGGGACGGTTAGGGATAGGCTGCGAAAGGGGACGGTTAGGGTTAGGCTGCAGGAGGGGACGGTTAGGAATAGGCTGCGGGAGGGGACGGTTAGGGTTAGGTTGCGGGAAGGGATGTTTAGGGTTTGGCTGCTGAAGAGGACGGTTAGGGTTAGGATGCTGAAGAGGACGGTTAGGGTTAGGATGCTGAAGAGGACGGTTAGGGTTAGGATGCTGAAGAGGACGGTTAGGGTTAGGATGCTGGAGGGGACGGTTAGGGTTAGGCTGCAGGAGGGGACGGTTAGGAATAGGCTGCGGGAGGGGACGGTTAGGGTTAGGTTGCGGGAGGGGATGGTTAGGGTTTGGCTGCTGAAGAGGACGGTTAGGGTTAAGATGCTGGAGGGGACGGTTAGGGTTAGGCTGCAGGAGGGGACAGTTAGGGTGAGGCTGCGGGAGAGGGAGGTCAGGGTTAGGCTGCGGGAGGGGACGGTTAGGGTTAGGCTGCGGAAGGGAAGGTTAGGGTAATACTGTGGGAGTGAATGGTTAGGGTTAGGCTGCGGGAGGGGTAGGTTAAGGTTAGGCTGCTAGAGGGGTCGGTTAGGTTTAGGCTACAGGAGGTGGAGGTTAAGGTTAGGCTGCGGGAGGTGGAGGTTAAGGTTAGGCTGCGGGAGGGGGAGGTTAAGGTTAGGCTGCGGGAGGGGGAGGTTAGGGTTAGGCTGTGGGAGGGGGAGGTTAGGGTTAGGCTGCTGTGGGGGACGGTTAGAGTTAGGCTGTGGGAGGGGACAGGTAGGGTTAGGCTGCAGGAGGGAGCGGCTAGGGTTAGGTTGCGGGAGTGGTGGGTTACAGTTAGGATTAGGATTACAATACTTATCAAAAGCCGTTAGAATCTTGAACATTGGAATTCCCCTGCCGGGATCCTGACCGGCAGGATGCTGAACGCTGGGTTATCATACCCAACCCCTAGCAAACAGCGTACAGCAGAGGCGGAACTGCCGCCAGTGCAGGCAGTGCCTTTGCACTGGGGCCCGCCACTGTCCAAGGGCCCAAAGCCAGAGCGGCATTTAATGTGTCAAACTGACTCATTACATGCCGCCGCTGCGGAGTGCGACGATTACGGGGGGGTGAAGGAGAAGGAGGGAGGTGGAGGAGAGAGCCACAGCAGCGATGTGTAATTGGTGGAGGTGCTGCTGCTGGCCCTCTCCTTCACCATAGCCTGCCCTCTGCCGCTGTGATTGCTGGGATGCGCTTCCCAGCATTCACAGCGGCGGAGGACAGCCTGTGGTGAAGGAGAGGGCCAGCAGCAGCAGCGCCTCCACCAATTACACAACGCTGCTGCGGCTCCCGAGTCCCCCTCCCTCCTCCTCCTCCTCCTCCTCCTCCTCCTCCTCCTCCTTCTTCTCCCTGGCTGTCCGGGATCTGCCAGAAGCTGCACGAGGAGCCTGCGCCAGCGGAAACAGTAAGTATGTCTGTTCTATCTATCTATCTATCTATCTATCTAATGTGTATAAAGGGGGACTGTCTGCCGTAATGTGTAAAAAAGCGGACGCTGTCTGCCGTAATGTGTAAAAAGGGGAAACTGTCTGCTGTAATGTATAAAAAAGGGGACGCTGTCTGACGTAATGTGTAAAAAGGGGGACACTGTTTGCCGTAATGTGTAAAAAAAAGGGACGCTGTCTTCCGTAATGTGTAAAAAATGGGGACGCTGTCTGACATAATGTGTAAAAAGGGGACGCTGTTTGCCGTAATGTGTAAAAAGGGGGACACTGTCTGCTGTAATGTGTAAGAAGGGAGACGCTGTCTGCTGTAATGTGTAAAAAGGGGAATCTGTCCGCCGTAAGGTGTAAAAGGGGCTCTACCTGGTGTAGTGGTGCTACCGTGTGGCGTAATTTGAATTATGGAGACTACTGTGCACCGTTATATGAATTGGTATTATTTTGTGGCCACACGCCTTCTTTTTTTTTGCATGCGCCTACGCCGCGCATTGCCCCTGTTTTACATGGAGGGGGGGGGCCTCCGATGCTGTTTCTTGCACACAGCGCTAAAATGTCTAATTACGGCACTGTTGATAGGTATCCATTTCCCTGGCCCTGAGCAGGTCCCCCTCACCAGATCCTCTCCAGGGGTGAGGGGGTGGACTTGGATGGGATGAGGGGGGGGGAAAGAATTTTCTCACACATGGGCCCACCGCTTGCTAGTTCCGCCTCTGGCGTAAGTTTAAAGAGAGGTGGACCCCAGAAGCCGGTACCTTAAAGCATTACTATTTCCTAGGTATCTATATTTCTCCTATTTTACATGCATAAGATTTAGTAGACATATCTTCTCCTGTGATTACATTGTTATAGGATCCTGTGGGATATAAAATACAATCTGACAATATATGACAAATCTTTTCTCTATTTGCTATTCTTGCCTTTAAACAGCGCATATTCATGATTAATTGTGAACGGGGGCTTTGGCTGGGAAAGTATCCAAACGTTCCAATGTTTTTCAGTTGTTTTTACTGTTTTACTTGTTTTTACTGTAAGTGAATTATTTGATCGTCAGCTGTGCATGTTGTAAGTAGTGGCAATGAATAATGAATTGCAAGTATAAGCACGTATTGCTGATGCTAGACAGGAGCTGGCTGCAGTTTATCTCCCTGTGAGAAGTGGGGAGGGGGTAAATACAGCGCAGCAGTGCGCAGTTACTATAGTCACAGACAACAGGTAACACCGCACCTCGCAGGCCGACATTATGTCACTGTTTGCAGACTTGTTGTTCACTCACTATAATGTTCTAGAACACAGTCATTGTCTCGTATGATTGGTGTAATTTTTTTTGGGTGTCGTTTTCTTCGTAGAGTGACCGGGAACCCCAATTAGTGCACCGCATCCCCTCGCATGGCTCGCTTCGCTCGCCATGCTTCGGGCATGGTGCCTTCACTCCGCTACCGCTTCGCTCGGCACAGATTACCGTTCCTATCGTAGCCCACGTGGATCGTTAAGTATGAAAAAATTCAAAAAAAGAAGAATAAAAAAAAATAAAACTCACGTCGACCTTTAGACCTGTCAACCTAGCACATGTCGACCTAGAAACCCTGTCGATCTTCCATCCATGTTGACCTAGTGACAGTCGACCTATAGTGGTCGACCTAAACATTGTCGACCTAGACAGTGTCGACCTTCAGACCGGATCCCCCGCAGGACACCCAAAAGCTCCACCTTTGTGCCTCAAGCCTCAATAAAGCCTCCATTTCCTAGTCCATTGACAGCCTCCACTATTAGAATGCATATGTACAGGGTATCATTAGGACTCGCACTGTGGTGCTTTTGGAGGACACCTAGTGAAGTGTTTTGCATGGAGGAACGCAAAGTCATTTATCTAGTATAATCTGCTGAAAACAAGCTCACATTATGTGGCCTCATGTTTCAATGTGACCCCTACACAAAGCGCATAGTACAGGGAGGCAGTGATACACAACTGAACCTGGTAATGGTGTCTGACTATCTCACAGGCTCATTTATCAACTTCTCCTTGCTACAAAACTCAAACAAAAAAAACAAAAAAAAAGCTGTCAGGAGACAGAATCCCATATACATTCCCCTTGCCAGACATATTCCCTCGGCTGCAAACTCTTAAAGAATAATGGTCGGGAAATTAAAAATAAAACATTGGGTTGTGTTGAACCTTCAGGGGTCTTGTGATTTCTGCATTGCATTTATTTGGCCCCTCCCACACTGGATTACGCCTGGTGTGGACACTTAATTGTTATTAACAGCTATTTATATACTGCATTCACACCAGTCCCTGTCCCAGCGGAGTTTACAATCTATGAACATGATTTAGAGATAAACGCTTTTGCACAGCAAAAAAGACCTGATGACAATGCTGCAATAAAGGCATTGAAACGTTGTCCACACGCATGCCCTGCTATTGTCCTTTATTCAAGCCGCTAGGAGTGCCGCACCTTTGGACTTTACATAATATATATATATATATATATATTATTATTGAACCCATTATAATAAATGTTTTATTACGTTGGTGGCACAGTGGTAATATAATTGGGGCAGTGGGTGTATAAATATTTATTAGTGGGGCAGTGGTCGGAGATGCTAAGCGGCTCCCGTCAGCAGCTCAACTAGAATGAAGCCGTTGCCGGGGAGGGAGCCGCTGCCGGGTACGTGAGTAACCGCCTGCCGGGGAGGTGAGCCGCTGCCGGGAAGGTGAGTAGGCGCCTGCCAGGAAGGTGAGTAGGCGCCTGCCGGGGAGGTGAGTAGCCGCCTGCCGGGGAGGTGAGTAGCCGCCTGCCGGGGAGGTGAGTAGCCGCCTGCCGGGGAGGTGATCCGCTTCCGGGGAGGTGAGGAGCCGCCTGCCGGGGAGGTGAGGAGCCGCCTGCCGGGGAGGTGAGGAGCCGCCTGCCGGGGAGGTGAGGAGCCGCTGCCAGGGAGGTAAGCCGCTGGAGCCGCTGCCAGGGAGGGGAGACGCTGCAGGGAAAGTGAGCCGCTGCTGGGGAGGTGAGCAATGTAACATTGTGTTCATCGCTCATCGCGGCTCCGTACACATGCCGTGATGAGCGATGTCACAAGTGACGTTGCACACATTGAGCATGCTGCACGGGCGACCGTCAACCTGCAATCAACGAGCGCGGGTGTGCGTTTCGTTGATTGCAGGACCATACACACTAGACGATGTGAACGATATATCGTTCACAATCATCGGTATCGGCCATATTGGGCATGGCCCTTTACCATGAGAATCTTCTCTTCACACTTCTCGTGGTATTTTTCACAAAAAGATGCACGCGCACGGCCATAAGGAATGCATTAGCTAGGTGTCACCTGCCCCATCATCAGACCCCGCCCCTTACCAGCCCCCGCCCCCCACCAGACTCTGCCTTTATTAGGGCTGCTTCCAGAAATTTCCCAGGCTGGTTTTCAAACCCATTCCGCTCCTGATTGTACCCTCCCTGAATTACAGTATCTGCTCTTTAGGTCGACAACACTTAGCTCAACACTCATTAGGTCGACCACTATAGGTCGACATGGCCACTATCTCGACATGGCAAATGTCGACACGTGAATAGGTCGACATGAGGGTTTTCCCCCCACTTTTTTCTTCTTCACTTTTTGAACTTTTTCATACTTTACGATCCACGTGGAAGCATAGCGAGGGACACGGGGCACTAATTGGGGGTTCCTGGTCACTCTACGAAGAAAACATCATAATAAAAAAAAAAAGTCAACCTTTTTCCATGTCGACCTAATGACCGGGTCGACCTAATTCAGGTGTTAACCTAGTCACTGTTGCCCAATACACAACGATCCACACCCCTGAATGACTCCATTCAGTGTAATACAGGATAACTCCTGTGACTTATAGTAATATAAAAGTTTACTTAATGTTTTCATCTTGTGATTGGTTGATGATGACAGTGTTATGTGATGGGTCCCGAAACCATATCCAAAGTGGTTGTTAGGTTACCATTGCTAAAATAATACCATGATTTATTTCCACCATATGTTTCATGAATTATTCAGCAAATATATGGAAATAGGATACTGTATATTACGTAGAGAAACTTATTTCTGGGCACGTATAAATAATAACATTGGGAGTAGCTATTACTCATATAAGATCCACAACAGAACACTGCCCCCTAGTGGCTGTGTTATCATGGAATGTGGCAAAACGCTTACCTGACACTAGGTGCTTCATCGCGCCCTACGGGCGCTCTTCACACCGTCGCAAGGGGCTACGCCCCCTTAACCCTTGCATGCCTTTCTGGGGTTTAATATTTGTATTATATGGAGTATTATTATTATTATTATTATTATTATCCTTTATTTATATGGCGCCACAAGGGTTCCGCAGCGCCCAATTACAGAGTACAAATGCACATAAAAAATAGGAAAACAGTGACTTACAGTTGAATACAATATAGGACAAATACAGGGCAACTAAGCATAACTACACCAGTAAACATAGAGATAAGTTCCAGGTGGTCAAAAAACTGTGGGATCTGGGCAGTTGAGGATTATTAAAGTAAGAAAAGTATAAGCACATGAGGGAAGAGGGCCCTACTCATGAGAGCTTACATTCTAAGGGGAGGGGTAGACAGACAGGGATGACACAGATGGGGTACATAGAGAGCGTGGAACAGAGGGTTATGTTGAGATTTGGCTAGGTTTGGTAAAGAAATGGGTCTTAAGAGCCTGTTTGAAGTTTTGTAGAGAGGTGGAGAGTCTGAGGGGGAGAGGTAAAGAATTCCAGAGAAATGGAGCAGCACGTGAAAAATCTTGGAGATAGGAGTGGGAGGAAGTAATCAGAAGACAGGAGAGACGGCGTGCATTAGCAGAGCGAAGAGGACGGGTGGGAGAGTAAAGGGAGATAAGGTCAGAGATGTAGATGGGAGAGGAGTGGGTGAGTGCTTTGTAAGTGAGTGTGAGAAGTTTGAATTGGATTCTGAAAGGGAAGGGAAGCCAGTGGAGGGCCTGTAGGAGGAGGGAGGTAGACGTAGTGCGTTTGGTGAGGAAGATGAGCCGGGCAGCAGCATTGAGGATAGATTGGAGTGGAGAGAGGTGATTGTCAGGGAGACCAGTTAAGAGGAGATTACAGTAGTCCAGTCTGGAAATAATCAGTGAGTGAATAATGATCTTAGTGGCATCCTGTGTGAGAAAAGGTCTGATTCTAGAAATGTTTTTGAGATGAAAATGACAGGTTTGTGAGAGGTGCTGAATGTGTGGTTTGAAGGAGAGGGAGGAGTCAAGGATTACGCCAAGACAGCGTACTTGGGGGCTAGGGGAGATAGTTGTGCCATCAATGGATAATGAGATTGTGGGAGGTGAGGCTGTGCGGGAGGGTGGGAAGATGATCAGCTCAGTCTTAGACATGTTGAGTTTAAGAAAGCGCTGAGACATCCAGGAAGAGATAGCAGAAAGACAGTTTGAGGTACGAGTGAGGAGAGCCGTGGAGAGATCAGGGGAGGAGAGGTAGATTTGAGTGTCATCAGCATAGAGGTGATATTGGAAGTTAAAAGAACTAATGAGTTCACCTAAAGAGGACGTATAGAGAGAGAAAAGGAGAGGACCAAGAACAGAGCCTTGGGGGACACCAACAGTTAGTGGAAGTGGGGGGGAGGTAGCATCATGAGAGGAGACAGAGAAGGAACGATCAGAGAGGTAGGAGGACAGCCAGGAGAGGGCAGTATCACGCAGACCAAGAGAGTGAAGGATTTGCAGAAGGAGAGGATGGTCCAGTGTCAAAAGCAGCAGAGGGGTCAAGAAGAATAAGCAGAGAGTAGTGGCCCTTAGATTTGGCTGCATGGAGGTCAATGCAGACTTTTGTGAGGGCAGTTTCAGTGGAGTGGAGAGAACGGAAACCAGACTGGAATGGGTCAAGCAGTGAGTGAGAGGAAAGAGGCGGTTATAGACAATACGCTCAAGAAGTTTGGAGGCAAAGGGGAGGAGAGAGATGGGTCGATAGTTGGAGAGAGTGTTAGGATCAAGGGTAGGTTTTTTAAGAATAGGGGAGACAAGAGCATGCTTGAAGGCAGAGGGGACAGTGCCTGATGAAAGGGAGAGATTGAGAAGGTGGGCAAGATGGGAACAGGCAGAAGGGGAGAGGTAACGGAGGAGGTGGGAGGGGATAGGGTCAAGCGGGGAGGTTGTGGGGGGGGGAGGAACGGATGAGGGCCATGACTTCCTCGCCAGATACATGGGAGAAAGATGTCAGAGTTGGTAAGAGGGAAGGGGAGGGGTGGCAAGGGATGGGTGGTGGCTGGTTGCTGGTCTGGTGGGAAGTGATATCCTGACGTATGGAGTCAATCTTGGATGTGAAATAAGTGGCAAAGTCAAGAGCAGACAATGAGGAAGGGAGAGGAGGTGGTGGTGGGCAGAGGAGGGAGTTAACAGTGGCAAAGAGGCACCGGGGGTTGGAAGACTGTGTAGAAATGAGGATTTTGAAGTATGATTGTTTAGCAAGGGAAAGGGCAGTACTGAAGGATGAGAGCATGAATTTGAAATGGAGGAAGTCTGCTTTAGAGCGTGATTTCCTCCACTGTCGCTCGGCAGTACGTGAGCATTTTTGTAGGTATCTGGTGCATTTGGTGTGCCAGGGTTGAGGTTTTGATCTGCGAGGGTGAATAGTGGTTGGCGGAGCAACAGAGTCAAGGGCAGAAGTAAGAGATGCATTGTATAGGGATGTGGCTTGTTCAAGGCATGTGAGAGAGAGAAGAGGAGAGAGAAGGGAGTCAAACAGGGAGGACAGGGATGAGGTGTCAATAGCCTCAATGTTACGCTTCGTGATGGTAGCCTTAGGAGGGAGAGATGGGGAAGCAGAGATAGATAAGTTGAAAGAAAGCAAATGGTGGTCAGAGAGGGGAAAAGGGGAATTGGAGAAATCAGAAATATCACAGCGGTGAGTGAAAACCAGATCCAGTGAGCTCCCGTTCACATGGTGGGTGAGGTGGTCCACTGGGAGAGACCAAGTGAAGAGGTGAGGTTAAGGAGTTTAGAGGCAGGTGATTTTGTGGGGTTATCGATAGGGATGTTGAAATCACCTAGAATAATGGAGGGAATGTCAGAAGAGAGGAAGTGAGGTAGCCAGGAAGCAAAGTTGTCAAGGAATTTGGAGGAAATGCCAGGTGGACGGTAAATTACAGCAACTCGAAGATTAGTAGGTTGGTAGAGGCGTAATGCATGGACCTCAAATGTAGAGAATGTAAGAGAAGGTTCTGGAGGTATAAGTTGGTATGTGTAGCTTGAGGGTAAAAGGATCCCAACACCACCCCCATGGCGACCCCCGGGTCAGGGTGTGTGTGAGAATGTGAGGCCCCCAGCAGAGAGAGCAGCAGGAGAAGTGGTGTCATGAGGAGTAATCCAGGCTTCTGTAATGGCCAGGAGGTGCAGGGAGTTGGAAATGAAAAGGTCATGAGTGGGGGTCAGTTTGTTGCAAATAGATCTGGCATTCCAGAGTGCACAAGATAGGGGGTATGAGTTTGTGGGAGAGATGTGAATGAGATTATCAGGATTGCTGTAGCGTTGAGGTAGGAGTAATTTGGAAGGAGAAGATAAAGAGGGTGTGATGATGGTGCTGGGGCCTTGGCTAGGAAGGGAGACTGCATGCGTGAAACAGGGAGGGAGTGCAGTTTGATACTGGTGGAGGAGAGGTGAGGAGACAGGCAGAGGAGGGAAAGAGTAGGGTTGAGCGGTGGGGTATAAGTGGTGTGAAGGGGCAGAAGTGAATTGCAATGGGGAAACAGAAGAGGGGTAGGGAGGCAGACAGAGGAGAGGAGGGAGGATGAGATGTAGGAGACTGTGAGAGAGGGATAGAGGTGGTAACAGGGGACAGAATAAAGGAATAGAAGGACAATGAGTAAGGGGGGTTGCCAGCCTGGCCATAGTGTGGATGGTGTGTAAACTGGTAGTATAATGAGAATAGGAGGAGGAGTGGTGGCTGTATGAGAGAGCAGTGAAGTTTGCAGAAAGAAATACGATTTGCAAGTAATTAAAATGATGTTAATATCTACAGATTACCAGTAAATCAAATATTTGTTGATGTTAGATGGAAAATTACACAGTGTTGGCAAACCACAAGTCAGTGTTACTTCATCAAATATGCTTCTCAATTAAACATTTGTTTTCCAGGTATTTGCAGGGTCAGAGTAAAAGTTGTATTGCAGGTTTTTTGCAGAAAGTGAATGTTTAGTGTCCGGGTAAGTGAGGTTTGGAGAATAATAGGTGTGTACATACATTTGTAGCTGCAGTCCAAGGTTTGGTGGATTGTGATGTTTTATTTGCTTTTGTTTGGAGTTTCCATGCAGTTTCCGTCCAGTTAAAGTCCAGTATAAGTGCCAGACGAATCCCTTAGAGATTTTCTCCCTTTGAGATCTTTCTCCACACAATGATTCAGCTACGCTAAATCAGCTAAACTACACACCAATATAAAGCCCAAACATGTGTATGTAAGCACATTGATTGATTGGACCCTCCCCTAGCCCATCACCCATTTGGGGCAATAAAACTTAAACAAACAAACAATGTGTAGGGATGAAACCATTACACATTCCCCAAATAACTACAAATAAAACTTGAATAAATCTGCTAATATTTAATACACTAGTGACTAGACATACCTATGGCTAAGCATTCAGGATATTCCTATATGATAATTAGTAGAGATGAGCGGGTTCGGTTTCTCTGAATCCGAACCCGCCAGAACTTCATGTTTTTTTTCACGAGTCCGAGCGACTCGGATCTTCCCGCCTTGCTCGGTTAACCCGAGCGCGCCCGAACGTCATCATGACGCTGTCGGATTCTCGCGAGACTCGGATTCTATATAAGGAGCCGCGCGTCGCCGCCATTTTCACACGTGCATTGAGATTGATAGGGAGAGGACGTGGCTGGCGTCCTCTCCGTTTAGACACTTGATTTACTAATTTTGGGGAGCATTAGGAGTACCCAGTAGTGTACAGTGCAGAGTTTTGCTGATAGTGACCAGTGACCACCACTTTTATTTATAATCCGTTCTCTGCCTGAAAAAAGCGATACACAGCACACAGTGACTCAGTCACATACATACCATATCTGTGTGCACTGCCCAGGTTCAGGCCAGTGTGCTGCATCATCTTATTATATATCTGTCTGACTGCTCAGCTCACACAGCTTATAATTGTGGGGGAGACTGGGGAGCACTACTGCAGTGCCAGTTATAGGTTATAGCAGGAGCCAGGAGTACATAATATTATATTAAAATTAAACAGTGCACACTTTTGCTGCAGGAGTGCCACTGCCAGTGTGACTAGTGACCAGTGACCTGACCACCAGTATATAATATTAGTAGTATACTATCTCTTTATCAACCAGTCTATATTAGCAGCAGACACAGTACAGTGCGGTAGTTCACGGCTGTGGCTACCTCTGTGTCGGCACTCGGCAGCCCGTCCATAATTGTATATACCACCTAACCGTGGTTTTTTTTTCTTTCTTTATACATACATACTAGTTACGAGTATACTATCTCTTTATCAACCAGTCTATATATTAGCAGCAGACACAGTACAGTGCGGTAGTTCACGGCTGTGGCTACCTCTGTGTCGGCACTCGGCAGCCCGTCCATAATTGTATATACCAGTGACCTAACCGTGGTTTTTTTTTCTTTCTTTATACATACATACTAGTTACGAGTATACTATCTCTTTATCAACCAGTCTATATATTAGCAGCAGACACAGTACAGTGCGGTAGTTCACGGCTGTTTGGGGAGGGTTTTTTGGAAGGGACATCCTGCGTGACACTGCAGTGCCACTCCTAGATGGGCCCGGTGTTTGTGTCGGCCACTAGGGTCGCTAATCTTACTCACACAGTCAGCTACCTCATTGCGCCTCTTTTTTTCTTTGCGTCATGTGCTGTTTGGGGAGGGTTTTTTGGAAGGGCCATCCTGCGTGACACTGCAGTGCCACTCCTAGATGGGCCCGGTGTTTGTGTCGGCCACTAGGGTCGCTAATCTTACTCACACAGCTACCTCATTGCGCCTCTTTTTTTCTTTGCGTCATGTGCTGTTTGGGGAGGGTTTTTTGGAAGGGCCATCCTGCGTCACGCACTGCAGTGCCACTCCTAGATGGGCCCGGTGTTTGTGTCGGCCACTAGGGTCGCTAATCTTACTCACACAGCTACCTCATTTTGGAAGGGCCATCCTGCGTCACGCACTGCAGTGCCACTCCTAGATGGGCCCGGTGTTTGTGTCGGCCACTAGGGTCGCTAATCTTACTCACACAGCTACCTCATTGCGCCTCTTTTTTTCTTTGCGTCATGTGCTGTTTGGGGAGGGTTTTTTGGAAGGGACATCCTGCGTGACACTGCAGTGCCACTCCTAGATGGGCCCGGTGTTTGTGTCGGCCACTAGGGTCGCTTTTCTTACTAACACAGCGACCTCGGTGCAAATTTTAGGACTAAAAATAATATTGTGAGGTGTGAGGTATTCAGAATAGACTGAAAATGTGTAAATTATGGTTTTTGAGGTTAATAATACTTTGGGATCAAAATGACCCCCAAATTCTATGATTTAAGCTGTTTTTTAGTGTTTTTGGAAAAAAACACCCGAATCCGACAAAAATAATTCGGTGAGGTTTTGCCAAAACGCGTTCGAACCCAAAACACGGCCGCGGAACCGAACCCAAAACCAAAACACAAAACCCGAAAAATTTCAGGCACTCATCTCTAATAATTAGCAGACTCGGTACAGCTTGCTGGCCATTGTTGTTCCACTAGACATACCTGGTAAGAGAACAATGAGATATGGGGTTACTTCATAGTTCAAGCAAATTGATCACAAAAGAAGTCCAGTATAAGTGCCAGACGAATCCCTTAGAGATTTTCTCCCTTTGAGATCTTTCTCCACACAATGATTCAGCTACGCTAAATCAGCTAAACTACACACCAATATAAAGCCCAAACATGTGTATGTAAGCACATTGATTGATTGGACCCTCCCCTAGCCCATCACCCATTTGGGGCAATAAAACTTAAACAAACAAATAATGTGTAGGGATGAAACCATTACACATTCCCCAAATAACTACAAATAAAACTTGAATAAATCTGCTAATATTTAATACACTAGTGACTAGACATACCTATGGCTAAGCATTCAGGATATTCCTATATGATAATTAGTAGAGATGAGCGGGTTCGGTTTCTCTGAATCCGAACCCGCCAGAACTTCATGTTTTTTTTCACGAGTCCGAGCGACTCGGATCTTCCCGCCTTGCTCGGTTAACCCGAGCGCGCCCGAACGTCATCATGACGCTGTCGGATTCTCGCGAGACTCGGATTCTATATAAGGAGCCGCGCGTCGCCGCCATTTTCACACGTGCATTGAGATTGATAGGGAGAGGACGTGGCTGGCGTCCTCTCCGTTTAGACACTTGATTTACTAATTTTGGGGAGCATTAGGAGTACTCAGTAGTGTACAGTGCAGAGTTTTGCTGATAGTGACCAGTGACCACCACTTTTATTTATAATCCGTTCTCTGCCTGAAAAAAGCGATACACAGCACACAGTGACTCAGTCACATACATACCATATCTGTGTGCACTGCCCAGGTTCAGGCCAGTGTGCTGCATCATCTTATTATATATCTGTCTGACTGCTCAGCTCACACAGCTTATAATTGTGGGGGAGACTGGGGAGCACTACTGCAGTGCCAGTTATAGGTTATAGCAGGAGCCAGGAGTACATAATATTATATTAAAATTAAACAGTGCACACTTTTGCTGCAGGAGTGCCACTGCCAGTGTGACTAGTGACCAGTGACCTGACCACCAGTATATAATATTAGTAGTATACTATCTCTTTATCAACCAGTCTATATTAGCAGCAGACACAGTACAGTGCGGTAGTTCACGGCTGTGGCTACCTCTGTGTCGGCACTCGGCAGCCCGTCCATAATTGTATATACCAGTGACCTAACCGTGGTTTTTTTTTCTTTCTTTATACATACTAGTTACGAGTATACTATCTCTTTATCAACCAGTCTATATATTAGCAGCAGACACAGTACAGTGCGGTAGTTCACGGCTGTGGCTACCTCTGTGTCGGCACTCGGCAGCCCGTCCATAATTGTATATACCACCTAACCGTGGTTTTTTTTTCTTTCTTTATACATACATACTAGTTACGAGTATACTATCTCTTTATCAACCAGTCTATATATTAGCAGCAGACACAGTACAGTGCGGTAGTTCACGGCTGTGGCTACCTCTGTGTCGGCACTCGGCAGCCCGTCCATAATTGTATATACCAGTGACCTAACCGTGGTTTTTTTTTCTTTCTTTATACATACATACTAGTTACAAGTATACTATCTCTTTATCAACCAGTCTATATATTAGCAGCAGACACAGTACAGTGCGGTAGTTCATGGCTGTGGCTACCTCTGTGTCGGCACTCGGCAGCCCGTCCATAATTGTATATACCAGTGACCTAACCGTGGTTTTTTTTTCTTTCTTTATACATACATACTAGTTACGAGTATACTATCTCTTTATCAACCAGTCTATATATTAGCAGCAGACACAGTACAGTGCGGTAGTTCACGGCTGTGGCTACCTCTGTGTCGGCACTCGGCAGCCCGTCCATAATTGTATATACCAGTGACCTAACCGTGGTTTTTTTTTCTTTCTTTATACATACATACTAGTTACGAGTATACTATCTCTTTATCAACCAGTCTATATATTAGCAGCAGACACAGTACAGTGCGGTAGTTCACGGCTGTGGCTACCTCTGTGTCGGCACTCGGCAGCCCGTCCATAATTGTATATACCAGTGACCTAACCGTGGTTTTTTTTTCTTTCTTTATACATACATACTAGTTACGAGTATACTATCTCTTTATCAACCAGTCTATATATTAGCAGCAGACACAGTACAGTGCGGTAGTTCACGGCTGTGGCTACCTCTGTGTCGGCACTCGGCAGCCCGTCCATAATTGTATATACCAGTGACCTAACCGTGGTTTTTTTTTCTTTCTTTATACATACATACTAGTTACGAGTATACTATCTCTTTATCAACCAGTCTATATATTAGCAGCAGACACAGTACAGTGCGGTAGTTCACGGCTGTTTGGGGAGGGTTTTTTGGAAGGGACATCCTGCGTGACACTGCAGTGCCACTCCTAGATGGGCCCGGTGTTTGTGTCGGCCACTAGGGTCGCTAATCTTACTCACACAGTCAGCTACCTCATTGCGCCTCTTTTTTTCTTTGCGTCATGTGCTGTTTGGGGAGGGTTTTTTGGAAGGGCCATCCTGCGTGACACTGCAGTGCCACTCCTAGATGGGCCCGGTGTTTGTGTCGGCCACTAGGGTCGCTAATCTTACTCACACAGCTACCTCATTGCGCCTCTTTTTTTCTTTGCGTCATGTGCTGTTTGGGGAGGGTTTTTTGGAAGGGCCATCCTGCGTCACGCACTGCAGTGCCACTCCTAGATGGGCCCGGTGTTTGTGTCGGCCACTAGGGTCGCTAATCTTACTCACACAGCTACCTCATTTTGGAAGGCCATCCTGCGTCACGCACTGCAGTGCCACTCCTAGATGGGCCCGGTGTTTGTGTCGGCCACTAGGGTCGCTAATCTTACTCACACAGCTACCTCATTGCGCCTCTTTTTTTCTTTGCGTCATGTGCTGTTTGGGGAGGGTTTTTTGGAAGGGACATCCTGCGTGACACTGCAGTGCCACTCCTAGATGGGCCCGGTGTTTGTGTCGGCCACTAGGGTCGCTTTTCTTACTAACACAGCGACCTCGGTGCAAATTTTAGGACTAAAAATAATATTGTGAGGTGTGAGGTATTCAGAATAGACTGAAAATGTGTAAATTATGGTTTTTGAGGTTAATAATACTTTGGGATCAAAATGACCCCCAAATTCTATGATTTAAGCTGTTTTTTAGTGTTTTTGGAAAAAAACACCCGAATCCGACAAAAATAATTCGGTGAGGTTTTGCCAAAACGCGTTCGAACCCAAAACACGGCCGCGGAACCGAACCCAAAACCAAAACACAAAACCCGAAAAATTTCAGGCGCTCATCTCTAATAATTAGCAGACTCGGTACAGCTTGCTGGCCATTGTTGTTCCACTAGACATACCTGGTAAGAGAACAATGAGATATGGGGTTACTTCATAGTTCAAGCAAATTGATCACAAAAGAAGTCCAGTATAAGTGCCAGACGAATCCCTTAGAGATTTTCTCCCTTTGAGATCTTTCTCCACACAATGATTCAGCTACGCTAAATCAGCTAAACTACACACCAATATAAAGCCCAAACATGTGTATGTAAGCACATTGATTGATTGGACCCTCCCCTAGCCCATCACCCATTTGGGGCAATAAAACTTAAACAAACAAATAATGTGTAGGGATGAAACCATTACACATTCCCCAAATAACTACAAATAAAACTTGAATAAATCTGCTAATATTTAATACACTAGTGACTAGACATACCTATGGCTAAGCATTCAGGATATTCCTATATGATAATTAGCAGACTCGGTACAGCTTGCTGGCCATTGTTGTTCCACTAGACATACCTATGGCTAAGCATTCAGGATATTCCTATGTGATAATTAGCAGACTCGGTACAGCTTGCTGGGCATTGTTGTTCCACTAGACATACCTGGTAAGAGAACAATGAGATATGGGGTTACTTCATAGTTCAAGCAAATTGATCACAAAAGAAGTCCAGTATAAGTGCCAGACGAATCCCTTAGAGATTTTCTCCCTTTGAGATCTTTCTCCACACAATGATTCAGCTACGCTAAATCAGCTAAACTACACACCAATATAAAGCCCAAACATGTGTATGTAAGCACATTGATTGATTGGACCCTCCCCTAGCCCATCACCCATTTGGGGCAATAAAACTTAAACAAACAAATAATGTGTAGGGATGAAACCATTACACATTCCCCAAATAACTACAAATAAAACTTGAATAAATCTGCTAATATTTAATACACTAGTGACTAGACATACCTATGGCTAAGCATTCAGGATATTCCTATATGATAATTAGCAGACTCGGTACAGCTTGCTGGGCATTGTTGTTCCACTAGACATACCTATGGCTAAGCATTCAGGATATTCCTATATGATAATTAGCAGACTCGGTACAGCTTGCTGGGCATTGTTGTTCCACTAGACATACCTATGGCTAAGCATTCAGGATATTCCTATATGATAATTAGCAGACTCGGTACAGCTTGCTGGGCATTGTTGTTCCACTAGACATACCTATGGCTAAGCATTCAGGATATTCCTATATGATACTTAGCAGACTCGGTACAGCTTGCTGGGCATTGTTGTTCCACTAGACATACCTATGGCTAAGCATTCAGGATATTCCTATATGATAATTAGCAGACTCGGTACAGCTTGCTGGGCATTGTTGTTCCACTAGACATACCTATGGCTAAGCATTCAGGATATTCCTATATGATAATTAGCAGACTCGGTACAGCTTGCTGGGCATTGTTGTTCCACTAGACATACCTATGGCTAAGCATTCAGGATATTCCTATATGATAATTAGCAGACTCGGTACAGCTTGCTGGGCATTGTTGTTCCACTAGACATACCTGGTAAGAGAACAATGAGATATGGGGTTACTTCATAGTTCAAGCAAATTGATCACAAAAGTAGTCCAGTATAAGTGCCAGACGAATCCCTTAGAGATTTTCTCCCTTTGAGATCTTTCTCCACACAATGATTCAGCTACGCTAAATCAGCTAAACTACGTTACCTGCATTCCTTTGTTAGTGGTTAAATATTGCACAATGAAAGGGCGTGCGATGGTGAAGGAGGCGCAGCCCCTTGTGACGGCGTGAACAGCACCTGCAGGGCACGATGTACAGAATGTAGCGGGTGCGGGGGGGGCTGCGGATGGTGTCTGTAGATGCTGCGGGTGAAGGGGAGGCAGAAGTGGGGGTGGGGCCCGGATGGGGAAGGTTCGGGAGGTGCTGCGCGTGGGGGAGGGGCAGAGGAGTGGGGGATGCAGATGGGGGAGGGGTCCGGAGGCACTGCAGGTGGGGGAGGGGCAGGGGTGCCACGGGTGGGAGAGGGGCAGGTGTGTGGATGTTGTGGATGGGTGAAGGGTTCCGGAGGTGCTGTGGGATGGGAAGGGAGTGCCGGGGGTTGGGTAGGGGACCGCAGGCACCATGGGTAGGGTAGGGGCAGGTATGGGTGTTGCGGCGGATGGGAAAGGAGGTCCGGAGGTGCTGCAGGTGGTGGAGGAGCAGGTGCGGGGGTGCCATTGGTGGGGGAGGGGTGGGTGAGGGGGGGACCGCTGATGGAGGAGGGTGTCTGCAGATGCTGTGGATGGAGGGGGGCAGGTGTGGGGGGAGACATATAAGGGGGGTGAATGGTGGAAGGGGCCTGGAGGTGCTGTGGGTGGTGAAGGGGTGGAGGAGTGGGAGCCACGGGTGGTGTAGGGGGTCTGGAGGCACAACATGTGGGGGAGGGGTGGAGTGCCGCATGTGGTGGAGGGGAAGGTGCGGAGGTGTGGTGCATTGGTGAGAGGTCTGGAGGCACTGCGGGTACTGTACATGCCATAAAAGGTAGTTGGAGGGTATGCAGTAACAGGGCCAGGACAGGGGTGACAGGGTCAGTACAGGGTTGACGGGGCCAGGACAGGGGTGACAGGGTCAGAACAGGGGTGACGGTGCCAGGACAGGGGTGACAGGGCCAGGACAGAAATGATAGGGACAGGATAGGGGTGACAGGGCCAGGGTAGGGGCGGCAGGACCAGGACAGGGGTGACGGGGCCAGTATAGGGTTGATAGGGCAAGCACAGGGGTCACAGGGCCAGGATAGGGGTAACAGGGCCAGCATAAGGGTGACAGGGCCAGGATAAGGGTGAAAGAGCCAGGATAAGGGTGAAAGGGCCAGGATAAGGGTGGCAGGGCAAGGCCAGGGGTGACAGGGACATGACAGAACACAGGGCACAGGAGAGATTGGTATTAAGGACAAAACAGTGGTTACAGTCAGATGTGTCTTACCGGAGTCACTGCTGCTGGCTGCTGCTGTTCCACTCCAACCTGTTGGGATCTGCTACTGCTGGAGACTTGGCATGGCTGACTCTCTCAGGCTGGAGTCCTGCTTCCTCTGCCCGTCCGCATCCCTCCCCCCCTCCTCAGTCACACACCGCAGACCTCGCGCAGCTGCCGGGCACTGTGGTAAGGTAAGACTGGAAATGACTGGTTAGCCCCCAGGAGATGCTGCGGCTGGAGGGAGGAGGGGGTCATAGCATGCACGTGGCGCGGACCTCGCGGCTGCCGGGCACTGTGGTAAGGGGAGACTGGGAGTGACTGGTTAGCTCCCAGGAGACGCTGCGGCTGGAGGGAGGAGTGGGTCAGAGCCTGCAAGCAGCGCTACCCACCAGCTAAAGCGTGTGAATGAGCTGGGCGCACCTCACTGCTGGTGGAAGCGCTGCAGCTAGCGGTGGGGTTGCCGGGGCTGGAGATAACAGAGGCAGTATGGAACCTGCACAGCGGCAGGTGCCCCACAAAACTGCAGCTAAGAAGCGTGGAGTGTGCCAGAAAGTGACGCTCCTCTGCGCCAGAGAGACCCTGCTGAGTATGTCGATGTGGGGGGTCAAGTACACAGTGAGCCGGTGCCCATCTGTCTGTATGACATACCCCTCACACACCCCTATACCTCCCAAATGTCCCAATTTTCGCCGGACAGTCCCATTTTTTGGGGTCTGTCCCGCTGTCCCACCCGCGGGTCGCAGTGTCCGGCGGTGGGGGGGGCAGTTGGAAAGCTCCTGTACGCGCTGTTCTGCTTAGCAGAGCAGCGGTGAATAGTGGAGACAGAGGGAGAGGGGGCATCAGGGGGTACGGATTAATGGGGGGGTTCCAGCAGCAGAGCCGGATTAAGGGGGGGGGGGGGGGGGCAGGGGATACGTACCGTTGGCCCCACAGTTTTAGGGGGCCCCCCGGCTGGAGTAGCTCTGTTCCAGCTCTGAAGCTCCCCCCCGTCCTGCCAGCAACAGCGGCAGCATTGTGCTACAGTCAGCACACGCTGCTGCATATTGGCAGGTCTGTGGTGTTGCAGGGAGGCAGCAGTCTCCCTGCTTTCTTCTGCCTGTGCGGGTGTGTAGGGGGGAGCGACCACCTCCTCTGGATTTAGCCCTAGCTGAGGGGCCAAAATCCCATTAAAAAATAAATAAATAAATAAAATATATCGGAATTTGCATAAGGGAGCGTGGCCGCGCGAGGCGCGATTAGGCCACGCCCCCAACCCAAGTGTGTTTCCCTCCTTCTGCCTGGATAAAGCTCCTGCAGAAAGCTGGGAGGTCTGCACCCCTGCCTGTGCCATGCCCAATGCCCATGCTATCTGCTTCTGCTCCTAGTCTCCTGTAGATTTGGCCAGATCTCTGTGACTCATTTGACTAACTCCGCCCAGTGTTGTGACTCCGCCCAGCGTTAGCAAATGAATCACAAGGTCACAGAATAGGGCTATTATATAGGAGATTGGGAGTTTTTCGGGTTTGTTAGCAACTGTTCAAAACCATGGCCCTCATTCCGAGTTGTTCGCTCGTTAGCTGCTTTTAGCAGCATTGCACACGCTAAGCCGCCGCACTCTGGGAGTGTATCTTAGCTTAACAGAATAGCGAACGAAAGGTTCACAGAATAGTGAATAGAAATTTCTTAGCAGTTTCTGAGTAGCTCCAGACCTACTCAAAAATAGCGATCAGTTCAGTCAGTTTCGTTCCTGGTTTGACGTCACACACACGCCCAGCGTTCCCCCAGCCGCTCTTGCGTTTTTCACTGAAACGCCTGCGTTTTTCCGCACACTCCCAGAAAACGGTCAGTTTCCGCCCAGAAACACCTACTTCCTGTCAATCACACTCCGATCACTTCAACGATGAAAATTCTTAGTTCGGACGTGAGTAAATCTACTAAGTTTTGAGTTAAAATACTAACCGCATGCGCACTGCGAACCATGCGCATGCGCATTTTTGCCTTAATCGCTCCGTAGCGACAATCGGCAATGAGCGAACAACTCGGAATAACCCCCTATGTGCACTGCAGGTGGGGCAGATGTAACACGTGCAGAGAGAGTTAGATTTGGGTGGGTGATATTGTTTCTGTGCAGGGTAAATACTGGCTAGTTTATTTTTACACTACAATTTAGATTTTAGGTCGAACACACCGCACCCAAATCTAACTCTCTCTGCACATGTTAGATCTGCCTCCCCTGCAGTGCACATGGTTTTGCCCATTAGTGTGCTTTTCTGGTTTTCTTTTTCATTACAATTTTGATTTAACTACTTTAATACATTGGGCCTCATTCAGAGGTGCACGCAGTTGAGAGAACGCACGTTAGGAGCTATAATCATTTGCATAAGACATTGGTGGTCATTCCGAGTTGATCGCTCGTTGCTGATTTTCGCAGCGCAGAGTTCAAGTGAAAAAATGGCAATTCTGCGCATGCGCATGGTACGCAGCGCGCATGCGCTAAGTACTTTCACACAAAAGTTTATAGTTTTACCCAAGCTCGAGCAATGTTTTTCAGTCGCTCGAGTGATCGTAGTGTGATTGACAGGAAGTGGGTGTTTCTGGGCGGCAAATCTGCGTTTTCAGGGAGTGTGCTAAAATACGCAGGCGTGCCAGGGAAAAACACAGGAGTGGCTGGAGAAATGGGGGAGTGGCTGGCCGAACGCAGGGCGTGTTTGTGATGTCAAGCCAGGAACTAAACGGACTGAGCTGATCGCAATCTGTGGGTAAGTCTGGAGCTACTCAGAAACTGCAAGGAATTATTTAGTAGCAATTCTGCTAATCTTTCGTTCACTATTCTGCTATGCTAAAATAGTTACACTCCCAGAGGGCGGCGGCCTAGCGTGTGCAATGCTGCTAAAAGCAGCTAACGAGCTAACAACTCGGAATTACCTTCTTTGCTAGTACTTGAGATGGCTTCTGTAAAACCTGGGAGGTTCAGGGTGGAGACAGAGAGGTGACCTAAAGTCTTCACAAAATGAGGCATATTTTGCATAATTTCACACTTGAGTATCCATGAGAATGGTGGCCGCGCATAATCTGCCTGCCCCTCTGACCCAGGCTCGTCCTTTTGGGCATTAATATGCTTTAGCGTTCACATTGCACCTTTGGTTTGGAACCAAGGAGGTGAAAATGGGGCCCTCTCTTTCGTCATCCTCCATTTAACTGGGTAATGGGCTGCACTTGTCCCCCCCGGCAGTGAAGGAGTTCAGCAGAATTCCATACATCGGCCCCTCTCTGTGAGATCTCCTCGCGCTTGGTCAGATCCTCTGCAGCACGCTGTCAGTCAGCACGAAATGACCAAGTGATGCAGTTGCCCCCGGGCGAGACGGGGACTGTCAGCTTCACAGCATCATTTTCATCTGCAGATGCTTATCTGGCTGAAATGAAACATCAGCTACCCAGGGACAACAATCTGTGTCCTGCTCCCAGAAGTCACTTTAGATCAGCGAACGTCACCTCTCCGGCCCAGTGACAGCAGGCCGCACTCTGAACCCTGGTGTACTAGACGTCTGCGGTTTCAGATGTCACTAAATTTAGTATTTGAAAAAAGTTTGTTTGAAATAAAGTGCACAGTGGTTGGGTTAGCTTTTTACATTGACATAAAAGTATGGCTTTTTATTTTCCAACTAAAGCCAATCATATGCTTCCATTAAAGGACCACTGACTCTAGGATGTATTCGTAATGTTGACACCATAATGTCGACACTAACATATTAACATCAATGTCAACAGAATGCTGACCCATGAAATTAGGGGTATGGTTGGGCTGCAGTTAGGGTAAGATAGCAATGTCGGCATTCTGACAGTTGACATTCACGATGTCCATAATCGAAAAACGTAGACATTTTGTGAGCGTCAACATTGCAAAAATTTACATTCTCAACTTGACCACATTATGAATGTTGACATTATGGTGTCGAACGTAACGAATGGTGACATTCTGATTGTCGACATTTCTTACCACAACCCTAGATTACCTTTTAAATTACCCGAAGTGGCCATACTTTTATTAGTACCAGAGGCGTAACTGTGGAAGGCAACGGAGTCGGCTGCTGCCAGGCTCCTGCTCTGTAGTGGGGCACCTCTCCTCCCGTTCCATTCGTTTAGTGACACTATTCAATTATTTCCTCTTTACACCTTACAAGTCACACCCTCTTTATTATAGATACACATTGTGTCATACCCAGGTTTAGAACCCTAATACAGTGGAAACAGGCACCTTACTAATGAAGCTATTTGCTCCTGTATAGAATGCATGAGAGTTCTAACTATATGAAGTTACTGCTCTGACAATTATCATGCTTCCTATACAGGAGCAAATTGCTCTATCAGTAAGGTGTCTGCCTTCAGTGTAACCGGTCATGGGTTCTAATCCTGGGTATGACTGGTAAGGAATGTGTGATTTCAAATAAATGACCATTAAAAAATATATATATGGTGGTGGGGACACCAATATTTATCTTGCCTCCGTCAACTGGGAAGAACTTACGCCACTGATTAGTACCAAGGCCAGCAAATGTCTCTGATACATACTGTTGTTCCCCTCTTTACGATCGCAAAAAGCAGTCCCCATAACTTTTAAAAGGACTGCGTAAAAGCCCCCTTTATCAAGCTTCAAAAAAGCTTAGCTTTTTCTGATCTTTTCGGAGAGGGATCTGGGGAATCCACCTCCGTTTATTCAGTGCTGGCAAATCTGCAGCCCGATGGCAACACATGCCCATTAGCTCAGCCAGGTCCAAACCCAGAAGTACAGTGATCCGGTAAAAGCTCTCGTTATAACTTGAAAGTGCACCACCTAAGCAGATGCACACTGTAATAGTTACATGGCAGCGTCATAGGGACTAGGGTGGGTGGGGGGGGGGGGGGTATATTTACTAGAGATCAAACCTCGTCCATTTAGATTGATTTTTAAATCAATCTAAATTGATTTTGTGTTTGAGGGGCTGTAACTAACATTTACTAACACACAATATTTGAATATTGATTTTTAAATCTTTGTAAATATGCGTTTTGGCCGTTGAAACGCAACATTGATTTAGAGCGATTTCCATCAATTTTTAAATTGGACCAAAATTGACCTCTATTAAATATAGATGCATGGTATCCAAAGTATTACGCATGTTATTGGGATAATAATATATACCTAGAGCTGTTCCGTTGCTATCAGCTGCCTTTTTTTTTTGTAAAGAGCTGACAAATTTCATTGTTGCTTGGGGGGAGCGTCTTTGTCTTTCATCACTCTGGAATGGGGAACGAGAGGAGTGACAGGACACACACCTAAGCTTCGTAGATTTTAATGATGGCTAAACTCTGTGTCCTGACACTTGGAGTAAAAAATAAATAAATCTGTAACTCTGTACCATCGATGGCGGGAATCCATCTGGTTCTCGCCCATCAATGGTAAAAGTATCCACCATTGGTCATAGACCACCAATGGTTTCAAATTATCGATGGTTGATGGCCATCCCTAATTCAACTGCAAAGAGACATAGGAGGGCTATGACAGGGATATAGATACAGAACAGAAAACAAAAGATCAGATCAGCTGGTGCAGTAGATACCATAATGTGGTTCATTCATTGGTTTTAATAATCTGAGATTGTACTTTTGCTGGGCCCACCGGGGGAATGCAGTGGTAGGGGCAGGGACGGTTCTAGGGCTTTTTGCGGCCCGGGCGGAAAATAGGGGCGTGGCTTCATACAGGGGGCGTGGTCAGTTACGCCCCCTGTACAGTAGTAGCGCCGCTGAAATGCTGTGCGGTGCGCGATGACGTCATCGTGCACCGCACAGTAAAGGTCCTCTCCACGAAGGGAAACTAGACGCTACGCGTCTAGTTCCCTTCACAGCGGGCAGCGGCAGCGGGACAGAGCGGGCAGCGGGGGGCACAGCAGCAGCGGATCTTACCATGGTGCGGCGCCCTCCGGATGGCGCCGGCGCCCCGGGCAGAAGTCCTGCTTGCCCGTGGCAAGATCCGCTACTGGGTAGGGGCCATTGTTTAGGGGTGTGGCCAGTCTCCAGAGGGGGTGTGGCCATCCACCACAGAGAATTGGCTAACCATTAGAGAGTGCATAGTCTGGGCCCCTAGATAAACATATACCTTATAGTAAACTATACTTCTAGTGCATGCACGATAATGTACTAGATTAATAACAGTACAAAATACACCACAGTCCTGTGCAGTATAAAGTAACATAGGTATAATGTATAATTTAAGTGCACAGTCTGGAACCTGATACCTAGAGTAGGAGGTACAGTAGCAAACGCAGGATTTGCAAGGGGGGGTTTCCAGAACTGGGCGGAGCCAATCACGGGGGTGGGGACTGAGGTGACCCAGTATATGCTGGGTCCGTAAAACTAGTGTGTCTGTGTATGTGTGTATATATATATATATATATATACACATACATACATACATACATACACACACACACACACACACACACACACATATACACGGGTGGTATTCAGTATGCCGGCGGTCGGGCTCCCGGCGACCAGCATACCGCCGCTGGGAGCCCGACCGCCGGCATACCGACACTTATTCTCCCTCGTGGGGGTCCACGACCCCCCTGGAGGGAGAATAAAATAGTGTGGCGTGCGTAGCGCGCCACCGTGCCCGTAGCGTGGCGAGCACAGCGAGCCCGCAAGGGGTTCATTTGCGCTCGCCACACTGTCGGTAAGCCGGCGGCCGGCCTCCCGGCGCAGGTATGCTGGTCGCCGGGAGATCGTAGTGAACCGATATACACATATACATAGCATATTAAACATGCATATATATATATATATATATGTACACACACATACAGTACACATATATATACACATGTATATATATATATATGTATATCATATGTGTGTGTGTGTGTTTATATGTATGTATGTATGTATGTATGTATGCATGTATGTATGTGTATATATGTATGCACATGGATATGTATGTACTATAATTAAAATAAAGTAAACTTTTATTGCACTTGCAAGTGCCACCAGGAAGACAGCAGGCTGCAGAGGACGCTAGACAGCCATTAATAATACTCATGCAGCTAAAAAAAATATTTTTTTTTTTAGTGGAGGGGGGTTTCTGGGTACTCGGAAACCCCCCCTGGGTGCGCCACTGAGGTAGGACCCACCGGGGTTTCCCTGTGTCCCAGTCCAACTCTGAGTGGAGTAAAGCTGCTGGTAAAAAGGTTAAAGTTATATGCATTGCATCCAGGGCCATGAACCACTGATGGTAACTAGACCCCTACACTCTGATTCAGAATTATTGCAGCTGCATTCACAAATGAGTATTTGCATGCAGTGTAGATGGGAATATATGCTAATGATGCAGCCTGGAGAGAGACGGTGCGTGCCATAAGGCCATGCCCCGTGACTCAAAGCATGCCCCCTTTGAGGTGTGACCACATTCCCAGTGAGGCGTGACCACACTCAATGCCAGGGCTGCCAACCGGCCCCAGTCAGTCGCTGCATGCAAACATGGGAGAACATATAAACCCCACACAATATGAAAAAGGAAAAAGAAGCATTTCTGCCTGAGAGATTTTGTCACTCTTGATGTTTGGAAGAGATTGCGGGCGTCACGCGGCTGCCCTACGGCCGTTACCTATATAGCGTTATAGCTGTAGTAATAAACAGATGCTGAGCATTAAACCCTGTGGCAGCGCGCGGTTTATAGGCGCCAACAGTCTGTGCGAGACCGTAAATGTCAAGCCGGCTGCTGTGCTAGCGAGATGTCCAAATGCCTCAACTTGGGCTTAGTCACCTAGTAAAAGAGATTTAGAGACGGAGACATTTACTTCAAACCCGAGATGATAACAGCGTTAAAGGATGGAATAAATTACACTTTGAAGAAGTTTATATGAGATGAACAGCTTCTCTTCTTTTTTTAAGACAGGATTGCTCCTTTTAAATATCTTGACAGCGTTTCAGCACAGCGGAGATTCTTTTTTGTGGCGGTATTTAAAGGGGAACTAACAAAAAACAGAATCGTTATTACATTTTTTTAGAAAATAAATTTTTTAAACTATTTATGGACTTATTCAAAGGTTTCATTCTTGAAGTATTCCAAATGGGAGGCAGGAGAGCCAACGGGAAAGGTGCTTTATAGACGTCGGTAGATATAGGCTGTTCACACAGACGATTGGGATATATGCAACAGAGATTAAAGGGTATATTTACTAAAAGTCAATATTTGGACGATGTTTGGTCGATTTTTGATTGATTTTGTTTTCAAGGGTCTAAATCACGTTTATGAACAGATGATTTTTGACATTGTTTCAGAATGTTTTCAAAAATCATGTTAGTTAATGTGGAATTTAGACCCTGAAATACAAATTAGACAAAACATCAACAACAAAAAAGGGAAAGTATGCATCATACTAAGTTGGGGAAAATAATTGTAAGGGAAAGTATGCATCACACTAAACGTTGGGGAAGGGAATGTAAGGGAAAGTATGCATCACACTAAAAGTTGGGGAAGGGAATGTAAGGGAAAGTATGCATCACACTAAAAGTTGGGGAAGGGAATGTAAGGGTTATTGTGACTCATACTAAGTTGGGGAAGAGAATGTAAGGGAAAGTATGCATCACACTAAAAGTTGGGGAAGGGATGTAAGGGTTAGTGTGAATCATAATAAGTTGAGGAAGGGACTGTAAGGGAAAGTATGCCTCATACTAAGTTGGGGAAGGGAATGTAAAGAAAGGTATGCCTCATACTAAGTTGGGAAAGGGAATATAAAGAAAGGTATGCATCATACTAAGGTGGGGAAGGGAATGCAAGGGAAAGTATGCCTCATATTAAGTTGGGGAAGAGAATGTAAGGGTAAGTATGCATCACACTAAGTTGGGGAAGGGAATGTAAGGAAAAGTATGCTTCATACTAAGTTGGGGAAGGGAATGTAAGGGAGAGTATGCATCATGCTTTGGTGGGAAAGTAAGGGAAAGTATGCATCCTACTAAGTTTCCCACCAGGCAAACCAATAGCTGGGTCTCACCTAGTAACATCTAGTGATACAATACAGCATTGGGGAAGTGGTCATGTGAAACATCTTAATATAAATTATACATGTACAATAAAATATAAAATTAGGTGTAAAATAATAATAAAATTAATAATAACTTTTGTATTAATCCTACCTGTAGCAGGTCTGCTTCTCTGACTTAAGGTTACCTAGAATGGTACACTGCATTTTGGAGAGGCACTTACCTTGTTGCTTCCCACTCACCCTCCTCTTTGTGACGTCATGACATCACATGTTCTGATGCTGGGAGGGCAGGAAGGGTGGGGAACAGGGGCCACAGTGCCCTCTTAACACTGCTAGACAGTATTGGTACTCAGCTCCCACGAGTGCCTTTTATTGGTAAGCCGGCCCAGAAAAGATTTTCTAATGCTGCCATAAGTAGCAGTGGTTTCTAAGCTATATTAATAAATAGAAAGATAAATCATCTGTGTTGATAAATCTGAAGGAAAAAAAAATTAACCAGAGTTTTAAACAAATAATAATATAAAAATTATATTAATATACTGTATAGTTCCCTCAGTGTTTTGATTTTCTAAATTCTGTGTATTCTTCCATTGTGAATCAGACAAAATCACTATTGACCTCTCTGGTATATGTTTAGCAGACCCAGCAAAACATTCAAGAGCTTACAATGAACTGAACAATTTTAATTAATTGCAAAAACAACTGAGTAAAAACAAAGACAATGGGCTTATGTAATGCCTGTGAGATGCCGGCTGTGCAGGAATTCCAGCCAGTGTGCCAATATTTTTAAAGCAGACAATTGTCTTTTTTCAACCTTAGTTACTATGTTACTATTTACTGTACAAGGCAAAACCAACCTGGTGTTGCCTAGTAAATGACTGCCGCTTTAAAACTGCGGTCATACTCGCTGGAATTCCCGCACGGCCTGCCTCTCGCAGACTGTTACATAAGCTCCAATAACAATGTTTGATTCAAACTACAAACCAGAGGGTGTTACTGATTGGCTGAGACCGACGGCGGCAGTTTGATCGTTTAAACTGCTTATATTTTTGTAAAAAAAGAGTTCATAGCAAGTGATCAACTGAAACAAACTAAAATGTACATTTTAGTTCTCATTTAATAGTGATTGCCAGTGGTCTAAGTGGAAAACTAGAAGCGGTTGTATGGAAAATTTAACTGGTGGGGCATGGGGGCCGCCCAGACCCCAGAAGCTTCAGGGGAATTTCATAATGTGAATTAATTTTAGATGCTCTTTTATCCTATGTAGCAAAATATAACAACATACTAATTGCAATACTACCCCTCTCATTTCCCTTTCGCATGTCCCACTAAACAGCTACAGTAAAGGAAATTTGTTTGCTTTAAATTAATTGTAGATTTTTTTACACTCCTGCTGATATTTCTTCTGTTTCTTGTGTGCTGCTATTTTTTTTATTTTTTTTCGTAGCCATCCTGTAAAATAAAAGGCTAACGCTGCTCCTCACTTCTATGGGGGGAATTCAAGTATGCGTGGCGGTGGCCTGACGGAGCAATTCAAGTGTTTGCTTTGTTCAGGCGCTCACAGCCGCTGACACTGACATTACTGTTATGTTTCTGTCATTTTGATGGGCTGGTAATTAGTAATTCTATGATAACCACAATATAAGAATAATTTAATGTCAGTATAAATCACTGCAATAGCAAATTTATTAGCAGGAATGATATGAAAAATCAAAACATTACATAAAAGTAAAAAAATAATAATAATCCACACATACAATGTACATTAAATAACAAACCACTCCAAGGGAGGCAGAAGACCTATGTCACCATGCAAACAGGATGCTATCTTTCCAGGGAAATATGCAGGATTTATTTACTGCCTCTCACTGTTGCTCTCGGCTTCTCCTGCCTGGTTGCTCCTAGCTTCTACCTTCAGACTACTGCTCCCTGCTCCTACCTGGCTGCTCCTGGTTCCTCCCTTCAGTCTTCTGCTTCCGGCGCCTGCCTAGCTGCTCCTGACTCCTCCCTTCAGGCTACTGCTCCCATCTGCTGCCTGCCTGCTCCCGGCTCCTGCCTGGCTGCTCCTAGCTTCTGCCTTCAGACTACAGCTCCTGGCTCCTGCCTGGCTGCTTCTGGCTCCTCCCTTCAGGCTACTGCTCCCGGCTTCTGCCTGCCTGCTCCTGGCTCCTCCCTTTAGTCTTCTGCTCCCGGCACCTGTCTGGCTGCTTCTGACTCCTCCCTTCAGGCTACTGCTCCCGGCACCTGTCTGGCTGCTCCTAGTTCCTTCCTTCAGGCTACTGCTACCGGCTCCTGCCTGGCTGCTCCTGGCTCCTTCCTTTAGTCTTCTGCTCCTGGCACCTGTCTGGCTGCTCCCGGCTTCTCCCTTCAGGCTACTGCTACCAGCTCCTGCCTGGCTGCTCCCTTCAGGCTACTGCTCCCGGCTCCTGCCTAGCTGCTCCTGGTTCTCCCTTCAGGCTACTGAGCCTGGCTGCTCCTGGCTCCTCCTTTAGGCTACTGCTCGTGACTCCTCCTGCCTGGATGCTACTGGCGCAGTAGAGAAGGAAAAGCACCAGTCTGACCCTGAAGGCTGCATAGGTGGTGCCCCTAGACATGTGCCTCAAGTGCCTAGTGGGAAATCTGCCACTGCTGTTTGCATCCAACTCTAAATGTCTAAGCAACTGCATAGCTTATTTAGTTTGTCATCCAGTGTCTGCTTTCTGTGGTACAATCCATCAGCGGTCTTATCCTCTTCTCCTCTCTCCCCATTTCCCTTCCTTTAGAAAAGTTATAAGATGACAATAAATAGGAAACTTTTTCTTTATTGAATTTTCGTGAGACTTCTGAATTTGGGAGTATAGCCGATACTCGATATAAAAGGCAACTCTCCCTCATCCCGCCCTCTTCTCCTGTGAATTGAACAGAGCAGCCCTGTGGGAGCTTGGGGCTCTGCAGAAATGGCGCTTTTCGCTATAACTTGCTTAATGGCAGCCACTCTTCACGCCACACAAGCTGCGATTCTCAGCATTGCATCCTGGGGCTGGGATGACACAATTTTTAGCACCACTGTCTTCCCCCTTCTACATCAATCAGACTTCAGATGCAATCAAATGTTTATAATAAGAGCTATTAAAATAATTTATTTTAAGGTAAACTTTGCATCAGCTGAGAGAAGCATCAAAGCCTCTAAATTGGGAGAGTGTCTGCTAAATAAAAAGCCCATAGGGATGCAATGGTAATTTTTTTAAAGTACATAATACATATTTAAATGCAATGTAAGCAAAAAATGTGTAGCGGCACGAATTAGATGAGGAACTCAAGGCTTTTAACGTGGTCAAATCGGAATGTATTAGAGGAGATAAGGGGAGATAATCGTTACAACTAGAAGGGACTGAAAATTAATTCTGGAAGTACAAAGAAGGCAGCGAAATATATAAAAAAGAAATTAGGTTGGCAAAAATTGAAATTCCGAGTGCAAACGATAGAAAGTCCAAAGCCAACACATTTTACAAAAACATAAACAGGAAGAAATATGATAAAGGGGTACACAATGCGAAAAAGCAAATTGCTGTAGGAAATTAATAGAAAATTGTTCTTTTATATATGTTCTTTACATCCGTGCTCTGAATGCGGTGAAAGACGCAATAAATAGGTTGTTTAGAAAAGCCTATAAACACTAAGGAAATGCTACTAATTTAGCACTTATGCCTACACAAGATTTAGGGGCATATTCATCATCACTAATGAGCCCTTTACACATATGGAAACCGAGTTTCTGCATGTTTTAATTAAGAGGCCAATTCATTATTATGGGCCAATGGTATTTAGCAAACTGTGAAAACAGAACGTTTTCAGAGTTTTCCTGCGGGAACCAACACCATCTCCAGATGACGCTGATTCCCAGATCCCCTGCTCCTTGGTATGGGAAGGAGGAACGGGGTAGCAAAGAAGGATCCAAGTGGACTCCTCACTGCGTATGTGTGAACTCGTATGAAGGTCACGCATGGGCAGTCGGCCGTCAATTTAAGTACTATCCGAGCACGCGTCTGATTTTCTTTAGCTGTCCACCTATCATTATCTCCTTTTCTAAAACTCTGCAGTGGCAGACATGTATTGCTGCTGGTCACACACACACCATACATACCATAAGTGGTATGTCCCAAATTACAGGGAGACGGTGGTATGTCCCAAATAACGGGGAGAAGCCCAGAAGAGCAACCGGTCAGAGGCTGGGCTTGATGTGGCGGTTCATGCAATCATAGCATATTACTGTGAATCCCGGCAGTTTGTAGCGGGTGCGAGACTATGATGTTGTGAAACGCGTCATTGACTCCTAGGTGTCTGCCCTCGGGATCCGCCCTCCTGAAGAGGAGCTTAAAATGTTGGCAAGTATGTTACTAGGTTTAATTTACACTTTACCTTAAACTAATTAATACAGTGAATAGACACTGAGATCATCGTGTGCATGTGAAACTGATTATTACATTGCTTAAAGTGCATCTAGAAATACGTTTCTCCGCTGGAGTGCAGCTTAGAGGTGCAGGACCACCGGGCACAATACATTTATAGCATACGTCCTGACAGACGTGTCTAGCTAGCCTGGTGTTTTAAAAATCGATTTTGCACTTTCTAAATGACCTCAGCTTTAAATATCAAATTGATAACACTGGATCCCAGTAATGCAATATATTTGGATTTTGCAAGGCCAATGAGGACCTGTTTCGGAAGTATCCACAGAACTGGATGCATCTCGTGGTTTTCTCAGTTCCACCATGTCACTCCAGTTACCCTGTGTCACTCTAGTCCCCCTCTCCATATCACTCTAGCCCCCCCCGTATCACTCCAGTCCCCCTCTCCCATGTCACTCCAGTTCCCTCCCCCCTTGTCACTCCAGTCCCCCTCCCCATGTCACTCCAGTTCCCCCCCGTATCACTCCAGTCCCCCTCTCCCATATCACTCCGGCTCCCTCCGTGTCACTCCAGTCCCCCTCTCCCATGTCACTCCGGCTCCCTCCCCCCGTGTCACTCCAGCTACAGCCACCACTCATGTCACTTCAGTTCCCCCATGTCACTCTGGTGTGACTCTGCTGCAAGTGCCAGCCATCAGCTTGGGGAGCAGCCTCCAGCAGAGACCCTCCGGCCAGAGCCAGTTACTGGGCAGGGATGACAACTGCAAAACAAAAAGTCGCCCAGTCAACAGGCAGGCCTATAGGTGTTAGCCCACCAGGAATCTTCTATGTCCAATCCACCCCTGGCCTGACCCTAACCCTCCCGTCCTGCAGCCTAACACTAATGTTGACTTACTGAGAATGTCGAGGTTTTCAGATGTCTACATTGTGAACATGTCAAAATTCTGAGAATGTCAACATGCCTGTCGACATTTCACAATGCCTACTTCATCACTGTGACATTGATTGTCGACACTATGATGTGCTCCACCAATCAGCAGAGCAGAAGAACGTGCTCTCCCGCTCTGTCCTGCTCCAGGACACACACCGGCCAATCAGCAGGGCAAGAAGAGGAGAGTGTACATTCCTGCTCTCTACTGCTCCAGGACATGCATCGGCCAATCAGCAGGGTAAGGGGAGGAGAGTGCGCTTTCCCACTCTCTCCTGCTCCAGGACATGCACCAGCCAATCAGCAGGTTTGACTGACAAACCCTGACTGTCAGTCAGGAGTTTCCAGCATAGTTTGTGAAGATACTCCCTCTTAAGCTCACACCTTGAAAAAGGTGAGGGAGTATCTAGAGTTAAAGACCACACAACGAACATACTGGTTATCCTTTATTGTCATCATTTTAAACACATCTTTGTGAACACTATATGAGGAATTTTATGTGAAAACTGTATTTGTTTTAACATGTGTTATTAAAACAATTTTTTACTAATTGGCCTTGGGCCTCTTGTTTGGGTGACCATCTTGGTGAGGGGTGTCCGTTACAGGTTCCCAGATACAAATCTTCTCCAGTATTCAATTCTGACTTATGGAAACAACACTGGAAGAATCATTGTAGATACAGTCTTATTTAGCGCACTTGGGAAACTGTTTTTTTATTATATATATATATATATATATATATATATATATATAATGTATAAAGAATATTTAGTAACTAATATTGCGCTTCCAAACCTTATACCAAAACAATTATTGTACAATTCAGTTTTTCAACAAGTGTTTAGTAGACATCTTTCTTTTGTGACTCCAGAGAATGATTTAAGGTAGATTAAGGTTCCAATATTTTTATGAAGTATTTTAAGAAAGTATTTTAATAAATATATGTGTATTGCGAGAACATTATATGTGGTTGTACTCACTAAATAGCTTGTTAAAAGTGATAAAATTTGTTCGTACTACAAATCCAAATCCAAAGGGCATTGAACCCCAGAATGTTATTATCAATAGGCGCCCCCTAAAGAACTAATTCCAATATATATATATATATATATATATATAAATATATATATATATAGTACTAGAGTTAACTTCTTTATGGGGTAGCGAGTATTTGTTGATCAGTACGGAGTGCCGCTGTTCATTGACCTAGATAGACAGACAGACAGACAGACAGACAGACAGACAGACAGATAGATAGATAGATAGATAGATAGATAGATAGATAGATAGACAGACAGACAGAGGCTCATTTCCCCCTGGACGTGTGTCAGTAATATGACATGTCTCACATACAGAGCCGTATGCATAGGTGTTGCTTTCACAAACTATCCCGAAATGCTTTCTATAAAGTAGGCCGGTGTGCCTTACACTGAGCAGTCTGCAGTTCTCCTGCTTAGAACACATTACTGATACATCAATAAGTGATATAAAAGAGCCAGCGTGTGATTACTTATTCCTGCGAGCGCCTTGTTTAGAATGTGTCAGATTGCAGTGCAAGACTATGCAGTGCTTTAAATCCCCATCACAATCCATACGGCTGCGCTGACACTCTCCACACCCCCTCGCTCTCCCTCTCCCGGTGCCCGCAGAATGTTTTATTACCCAGGCACTCCGATCTACTCAATAGCGGTCAGGATGAGCGATGGCCACACATTTTGGGATCCACCCAAGGAGATCATTAAGCCACCAGGAAAGGCCCTCTTACCTCAATGACAGGCTGATATCCGAGCAGGGAACCTCCAGCCTACATTGATTCCTCGCTCTTGCTAGTAATTACGCCTCTGACTTGCTTGGAAGGTGTTTGGAGTTTTGCTTTCGTGCCTTGCTATCGCTGGCCATTATAAAGTAATAAAGGAAAATGCAGCATCGATAGCACAGACCGCAAATAGTCTGAGCCACTTAGTGTATTTCCTGGAAGCAGCATCTAAATCCTTTCTCTCTCTATCCCTCTCTTTCGCTGTCTCTCCCTGCCTCTCTCTCTTCCCCCCTACTCTCTCCCTCCCTCCTTTTCACCCTCCATTTCCCTCTCCCTCCATTTCCCTCTCCCTCCATTTCCCTCTCTCTATCTCTCCCTGCCTCTCTCTCTCTCCCTCTTGTTCTCTCTCCCTCCCTCCCTGTCTCCCTCCCTCTCTCTATCTCACCCTCCAGCTCTCTCCCTCCCTTCATTTCTTTCTCTCTCTTTCTCTCCCTCCAGTTCTCTCACCCTCCATCTCTCTCTCTTTCTTTCTCTCTCCCTCTTTTTTTCTTTCTTTCTTTCTTTCTTTCTTTCTTTCTTTCTTTCTTTCTTTCTTTCTTTCTTTCTTTCTTTCTTTCTTTCTTTCTTTCTCTTTCTCTCTCCCTCTCCCCCACATTTCTCTCTCTCCCACTCTCTTTCTCTCCCTCCCTTTATCTCTCTCTCTCTCTCTCTCTCTCTACCTCTCTATCTTTCCCTCCATTTCTCTCTCCCCATATCTCCCTTCATTTCTTTCTCTCCCACTCTTTCTCTCTCTCTCCATTTCTTTGTCTCTCCCTCTGTTTCTCTCTCTCACCCCCCCCCCCCCCCCCCCTCTCTTTCACATTTCACTCTTTCTTTCTCTCCCTCTCTCTTCTCTTTCCCTCGCAAATGCCTGTCTGGCTGTGGCTCAGTGGGCACTGTGTGCGACCACACAGGACCCATTCTGCACAGACGCCTTACCATCAGAGATGTATGTAAACTATCGGGTTTATATACATTTCCAGGCCCCTAGTTTTTATTATCATACCCATGCCACAATAAAAATGTGGGAAATGATAAATAGGGCCCTTAGGCCCAGATTTATCAAGCTTTGGAGAGTGATAAATTGCACGGTGATAAAAAAAAACCTAACCATGTTACAGGCTGTGCTTGAAAAATAATAGCTAGAAGCTGATTGGCTGGTACTTTATCACCATGCAATTTATCACTCTCCAAGGCTTGATAAATCTGGGCATTAGTGTCGTAAGTAGTGTATATTATGTCTTAAACATTAATGATCATGGCGTAGTTTTATTGCCTAGAAACCCGCTTTCTTCAGGGTTTTTTTTTAAGTTGATGAGAAAAAGCGGACAGCCATAAGACCTGGGATACCACTGATTGGAGGCTGGCCAGTGCATACCAAGTCCCCCATTATAAGGAATTTACTGCCAACACAACTGCCTGTGAGCAGGCCCGGAGTCTGCCAGAAAGTCGTCTGCGCCTGTGAAATTTGCAGAGAATTATTCCTGCTTTTAGAACACCAGCTTCAGTTCTCCGCACACTGTGCATTTGGCTTCCACTAGTACGTGAGGTCACCACCACAGCACTGGAGAGAACACAACACATTGTTTTTTGTCTTTTGGGCACATCTCCGTGAGTCTAGGTTCGTGCACTTGTAGAACTGCCTTTAACCCCTTAATGGCTGGGGGTCTATTGTAGGTTCACAACCAGACACGCTTCATTATTTTGCTGTGTGCTGGTTAAAAAAACAGTAATACATTTTTAATTTGTTAGGGTACCAGAGAAAATTCCATCTCACTTTTCTTCTTGACAGAGGGGTTACCTTCTAGTAATATTTATTTGTAAATAGTTGTTTATTTTAAATAGCTAAAAAATTGTAAAAAAATAAAATAAAAAAATAAAATACTTTCCATCATTGTGCCTTTAAGAACGTCATTAATGCGTACGGTATTATTCTGTTTGCACCATTTGAGTGTGTGTGTGTGTGTGTGTGTGTGTGTGTGCGTGCGTGCGTGTGTGTGTGTGTGTGTGTGTGTGTGTGTGTGTTTTAGACTTTTTTTTGTATTTTTTTTATTTCTATTTTATTTATTTTTATGTATGTTATTAGTATAATAAAGGGACGCACATCTAAACACCAATTCCCCATTCTGCCGATGATCACTGGTTTGTCAGCGGAACGGCAATATCCTACATTTAAAAAATCCCAAACTCGCTGATTCCAATCATTTTTAGGCCGGTATCAGCAAAATGAGCATTTCCAAAGGTTGGATTTTACCGATGACCGAACCCAGCCTTCGTCAAAACAGGTATTGACCCAATACTTGCCTGATGTATGCGTCCCTGAAGAATATGAGGGGTATTCAATTAGCTCCGGTAATCGCGGTGCTACTGAATTCGTCCCCCTGCCTATTCAATTGAGGCCCGTTTTCACCTGTTTTTAAGGCATTTTCGCCAATGGCTTTTCACCTTTTTTTTTTTTTTTTGTGAAAAGGCATTGGCGAAAAATGCCTCACAATTGTCGAAAACAGCCCAGGTTTTCGCCAGCGCAGGTGAGAAAACGTGGATTTGCCGATTCACATGTTTTTAGCTCCTGCTGAATTTTTCGCCTATGCGAAGAAAACGTCACTGCTATTGAATAAGGCAAATCGCCCTAAAAATAGCGAGAAGTCCTGTTTTTTCGCCTAGGCACAAAAACTGACCTAATTGAATACTATAACTGCTATACCTATTAGAACCGAAACAAACAGTTACCGGTGTCTAAATCTATTACAGTTTATGGCTTGTTGTAGAAACATGGCTACACCTGTGAAAAACTAGAGAACATACTCACATAACTGCAGTTTCAATCCGAGTTTCTTTCCATTCTTTGCACCCACGCTTGTACTGTATGTATTTAGCTATATTTTTCTATTGTTACCCTGTGATTACAGATATATTCAATGCTGAGGGTTATCTGAGTGCTGTAAAATTGTTCCAACAAAGTAAAAGACTGAAAGCTCAACTGCTATTTTATGTGAGTGAGTTTTAAAATGTCAGCTAAAATCTCTAGCTCACAAGTAGATAGGTTAGAAAAAAATGAATAAAGGCATGTTTTCCCACCAGAATGCAGTGGAAAAGTAAACAACATCTTACTAATTATCTTATCAGTTGGGTATATGGGCTATAAAATGTTTTGATTTCCCTTATATATGATTTTAATTAAATTTGAGACCGCAGGGTATGTCTAAGGCTTCAGCCAATCAGAGCTGTTATAGGATAACAGGCAGATATTGTTATGAGCCAATGGCATCATTCAAATGATGAAATACGAACAATGGGCGGGATGAAAGAGCAAAAAGCGAAATACTGATATCTGTGACGGACTCCTGTAATTAAATACATTTTTGCTTTTTTTCCCTGTGTTACTTTATTAGTGTAATTGAATAATTTAAATGCATAAGGGGTTTTTCATCGTCTTCCTATAATTTAGAGGCAGCCGGCGTGCATTCTGCATACGCAGTCCTTTCATGCCAGTAAAATTGATGATGCCTTTATTGCAATTACTAATAATTTATCATCTGGATTTTCAAACAAAAGCGATGCTTTGACACTGTTACGTACTGTCAGGGAGGAGCAGAGCGTTACAGGCAGAAGGGAAAATTTGATTTATATGTTTCTCCTCTTTTCTTTTTAATCCAGGAGAGTCCTGTAAAATCCTGTATCTGCCACTCGGATTTTTCAAAATAGAAATGCATCCTATTAAAACACCAGGAGCTACTGATATCACTGAGGCATGAGGCACAAGGTGCCTCGTGTCTCAGTGATGCCACCAGTTCCTACTGTGCTTGTGGGCTCCTTTTTTATGGATTTTTGTTTAGCCCAGAAAATTGATACCTCCACCTGTGCGTGAAAGACAGGTACTGGAGCTTAGTAAGTTTTCAGGCCACATTTTATCTATGTACCCGCAATTAGCAACACATAGCTATGACCAGGCGGACAGTCACTACTGAGCCTTTACTTGCAGCTTAGAGCATGGAGAAAGGGGTTTAGTTAAACTTCAATGAGCTGGTGGTTTCCGAGATGGCTCACACCATCAGGTAAAGTCAGGATCACTTTCCTATATAGGGGTAGTGTCTTCCTAATCATTTAAATAGCATGTGTGAAAACACCCCCAAAAAACTGTACCTCCAGTTCGGAAAACAAATTGAAGCACATTTGTCAGAACTCCCAACTGTGGTCAGGAGAAGAACTTAGGGCATTGTCTGCAGTGGTGCTGAGAGAGGGTACAAATTACCTGGGCCCAGGTCTGATGGAGGGGCCCAATGAGGGTCCAGTTGGGGCCCAGGCCCCCTCCCCCTTACCTGGCTGCACTAGCTGTAGCTCTTCTCCTCATCCTAACACACTCTGCTGTGTACTGGGCTCCAGTGTGGCCATGGAGGTGCTTAAAACACAATTTTTGTCAGTATTTTTTTCAAATGGTACATGACCACACCTCCTGTGATTAAGCCACGCCCCTTGAAAAGTACCTGGGCCCAGTCAGGCTCTTGACTGCCCTGATTGTCTGGGCCTGGTCTATCACTGACCTCAGCACTCATTTCATACACAAGCCCCTTTTTAGAACTTTTCAAAAGGACCGAGTATATCTTAAGGGTCGGTTTATGAAGCAATGGTGATAGAATAGATTTTCTAACAATGAGACACGTTGCTGGGGAGCTGAGCGATATTGTTCTGATGGCGGAGCTGGCTGCCAGAGGTCACCAGGCCAGTGTGGGTAAGGATTCACATGTGTGACCCGGCAAATTTTGCCATAGTGCACTGGATATCGGATTCTGGTGGCAATTTCGCTAAAAAAAAAAAAAAAATATTAAACAAAATAAAATAAAATAAATTGTGAAATTGCGGTAGTGTTAAAATAATTCAAAAGGCATCACCATTCACAGAAAAGCAATGGCGGTGGGTAGCCGGGGAAGTCTATCTCTGGCGATATTGGAAATAGCTGTTGCCAGCTGGGAACTCTATTGCTGGACTTATGGCTTTTATCTGTATGATACATAGACCCATTAATCCGATACTGACCACAGGTCTCAGGAATCAAATGTATATCATCGGTGTTCCTAAAGTCACTCTTGCAGCTGCTTCACTGCTGGGGGGGTGTCGTAGGGCCTTGTTGTCTGGAGAAAGAACATCCTCAAGAATATCGCATCAACCAACGATATATCCGCATAGGAGATAAGTGCGTTGTAATCTTTGCATGTCTCTTCCCTCAGTAAATAATATGGGGTCTACTCTATTCATGAAGCAGTGAAAAGTGTGGAGAAGCGAGCCAGTGGAGAAGTTGCCCATGGCAACCAATCAACTGCTACGTATAATTTTATAAAATACATATTATAAATGTTAACTCAGCACTGATTGGTTGCTATGGGCAACTTCTCCATTGCCTCACTTCTCCACTCTTTTCACTGCTTCATGAATAGACCTGACACTGTATGGCTCATGGCGGTGCCTCCGTTTGGCGCTGATTGCAATTTGCTGCATATTTCCTGTCAGCTTCTAAATGAATAATAACGGGGAGCATACAGTACATACAGTGTAAGGGTTTAACCCTTGACCCTCTGTTGTCCAGGACTGGTGACAGTAGGTGAAGAGGAACAAGTAACTAAACCCATTTTCTGTCCTGAAGATCATATCTAAGACATGGGCGCTGGAGATAATGTAATGTACCAGCGTTGTGTATGTATTGCTAGGTAGTGCCTATGTTTATGAAACCTGTCAGCTACAGTATGTCAATGTGTTACTGCTGACAGTGATTAATGGAGGCCAGTGATAGCGATTGTGCCTCAAAACGAGCCTGTGCTGAGGCTCTGACATGTTATCCAGCCTCCAGAGAGCTTCCATTAACACGTTTGCCTGAGAAGACAGCTTCAGTTTGTAACACGTCAAATAATACGCTCTATTCCTTTTTCCTCGGTTGCCCAAGGCAACGTCCTGAGGGATAGATCTCTAAACTCATTACATGATTACGCTTCTCTTCAGCAGCTAAAAGAACATACTGTGGTGTGATGCAGGAACTTGTGTGTCTCCCTTGTTGTGGAGCATACACTTGTGTAGGTTGTGTGCCCCTGTGCGGGGATAATAGTTGGCATGACACATCTAAGGTTGCGTCCAGCTGTACATTACTGACATGTTACAGCTTTACGTCAGGAGCGTCAACTGCGTAGAGATGTGATGTGACAGAGGGAGTAGTACACGTGACTTTTGCATTACCCTATTTGTATACAGGATAATACTTTAATGACGTGCCCTATACACAAGAGAGAAAAGTGCTATGACGGTGATCTTAACAAATTTGGAAAGTCGCTCCCTTATCACCAGCACTTGTCATCATATCCCAAAGGTCCGCAAAAGAGTGATATGTGGTGGTTTCACTGACGCTCACTAATACCCCTGTTCCACCAGAACCCCCCTAGAAAATCCGGATCGAACCTGCGTAGTTGAACACAGATTCAAGTCGTGTCGCAGCAGCTTGAAACCCCCATTCACACTACACGCTGGACCCGGGTTAGTGGTTGGTCTTCACCAGGGTCAGACACTGCACCGTTACGGGTTCATCCCAGGTAGTCACCAGGGTCAGAATTCCGGGTAACGCAACCTGGGTTATTTTCCTCAGACCTTTTCCAACCAAACTTGGACCTGGCTTGCCCCGCCAATAACCCGCTTTATAAGTTTGATGGAAAAGGGGTTTAACAGGAACTAAAGGAAGCACGTGTAGCCCAAAACCTTTACATAAAGCTGTAAACAATAAACATCATTAATATGTATTCACAGAGATCATGTGCTCAAACATGGATATACTTAATACCTGGACCTTGTGGTTGCCCTGAGGACAGAGTTCTAGCATATGGTTTACTTTCCCTATAGCTCTTGGGGGTTTGGAACTTGGCATTTCCTCTTGTTACCGTTGAATGCTTTATGCGCTATTACACTACGTGTTGGTCCGGCTGTATGGCATCAAGTTTATTAGAGGCGATTTGGGGGGGGGGGGGGGGGTCTCTTTAATATATGCACAAAGTTAGTTTGGAAACTTTAGATCTTTTTTTTTGCTGTTTAGATATTTTTTTTAGAGGAAACAATTCTTCTGTGAGTCAAACTGTTGCCGCAAATCTCCCGTGATTACAATCACAATAATGCTGTCCTATAGACAATGTTTTCCTTTGTTCTAATGGGAATCGTGAGACCCATTTCTAAAACCGTTAAAAAGATGATTTTAATATGCACGTTTTATGGAGGTGTGCAGGGAATTGTACTCCACACAACAGAATGTAGCTTCTGTTAGAGGCGGGAGAGGAATAACTGTTTTCCATGGGTTTCACAGGAGCTAATTTGACCATTAACCATTACACAATGGTCACCTCATGAATTTAACATTTATTTTCCCGTTGCAGTCACCTGGTCAGGGTTAAAGAACTGCAGTCTCCAATAAAATGTTTTCCAGAATTTTCCTCCCACCTAGAAAAATAGCAGAGGACCCTCCTCCAAGACCACCACCATTTTTTCAGTCACTCATAATGCCTCCTTCCCACTGTGTCCTGTCTCCGAAGTCTGGAGGGGATCCGGCCTGAAGATCGAGTGTCTAGGTCGACAATGTTTAGGTTGACAGGGTTTAAAGGTCGACAGGGTTTCTAGGTCGACAGGTCAAAAGGTCGACAGGTCAAAAGGTCGACATGAGTTGTTGTTTATTATTTTTATTTACTTTTTCATACTTAACGATCCACGTGGATTCCGATTGGAACGGTAACCTTGCCCGAAGCTCGCTCACCATGCGAGGGGACACGGCGCACTTATTGGGCTTCCCGGTCACTGTACTGAGAAAACGACACAAACCCCCCCCCCCCCCATGAAAAACTCATGTCGACCTTTTGACCTGTCAACCTATAACATGTCGACCTAGAAACCATGTCGACTTTCAACCCCTGTCGACCTAGTGACTGTCGACCTATAGTGGTCGACCTAAACATTGTCAACCTAGACACTGTCAATCTAATGATCCACACCCGTCTGGAGAATATGACTGGACAAGCCACGGGCAGCTGCGATAAGGCAGATATAACCCTACACAGGGCTGCCTTCAGAAATTGTGGGGCCCAGGACTGACAAAATAGACAGGGCCCCCCTAAAAAAAAAAAATTCTGCCTTGATGGCTGCTCTGACCCTACATGTCAAATGTTCTCCATGGTGAGGGGGCAAGAGAACACACTGCGGGGTAAATTTACTAAATTTACCATAGCAACCAATTAGATTCTGTCTATGATTTCTCTATTGCATCCTAGAAAATGATAGGCTGAGCTGATTGGTTGCTAGGGGCAACATCACCTTTTTTCACTTTTAGAAGTTTTAGGAAATTTATCCCTGAGTGTCTCAGCTATTTGAGAAATGGGAAGGCTTTGCTAAAATGTGTTGAAAACTGGGGTTCTGCAGCTTAAGGAAGTGATTTTTTTTTTTTTATAGAAACATAATAAACCAAATGATTTATTAACGGTTACTTATATAGCGCACACATATTCTGCAGCCTTTTACAGAGAATGTTTCAGTTATACACAATCAGTCTATGGGGGTCATTCCGACCCCATCGCTCGCTGCAGTTTGTCACAGCGCAGCGATCTGGTCGGAACTGCGCTTGCGGCGCCGGCGCATGCCAATTTTTCTTTGCCTAGCGATCACCTCTGAGACAGAGGCGGTAGCTGGGCGGGAGGGGGATGAACAGCGGTCCCGCCAATGCAGGCGTGGCAGGACCGGTAAGGGGGTGGGCCGTGGCGGCTGTGTGACTTCTCGCGCAGCTGCTGCGGCCAGCGGCAGCGGCAATTAACTCCCGGCCAGCCTCAGGAGCTGCGCTGGCCGGGAGTTACTCCTCAAATACAAAGGCATCGCCGCTGTACGATGCTTTTGTATTTGTGCGTGGGGGGGGGGCGGACTGACATGCGGGGCGGACTAGCCCTGTGCTGGGCGTCCCCCCGCATGTCAGGGAAGATGATCGTAGCTGTGCTAAATTTAGCACAGCTACGATCAACTCGGAATGACACCCTATATTCCCTACCACATCTACACACTGCAGGGTTAATTGCATACTTGCCTACATTATAATTCTCCTCTCCCTGGGAGAAGTCTGGAGAGGAGACGCTGCCGGAGTCTTCGGGGGCGGGGGCTGCCTGTGACATCACCAAGCCTCGCTCCACATCGGAAAATGCCATGATTTGCGGGGGAAGAGGGCGGGGCTAAAATGACGCGACCCCTTCCCCACTCGACGGACCCGCGAATATGGGAGATTATCTATCCATACTGCCCGCATCACTAGGGTGCGAGCAGGATGCGGGAGACCTGCCCGCTCTTCCGGGGGTGCGGGGGGCTACCCCCAAAAAATGGGAGCCTCCCGCAGCTTCCAGGAGGATAGGTAAGTATGGTTAATTGTTGTCAGACTCCACTTAAACCAGAGCACCCGGAGCAAGCCCACGCAAAAACACATGGGCAACATACAAACTCCACACATATAAAGCATTGGTGGGAATCAAACCCTAGTGCTATGAGTCCGTAATGCTAACCACTATGCGACTGTGCTGCCTGATCACTGTTTACTAGTAAATATAGGTGGCTAGTAACCATGTACAGTGTTGATATTAGTTCCATTAATAAATTATTTGATGGGATGATTAAAAAAAAAAGGTAACAATTCTCCAGTATTCCTTATTACAGGCAATTAGTAATTCCCATTTCCTATATCTGCCCCATTGGAGAATCAGACCTTCCTGTGATGTTACAGATATGGCGATGCCTAATACCATGATCTTGCCAATATAAATAAACCTGGTCGCCCAAAGATAGGTGCTTAACGCCAAAATCGGCATCCGTGCCACAAGACCACAGCTTCACATTGACCTAAATGAGCCTCTGTGAATGTTATTTTCAGGGCCCCGCCAGGGCTGTATCTTACATAACAGATTAGAGGAACCACATCTTGGGACAGATTTACTCCTAATTAACGTGGAGAGATGATCGATGGCCGGGTGCAGGAATGGTCATCTATGGAAATGTAAGCTTAGGAGCCGGCCTCATTAATGACGCCTGCTTCTGTCAGCAGAGAGTTGTACGTTACAGCAGGAGAATAATTTATCACCAGCAATAATCACCTAGACCTGTGTGTTTAGGCTGTAATGGTGTTTGTAGTACATAAGAGTGCCACAGCACAATACGTGATATTGAGACAATTTAAATCCCACCTACCAGGCCAATCCCGGTCCTCTCACATAAGTTCCCCAGTGGACTTGACCACAATCAAAACCTCGTCTGTCAGTGAATATTTGGGACAGTCCTAAAATAAGCAGGACAGTAAACGGCACCTCCGTCCACAGGCTGTGCTGAGGTTCCAGTATTGCTCTGTAGCATTGCTCCTAATATTTATTACCAGTTATTTATATAGCGCACACATATTCCGCAGCGCTTTGCAGAGAATATTTGGCCATTCACATCAGTCCCTGCCCCAGTGGAGCTTACACTCTATATTCCCTATCACATGTACACGCAGACACATTCATACTAGGGTTCATTTTTGTTGGAAGACTATTGACCTACCAGTATATTTTTGTATGTCATTATGACAAATAGAAAAAAAACGCCACTCATCCTCTTATTATCAAGGAATACACAGGTATTAAGGAATTTGGGGCCAGGGATATAGAAGGTAGCAAGGCGGCGGGAGCCAGGAGCACACAAGATGAAGAGGTGCTAGGAGCCAGGAGCACACAAGATGAAGAGGTGCTAGGAGCCAGGAGCACACAAGATGAAGAGGTGCTAGGAGCCAGGAGCACACAAGATCATGAGGTGCTAGGAGTTAAGGGTACATAAGATAATGAGGTGCTAGGAGCCAGAGGTAGACAAGATAATGAGGTACCAGGAACCAGTAGTACACAAGATCATGAGGTGCTAGGAGCTAGGGGTACACAAGATGATGAGGTGCTAGGAGCTAGGGGTACACAAGATGATGAGGTGCTAAAAGCCAGGAGCACACAAGATGATGAGGTGCTAGGAGCTAGGGGTACACAAGATGATGAGGTGCTAAAAGCCAGGAGCACACAAGATGATGAGGTGCTAGAAGCTAGGGGTACACAAGATGATGAGGTGCTAGGAGCTAGGGGTACACAAGATGATGAGGTGCTAGGAGCTAGGGGTACACAAGATGATGAGGTGCTAGGAGCTAGGGGTACACAAGATGATGAGGTGCTAAAAGCCAGGAGCACACAAGATGATGAGGTGCTAGGAGCTAGAGGTACACAAGATGATGAGGTGCTAAAAGCCAGGAGCACACAAGATGATGAGGTGCTAGGAGCTAGAGGTACACAAGATGATGAGGTGCTAAAAGCCAGGAGCACACAAGATGATGAGGTGCTAGGAGCTAGGGGTACACAAGATGATGAGGTGCTAGGGGTACACAAGATGATGAGGTGCTAGGAGCTAGGGGTACACAAGATGATGAGGTGCTAAAAGCCAGGAGCACACAAGATGATGAGGTGCTGGGAACCAGGAGGGAAGAGGATGATGAGGTGCTAGAAGCCAGGGTATACAAGATCATGAGGTGCTACAAGCTAGGGGTACACAAGATAATATGAGGTACTAGGAGCCAGGGGTACACAAGATCATGAGGTGCTACAAGCTAGGGGTACACAAGATCATGAGGTGCTACAAGCTAGGGGTACACAAGATAATGAGGTGCTACAAGCTAGGGGTACACAAGATAATGAGGTGCTTGGAGTCAGGGTACACAAGTTGGGGAAATGCTAGCTGCTGGGGGTACAGAAGATAATGTGGTGCTAGGAGTTGGGGGTACACAAGATAGTGAGGTACTGGCAGCCAGGGGTACACAAGGTACTGTGGTGCTAGGAGTCGGGGGTAGACAGGATACTGGGGTGTGAGGAGTCAGGGGTACACAAAAGACTCCGGATTTAGAAGATGGAGAAGCTGCAGGGAAGGTAATAATTACACAGAGTGTAGGGATTATATTTGCAAGATAAGCCGTTTGGATCAATATTATCCATTTTCCTGATGCAGTAAGGGCTCCCTGCAAATTTAAATGCAAATGTAGGGTCTGTGGAATAGAAATGTGACAGCCTGATAGGAATCTATTAGTAGTTCTATGACAAAAAATAAATAAATTACAAAATAATGCAGAAACATAGTGACAGACGTTTGTGACAGGTCTCTGGATGTATATGAGAGGTGTCACTTCACCAGCCCTGAAAAATCACGATAGCTGAGCCAGAAGTCTTAAAAGACCGGCATAAGTCAGTAGAATGCAGAATAGCAGACGGTTTACTGAACGATACAAATATACTGTAATGTGTAATCGCATTATTTCCCCTGCTCAGCTCCCTGTACCACCCTCCAGGCATTGCAGTCACGGCCGATCAATGGCAATACACCAAAACTGCTTGGTATAAAAAAAACACCTGACAAAATATAGATAATCCATACATTGTGTGTTTTCCTGATGCATCAAAGTCAATAGCATATGTCAGTGTATTTGGTTGTAAATAATAAATGCGTACAGTGTTTTCTCGTGAGTCCTCTCGCTGCTAATTCTAGTCTCTTTGGACTGGTGTGTATGATATGTTATTGTTGTCAAATGTTCCTAATTTCCAGGGGTAGTCCCAGACAATAAATATATATATCGTAGTAGGGACAACGCGGAGTCGGCCCTAGGCATAGGCAAACGAGGCAAATGCCTAGGGCATTTGGAACATCTAGGGCAGGCATGTCCAAACTGTGGCCCTCCAGCTGTTGAGAAACTACACATCCCAGCATGCTCCGACACAGCTTTAGCATGCTGGGATATGTAGTTTCACAACAGCTGGAGGGCCGCAGTTTGGACATGCCTGGCCTAGGGGCACAAGCAGCTTCTGCTGAGTAAAATGATATGTGGCATGCCTATATTCTGTGTGTAACTGCGGCTCTTTCTGCATACAAAATGCATTACTAATGTGCGGCATTATGTGTATAAGGTGTACTACAGTACTTTGTGGCGTAACGTATAGAAAGGGCATTACTGTGTGGTCTAATGTGAATAAAGAGCAATATGGTGTGGTGTAATGTGAATAAGGGGCACTACTGTGAGGAGTAACGTGGTACTACTGTGTGATGTAACGTGAATAAGAGTCACTTGCATTATACAGTATAAAGTGGCAGTACTGTGTGGCGTAATTTAAACTGGGGGTATTATTGTGTGGCCATGCCCCTTCCCAGCAAGAACACGCACCATTTCGGGCTGTGCACCGAATGTGCACACTGTTCCTATTTAAAATATAGGGGGTAGGAGCACCAAAATGAGGACCGCTATGGGTGAGGGGTGATGGTGCTGGGAAAGGGGTACAGGGTCAGATGCGGAAGTAGTGTCTGTGCAAGGGGGCGCCAGCCAAAATCTTGCCTAGGGCATCATATTGGTTAGGACCGGCTCTGAGACAGTGTAAATTCACCTGGTTCAAAAGTGGAAAAGCAGAAATGTGATTGAATCCAGTCCAGGTCTTAACCACAGTTAGGCTGATTAGCAGCACCTGTTGGCTAGCTTTAAAAATTTCACAGTGGAAAGGGATAATGCTCCTGACGATGGTCTAGCTGCCCAGGCAATATGCCGGGGGTATGGGCTTCAGTAGGGGCCGTTGAAGTTCTATACCCACTTTGCTAGTAGATTGTAAACTGTGATGCTGTGACCTGTATTCTGCTTGCTGAAAGTATCCTTGTGCTGTCTGCCTATGGATAGATAGATAGATAGATAGATAGATAGATAGATAGATAGATAGATAGATAGATAGATAGATAGATACTGTAGATATAGATATATAGATGATTGATAAATAAATATATAGAAATATCAGTGGTAGGCATGCTTGGCTGGCCGGATCGCTGCTTATCTTGAGCGTCTGTCCTGCCGTTATCTAAGACAGTGCACCAAACCCAGACATGTTTGCGTGACATGACGTTATCACCGTACACCGTGGCAAGTTGGCAATGAATTGCAGCTGCTGATGGGCCCTTTAAATGCAGACATTTTTTCACACTACGCACCTCAATGTGTGACCATGTATCCGCCAGCCCCGCCATCTTACACCTGATGTTTGGACAGTATGACTGATATGAGGGGCAGTGTAATGGCCGTGAAGGGAAGCAGTGGTCTACCTGCTCTAGCCTGGCTGGAAATTAGACTGAAATAGAGAACATTACACACATGAGAGGTCTCGTTACCTTAATTATTGAACCGTACTCGTAGATATAAAATATATATGTATACATATATTCCTTTTCTAAACATACTTGCTAAAAAAATTTTGACCTCACTTCTCGGAGATGCGGGAGGGGAAGTCTATGGGGCAAACGCAGGGGGCGTGGGATTGTGCATGCTCGGTAAACACTGACATGAGCCGACGCAAGTGGTGAGCCTGATTGGAGTATGCACTCCTCTCATAAGATACCTCCTGCATGGCACTGCCCCCAGCTGCTCAATATTGAATAAATGGTATGAATGGACAACCACACAGTACAACTTCCGATCTGCTGTATACTGCTCTCTACTCTCAGTATTTATGTTCATTCTGTGGGAGGGAGGTATATAGCCTTGGAGAGAGATAAAGCAGGGAAATTGCACAAAGCGGCCAATCAGCTCCAATCTATTATTTCAAAGACTGTGCTAGATACATGACACAAGCTGGTTGGTTGCTTTCTCTCTCCAAGGCTCGATACATTTCCCCCTGATTGCTATGTATCTCATTAAGCATTATTAAATAAATATATTTCTGATATGCATTGTAAAGTGTTGTGTTACTTTTTAAAGTCTAAAGAAATATTTATAGCTCAACCCTTCTTGATTGGATGATTTCACTACTTAATGTGTACTGTAAGAACTTAGGGTCTAATTCAGACCTGATGGCAGCAGCAAATTTGTTAGCAAATGGGCAAAACCATGTTCAGTGTGGGGGGGGGGGGGTGTGCAGATGTAACATGTGCAGAGACAGTTAGATTTGGGTGGGGTGTGTTCAAACTGAAATCTAAATTGCAGTGTAAAAATAAAGCAGCCAGTATTTACCCTGCACAGAAACAAAATAACCCCCCCCCCAAATCTAACTCTCTCTGCACATGTTACATCTGCCCCCCTGCAGTGCACATGGTTTTGCCCATTTGATAACACATTTGCCGCTGTGATCATATCTGAATTAGGCCCTTAGAGTATTGGACGGATGAACTTACCACTTAAGGGGAGATGTATAAAATTGTCAAGAGAGAGAGAGAAAGTGGAAGAGTTGCCCCTAGCAACCAGTCAGATTCCAGTTATCATCTATTTAGCACTATCTGTGTGGGGGGGGATTCAAATGTTATCGCCACGACGCCACCGATCTCCCATCTAAAGTGAAGGGATATTGCAGGGGGCGATATACAATTGATGTCCCCTATTGCACTGATCGCGCCCATTACGACTAAACTAATGGGCGCAATAAAAAAAAGTGCTGTTTGGGCGCCCAAACGGATCACTTTTCACACATTTCAGCTTGCCACCCCCAAATGGTGCGACATTTGAATAGCTCCTTTCGTCGCCATCTAGTGGTAGCCTTCGGGAATAACATTTGAATAACATAGCCGTCGGGAATAACATTTGAAATTCGCCCTATGAAATGACAGAAGCTTATCTCAAAGGTTTGAAACATCTCCCCCTTAATGTGCAAAAAGAGTGTTATACTGTGTATTCTGTATACTGCATGTTAGCTAAAAGGAGACTTTTTTTGTTCTTTATGCAGGAGAGATTGAGAGGTGTTCCTTTATCAAGTATCACTATTCATCAGCCACCATCCCCAAGAACCTAACGTACAATATCACCAAGACCATCCGGCAAGACGAGTGGCACGCCCTACGTAAGTACCTCTGGTTTCTCGCTGGTGTTATGCTCAGACGCAGTGACCATACTATGACATCACTTGTGTCCTGGTGATTATAGTGTCAGTGTGTGGCATGTTTTGCCATGTTTGCAGGATGGACAGTAGTGCTGCTTTGTGTTAAACTTTCTTATTGGCTTGGTGATTAATAGAATGAATTGCTGACAACCTTGGCTTGGGTCCTATCCCAGCGAATGTCAGTTTATCTTCTCAGTACAACCAACTCTACCTTAAGATTGATTCGGTAGAAGATTCCGGATATTCCTAGTAGTTACTTTGTGCTTCGTAGAAAAAAACGAAAGACATTATGTATGGTTAGTATAATAGAAATAAGAGGGACATGAAAAACCGATACAAAGCTGCCACAGCTTATGTCGGCCACACATCTTCTGGCCGATTCCCCCTTCTGCCAATTGGGATCCGTTTGGCGGACTCCAGTGATTGGCAAATTTGTCGGGCGATTGGCAAGATCCAGCATGTTAAAAGTCCCGTACTCACCGATTCCGATCATTTTTGGACCAGTTGGATTTTGCCAATGACCAGTCATTGGTAAAGCGGAGAATTGCCGCAATTATTTGCAGATGTATGGGCCCCATTAGATGTAAAAACAGTGATATATAGAGCATAATAATAGAATCATTTAGAATTGCTAATTGCAGAACTCGGTTTGGTCCAGATCCACAAAATTCAGGTACATTCGGATTTCTAAAGAACCGAACCGTGCATCTCTACTTAAAGCACAACTTATTAAGGGCGTCATTCCGAGTTGTTCGCTAGCTAGCTGTTTTTAGCAGCCGTGCAAACGCTATGCTGCCGCCCACTTGGAGTGTATTTTAGCTTAGCAGAAGTGCGAACGAAAGGATCGCAGTGCGGCTACAAAATAATTTTGTGCAGTGTCAGAGTAGCTTCAGACCTACTCAGCGCTTGCGATCACTTCAGACTGTTCAGTTCCTGTTTTGACGTCACAAACACGCCCAGCCACGCCTGCGTTTTTCCTGGCATGCCTGCGTTTTTCCGAACACTCCCTGAAAACGGTCAGTTGACACCCAGAAATGACCACTTCCTGTCAATCACTCTGCGGCCAGCAGTGCGACTGAAAAGCTTCACTAGACCTTGTGTGAAACTACATCGGCCGTTGTGAAAGTACGTCGCACGAGCGCATTGCGCCGCATGCGCAGAAGTGCCTTTTTTGTCTTCATCGCTGCGTAGCGAACATTTCCAACTAACGATCAACTCGGAATGACCTCCTAAGTTGTAAGCATAAAACAGCCATTCACAGTATAATGCATTGTATTGACCATAGAGAGTAAACACAGAGTTATGTATCTATGAAGCGCTGTACTACCTATAAGTGGTAATAGATATAAGAGGTATATATACATAAAGTCACAGGTATTTTATTAATGGTTTTCAGCAAATAATAATAATTATTATTATTATTAATGTAATGTTATAAAAAGTCATTGAATGTACATTTGTTTTGTTTTGTTTTTATACCAGAATTAGTTGTTATTAAACACAGTCTAGTTCAAAGATGACATTTTTTAAGGCAGTTTTATTTTGAAACCTGAAACTTTGTTATGTCAGCGTGTCTCTCGTGATCCCGTTCAGCGGCGGCAAGACTCTGATAGTCACAGAAGTGAGACATTTACTGAAACAGTTTGTTACTTTATAGTTTGGCCTTTCATAGTCGTCACAGAGCTTCTGCAATCTCTACTTCAGTTCTGGGACTCGGAATGATTTTTCTAGATCTCAAAAAGTAGAAATCGCAACCTAGATGGGAACCTCTGGCCCCACTGTGATCCCTAGTGCCTGCTTCTGAGTCGCAAGCAGTGCCTATGTTCCCGGAATTCAGCGATTCTTTGCTACTGCGCATGCGGAAAAAATTCATTAAAACTTATACAGCGCCTATGTTACACTGTATGCATGATATGTTATACTGTATGTATGATATGTGACACTGTATGTATATGTTACACTGTATGTATGATATGTTATACTGTATGTATGATATGTGACACTGTATGTATGATATGTTACACTGTATGTATGATATGTTATACTGTATGTATGATATGTTACACTGTATGTATGATATGTTACACTGTATGTATGAAATATGACACTAAGTATGATATGTTACACTGTAAGTATGATATATTACACTGTATGTGTGATATGTTACACTGTATGTATGATATGTTATACTGTATGTATGATAAACATCTTAGTGATATTTGGTGGACCCCTTTCTTTGAAAGTAAAGCATTCATAATCATAACCAGAAATAACGACACGGAGACTTGAATTTTGGCAGAAAATTGCTAGCTATTTATTTGTCCCTAACCATTAGGAAACCTGTAATAAAGAGATTAATTTAATATGCCGCTCCAGCTGGCATATGGTGGCGGCCCAAAAGAACGGCTCACTTAATCTAAATTAAACTTAAATAACTCAACCCTATAAATTTACTAAAACTTACCATAAACCGGTAATAGGTGACAACTCAACCCCCACAGTGACTACCCACCGCTCCTGGGTGCCCTGCCGCTGCCTTCCCGGACGGGTGGTCAAGCGGCCATAAGTCGATGGAGGTGAGTGCACCTAAACCACAACCAACTGTAAAACACTACAGTTTTCTCTACAATACGAAACTGCCGTTCTTTTCCGCCAATAAATAGCTAACGAAAACAGCCAACAACTTAGAGCCAAATCACCACGTGCCACAATTTCCAACTACCAGGGCGGGAGGGTGGGAAACCAGATCACCAAGAGACTTAAAATGGCTTCACCTTCCCTATATATATCAAGCCCTCCCCTTAAAGAAGGCTGTACTTTCCTCACAGCTAGGTCCACCCCTCCCCAGATGTTTAACTCTTTCCTCTCCTATGCAGTCAATACTCTCTTCTATGTGACACTATATGTATGATATGTGACACTGTAAGTATGATATGTGACACTGTATGTATGATATGTTACACTCTATGTATTATATGTTACACTGTATGCATGTTACACTGTATGTATGATATGTTACAATGTATGTGTGATATGTTACACTGTATGTTTGATGTTACAATGTATGTGCGATATGTTACACTATGTTACACTGTATGTGTGATATGTTACACTGTATGTTTGATATGTTACAATGTATGTGTGATATGTTACACTATGTTACACTGTATGTGTGATATGTTACACTGTATGTTTGATATGTTACAATGTAAGTGTGATATGTTACACTATGTTACACTGTATGTGTGATATGTTACACTTATGTTTGATATGTTACAATGTATGTGTGATATGTTACACTATGTTACACTGTATGTATGATATGTGACACTGTATGTGTGATATGTTACACTGTATGTATGATATGTTACACTGTATGTATGATATGTTACACTGCATGTGTGATATGTTACACTCTATGTATGATATTTTACACTGTATATATGATATCTTATACTGTATGTATGATATGTTACAATGTATGTATGATATGTTACACTGTATGTTTGATATGTTACACTGTATGTATGATATGTTACACTGCGTGTGATATGTTACACTCTATGTATGATATGTTACACTGTATATATGATATCTTATACTGTATGTATATGTTACAATGTATGTATGATATGTTACAATGTATGTGTGATATGTTACAATGTATGTGTGATATGTTACACTGTATGTATGATATGTTACAATGTATGTGTGATATGTTACACTGTATGTATGATATGTTACAATGTATGTGTGATATGTTACACTGTATGTATGATATGTTACAATGTATGTGTGATATGTTACAATGTATGTGTGATATGTTACACTGTATGTATGATATGTTACACTGTATGTGTGATATATTACACTGTATGTATGTGTTACAATGTATGTGTGATATGTTACACTGTATGTATGATATGTAATACTGTATGTATATGTCACAATACGTACGTACGCACAGAGGCACAGTTGCAATGTGTGTGACATATGTTTAAAAAGTATTGGGTGATGACTGGGTGGCGGCTATTAAGATGCACAGAGTATTGGGCTGTGACTGGGCTGCAGCTCAAAGTTGGTGGCCAGTCCTTGTACACAGGGCCGTAGAGAGATTTCCTAATCACAGAGGTGTGACCCTGTCCCGTTAAAACCCCCCAAAAAACTTACAACAATTACTATTTGTGCGCTGCGGAGCGGCACTGACCTTTACTGGACCTTAGCCTTCCTGGACCCACCGCAGCCCAGAACTCAGCAGCATGTGCTGGGCCAGGGCGAGAGACTGCAGCTGCCTGACAGATGAGGGGGAGGGGGTGAATGGGGAGCATGGACATGGGCCCCGCGCAACTGTCCCTACAACAAGTCCGGCCCGGGTAGTAAGTACCCATCCCCCCCTCTCTGCGGCACTGCTTGCACAGTCAGATGCACAGTTGTATTCCTGTATTGGATCTGAGTATCTCATGATGTATCATACCTTGTGGAGAAGTTGCTAATGGCAACCTATCAGCATCTAGGTATTATTAATCAAGCACATGCTATAAAATGATATCTAGAAGCTGATTGGACGACTTCCCTGCCTGCCCTCTATGACTTGGTACTTCACCCCCATTACCTCAAAGGCTACTTACTCTTCATCTAGGTATGTCCTGCTACTTCCGATTTCCCAGCGGATGGTGATAAAATATAAAAATTCCAATGCTCCCAGAGGTTTCATCCTGCTTTAATAAAGAGTTCGGTGGGTTCTTTATAGACTGGGAAAGCAGATTAGATGTTTATCTGAGGCAGATAGGAGCTCTTGGTAAGGTTCATTGAACAATTATATTATTCTGATTTCGTTTTCATGTAAAAAAAAAACACATTAAAGGCCCCAATTTTCTCAGAACAATATTTTAATCAGTACACAACATCACTTTCATCCCCGCACAAGACGACACATCACATTCCCAGCACTTGCCTGCTTGTTATTAAGGAATTTCCAATTAGCCTTTATTGTGGGTAACATAGTATTGCAAAGCCCCCTCCCCACCCTTCTTCCCCTGTCTCTTCTCATCTCCGCTTTCCTCTGGCAAATTTGCACTGTCATAATCCACCTGTCTAATGAGCTGATCTCCAATAAACAAACTCTCTCCCGCGTTCCCCCGGGTCGCTCGCACTTAATACGGATTTTATATTTGGCAACTCGGAAGCGCTGAGCGCTGTCCCCTCTGTCCTGCTCCGCAAGGAGCCTGCGACGCTTAATATCATTTAAGGTTCCAAAGGTTTTCTTAGTTCATATGAAGTTTAATTGCTGATTTCAATATTAAGCCGATTAATGGCTCAGGCTTAAATCTATCAAATTAAATATTTCACCTAACGCAAAATAAGGGTGCGCTAGTTAAATGTAGATAACGGTATTTATTAATCCAGATGATCGTACAGAGCCGCTAAACTGCAAAATGTAAATTTGTTTATACGTAGAATATAGAGGTAAACTTTTAGTAGAAAGGTTTTATTTTAATGGTGTAATATAATATTATTATTATTATCATACTAATAATACTTTTATAGAATACCCCTGAGAATTTTCAAGATTTGCGCCTGCCTCTCCGTCACGCCCACACCCCTATCCTGGTTCTTTCCGACCTTCTCTCTTATCAATTGAGCCATTCCTATAGTGTCTCTTCCGCTGGCGTATCCTCATTCCCACTATCTGACTCTGAGTCATGACTCCGCCCTCTGCGTTATTATACACATCCCATGTTCCAGCCGTGACTCCGCCTTCTGCTTTATTACCCAGATCCTGTGTTCCAGCCGTGACTCCGCCTTCTGCGTTATTACTCACATCCCATGTCTCAGTCCTGTCGCTTCCAACTTAAAATTTTTGGCCAGAATAACGATGCTACCAAGCTCCGTTCCATTGTCTTCTTATCTCCCGCCTTGACTACTGCAACCTTGTGCTTTCTGGCGTTCAGCTCATCCATGTATGTCTGCTTAATCTGTGTTAGGTATCCCAGCAACACTGATCTTCCTCTACAGCACCACTTTGCAAATCCTTTGATCAGGGGCGTAGCCAGAACTTTGTGCGCCCCATAGCAACACTTTAAAGGGGCCCCCATCCCAATGCTTCTAGAGAGACACTTCTTTGCAGCAGTTGTTCATTTTATGCCCTATAATAGTGCCCTAGACCTAGATATAATGCAGACCCCAAGGAAAAAGTTTGAAAGGACCCCTACGTACCACCCAATGGCGAAAAATGTATATAACACATGTAACTGTGACAGGAAAGGTGGCCCCTCTCAGCTCTGGCCCCATAGTAGCTGCACTCCCTGCACGTATGGTAGTTACACCCTGTATATAATACATGTAACTGTGACAGGAAAGGTGGCCCCTCTCAGCTCTGGACCCCATAGCAGCTGCACTCCCTGCACCTATGGTAGTTACACCCTGTATATAATACATGTAACTGTGACAGGGAAGGTGGCCCCTCTCAGCTCTGGGCCCCATAGCAGCTGCACTCACTGCACCTATGGTAGTTACACCCTGTATATAATACATGTAACTGTGACAGGAAAGGTGGCCGCTCTCAGCTCTGGGCCCCATAGCAGCTGCACTCCCTGCACCTACGGTAGCTACACCCTGTATATAACACATGTAACTGTGACAGGGAAGGTGGCCCCTCTCAGCTCTGGGCCCCATAGCAGCTGCACTCACTGCACCTATGGTAGCTACACCCTGTATATAACACATGTAACTGTGACAGGGAAGGTGGCCCCTCTCAGCTCTGGGCCCCATAGCAGCTGCACTCCCTGCACCTATGGTAGCTACACCCTGTATATAACACATGTAACTGTGACAGGGAAGGTGGCCCCTCTCAGCTCTGGGCCCCATAGCAGCTGCACTCACTGCACCTATGGTAGCTACACCCTGTATATAACACATGTAACTGTGACAGGGAAGGTGGCCCCTCTCAGCTCTGGGCCCCATAGCAGTTGCACTCTCTGCACCTATGGTAGCTACACCCTGTATATAACACATGTAACTGTGACAGGAAAGGTGGCCCTCTCAGCTCTGGACCCCATAGCAGCTGCACTCCCTGCACCTATGGTAGTTACACCCTGTATATAATACATGTAACTGTGACAGGGAAGGTGTTCCCTCTCAGCTCTGGGCCCCATAGCAGCTGCACTGCCTGCACCTATGGTAGTTACACCCTGTATAAAATACATGTAACTGTGACAGGAAAGGTGGCCCCTCTCAGCTCTGGGCCCCATAGCAGCTGCACTCCCTGCACCTACGGTAGCTACACCCTGTATATAACACATGTAACTGTGACAGGGAAGGTGGCCCCTCTCAGCTCTGGGCCCCATAGCAGCTGCACTCACTGCACCTATGGTAGCTACACCCTGTATATAACACATGTAACTGTGACAGTGAAGGTGGCCCCTCTCAGCTCTGGGCCCCATAGCAGCTACACTCTCTGCACCTATGGTAGCTACACCCTGTATATAACACATGTAACTGTGACAGGGAAGGTGGCCCCTCTTAGCTCTGGGCCCCATAGCAGCTGCACTCACTGCACCTACGGTAGCTACACCCTGTATATAACACATGTAACTGTGACAGGAAAGGTGGCCCCTCTCAGTTCTGGGCCCCATAGCAGCTGCACTGCCTGCACCTATGGTAGCTACACCCTGTATATAACACATGTAACTGTGACAGGGAAGGTGGCCCCTCTCAGCTCTGGTCCCCATAGCAGCTGCACTCCCTGCACCTATGGTAGCTTCACCCTGTATACAACACATGTAACTGTGACAGGGAAGGTGGCCCCTCTCACCTCTGGGCCCCATAGCAGCTGCACTCCCTGCACCTATGGTAGCTGCACCCCTGTATATAACACATGTAACTGTGACAGGGAAGGTGGCTCCTCTCAGCTCTGGGCCCCATAGCAGCTGCACTCCCTATGGTAGCTACACCCCTGAATATAACACATGTAACTGTGACGGGGAAGGTGGCCCCTCCAGCTCCAGGCCCCATAGCAGCTGCACTGCCTGCACCTATGGTAACTACACCCTGTATATAACACATGTAACTGTGACAGGGAAGGTGGCCCCTCTCAGCTCCAGGCCCCATAGCAGCTGCACTGCCTGCACCTATCGTGGCATTGCATCTCAAATCTCATATCAAAATAATCAGCCCCTTACATCTGCCTCTGCCTTGCACCTGATACTCCTTCCACACTAATGTACCTGAACTAATTTTCGCTCTTTTTAGCCATGTCTTCTTCCAATGTTAATGTAAGCACGAGCAGGGCCCTTCCTACCCTCGCTTTCATGTCTGTATTTTTTTGTCTACCTTCTATGTCCATTTTTACTGTATGTGCTTATTCCCCCACTGTCTGGTGCTGTGGAGCCCTGTGGCAGCTTGCAGATCTACAACATTAATACTTGATTACATGGGGTTTCAGTGGAGAAGCCAAAAATACATAGAATCAAACATACAAAACCAGCCATACATAAAAACGGGTTAGGTATGCGTGACTGTCAGCCACAGCATCTGCGTTTCTATAATGGGTACAATGGGTGCAGTGCACACGGGCCCCTGGATCCAGGGGGGGCCCACACCGCACCCATTGCACCCATTTTCATACTTATCTTTCCGGAGTTGTTATCGCGCCGGAAATCACAGCCAAAATGGCCGCCGGTACCCAAATTGGTCTCCGGATCATGGCGGGCGCCATGTTTCCGGAGTCCTGCGCATGTGCAGTAGACTCCGGCACAGTGCTGGAGTCTACAGCGCCGTGCAGAGGAGGGGGCCCACTTGGAGGTGCACACGGGCCCCCTCCTCCGTAGAAACGCCCCTGAGCCACAGGTTCTATTCCCATGGGTGTCGTGGACACCCACGAGTGGGTATAGTCCCTGCGTCTGTCGGGATTGTATGTGGTTGGGATGTAGGGGGAGATATTGTGACCGCCGGTCACATAACTACATAAAAATGACAAAGAAGAGAAAAACAGTTTAAGCATAAAGCAGCACTAATCGGGTAACAGCAGGAGACGTAGATGGTAAAGAGGGCGCTGTATGGGTAATATAGAGGGGAGTGGGTTAGAGACATAAGGAACTACGGGACTGGGAGGGTCTATTCATGAAGCAATGAAAATGGTGGAGAAGTTGCCCATGGCAACCAATCAGCTGCTATGTACAATTGTTTAGAATGCAAATTATAAATGTTACTTCAATGCTGATTGGTTGCCATGGGCAACTTCTCCACCGGCTCACTTCTCCACACTTATCACTGCTTCATGAATAGACCACTGAGAGAGAATATTATGGATAAGAGCAGATAATGGTAGAGAGAATAGCCTTATGGGCCCTACACACTGGGCGATATTAGTGAAAGATATGAACGATCTCGTTCATTAATGAACGAGATATCGTTCATATCTTTCAGTGTGGAGGCACCAGCGATGAACGATGTGCGGCACCGTGCTTGTTCATCGCTGGTGCCTCGTCACTTGTGCATGCAGGCCAATATGGACGATCTTGTCCATATTTGCCTGCACTGCTATGGAGCCGGCTGACGCTGGAGTAAAGAAACGTCATTTTCCCCGCCGCCGGGTCGTCCGTCAGCCATATCCGCCGTCGGGCTTCTCGGCGGTGGATCGCGCAGTGTGTAGGGCTCATAAGGTTGGACTGGAAAAGTCCAAGATGGCGGTACCTGGCATTGGAGAGGCATTACGCATGTTGAACCAAGGGATTATTGATTACAATTATTGATTGGTTCGGTCATCTACATTACAACGTATTGAATTAATTGTCCTCATTTCGATTTTTCATTTTTTAAACAATTCAATAAAAACTGATCGGACAGAATAATGAGACGTGTGTTTGGGACAGGCGTTATATTGAGCTTGGAAAAACAGACAAGGTGATTTCCTCAGGTTAAAGGAAACACCTGTACCATCGGAACCCACCAAAGGCGCTGCTTGCTTACAGCACATATACCATGCGGGAAACCTTCACAGATGAGTTCTCCTGAAATGACCCTGCAGCCGCCATGCCAAATGTATTAAATGACCCCCTGACCTCACAGTCTCAGCCATCGATCCTTAAAAATTGCAGCGGGAACAAGGTGTGATTGGCAGCTGGTACAGCCTGTGGCAGTGGGGACGGGAGGGCTGGTGCATTCAGTATGGAGGTTACAGCATCTGAACGGAATCCTCAGAAGCGGATTCCTGTCTAGACATTTGTTTGCCGCTTGGCCTGTGTGATTTGTTCAGTCTTTCGGGGATTCTCATTTTGTAGGTTTTGTTGTTTCCGCCTGAGGTGATAGACATGGAAGCTGCGTAACTTCTCTGCCTGTTTATACTGATCTTATGCACCTGCTATGCAAAGAAAATCCTAAGCGGATGAACAGTATTTGTCGTGGGGGGCGACGCTGACCTCTGCCCTGTACAGGCGTATTTACTAACATTGTTATTACTTGGAAACTCTTAGTCACGTGGACGGCACAGTGTTTACTCTCCCGGCACAAAAGGAAAGTACACAGTTCTTCTTCATACCGGTAACAAGATCTGGCAGAGAGATGTTTGGATGATGCGCCCGCCAGCTGTCTCTGTTCCAGGGAGCATTTATCTTACCCCTCAATACAGCAGCTTCACGTTTTTGTTTTTAGTGTTTTCAGGTTCTGCACTTGATTTAAAAAAAAAAATGGTATTTTTTTTTTAAAGAAAGAGGAAAATTGTGCCAAGTAGAGCCGCATATTGAGGCTCGTTCAGGTGCGGTCGCAATGCAGCTTTTGTACGCACGTCGGTCGATGTTTTCTTACTGCGTGCGAGTCTGAGCTGCAGTGAGTGAACTGTGATAGCGGTCGCACCAATGAATTAGTCGCAGAGTGAGCGACAGGTTGACAGCGTTTGGGGGTGGGAACGGAAGATGGTCGGGTAAACGCAGGCTCGTCATGGCCGCTCAGACGGCATTTTCTGGGTGTGCATAAATTAGCAGCTGCGATCTTACTTTCTACTGGAGAGCATTCAGTGTCCCAGGAGAGCAACTCAGCCTGCGCGTCTACAGAGGCACCCAGACTCTGCAACATGGCCCGATAAGCGGCGATGGTACCGATGTATCAGCAATTGTATGCCGTCGGACTGAAATGATGCAACAGCAGTGGGTATCCCTATGCTCAGGTTAGCTTCTGCCCATTTAGCATATTGGCCCTCATTCCGAGTTGTTCGCTCGCTAGCTGCTTTTAGCAGCATTGCACACGCTAAGCCGCCGCCCTCTGGGAGTGTATCTTAGCTTAGCAGAAGTGCGAACGAAAGATTAGCAGGATTGCGATTAAATCATTCTTAGCAGTTTCTGAGTAGCTCCAGACTTACTCCTACACTGCGATTAGCAAAGGCCATTTCGTTCCTGGTTTGACGTCACACACACGCCCTGCATGGGCCAGCCACTCCCCCGTTTCTCCAGACACTCCCGCGTTTTCTCCTGGCACGCCTGCGTTTTTCCGCACACTCCCAGAAAACGGTCAGTTTCCGCCCAGAAACACCCACTTCCTGTCAATCACACTCCGATCACTTCAACGATGAAAAATCTTCGTTCTGCCGTGAGTAAATCTACTAAGTTTTGTGCTAAAATACTTACCGCATGCGCACTGCGTACCATGCGCATGCGCATTTATGCCTTAATCGCTCCGTTGCGAAAATCGGCAATGAGCGAACAACTCGGAATAACCCCCATAGTTGCAATTGTATATGGCAGAAGATCGCAACGGCAGCATCAAGAACAACCGCACCTGAATGACCGTGACACTGCTTTTTGTTTCAAAATACAGCTGTATTCACTGAGTACACTACAATGTAGGGCTTGTAGCACAGTTTAGAAGGGGGTCCGGGTGATGCAGTCTATCCGCAGCCCATACTCTGCACATCCTGGTTCAAATTCACTGCAGTTGGTCTGTGATTGTAATACTGTAGAATAGAGGCAGAGACAGATTGTCATTGCAGGATCTGTATACTATATGTCAGGGCGAACAAATCACCAGTTAGGACATTCGCAAATAACAAGTTGTTTGCACCTGCCCCCGTTATGTGCAGGTAATACGGCTTTCTACCTGAGAAATGCTCCGCCCCTTTTGTACGTGCATGTACGCAGAAGTGGCAGAACCACGCTGAGATGTATGGGCACATACCTGCACACCTACTGGTTTGAGCATTCTCAATAAATAATAATACATGTACTAGATATTGTGTGACCGTGAGATTCAGGGTGACCGCATAACTCTACATCGTGTCACTGCATGAACTGTACATGCCTGTCTATGGGTGGAATGCTTGCGGTTTACAGTGTGTGAAGAATTTAGATTGTTCAGTTATGCTTCTTCAATCTGATCATGTGCTGCCATAGCATGACTCCTGCAGCATTGAATCCAGGGCCGTCCCTATGTATAAGCTTAACAGGCAGTTGGAGGGGAGGGGGGAGGGGCAGCAGCCATGCAACAGTCTGGGGGGGAGCGACGACAGCAGCTATGCAACAGTCTGGGAGTGGGGGGGGGGGGGGGGAGCAGCAGCCACATAACAGTCTGCGGGGAGGGGGTGGAGCAGCAGCTATGCAACAACAGTCTGGGGGAGAGAGGGGAATAGAGCAGCAGGCATGCACACAGTCAGGGGTGGGGGAAGCAGCAGTCATGCACACAGTCAGGGGTGGGGGGAGCAGCAGGCATGCACACAGTCAGGGGCGGTGGAGCAGCAGGCATGCACACAGTCAGAGGTGGGGGGAGCAGCAGGCATGCACACAGTCAGAGGTGGGGGGAGCAGCAGGCATGCACATGGTCAGGGGCGGGGGAGCAGCAGGCATGTACACAGTCAGGGGTGGGGGGAGCTGCAGGCATGCACACAGTCAGGGGTGGGGGGAGCAGCAGGCATGCACACAGTCAGGGGCGGTGGAGCAGCAGGCATGCACACAGTCAGAGGTGGGGGGAGCAGCAGGCATGTAAACAGTCAGGGGTGGGGGGAGCAGCAGGCATGCACACAGTCGGGGGTGGGGGGAGCAGCAGGCATGCACACAGTCAGGGGCGGGGGAGCAGCAGGCATGTACACAGTTAGGGGCGGGGGAGCAGCAGGCATGCACACATCAGGGGTGGGGGGAGCAGCAGGCATGCACACAGTCAGGGGCGGGGAGCAGGAGGCATGCACACAGTCAGGGGTGGGGGGAGCAGCAGGCATGTACACAGTCAGGGGTGGGGGGAGCAGCAGGCATGCACACAGTCAGGGGTGGGGGGAGCAGCAGGCATGTACACAGTCAGGGGTGGGGGGGGGAGCAGCAGACAGGCAAACAGTCAGGGGTGGGGGGAGCAGCGGGCATGTACACAGTCAGGAGTGGGGGGAGCTGCAGGCATGCACACAGACAGGGGTGGGGGGAGCAGCAGGCATGCACACAGTCAGGGGCGGGGGAGCAGCAGGCATGCACACAGTCAGGGGTGGGGGGAGCAGCAGGCACGTACACAGTCAGGGGTGGGGGGAGCTGCAGGCATGCACACAGTCAGGGGCGGGGGAGCAGCAGGCATGCACACAGTCAGGGGTGGGGGGAGCAGCAGGCATGCACACAGTCAGGGGCGGGGGAGCAGCAGGCATGTACACAGTCAGGGGCGGGGGAGCAGCAGGCATGCATACAGTCAGGGGTGGGGGGGGGGCAGCAGACAGGCACACAGTCAGGGGTGGGGGGAGCAGCAGCCTATTACACTACACATTATACCAGGGCTGTAACTAGCTGTGTGCCGCTAGCATAGGGCAGAGGAATCGGTGCCTCTGCTGCCCCGTGGCACCTATTTTTGCCTGGAACAGCACCCTGCCGTCTGTAGAGCCACCTGGTGGGTTCTTCCTGGTGTCAGAGGTGTGATGTCACAATGTGACATACTCAGGGGCGGAGCTAGCACTGCATTACCTATATCATAAATAGAACATAGGCATAATATACAAAGGGAAAGCATAATAATACCGGTCTCTAGTAATCCCCCCTGGGGTGTCTGAGGTCAGTCCAGCGGGTGCGTTTAGCTCGCAGTGTACACCCACATTGTCATGCTGCTTGTGGCTGTATAGGACAGGTTGAAGTTTTTTTGTTATAAAGACTGTGAAGGATCGCTGTCAGTAACAGCCCACGTCAGTAAATCAGCCCGTTGTGTACCCACAAAGTGAACTGACAGTTACGTCTGTATTTGTGGACGCTGTAGTTAGGAGGAGATTGAACCACAGGCTTTTAAAAGGAAGAAGAAGAAAAATGTGTCTTTATTTGTTCCTAAGCCTTTAATCCATTTACTTGGACTCCTGTAACCATGTCTTTTATCCTGACAGAAATTATAATTAAAAAGTTTCTGTTGATTTCCCCAAGCTCCTGACAGCAGCCCCTCTTGGTAGCGAGGAACGGGCCGCGGAGGGAAACGTCAGATGCATGCTTCGTGTTTGTACGTAGAGAGATAAGGGAAGGCGTTCTGAGGGGAAATGAATCTGGATAAGGAAAGTTTCGTACTACCGACTATTCCGGAAAGTCATCAGCAATGAAATAAGGTCTAACAGAGATATCAGAATTTATTGTAGGCAAAAATCACACAATGAGCCTAAGTAGAGGCCGCAGTATCCGTGTGCGTCTTTTGTTGGTCCTGCATCTGCGACCTGATGGTAACGGCGCAACAAAGCCCCTCCCTGGTGTACAGCCATGCATCCAACTGTGCAAGGAGAGGAGCTCACAGTCAGCGTCCATAATCTTGAGACACACGCACGCCACTGGTCACATCACAGCCCCAAGGCAGGTCCATGGCCTTCTGTGTGAGTGGTCCAGGGTCTCTGTACACAACCGCTTACCCCGACACATGCCTGTGACACCCCCATAAGTCACAACATCTCCGCGCATCAGCTCCCAACTGCCATGTCACAGGCTGTGTTAGAAAAGTGACAGTTAGGAGCTGATTGGCTGGTACTTTATCTCTCTCCACTTTATCACTCTCCCATGCTTAGTACATCTGCCCTAGACTGTATTAATGTTAATAGCATAAAGATCACGTCCTATGAGTTTTTTTTCAACATGGACACCAGCCAGTGAGAACAGCCATTTTCTAGACTCCTTTGATCGTGGGAGGCTCGGTCCTCCAGTATAGTGGGCCGATTGGTTAGTGAGCCATATGAGGAGGGAAATGCAGACAGAAGCAATGGAGAGCCGATTCAGCTCCTCCTCATCAGGCACCACCAAGAGATTCCTAGAAAAAAATATAATAGTCACAAGAAAAGAAGATCAAGAATACTAGTTATTACTATTATATCCACTGCACCAGAGAAAATGAGGCATTAATACAGCCGCAAATATGATAAATGAAGACGACAGGCGTAAGGGGTCAATATTATTATTATTTTTACTTATAACGGGGCCATATTAATGTTTTACAGTATAATTCGCTAGGGTCACATATATTATTTTTCATTATAATCGGGCACAGATATAACAAGGGTAAATTAGATATCATTGATATTTACTAAGAGGGCATGCATTCATTTTATTTAAGCAGTTGGCCCAGTCAGTCACAGGCATTTGTTCTGGCAGGTTGACCTGCGGTTTATGTAATGCATGGCCCTCCAGCTGCTGTGAAACTACACATCCCAGCATGCCCTGCCACAGTTTTGTTATTAAGGTATGCTAAAACTGAGGCAGGGCATGCTGGGATGTGTAGTTCCACAGCAGCTGGAGGGCCAAAGGCTGAAGCCCCATGATGTAATGTATCCTGTGATTTCTATTTTTTTTAATGGGACATAAATTGTGATGGAAATTTGCAGCAATATTTTGGCAGTGTTACTGCATTGATAAATTGAACAATTTTCAAATTGTCCAAAATCGCGCCAGTACAATACGTTTTCCCCCTTAAGTGTCTATTTCTTAAACCTTCGCACACAAAAAAGGAACCAATCAAATTCTACCTATCATTTCCTAGAATGTTATGGGTATTATAGCTAGCATGTGATTGGTTGCCGTAGGAAACGGCTCCCTTTCAGAAGTTTTAGTACAAGTACCCCTCAATGTCATTTTTGAAGGTGAAAATTTGCAGTTATACGATGCTATGCCTTTCTCTCTCTCTCTCTCTCTCTCTCTCTCTCTCTCTCTCTCTCTCTCTCTCTCTCTCTCGAGAGAGAAGTCTTCATGTCCCAATTTTTGTGCACATGAACCCTATTTTTATGAAAATGATTGATTGCATCAATATGAGGGAGTATGACACGGCATGCTGATGGAGACTGACGTGAGGGAACAATCACTCTTGTATGCAGCTCCAGCTCCTATAATGCCCAAAGCAAACAGCAATGATTACACTGAGCTCCTTGCAAAAACAGAAAGCAATTTCATTAGCTCTCATTTACTCAGTAGTCTCTCATACATGGAGGATCAGCAATCCCCCCTATCCTGTCCTCCACTGCTCTCCCTGTGGTCTAGCCGAGCATGGCTGGAGGCTTCGCAGGAAGGCAAATCAATAGGAAGATATCACATACTGACAGGAGCTGCGCTCCGAGCCTCGCGCGCTGGAACCAGCCTGTGAATAATTCAGGACAGGCCCAGTGATTGTATTCCACAGCGCAAGCTTGAGGTCATTAATGTTTCACAGACGACCTTAGCTGAGAAATGCCCCCAGGGTATACCCTCCATCATATACCCCTTTACATGGAGAGTGTGCAGACATGTTACATTCAGGAGACCATTAAAAGTTACTTCTACCTGAGCTATAAGAGAGATAAGTCACTCGGTTGGTTTTATTACCTCCTAAACTAACTTAATAAATAACTAGAAATAAACACACGTACGCTGTAATGTGATTCAAGAGGTCTCGGACAAAATTATTGATCAGATTAGAATTCTGGTAATATGAAAGGGCGGTGAGAAAAGCATCGCTAACCTCGGCAACAGCCCTTTAGTGATATTTAAATGGATGGGGTGGAAAAAACGACCCCAGGGAATACAGGATTGAGCAGTACCACCCCCCTTAATTGGCATAGCACCGCCCCCCCTGAGATGAAGACCAGGTCCGCCCCTGAGGGCGGACCAGTCTCGCCGTTCTCAGTATGGGAATGTCACCCAAACGCTCCTGCACAACTAGAGGCGCGCTGCTTTCCGCCTGGCTGCATTGCAAGGAATAAACTGATGAAAATAGCATTCCAACAAAATAAAAAATTGCAAACTAGATATACAGTATACAGTATACAAGGGGGGATGGCCAGAAGGGAGCTGGAACAGAGGAAGATGGATGCTGTTCCTGCTCATTTATAGACTGACTAGTAAACCTACCCCTTAACCGAATAGGCTTCTAACCTGTCATTATCCAATCACATATAAAATACCCACCCTTCAATTAGGGTTTGGTATGATATCCCGGCTGTCAGGATCGTGATGGTCAGAATCATGGCAGCAGAATCCTCACAGTCACAATCACGTCGAATTTCAGTAAGTATTCTAACCCGGACCCAACCCTCCCGCAGCCTAACTGTCCCCTTGGCAGCCTAACCCTAACCCACCCCTCTCTCAGTGTATCCCTAACCCACCCCTCCCACAGTCTAACCCTAACCACCCCTCCCGCAGTCTAACCCTAACCGTCCCCTCCCGCAGTCTAACCCTAACCGTCCCCTCCCACAGTCTAACCCTAACCGTCCCCTCCCACAGTCTAACCCTGAACCATCCCCTCCCGCAGTCTAACCCTAACCGTCCCCTCCAGCAGTCTAACCCTGACCGTCCCCTCCCGCAGTCTAACCCTAACCGTCCCCTCCCGCAGTCTAACCCTAACCGTCCCCTCCCGCAGTCTAACCCTAACCGTCCCCTCCCGCAGTCTAACCCTAACCGTCCCCTCCCGCAGTCTAACTCTAACCGTCCCCTCCCACAGTCTAACCCTAACCGTCCCCTCCCACAGTCTAACCCTGAACCATCCCCTCCCGCAGTCTAACCCTAACCGTCCCCTCCCGCAGTCTAACCCTTACCGTCCCCTCCCGCAGTCTAACCCTGAACCATCCCCTCCCGCAGTCTAACCCTGAACCATCCCCTCCCGCAGTCTAACCCTAACCGTCCCCTCCCACAGTCTAACCCTGAACCATCCCCTCCCGCAGTCTAACCCTAACCGTCCCCTCCCGCAGTCTAACCCTTACCGTCCCCTCCCGCAGCCTAACCCTGAACCGTCCCCTCCCGCAGTCTAACCCTGAACCATCCCCTCCCGCAGTCTTACCCTAACTGTCCCCTCCAGCAGTCTAACCCTGAACCATGCCCTCTCGCAGTCTAACCCTAACCGTCCCCTCCCGCAGTCTAACCCTTACCGTCCCCTCCCGCAGTCTAACCCTGAACCATCCCCTCCCGCAGTCTAACCCTGAACCATCCCCTCCCGCAGTCTAACCCTTACCGTCCCCTCCCGCAGTCTAACCCTGAACCATCCCCTCCCGCAGTCTAACCCTGATCAATCCCCTCCCGCAGTCTAACCCTAACCGCCCCTCCCGCAGTCTAACCCTTACCGTCCCCTCCCGCAGTCTAACCCTGAACCATCCCCTCCCGCAGTCTAACCCTAACTGTCCCCTCCAGCAGTCTAACCTTGAACCATCCCCTCCCGCAGTCTAACCCTAACCGTCCACTTCCGCAGTCTAACCCTTACCGTCCCCTCCCGCAGTCTAACCCTGAACCATCCCCTCCCGCAGTCTAACCCTGAACCATCCCCTCCCGCAGTCTAACCCTGAACCATCCCCTCCCGCAGTCTAACCCTTACCGTCCCCTCCCGCAGTCTAACCCTTACCGTCCCCTCCCACAGTCTAACCCTGAACCATCCCCTCCCGCAGTCTAACCCTAACCGTCCCCTCCAGCAGTCTAACCCTGAACCGTCCCCTCCCGCAGTCTAACCCTGAACCGTCCCCTCCCGCAACCTAACCCTAACCGTTCCCTCCAGCAGTCTAACCCTGAACCATCCCCTCCCACAGTCTAACCCTGAACCATCCCCTCCCGCAGTCTAACCCTAACCCACCACTCCCGCAGTCTAACCCTAACCGTCCCCTCCCGCAGTCTAACCCTGAATCGTCCCCTCCCGCAGCCTAACCCTGAACCGTCCCCTCCCGCAGTCTAACCCTGAACTGTCCCCTCCCGCAGACTAACCCTGTACCATCCCCTCCCGCAGTCTAACCCTGAACCATCCCCTCCCACAGTCTAACCCTTACCGTCCCCTCCCGCAGTCTAACCCTGAACCATCCCCTCCCGCAGTCTAACCCTAACCGTCCCCTCCAGCAGTCTAACCCTGAACCATCCCCTCCCGCAGTCTAACCCTGAACCGTACCCTCCCGCAACCTAACCCTAACCGTCCCCTCCAGCAGTCTAACCCTCAACCATCCCCTCCCACAGTCTAACCCTGAACCATCCCCTCCCGCAGTCTAACCCTGAACCATCCCCTCCCGCAGTCTAACCCTTACCGTCCCCTCCCGCAGTCTAACCCTGAACCATCCCCTCCCGCAGTCTAACCCTGAACCATCCCCTCCCGCAGTCTAACCCTAACCGTCCCCTCCCGCAGTCTAACCCTTACCGTCCCCTCCCGCAGTCTAACCCTGAACCATCCCCTCCCGCAGTCTAACCCTAACTGTCCCCTCCAGCAGTCTAACCCTGAACCGTCCCCTCCCGCAGTCTAACCCTAACCGTCCCCTTCCGCAGTCTAACCCTAACCGTCCCCTCCAGCAGTCTAACCCTGAACCATCCCCTCCCGCAGTCTAACCCTGAACCATCCCCTCCCGCAGTCTAACCCTTACCGTCCCCTCCCGCAGTCTAACCCTTACCGTCCCCTCCCGCAGTCTAACCCTGAACCATCCCCTCCCGCAGTCTAACCCTAACCGTCCCCTCCAGCAGTCTAACCCTGAACCATCCCCTCCCGCAGTCTAACCCTGAACCGTCCCCTCCCGCAACCTAACCCTAACCGTCCCCTCCCGCAGTCTAACCCTTACCGTCCCCTCCCGCAGTCTAACCCTGAACCATCCCCTCCCGCAGTCTAACCCTAACTGTCCCCTCCAGCAGTCTAACCTTGAACCATCCCCTCCCGCAGTCTAACCCTAACCGTCCCCTTCCGCAGTCTAACCCTTACCATCCCCTCCCGCAGTCTAACCCTGAACCATCCCCTCCCGCAGTCTAACCCTGAACCATCCCCTCCCGCAGTCTAACCCTGAACCATCCCCTCCCGCAGTCTAACCCTGAACCATCCCCTCCCGCAGTCTAACCCTTACCGTCCCCTCCCGCAGTCTAACCCTGAACCATCCCCTCCCGCAGTCTAACCCTAACCGTCCCCTCCAGCAGTCTAACCCTGAACCATCCCCTCCCGCAGTCTAACCCTGAACCATCCCCTCCCGCAACCTAACCCTAACCGTCCCCTCCAGCAGTCTAACCCTGAACCATCCCCTCCCACAGTCTAACCCTGAACCATCCCCTCCCGCAGTCTAACCCTAACCCACCACTCCCGCAGTCTAACCCTAACCGTCCCCTCCCGCAGTCTAACCCTGAATCGTCCCCTCCCGCAGCCTAACCCTGAACCGTCCCCTCCCGCAGTCTAACCCTGAACTGTCCCCTCCCGCAGCCTAACCCTGTACCATCCCCTCCCGTAGTCTAACCCTGAACCATCCCCTCCCACAGCTTAACACTAACCATCCCCTCCCGCAGCCTAACTCTGAACCGTCCCCTCCCACAGCCTAACACTAACCATCCCCTCCCGCAGCCTAACCCTGAACCGTCCCCTCCCGCAGCCTAACACTAACTCTAAAAAAAAAACCTAGCCCTAATACTCACCGTCGGCATACAAAGGGATTGTGGCCATCGGGATCCTGACCGGTGGGATCTTTACTATATCCCTTCAGTTATAACCCAATAACATTAACTCTTAGTGCATAAAAACCTGGGTACTTATATACTGTACCATCAAAGGTATTTAATCATTCATCTACTTTTCCTAACACATAATTTTGTCATTTTTGCATATTGGGGAATTTAACAGTAATAAACATGTCACATGATGAGTAAATAAGTTATTGGAAAAGGGAGCAAGACATTAGCTGTAATAAATTAATATCCAACAATGGGGTGTGGTAAGTTACATAGACTAGACTTAGGTCGACAGTGTCTAGGTCGACCACTATTGGTGGACAGTAAGTAGGTCGACATGGTTTCTAGGTCGACATGTATTAGGTCCACATGAGAAAATGTCAGCATTAGTTTTTTTTACTTTTTTTGGTGTCGTTTTCTCCACACAGTGACGGGGAACCCCAATTAGTGCCTCGGCCAAGGTGTCTCACTCTGCTACCGCTGCGCTCGGCACAGGTTGCCGTTCCCAATTGTAGTCCACGTGGATCGTAATGTATGAAAAAGTTTCAAAAAATAAAAAAATTTGAAAAACTCATGTCGACCTTTTGTCATGTCGACCTGGAGTACCTGTTGACCTAGAAACCATATCGACCTACTTACTGTCGATCTAGACACCGTCGACCTACTTACTGCCATCCTAACGACCGGATCTCCAGCAATGAATAACACGATCATCGGCAAATTCATCCTATTACTGCACATTCATTTTAGCTGCGTCCCTGCTGGTAAAATAAGTGTATACTACATTGACATGTAACATATCCACTTGTGAGCTTGACACTTCAGTTGGCATATATTGCTTTACTATATCATGAGTAGTCTGGGCTCTCAAACTGTGAAATGTGTATACCATGTATACCATGTATTTTGGTGATGACATTTATGATTAATCGATATTAGCACCCAAGATCGCATTGCAGAGCCCGTCCCTGCGATGTGCCGAGTGTGGTGCCCGGGGAGCTGTGGATGCGCTGTCCTGCTGGCTGCACGCCGATTTCTGGTGAGGGTTCCGGAGGCCCTCTCTACCGGCTGCAAATGCGTACGTAGTGTAGCACATAGGCCGCAATTGGCGGTAGCTGCACAGATCAAAGTAGGTGATTCAGACCTGATCGCTGGGCTGCTAACTTTGCTGTCATGCAATCAGATAGTCGCCGCTCCAGGCAGTGGCAAACGCAGGATTTCCAGAGGGGGGTTTCCAAATGCAATCCACAATCTCCCACTCTGCGGAACATGGAATACAGTTAATATTTAACACTATAAATGGTCTGTAGTATAGGCTGTATCAAACATATTTAATATAAATAAGATAATGTAAGTGGTCAGGAAAAGGTTAAACATACCATAATAAATAAATGCACAAACATAATAGAACTAGTACTGCACTTTCTAAGCACACATTCTCCCACCTCCTGGTAAGGCTCCTGTCTCTTCTTCCTGGTAGCTACTCTCTGGTCCAGTGCACTGATTGAGGCATCAGAAGCAGAAGAAGCTTCTACCCCAGGACATGTGCAGCAGCTTAAACTGCATGATGTGGTGGCAGCTCTAGTAATTGTATTATATACCATTGCAATTGTTGTAATTTGACCCACTTGCCAAGAGGAGGGGGGTTTCCAGGCAACCGGAACCCCCCCCCCCCCCCCCCCCGCGTTTGCCTATGCCAGGGGAAGTGTTAATTCGCCGTGCAAGTGTGTGATCCTATGTGTACGCCGAGCTGCTAAAATCCACAGTGTGCAGTCTCTGCGCAGCCCAGGATTTACTCCTACAGTGTGATCAGAAGAGGCTAATCGGGGCCGGAGCTGACGTCACACACCCGCCCTGAAAACGCCCGCGTTTTTCTGGACACTCCTAGTAAACGGTCAGTTACCACCAGGCCCGGCGACAGGGGGGGTCAAAGGGGACAGTTATACTGGGCCCCCGTGATTCTGGGGGGCCCCGAGGCAGAGGGGCACAAAAGAATGTGCACCAGAGTTTACTGAGATTCATATCACATAATCTGCTCCCCCTGTCAATTAAGTTTTAAAAAAAGATAATTAACTTGCTGCTCCGTTCCCCCCTCCCTCCCCGCGTTACATTGTCACTTGGCCGGGTCCTGCGCTGCCAATGTATAATGCTGCGCCGGACCTCCCACCAGGCAGGCCACCCAGGCAAAAAAAAAACACCCCCGGCAGCGTCCCCTGTCCCGGCGACCCCTTCTGCCCCAGCAAACCCCTCCCCGGCATCACTGTCGCTTGAGTCACCTGATGGTGTATTAATGAATGACGCCATCGGCACTGTGCCCGCGCCATCTCTGCTGCATTATTCTCCTCCCCCCCCCCGCTGCAGCAGAAGGAGATGACCTAGCTTGCTGCAAGCTGATGACTGGTATATTTAGAAACAAGATTTATATATGACTTGTATATTTAGTTTATTTAATTGACATCCATATATATATATATATATATATATATATATATTTATATATAAACATCTTTCCTGGGTACAAGTTCAGGGGGGATGGAGGGGGTTGCAGGGGGGCCCCAGAGGCAGAAGTGTACCGGGCCCCGAGATTTCTGTTGCCGGCCCTGGTTACCACCCACAAATGGCCTCTTCCTGTCAATCACCATGTGAACATCCATGCAAAATCTATCCATAGAAATCTATGGGGCTGAGGCTGCTGGCGGGAATGGAGGGATCACAGTAGTTATCGGAGATACTGGATCTGCTGCGGCCCCGCTGTCATACATTCAAGTTATACTATACACAAATATTTGCATCTAACCCCCGAAAACGGGTGTTTCCAGGAAAGGTCACATAGGCACTCAAGAGTTTTTGTGAAGTGTTCATTTTCTTTTAATATAAAAGGCATTCAGTACATTAACTGGCAAGCATGATAAATGTACTGTGCCCACAATGGCGCTTCCCTCCGCCCTGCAGCTGAAGTCAAACAAGTTAAAGGAACCAATCCTTCACTTTTTTTTTTCCATCAATAGTTTTTATTTCGAAAGAGAAAACATTTTTATGGGGTACAGAACAAAGAAAAGGGGTTACATAACAACTTAATACAAATGTAGATATGAGGAAGGGTACATGTGGGGAGGGAAGGGGAGGGGAGAGCATCCAGACTGAGGGTAGAGGCTAGTACACCATAACCAAATATACATATTACTTCAATCATATTTATGCATAATAATGGTCGCTACACTGCAGCGAGAAAATAGAGCTCTAGTTCTGGGGGGTCAAGTTGTATAAGTATAGATTGGTAGGGGGTAAGGAGAAGATTCTAGATTGTGGTTGTCTCGGTTAGGGGTAGGGAGAGTAAGGGATTATAGTGGTAGGGGGGAGCAGCTTAGTAGCCAATACTATGTATCACAGGTATCTTCTGGTCGTTCAATTAAGTTAAGTTGGTTTTGGTCGAGTATAGTTGATTTATGAAGATATTGAGACCCTTCATTGGTGGAGACATAGTGACGCCACGGGGACCAGTTTGCTTTAGGGGAAGTGGTGTTGGTGGGGGTGGGGGGGATATATTCCGTTTCCATGAGAAAGTGATGATTTATCTTATGAATAACTTTTAGTAAGTTAGGGGATGTGGGTTGTTTCCATAGTTGAGCCAGGTTAGCGCGGGCGGCTATGAGGATGTGGCCCAGAACATATCTGGCGGATGGGGGAACAGAGGGAGGGACAACATGTAATAATTCTAGGATCGGGTCTGGGGTGATATGAATGGACAGAACTTTATTTATCAGGTCAAATACCTTTGACCAGTTATCTGCAATCACTTGGCACGACCAGAACATATGGTAGATATCGCCTACCGAGCCACATAGCCTCCAGCACTGATTGCTATGGGAGGGCCAGAACTTATGGAGCCGGTCAGGTGTCAGGTAAAGTCTGTGTATTAGTTTCAGGTGCATTTCAGTGTGGTTTAAGCATTTGGACATAGAGTAGGAGGTTAGAAAAATGAGGCGCCATTCATTTGGTGTCAGAGTTCTTCCCAGGTCTCGTTCCCAAGTCAATTGAGCATTCGATTTGGTGTGGGATGTAGGAGTTATCAGCAGCTTGTACCAGTACGTAATGTCGCCCTTAGATTCAGTCAGGGAGAGGCGAGAGAAGAGGGTATATGAAGTCGCGTGTAGTGTTGTGTGAGTGGAGGGGACTGATCTCCACCAGTGCGCAACTTGCATATAATGAAAGAGTTCCGTAGCGGGTAAAGAAAATTGCGACTGAAGAGCTGAGAAGGATAATAAAGAGAGTCCGTCAAGTAGGTCGCCTAAACAGAGATTACCTGCACGTCTCCATTTAGATAGGTTAAGATGGGGTATCAGTAGTGCTAGTGTAGTAATGGAGATCTGGGAGATGTGCGATATAGGGTCTGGTAGATTGGCGGATAATTTGTCCCAGGTTTGAAGTGCGGCTTGGGTGGCGGGAAGGAGAGTCATATTGGTGGGTCGGAGTGATTTTGGAATGCGGAAAAAATCTGCTAGAGGAAATGGGTTTGCTCGGTTTTGTTCCAGCTCTACCCAACCTAAACGTGAATGGGCCTCAAAGTAGTATTTAGTGGGAGCTAAGAGAGATGCCTCCTGGTATAGTGGGATACTAGGCAGACAGAGATCTCCGAATGCTCTCGGGAGGACCATTCTGGAAAGGGCCAGTGAGGGCGGTTTTGAGGACCAGACGTATTTAGACATGACAGAGGAACATGTCTGTAGGGTCTTTTTTGGGAAAGTATATGGAATTGTGCGGAAGAGATACATTAATTTGGGTAGTAGAGACATTTTAAATGCCGACATACGTCCCAGCCAGGAGACCTCATAGGATGACCAGGAGTTTGTTAGGGCTTCTAGCATTTCTATTAGGGGAGATAAGTTGGCAGTGAAGACGTCAGAAGTGGAGATAGGGATGTTGATGCCCAGATATTTTATCGTGTGTTTCCGCCAATTGTATGGAAAGGAGGATTGGAGGAGTGGGAGAGAGTGGGGTATATTGAAGGGGAGGGCATCTGTTTTGGTAGTGTTAAGTTTATAGTAAGATGCTAGGCTATAGGCATCTAGAATAGAGTGTAAGATGGGTAGAGTTGTAGTGGGTTCAGAGACAAAGAGGAGGACATCGTCTGCAAAGAGGCTTAGTTTATGGGAGGATGAGCCAAATTGTAGAGCCGGGAAGAGGGGGTTATCTCGTATTGTGATTGCAAGGGGTTCGATTGACAGGACAAATATTAGGGGGGATAGAGGGCACCCCTGTCTAGTACCATTTGTGATGGGAAAGGAATCAGATAGGAAGCCATTGCTGAACACTCGGGCCGTAGGGGAACTATATAGGGTCAAAATAGAGGTAAGTATTCGGTCTCTAAATCCAAATCGGAGGAGGACATCACGCATGTACTCCCAATTTAATCTGTCAAAGGCCTTCTCAGCATCCAGGGACAGCAAGAGAAGACCTTGATCCTCAGATAGTGAGTCTATCAGGTTAAAGACCCTTCGCGTGTTATCAGACGCTTGTCTGCCTGGTACAAAGCCAGTTTGGTCCGGGTGTACCAGCAGTGGGAGGAACCTATTAATGCGTGTTGCAATCATTTTGGCATAGAGTTTGATGTCGCAGTTAAGTAGTGCGATAGGCCGATAGTTCTGTACAAGGGCAGGGTCTTTTCCGGGTTTAGGGATGGTAACAATGCGCGCTTCTTGGAGTTCTGGAGGGAGAGAGCCGTGTTCAGAGAATGCATTGAAAAGGGCAGTCAAATGGGGAGAGAGAGTGTCATGAAAAGTGGCATAGAAGTCAGAGATAAATCCATCTGGGCCTGGGGCTTTGTTTCTAGGAGTGGATTTAATAGCAGCGGAGATTTCCTCCGCTGACCAAGGGGCATTGAGTGTAGTTAGTTGTTCCTGGGTGAGAGTAGGGAAAGAGAGGTTATCTAAGAACGAAGAGATAGAGGAAGGGGTGGGTTGCGGAGTGGAGGGGTCAGTTGCTAGGTTATATAGCTTGGCATAGTATTTTGCAAACTGATTCGTTATGTCTCTAGGGTTCAATATCTTCTGTTTGGTGGGAGAGTAAATACACTTAATTTTATTTCTGGCTTGCTGAACCCGTAGTTTACGCGCCAACATTTTGCCGGCTTTATTGCCAAGTAGATAGAATTTGTGGCGCATCCTATTCAGAGCTGCTTGGGTGCGGGCCAGAAGTGATTTTTGAAGTTGACCTCGAACCTTGGAGATTTCGTTTTTAAGAATTCTAGAGGGATGGGTTATATTTTGAGATTCGAGATCCAACAGTTCAGCTTCTAATTTCGCTTGTAATTGATGTGCTTGTTTTTTGAGAGTGGCACCCGCTTGAATGGCAGCTCCACGGGTGACTGCTTTAAAGGCACACCAGTGGTTAATAAAGGAGGTGTCCTGGGGAGAGTTAGTGGCTAAGTAAGAGTTGATGGAGTCAGAGATAATTTTTTTTGACATAGGATTATTTAGAAGGTACGGGTATAAACGCCATTGACGGGGTGGGTTACTGAGATCGTGGAGGTTCCATTTCCAGAGAACTGGTGCATGGTCAGACCATGTAATTGGCAAAATATCAATGTCCCCAGTTCTCTGGAGAGACCATTTGTCGCATAGAATCAAGTCTATTCTGGAGTAGGTATTATGGACAAGAGAATGGAATGTATATTCTCGACCTGATGGATTATGGGACCTCCAGACATCGTAGAGGTCAAATTCCGCGAGCAGATTGCGGAAGGCTGAGGGGGGGCCGGAGTGAGCGGCTGAAATAGGTTGGGAGGTCTGGCGGGATTTGTCCATTTTTGGGTCTAGAACTAGATTATAATCACCTAAGAGAACTAGGGAGCCTTTCATTGTGTGACGTATGGTGAGGAATAGTTTACGCAAGAAAGGGACTTGGTTAGAATTGGGCGCGTACAGGGATACCAGTGTGACAGGCTTGTCGTCGGGCAGGCCAGTGAGGATAAGGTAACGGCCACTTTTGTCTGAGAGTTGGGAATGGAGAGTAAAAGAGACATTTTTGCTAAAAAGGATTGCCACCCCGTTCCTTTTAAATGGACCATTTGCGAAATACCCCACAGAGAAGTGACTGTTCTTGAGAAGGGGAGGGTTAGCAGATGAGAAGTGTGTTTCTTGCAGAGCGACCACGTCTGCTTTTTGTTGGTGGAAGAATGTGAGGGCCAGTCTACGCTTGTTAGGCGAGTTCAGGCCTTTGACATTAAGGGATATAAGGTTCACCATTGCAAACATACATCAGGAATAATAGGCAGAGATCTATGGTGAACCAATATATAGGACAAGTACTGGATGTCAGGGTGTACTTGTGGGTGAAGTTGTGGGCCATGTCTGAAGCTCAGGGGGGAGGGAGGCATGCTGGGATATCGTGGAGAGGGGTCAAGTGGGGGGAATAGGGGGGAAACAACAACAATGACAAAAAAAAAAGGTCCGGCATATTGGACCTGCATGACTACTGCAGGGAAACGGTTTAGGGGTTTGCAGTAGTACAGAAAAAGGCGGGGGCGGGCTGAAGAACCGCGTACCTCCACTCTAATTTAACTTCTAAGAGGATAGAACTAAGGCACGTACATGCAGTAAAAACCTTACTAATCAGCAGATGTGTGAACATGGGGCAATAATAGGTATGCAATAGGTAGTTATAATAAACTAAACTAAATCCCCTTAATGGAAGATAATAATGAAACAATATGCGAGAGAGTAAACCTGTAACTTGTAGACCTAGATATAAAACATGTAATTAAATACATACTGGTGTTAGGGGAAAAAAATGGGTAAGTCCCTCCCCTCTCAGTAGGGGGGAAGAGGTCTACTTTCTCCGTAAACCGGAGATATCAATAGGATAAAAAAGAAAAAAGGCATTGAAAGGACCTGGTGAAGTAGACCAAAGTCTCAGGTAGTCGACCATTCCTGACGGATGGCAGCAGCTCGGGACGAGATAGGCGGTTTCTGGATAGATATGTCCCAATCAAGCAATAGCTTCATACCCGCGTCTAGGGAGGAGATGATATAGGTCGAATCGTCGTAGGTGACTATCAATTTGACCGGGAATCCCCAGCGATAGTGTATGTCATGAGATCTTAAGGCAAGGGTGATAGGAGTAAAAGCACGCCTCTTTGCTATGGTGGCAGCCGAGAAATCTTGAAATATTTGGAGGCCTCCTAAAGTGTCGGAATTCTTGGATTCTCTAGCGGCCCTCATAATACGCTCCTTAACTGGGAAGAAATGGACACGGAGTAGGGTGTCTTTAGGAAGGTCAGATGAGACATTGCGTGGTCTTGGGAGTCGGTGGATACGGTCGATTAGAAGTTCTGCGGAGTCTGCAGCCGGGAGAAGCTTCTTAAATAAAGCAGTGACATAGGCCTCCAATTCAGAGTTACTGACTGAGTCTGGGATGCCTCTAATCTTGACGTTGTTCCTTCGAGATCTGTCCTCCATATCTGCCAACTTGGACTTAAATTGGTCCAGATCTTGTTGTTGATGATCATGGGATGTGAGGAGTTCATTGTGGGAAGTGACCAATTCTTCCATCTTGCGTTCTAAGTGGTCTGTCCTGTCTCCCAGTGCCACCAGCTCGGTCTTGACTTCGCGGACGGCAGAGGTCAGGTCTTTAGACAGTTCAGACTTGAAGGCGGATAGGATCTGGCAGAGGGATCTCACGGTTAAGGGGGCATCCGATTCGCAGTCTACTCCAGACACTGACAGAGCGGACGTCAGGACACTTGATCCCGTATGGTCTGGTATGACCGAGGGGGAAGAGGCAGTTTGTAGAGGGGAAATTTGGAGGGATTTCTGAGGGGGGAAGGAAACCTTAGGCGGTATTACTACTTTGCTTTTTTTAGGAGCCATTACTCGACCGTAGGGGTGTATGTAGAAAGCACTAGGAGGCGCACCGTTTGGTCGGGTCCAATCAATGAATTATAATGAAACAGGAGAACTCAGTCACATTGATAATGCGTACGTGTTTAGGCAAACATGAGTGGCGGTGGACGGGTCTAAAAGCTCTTACATTTTAGAGGTTGCGCAGATGTGGGATATCAGGGTCGCAGAGCGGTCCGCTTGAGAATACAGGGTAAAATCAAAGTAGGGTATGTTAATGCACCAGTCAGTGGTTCCAATAGGGAGGGGAATTCCCCCTTTAGGGACGTCTAGGTAACAGTTGTTGATGTCTTTTGTCCACTAATCCACTTTCCGAAAGTCGTTTGGGAGGCAATGGTTCTCTCTAAGTGTGTAGTGGAGAAAGATCGACTTGTGCCCCCTCAGTGTTGTTGTATGATAATGATTTGGGCTGGGGACTGTGAATCTTCACAGGATGGGACGTCTGGTGGGGTGGGGAGGGGGGGTATACGTCTGTTACCTTCTCTTCTTGGGTGCCGTCGGCTGGCGGACACCTCACTGGAGCGTGCAACTTCCTAGGATGTAGGGAAGGCGGCTGGCGGGTAGGTCTCAGGGTGAATACCCGGTGTGGATGTCCGTCTGAACACAGGCGCGGTGAGAGGAGCCGGGGGCCGAGGACCGCGCGGCGGGCCGTTTGCTGTGGCGTCTGTCACCTGGTGTACGGGTCCCGAATATCGGGGCGCCCAGACAAGGTGTGGTGGTGTGGAGGGAGGTAGGCTGGGGCGGAGGGCAGCGGTGAGCCTCGGTCAGTGTCAGGTCTCACCTCACCAATCCTTCACTTTTGAAGTTTGTAAATAGATACTGTACTTGTAACAGTAAAGCGCTGAGTGTATCAATTTGCACCTGAGAGATGCAGAGAGTTTGTTACTATGTTTCCAGGTATAGAGAATGAAATAATATGGTCTGGCTCTAATAAATCCACAAGTGGAGGCTGCACCAAGATAGCGCAGGGTTAGTCCCGTCCAATGCAACAGTCACATCAAAAATTCAAAAACGGTTTAAGTTTTTCAAATTGGACGCTGAACGAATGTTTCATAGTAATTGTATGAAGCCGTTTTTTGATTTTCCAGTGTGACTTGCATTGGATGGGAATAAGGGATATATTTACTAAAGGCACTGTGCCAGAGCCTAACACATATGCGCATACCCCCGGTAAAATAGCATCAGTGATGTCATTTTCCAGGAGGTATATTCTGAGGCGGCTGCAGCCACCGCACAAGTGTGTTGAAAGGGTGCTCCCATTATAGATAAACCACTGGATACCGGATATATAATATCATGTACGTGATACGTAAGTATAAAAAAAATACATAATAACAATAATTTTTTTCCCATCATGGGGGGTAATTCAGAGTTGATCACAGCAGCAAATTTGTTAGCTGTTGGGCAAAAGCATGTGCACTGCAGGTGGGGCAGATGTAAGATGTGCAGAGAGAGTTAGATTTGGATGGGTTATATTGTTTCTGTGCAGGGTAAATACTGACTGCTTTATTTTTACACTGAAATCTAGATTTCAGTTTGAACACACCCCACCCAAATCTAACTCTCTCTGCTCATGTTACATCTGCCCCCCCCTGCAGTGCACATGGGGCCTAATTCAGACCTGATCACTTGCTATTTTTTGCAGCGCTGCGATCAGATAGTCGCCGCCTATAGGTGGTAATTCCGAGTTGTTCGCTAGCTGCATTCATTCGCTGTGCAGCGATGAGGCAGAAAATGGCACTTCCGCGCATGCGTATGCGGCGCAATGCACACGCACAGCGTACTATTACAACGAACGATGTAGTTTTACACAGAGTCTAGCGAAGCATTTCAGTCGCACTGCTGGCCGCAGAGTGATTGACAGGAAGAGGGCGTTTCTGGGTGTCAACTGACCGTTTTCAGGGAGTGTTCAGAAAAATGCAGGCGTGCCAGAAAAAACGCAGGCGTGGCTGGGCGAACGCAGGGCGTGTTTGTGATGTCAAATCAGGAACTGAATGATCTGAAGTGATCGCAAGCGCTGAGTAGGTCTGAAGCTACTCAGAAACTGAGTAATTGTGAAACATGCAATATCACAAGAGAGCGCTAGATACCGATCATTACTATATAAACATTTTATTCAATCACATAAAATAAAAGCATAAAAAATGCAATGCATATTTTCATAAAAGAATTATTCCCACTGCTGATATTATTTACACGCTGCCATATACTGTATCCCAATTGTATATTGCACAGATGTCCACATCCAAAAGACCAGTGTGGCTGGTTCACTCCAAAGCAAATGATAAAGTCCCAATTTGTTTTAGGGAATGTGAATGGTGTTCACTAGATGGTGAATGTTCAGCTGTATAAACGATGGGCGCTATGCTACTACCTCCCCCGACCGCCAAACAATTTTGTGCTCACCACTTATTCCTTAGAGTCTCAAGTGAGGCTGGCTGTCAGCATGCGGAATCCGTTGTGGTTGGTGGGAGCAGCGGTGTTCTATTCAGTTCACCGGGGAGGGAGGGAGGGAGGGCGCCGTTCGTAGCTGCAGAATTCAGGCAGTTTGCCGTGTGCTGGAGTCCGGACTGTGGTGCTGTTCTTGTGTAGCTCTCAGGGAAAAACAGCAGCGTGAGATGTCCTTAACATGTTTCTCCGTGGAAATCAAACCACGGTTTCATCAGAACGACGCGCCTGCGCACTGCGGTACATACGCAGTAGTAGCCTGTTTGCTGCTCTGCGAAAAACCCTAGCGTGCAATCAGGTCTGAATGATCCCCCATGGTTTTGCCCAACTGCTAACAAATTTGCTGCTGCGATCAACTCTAAATTAGGCCCATTATTATTATCCTCTACTATCGCCACCCAGAGATGGTGGTAGCCAGAGGAGTATTCTGGCCATAGATAAACTGCCGTGACCCTTGTGATGTAGAATGTGACCAGAGATACTGTACTTGGTGAGTCTGTTTGGCAGCAGGAGATTGCCCTTAATATATAAGGAGTTGTCATATCTACACCAAACAAAAAAGGCTTTCCTGTACTTCATAAGTGACGAATAGGTAACTCAAGGTATTGGGTACTTAGCATGCCGATGGTCAGAATACCAGGAGCAGCATCCGGACTTTCAAAATCCCAAAGGATTTTGGTAAGTATTGTAACCCTGACCCTAACCCACCCTCTCCAGCAGCCTAACCCTGTCACGACAAGGTGTTTTTGTGAATCCGTGGAACTCAGGCTAACTGAAGGAGTAGATGCTCCCGTAAGGAGAAAACTGGGTGGACGAAGATAGTTTCTGTTCATATACTTTATTGAAAGTAACAGACGGATTTGAGTGCAGCTGAATAAGAAATTAAGAGTTTGAGAGGTCATTATAATGAATCACTGGAGGTAGTTCATACAACAGAATGGTAGTGGATACTGGGGATTCGGTTGAAAAACTGCAACGAACAGTAAGGGTGTGTACACACGGTGAGATAAATCTGTGAGATTTTGACTATATAGTCAAAATCTTATGAAAAGTTAGTGCATATCTCATGGTGCTAGGCAGCTTGCGATACAGATTCGATCCCGATGCGCGCTTCCGTGGGGTCGGTATCGTAAGGCTAGATAGACTGTGCAGGCAAGTCAATCATTACTATCTAGTGTACGATCTAGTACAAAGTATAGTCAAAATTGGCACTTAGTCAGAATCGTACATAGACAAAATCTCAAGCACAGATAGTCAAAATCTGTCCTATCTGTGCTATCTGGGCTCTGGGGGAGTTCAAGGGAAATCGCATAGTCAAAATCGAACATAGCAGGGATCTCACCGTGTGTACACACCCTAAGAAATGGATATTGTAACGTGGCTGAAGGGCTGTGAAAATTTGCGAGCACTGGATGTTAGGAAAGCGTGACTGAAGAACTGAAGAAATGCAGAATTTGGATATTTGAAAAACGAGGCTGAAGAACTCAGGAAAAAGCTGGCAGGCCTCCACGGGACTCTGGATGATCCGGCGGTACCGTTTGCTGAACGGTTAACTGCGCGCAGCGTACCGGAGAGCTGGCAGGTATCTCGCAGTGGGGAAAGCTGGTGAACACAGAGCGGAATACGGACCAGGACACCTGAATAGACACAGATACAATCTGCAGGAGCACAGGGCTAGGGTTCTGACTAGCAGCAACAAAGCACTGGCCGAGAGTGCAAAAACCTGAGCCTATTTGTAAGGAGTAAAGCAACAGGATTGGCTGGTCACTAGTCATTAGTAAAGTATATTGGTCTTCAACATGGCCTCCTCCCATTTTGCAGACATACACAGGGGCGCTGCAGCCAGACTGGTCTCACAGAGTCCCGTCCTCCCGGAAGCCGCATCATTCCCGCCGCCGGCCACGCCGCATCCTCCTACCACCGAGCAGCACCGTGAGCAGCCGTACAGGCAACGCTCTGACTCCGGTCCCGGCGGTGAGTACCCGGCGCGTGACAAACCCTAACTATCCCCTCCAGCAGCCTAACCCTAACCATCCCCTCCCTCAGCCTAAACCTAACTGTAACCTCCAGCAGCCTAACCCTGACCGTCCCAATCCACAGCCTAACCGTAATCTCCTGCAGCCTAACCCTAACTGTCTCCTCCTTCAGCCTAACCCTATCCATCCCCAACAACAGCCTAACCCTTAATGTCCCCTCCAGCAGCCTAACCCTAACTGTCCCCTCCAGCTGCCTAACCCTAACCGCCCCCTCCAGCTGCCTAACCCTAACTGTCCCCTCCCACAGCCTAAACCTAACTGTAGCCTCCAGCAGCCTAACCCTGACCGTCCCAATCCACAGCCTAACCGTAATCTCCTGCAGCCTAACCCTAACTGCCCCCTCCAGCAGCCTAACCCTATCCGTCCCCTCCCTCAGCCTAACCCTATCCATCCCCAAATGCAGCCTAACCCTTAATGTCCCCTCCAGCAGCCTAACCCTAACCGCCCCCTCCAGCTGCCTAACCCTAACTGTCCCCTCCAGCTGCCTAACCCTAACTGTCCCCTCCAGCAGCTTAACCCTAACTGTCCCGTCCAGCAGCCTAACCCTAACCGCCCCCTCCAGCTGCCTAACCCTAACCGCCCCCTCCAGCTGCCTAACCCTAACTGTCCCCTCCAGCCGCCTAACCCTAACTGTCCCCTCCAGCAGCTTAACCCTAACCGTCCCCTCCAGCAGCCTAACCCTAACTGTCCCCTCCAGCAGCCTAACCCTAACCGTCCCCTCCAGCAGCCTAACCCTAACTGTCCCCTCCCGCAGCCTAACCCTAACTGTTCCCTCCCACAGCCTAACCCTAACTGTCCCCTCCAGCAGCCTAACCCTAACTGTCCCCTCCCACAGCCTAACCCTAACTGTCCCCTCCCGCAGCCTAACCCTAACTGTCCCCTCCCACAGCCTAACCCTAACTGTCCCCTCCCGCAGCCTAACCCTAACTGTCCCCTCCCACAGCCTAACCCTAACTGTCCCCTCCCACAGCCTAACTGTCCCCTCCCACAGCCTAACCCTAACTGTCCCCTCCAGCAGCCTAACCCTAACTGTCCCCTCCCGCAGCCTAACCCTAACTGTCCCCTCCCGCAGCCTAACCCTAACTGTTCCCTCCCACAGCCTAACCCTAACTGTCCCCTCCAGCAGCCTAACCCTAACTGTCCCCTCCCACAGCCTAAACCTAACTGTCCCCTCCCGCAGCCTAACCCTAACTGTCCCCTCCCACAGCCTAACCCTAACTGTCCCCTCCCACAGCCTAACTGTCCCCTCCCACAGCCTAACCCTAACTGTCCCCTCCAGCAGCCTAACCCTAACTGTCCCCTCCCGCAGCCTAACCCTAACTGTCCCCTCCAGCAGCCTAACCCTAACTGTCCCCTCCCACAGCCTAACCCTAACTGTCCCCTCCCACAGCCTAACCCTAACTGTCCCCTCCCACAGCCTAACCCTAACTGTCCCCTCCCACAGCCTAACCCTAACTGTCCCCTCCCACAGCCTAACCCTAACTGTCCCCTCCCGCAGCCTAACCCTAACTGTCCCCTCCAGCTGCCTAACCCTAACTGTCCCCTCCCACAGCCTAAACCTAACTGTAGCCTCCAGCAGCCTAACCCTGACCGTCCCAATCCACAGCCTAACCGTAATCTCCTGCAGCCTAACCCTAACTGCCCCCTCCAGCAGCCTAACCCTATCCGTCCCCTCCAGCAGCCTAACCCTAACTGTCCCCTCCCTCAGCCTAACCCTATCCATCCCCAAATGCAGCCTAACCCTTAATGTCCCCTCCAGCAGCCTAACCCTAACTGTCCCCTCCAGCTGCCTAACCCTAACCGCCCCCTCCAGCTGCCTAACCCTAACTGTCCCCTCCAGCTGTCTAACCCTAACTGTCCCCTCCAGCTGCCTAACCCTAACTGTCCCCTCCAGCAGCCTAACCCTAACTGTCCCCTCCAGCACCCTAACCCTAACCGCCCCCTCCAGCTGCCTAACCCTAACTGTCCCCTCCAGCTGCCTAACCCTAACTGTCCCCTCCAGCAGCTTAACCCTAACTGTCCCCTCCCGCAGCCTAACCCTAACTGTTCCCTCCCACAGCCTAACCCTAACTGTCCCCTCCAGCAGCCTAACCCTAACTGTCCCCTCCCACAGCCTAACCCTAACTGTCCCCTCCCGCAGCCTAACCCTAACTGTCCCCTCCCACAGCCTAACCCTAACTGTCCCCTCCCGCAGCCTAACCCTAACTGTCCCCTCCCACAGCCTAACCCTAACTGTCCCCTCCCACAGCCTACCTGTCCCCTCCCACAGCCTAACCCTAACTGTCCCCTCCAGCAGCCTAACCCTAACTGTCCCCTCCCGCAGCCTAACCCTAACTGTCCCCTCCAGCAGCCTAACCCTAACTGTCCCCTCCCACAGCCTAACCCTAACTGTCCCCTCCCACAGCCTAACCCTAACTGTCCCCTCCCACAGCCTAACCCTAACTGTCCCCTCCCACAGCCTAACCCTAACTGTCCCCTCCCGCAGCCTAACCCTAACTGTCCCCTCCAGCAGCCTAACCCTAACTGTCCCCTCCCACAGCCTAACCCTAACTGTCCCCTCCAGCAGCCTAACCCTAACCGTCCCCTCCAGCAGCCTAACCCTAACTGTCCCCTCCAGTACCCTAACCCTAACCGCCCCCTCCAGCTGCCTAACCCTAACTGTCCCCTCCAGCTGCCTAACCCTAACTGTCCCCTCCAGCAGCTTAACCCTAACTGTCCCGTCCAGCAGCCTAACCCTAACCGTCCCCTCCAGCAGCCTAACCCTAACTGTCCCCTCCCGCAGCCTAACCCTAACTGTTCCCTCCCACAGCCTAACCCTAACTGTCCCCTCCAGCAGCCTAACCCTAACTGTCCCCTCCCACAGCCTAACCCTAACTGTCCCCTCCCGCAGCCTAACCCTAACTGTCCCCTCCCACAGCCTAACCCTAACTGTCCCCTCCCGCAGCCTAACCCTAACTGTCCCCTCCCACAGCCTAACCCTAACTGTCCCCTCCCACAGCCTAACTGTCCCCTCCCACAGCCTAACCCTAACTGTCCCCTCCAGCAGCCTAACCCTAACTGTCCCCTCCCGCAGCCTAACCCTAACTGTCCCCTCCAGCAGCCTAACCCTAACTGTCCCCTCCCACAGCCTAACCCTAACTGTCCCCTCCCACAGCCTAACCCTAACTGTCCCCTCCCACAGCCTAACCTTAACTGTCCCCTCCCACAGCCTAACCCTAACTGTCCCCTCCCACAGCCTAACCCTAACTGTCCCCTCCCGCAGCCTAACCCTAACTGTCCCCTCCAGCAGCCTAACCCTAACTGTCCCCTCCCACAGCCTAACCCTAACCGTCCCCTCCAGCAGCCTAACCCTAACTGTCCCCTCCAGTAGCCTAACCCTAACCGTCCCCTCCAGCAGCCTAACCCTAACTGTCCCCTCCAGCTGCCTAACCCTAACTGTCCCCTCCAGCTGCCTAACCCTAACTGTCCCCTCCAGCAGCCTAACCCTAACCGCCCCCTCCAGCTGCCTAACCCTAACCGTCCCCTCCAGCTGCCTAACCCTAACTGTCCCCTCCAGCTGCCTAACCCTAACTGTCCCCTCCAGCAGCCTAACCCTAACTGTCCCCTCCAGCACCCTAACCCTAACCGCCCCCTCCAGCTGCCTAACCCTAACTGTCCCCTCCAGCTGCCTAACCCTAACTGTCCCCTCCAGCAGCTTAACCCTAACTGTCCCCTCCAGCAGCCTAACCCTTACCGTCCCCTCCAGCAGCCTAACCCTTAATGTCCCCTCCAGCAGCCTAACCCTAACTGTCCCCTCCAGCTGCCTAACCCTAACCGCCCCCTCCAGCTGCCTAACCCTAACTGTCCCCTCCCACAGCCTAAACCTAACTGTAGCCTCCAGCAGCCTAACCCTGACCGTCCCAATCCACAGCCTAACCGTAATCTCCTGCAGCCTAACCCTAACTGCCCCCTCCAGCAGCCTAACCCTATCCGTCCCCTCCCTCAGCCTAACCCTATCCATCCCCAAATGCAGCCTAACCCTTAATGTCCCCTCCAGCAGCCTAACCCTAACCGCCCCCTCCAGCTGCCTAACCCTAACTGTCCCCTCCAGCTGCCTAACCCTAACTGTCCCCTCCAGCAGCTTAACCCTAACTGTCCCGTCCAGCAGCCTAACCCTAACCGCCCCCTCCAGCTGCCTAACCCTAACCGCCCCCTCCAGCTGCCTAACCCTAACTGTCCCCTCCAGCTGCCTAACCCTAACTGTCCCCTCCAGCAGCTTAACCCTAACCGTCCCCTCCAGCAGCCTAACCCTAACTGTCCCCTCCAGCAGCCTAACCCTAACCGTCCCCTCCAGCAGCCTAACCCTAACTGTCCCCTCCCGCAGCCTAACCCTAACTGTTCCCTCCCACAGCCTAACCCTAACTGTCCCCTCCAGCAGCCTAACCCTAACTGTCCCCTCCCACAGCCTAACACTAACTGTCCCCTCCCGCAGCCTAACCCTAACTGTCCCCTCCCACAGCCTAACCCTAACTGTCCCCTCCCGCAGCCTAACCCTAACTGTCCCCTCCCACAGCCTAACCCTAACTGTCCCCTCCCACAGCCTAACTGTCCCCTCCCACAGCCTAACCCTAACTGTCCCCTCCAGCAGCCTAACCCTAACTGTCCCCTCCCGCAGCCTAACCCTAACTGTCCCCTCCCGCAGCCTAACCCTAACTGTTCCCTCCCACAGCCTAACCCTAACTGTCCCCTCCAGCAGCCTAACCCTAACTGTCCCCTCCCACAGCCTAACCCTAACTGTCCCCTCCCGCAGCCTAACCCTAACTGTCCCCTCCCACAGCCTAACCCTAACTGTCCCCTCCCGCAGCCTAACCCTAACTGTCCCCTCCCACAGCCTAACCCTAACTGTCCCCTCCCACAGCCTAACTGTCCCCTCCCACAGCCTAACCCTAACTGTCCCCTCCAGCAGCCTAACCCTAACTGTCCCCTCCCGCAGCCTAACCCTAACTGTCCCCTCCAGCAGCCTAACCCTAACTGTCCCCTCCCACAGCCTAACCCTAACTGTCCCCTCCCACAGCCTAACCCTAACTGTCCCCTCCCACAGCCTAACCCTAACTGTCCCCTCCCACAGCCTAACCCTAACTGTCCCCTCCCACAGCCTAACCCTAACTGTCCCCTCCCGCAGCCTAACCCTAACTGTCCCCTCCAGCAGCCTAACCCTAACTGTCCCCTCCCACAGCCTAAACCTAACTGTAGCCTCCAGCAGCCTAACCCTGACCGTCCCAATCCACAGCCTAACCGTAATCTCCTGCAGCCTAACCCTAACTGCCCCCTCCAGCAGCCTAACCCTATCCGTCCCCTCCAGCAGCCTAACCCTAACTGTCCCCTCCCTCAGCCTAACCCTATCCATCCCCAAATGCAGCCTAACCCTTAATGTCCCCTCCAGCAGCCTAACCCTAACTGTCCCCTCCAGCTGCCTAACCCTAACCGCCCCCTCTAGCTGCCTAACCCTAACTGTCCCCTCCAGCTGCCTAACCCTAACTGTCCCCTCCAGCTGCCTAACCCTAACTGTCCCCTCCAGCAGCCTAACCCTAACTGTCCCCTCCAGCACCCTAACCCTAACCGCCCCCTCCAGCTGCCTAACCCTAACTGTCCCCTCCAGCTGCCTAACCCTAACTGTCCCCTCCAGCAGCTTAACCCTAACTGTCCCGTCCAGCAGCCTAACCCTAACCGTCCCCTCCAGCAGCCTAACCCTAACTGTCCCCTCCCGCAGCCAAACCCTAACTGTTCCCTCCCACAGCCTAACCCTAACTGTCCCCTCCAGCAGCCTAACCCTAACTGTCCCCTCCCACAGCCTAACCCTAACTGTCCCCTCCCGCAGCCTAACCCTAACTGTCCCCTCCCACAGCCTAACCCTAACTGTCCCCTCCCGCAGCCTAACCCTAACTGTCCCCTCCCACAGCCTAACCCTAACTGTCCCCTCCCACAGCCTAACTGTCCCCTCCCACAGCCTAACCCTAACTGTCCCCTCCAGCAGCCTAACCCTAACTGTCCCCTCCCGCAGCCTAACCCTAACTGTCCCCTCCCACAGCCTAACTGTCCCCTCCCACAGCCTAACCCTAACTGTCCCCTCCAGCAGCCTAACCCTAACTGTCCCCTCCCACAGCCTAACCCTAACTGTCCCCTCCCACAGCCTAACCCTAACTGTCCCCTCCCACAGCCTAACCCTAACTGTCCCCTCCCACAGCCTAACCCTAACTGTCCCCTCCCGCAGCCTAACCCTAACTGTCCCCTCCCGCAGCCTAACCCTAACTGTCCCCTCCCACAGCCTAACCCTAACTGTCCCCTCCCACAGCCTAACTGTCCCCTCCCACAGCCTAACCCTAACTGTCCCCTCCAGCAGCCTAACCCTAACTGTCCCCTCCCGCAGCCTAACCCTAACTGTCCCCTCCCGCAGCCTAACCCTAACTGTTCCCTCCCACAGCCTAACCCTAACTGTCCCCTCCAGCAGCCTAACCCTAACTGTCCCCTCCCACAGCCTAACCCTAACTGTCCCCTCCCGCAGCCTAACCCTAACTGTCCCCTCCCACAGCCTAACCCTAACTGTCCCCTCCCGCAGCCTAACCCTAACTGTCCCCTCCCACAGCCTAACCCTAACTGTCCCCTCCCACAGCCTAACTGTCCCCTCCCACAGCCTAACCCTAACTGTCCCCTCCAGCAGCCTAACCCTAACTGTCCCCTCCCGCAGCCTAACCCTAACTGTCCCCTCCAGCAGCCTAACCCTAACTGTCCCCTCCCACAGCCTAACCCTAACTGTCCCCTCCCACAGCCTAACCCTAACTGTCCCCTCCCACAGCCTAACCCTAACTGTCCCCTCCCACAGCCTAACCCTAACTGTCCCCTCCCACAGCCTAACCCTAACTGTCCCCTCCCGCAGCCTAACCCTAACTGTCCCCTCCAGCAGCCTAACCCTAACTGTCCCCTCCCACAGCCTAAACCTAACTGTAGCCTCCAGCAACCTAACCCTGACCGTCCCAATCCACAGCCTAACCGTAATCTCCTGCAGCCTAACCCTAACTGCCCCCTCCAGCAGCCTAACCCTATCCGTCCCCTCCAGCAGCCTAACCCTAACTGTCCCCTCCCTCAGCCTAACCCTATCCATCCCCAAATGCAGCCTAACCCTTAATGTCCCCTCCAGCAGCCTAACCCTAACTGTCCCCTCCAGCTGCCTAACCCTAACCGCCCCCTCCAGCTGCCTAACCCTAACTGTCCCCTCCAGCTGCCTAACCCTAACTGTCCCCTCCAGCTGCCTAACCCTAACTGTCCCCTCCAGCAGCCTAACCCTAACTGTCCCCTCCAGCACCCTAACCCTAACCGCCCCCTCCAGCTGCCTAACCCTAACTGTCCCCTCCAGCTGCCTAACCCTAACTGTCCCCTCCAGCAGCTTAACCCTAACTGTCCCGTCCAGCAGCCTAACCCTAACCGTCCCCTCCAGCAGCCTAACCCTAACTGTCCCCTCCCGCAGCCTAACCCTAACTGTTCCCTCCCACAGCCTAACCCTAACTGTCCCCTCCAGCAGCCTAACCCTAACTGTCCCCTCCCACAGCCTAACCCTAACTGTCCCCTCCCGCAGCCTAACCCTAACTGTCCCCTCCCACAGCCTAACCCTAACTGTCCCCTCCCGCAGCCTAACCCTAACTGTCCCCTCCCACAGCCTAACCCTAACTGTCCCCTCCCACAGCCTAACTGTCCCCTCCCACAGCCTAACCCTAACTGTCCCCTCCAGCAGCCTAACCCTAACTGTCCCCTCCCGCAGCCTAACCCTAACTGTCCCCTCCAGCAGCCTAACCCTAACTGTCCCCTCCCACAGCCTAACCCTAACTGTCCCCTCCCACAGCCTAACCCTAACTGTCCCCTCCCACAGCCTAACCCTAACTGTCCCCTCCCACAGCCTAACCCTAACTGTCCCCTCCCGCAGCCTAACCCTAACTGTCCCCTCCAGCAGCCTAACCCTAACTGTCCCCTCCCACAGCCTAACCCTAACTGTCCCCTCCAGCAGCCTAACCCTAACCGTCCCCTCCAGCAGCCTAACCCTAACTGTCCCCTCCAGTACCCTAACCCTAACCGCCCCCTCCAGCTGCCTAACCCTAACTGTCCCCTCCAGCTGCCTAACCCTAACTGTCCCCTCCAGCAGCTTAACCCTAACTGTCCCGTCCAGCAGCCTAACCCTAACCGTCCCCTCCAGCAGCCTAACCCTAACTGTCCCCTCCCGCAGCCTAACCCTAACTGTTCCCTCCCACAGCCTAACCCTAACTGTCCCCTCCAGCAGCCTAACCCTAACTGTCCCCTCCCACAGCCTAACCCTAACTGTCCCCTCCCGCAGCCTAACCCTAACTGTCCCCTCCCACAGCCTAACCCTAACTGTCCCCTCCCGCAGCCTAACCCTAACTGTCCCCTCCCACAGCCTAACCCTAACTGTCCCCTCCCACAGCCTAACTGTCCCCTCCCACAGCCTAACCCTAACTGTCCCCTCCAGCAGCCTAACCCTAACTGTCCCCTCCCGCAGCCTAACCCTAACTGTCCCCTCCAGCAGCCTAACCCTAACTGTCCCCTCCCACAGCCTAACCCTAACTGTCCCCTCCCACAGCCTAACCCTAACTGTCCCCTCCCACAGCCTAACCCTAACTGTCCCCTCCCACAGCCTAACCCTAACTGTCCCCTCCCACAGCCTAACCCTAACTGTCCCCTCCCGCAGCCTAACCCTAACTGTCCCCTCCAGCAGCCTAACCCTAACTGTCCCCTCCCACAGCCTAACCCTAACTGTCCCCTCCAGCAGCCTAACCCTAACCGTCCCCTCCAGCAGCCTAACCCTAACTGTCCCCTCCAGTAGCCTAACCCTAACCGTCCCCTCCAGCAGCCTAACCCTAACCGTCCCCTCCAGCAGCCTAACCCTAACTGTCCCCTCCAGCAGCCTAACCCTAACTGTCCCCTCCAGCAGCCTAACCCTAACTGTCCCCTCCAGCTGCCTAACCCTAACTGTCCCCTCCAGCTGCCTAACCCTAACTGTCCCCTCCAGCAGCCTAACCCTAACCGCCCCCTCCAGCTGCCTAACCCTAACCGTCCCCTCCAGCTGCCTAACCCTAACTGTCCCCTCCAGCTGCCTAACCCTAACTGTCCCCTCCAGCAGCCTAACCCTAACTGTCCCCTCCAGCACCCTAACCCTAACCGCCCCCTCCAGCTGCCTAACCCTAACTGTCCCCTCCAGCTGCCTAACCCTAACTGTCCCCTCCAGCAGCTTAACCCTAACTGTCCCCTCCAGCAGCCTAACCCTTACCGTCCCCTCCAGCAGCCTAACCCTAACTGTCCCCTCCAGCTGCCTAACCCTAACTGTCCCCTCCAGCTGCCTAACCCTAACTGTCCCCTCCAGCTGCCTAACCCTAACTGTCCCCTCCAGCAGCCTAACCCTAACTGTCCCCTCCAGCAGCCTAACCCTAACTGTCCCCTCCCACAGCCTAACCCTAACTATCCCCTCCAGCTGCCTAACCCTAACTGTACCCTCCAGCTGCCTAACCCTAACTGTCCCCTCCCGCAGCCTAACCCTAACTGTCCCCTCCCACAGCATAACCCTAACTGTTCCCTCCCACAGCCTAACCCTAACTGTCCCCTCCAGCTGCCTAACCCTAACTGTCCCCTCCAGCTGCCTAACCCTAACTGTCCCCTCCCGCAGCCTAACCCAAACTGTCCCCTCCAGCAGCCTAACCCTAACTGTCCCCTCCAGCTGCCTAACCCTAACTGTCCCCTCCAGCAGCCTAACCCTAACTGTCCCCTCCAGCTGCCTAACCCTAACCGCCCCCTCCAGCTGCCTAACCCTAACCGCCCCCTCCAGCTGCCTAACCCTAACCACCCCCTCCAGCTGCCTAACCCTAACCGCCCCCTCCAGCTGCCTGATCCTAACCGCCCCCTCCAGCTGCCTAACCCTAACCGCCCCCTCCAGCTGCCTAACCCTAACTGTCCCCTCCAGCTGCCTAACCCTAACTGTCCCCTCCAGCTGCCTAACCCTAACTGTCCCCTCCAGCAGCCTAACCCTAACCGCCCCCTCCAGCAGCCTAACCCTAACCATCCCCTCCCGCAGCTTAACCCTAACCATCCCCCTAGTGCCTAACCTTAACCACAATACCTACTGCCGTGATCTGTCAGGATTTTGAGCATCGGGATTCTGACTGTCTGCATGCTGAACGCCAGGATATTAACTACATCCCAATTCAGGAGTCAGGGATGGAATTAATGGCTGGATAATCAAATCACAAGTAAATAGCAATTAATAGAAACTGCCTAGTGAAGTTCTGTCACTGGCCACTCACTTGCCATTGGAGGACAATTTTGTATCTCGGTGCTGCCAAGTATCACCAGAATGCAGAGGGGTGGGCAGTAGTGCCGGCTGATTGGAAGGGGAGGGGGGGGGGGGGGGGGGGTTAGTGTGAAACTGCTACTCTCGGGTGCTGTTGCTGTGATAAGTGTTGACACCACTGCATAAAATATTTGTGACCAAACTGTTCCCACATTCCCCACATTTCCTGCATAACGACTTTTCCTGAGTGACGGCTGAAGAAAAAACCCATTATGTTATGTGCGGCTGGCAACGGCTTGCGTCCTGGATAGCTTGGAGCAGATTAACTGTCACCGCATCTGTGTGTTTTGTTTGGGTAATCGTATGAATGTATGTATGAGGCGCCCGCCACCTCCTCTTACACCGTCTGCGTTAGCAGAAAACAGTGGATGGTGCTGCAGTAATGTGCTGGTGTGACGTCTCAGGGTTGTAAGAATTTACCATCTGTCCACTTCACTGAGACCGCAAACTGCTGTTATAATTGTGATTTCACAATAATGTCATTACATTGCCACAAAGTGCAAGGAGGATGGGGTCTATTTACTAAGCCTTGGAGAGAGATAAAGTGGATGGAGATACATGGGTGTATTTACTAAGCCTTGGAGAGGGATAAAGTGGACGGAGATAAAGGGGGAGATTCAAATGTTTGAAAAGTCGGTTGGGTGTCTGTCTATTAGATAGGGAAAAACAGACTCCCAACTGACTTTTCAAACATTTGAATCTCCCCTAAAGTATCTGCCAATCAGCTCCTAACTGTCATTTTTTAAACACAGCCTGTGACATGGCAGTTAGGAGCTGATTGGCTGCTACTTTATCTCTCTCTCTCTTCATTACCTCTCTCCAAGTCTTAGTAAATAGACTCCATAGATTTAAAATTAGTAACTGTTCTCGTTAGTTCAAACAGCTTTGTTGTCTCTGGAAATCATTTATTCATTTTAGCCCCCGCCTGGTTGCGTGCTTCCAGATCTCCCACATGCCAGCGGCTCATCATTGATATGCATTAAATAAATAAAATGCCCCTTTTTTCCCTCCCTCATTACAATACAAGAACAAGTAACGCTGCAGTACCTGTTGACAGGCCCGATTTAAGAGACAGATATGATAAAATGTAATGTTTTCACACCCGTTGTCACAAGCATCCCACAGGCCATGTTTAAAGGATATCCCAGAGCGAGCTGGAATGAACAAAGAAACCCACTACTGACTCAATTAGATTATTCATAGTCACAGGACTGGTAACATATAATCAGCTCTGCCGGAGCCTGCTGGAAACCCCAGCATGGTGCCTCATACCTCAGACCACTGACCGTCAGGTGGTAGAGATGAGGGAAGCAGTATTACTGCTCAGTACAAGAGAGCACGCATATTCCCTGTAGAGTGTAAAATCATATGACACTTCTTTGTCTTCTCTGCAAAACTATGCTAACTGCTCACTGTAATTATATACTATGGGACTTTATATACTGTCTGTGTTAGTCTTCCATTATGTATCCTGTTGCCAAGGATATCCCCTTGTACAGCGCTACGGAACCCTTGTGGCACCTTATCAATAAAAGTAATAGTAATACTGTAGGTAAGTATAGATCCAGCGTGACCGGAGACATTGAGCAACCAGGGAATACATTCTGCAGTGTTTATTGGGCCAACAGGGACACTCAGTAACTGGACTCTGGATGGTACAATCAGGCCCTGGGTTCTAGATGGTACAATCGGGGACTGCACACTGTTTGGTACAATCAGGCCCTGAGCTCTGTATGTTACAATCAGGCCCTGAGCTCTGTATGTTACAATCAGGCCCTGAGCTCTGTATGTTACAATCAGGCCCTGAGCTCTGTATGTTACAATCAGGCCCTGAGCTCTGTATGTTACAAGCTGGCCCTGGGCTCTGGATAGTACAATCAGGGACTGGGCTTTGTATATTACAATCAGGGGCTGCACACTGTTTGGTACAATCAGGCCCTGCCTGAGCTCTGTATGTTACAATCAGGCCCTGGGCTCTGTATGTTACAGTCAGGCCCTGGGCTCTGTATGTTACAGTCAGGCCCTGGGCTCTGTATGTTACAGTCAGGCCCTGGGCTCTGTATGTTACAGTCAGGCCCTGGGCTCTGTATGTTACAGTCAGGCCCTGAGCTCTGTATGTTACAATCAGGCCCTGGGCTCTGGATAGTACAAACAGGGACTGGGCTTTGTATGTTACAATCAGGCCCTGGGTTCTGGATGGTACAATCAGGGCTTTATATGGTACAGACAGGCTCTGGTCTCTGAATAGAACAAACAGGCCCTGGGCTCTGGATAGTACAGTCAGGCACTGGATTTTATATGGTACAGTCAGGCCCTGGGCTCTGGATAGTACAGTCAGGGACTGGACTTTATATGGTACAGTCTGTCAGGCCCGTGCTCTGGATAGTACAGTCAGGCCCTGGGCTCTGGATAGTACAGTCAGGCCCTGGGCTCTGGATAGTACATTCGAGGACTGGATTTTATATGGTAAAGTCAGGCCCTGGGCTCTGGATAGTACAGTCAGGGACTGGGCTCTGGATAGTACAGTCAGGGACTGGGCTCTGGATAGTACAGTCAGGGACTGGGCTCTGGATAGTACAGTCAGGCCCTGGGCTCTGGATAGTACAGTCAGGGCCTGGGCGCTGGAAGGATTTTGACAGAGTGCCTTTCACCAAAATATTAATATTGCAAAGATATATATAGACCACACTTGCCTACCTGACCCTCTCCATGAGGGAGAAAATGCTCTGTTCCTGGACTTTCCTGGTAATGTATGATTGCCATCACCTGTGGTGAGCTAGGTAATTGATAAGAAAGGTGTTTCACCACAGGTGATGGCAATCATACATTACCAGGAAGGTCCAGGAACAGAGCATTTTCTCCCTCATGGAGAGGGTCAGGTAGGCACGTATGATATAGACTAACCATATGATAAAAACAGTATATATAGGAACCATGTACATTCTGCTCTAGGAGGACACTCCCTTACATAAAGGAGCTGGGTCAGTCACATTCACAGTTCTGATTCAGCAGCACAACAGTTTTCTCTTCATATTATAGGCTAAGGGCAGGCAACCTGTGACACCTGTAGTACTACACATCCCAGCATGCCTGCCACAGTTTTAGTATCCCGAACAGCAAAACTGTGGCAGAGCATGCTGGGGTGTGTAGTTCCACAGCATCTGGAATGCCACAGGTTGTCTACCCCTGTTATAGGCAGTAAGTGTAGTCTGGTGGGGGTTCCGGGCACCGGTACTGTGCCCATGTGTGTACCTATGCCTTTTAATTACGTTTAATTCATAGGAGCAGAGGAAAGGCGCTCAGGAAGCTATCCAGTTATATCTTTCTACTAGTGCGCTCTAGAAAACATAGACGAGCATCTGATGGTTGCTGTAGACTACACATAATAGGTTTCAATTATCTGTGTAGTCATTTTGACTAAGAAGTGGAGATTATGTTGTTATAATAGCTCTGTGTGGAACTTCAGATTACCTTCTATACATTGTCACCTGTATCGCTCTCCTGAGCCTCCGGGCCCATAGCAACGCCCCCCCCCAACCCCCCTACATCCACTATAGTTATGCCGCTGGTCCTCATTGCGGGACCACACTGTGCCCATATTGCACCCGTGTCCTTACTTGTGACTGTTAAATTCATCTCTCCAGGAGATGTCAATGACCGCTCAAGAGGTAGGGCTGGGCTGTTCACATCACAAGGCCCCAACCACGCTGTGGCAAAATGCCCCAAATTACAGGTCCATGAGGAGGGGGTGGGGCTAAAATCATGTGAATCATTATTTTAACCCCCACCCCCACACTCCACCAATGGAATCGCGATACCCGGTATTATCTCCCCACCCAAAAAAATCGTACCTCCCAACTTCTCAGTAGCTGAAGTTGGGACAGTCACGCGGCATAGCCACGCGCGAGCAGAAAAAGGGCGTGACCTCAAGTAAAGTGGATGTGGCTACGCCAGAGTGGGCGTGGCCTTATGCCGCTAACCCATAGTCCGGCATTTAGGGGGCGTGCCCAGCAGCTCCCCACTGCTCCCCTCCCAGCACTAAATAGGTGTGCTGCGCATGCATATATTCCCCCCCCCACCCCCCCACCCGGCGGCTGCAGTCAATAGCAGCCGCTGGGGAAGTGTAAATTAACCCCCCAATCCCCCCCCCCCCCCCCAAACCTGTGTAACTGGAGGCTATCTCCGCTGTTAAAAGGAAAAGTTGCGATAGTCGCAATGTTTCCATTGTACCCAATGTCCTGATGGTTCTGACAAATGTTCCAATGTTTGGGAGGTGGAACTTTTTAAATAAAAAATGTTTCCATTTTTTTAACTGAAATCATTTTGGATAAGTTTAAATTCATGTACTTCACCTAATTCATTCAATAAAAACCCAAAAAATTTTTGGGGAGAGAAAATGGCCAGTTAAGTGGTTAAAGTGTCAATCATTTACATGGCAAAACCAGGTTGCTCCCTCTCCCTCATAATATATTAAAACTAGAGATGAGCGCCTGAAATTTTTCGGGTTTTGTGTTTTGGTTTTGGGTTCGGTTCCGCGGCCGTGTTTTGGGTTCGAACACGTTTTGGCAAAACCTCACCGAATTTTTTTTGTCGGATTCGGGTGTGTTTTGGATTCGGGTGTTTTTTTCAAAAAACACTAAAAAACAGCTTAAATCATAGAATTTGGGGGTCATTTTGATCCCAAAGTATTATTTACCTCAAAAACCATAATTTACACTCATTTTCAGTCTATTCTGAATACCTCACACCTCACAATATTATTTTTAGTCCTAAAATTTGCACCGAGGTCGCTGTGTGAGTAAGATAAGCGACCCTAGTGGCCGACACAAACACCGGGCCCATCTAGGAGTGGCACTGCAGTGTCACGCAGGATGTCCCTTCCAAAAAACCCTCCCCAAACAGCACATGACGCAAAGAAAAAAAGAGGCGCAATGAGGTAGCTGTGTGAGTAAGATTAGCGACCCTAGTGGCCGACACAAACACCGGGCCCATCTAGGAGTGTCACTGCAGTGTCACGCAGGATGGCCCTTCCAAAAAACCCTCCCCAAACAGCACATGACGCAAAGAAAAAAAGAGGCGCAATGAGGTAGCTGTGTGAGTAAGATTAGCGACCCTAGTGGCCGACACAAACACCGGGCCCATCTAGGAGTGGCACTGCAGTGTCACGCAGGATGTCCCTTCCAAAAAACCCTCCCCAAACAGCACATGACGCAAAGAAAAAAAGAGGCGCAATGAGGTAGCTGTGTGAGTAAGATTACCGACCCTAGTGGCCGACACAAACACCGGGCCCATCTAGGAGTGGCACTGCAGTGTCACGCAGGATGTCCCTTCCAAAAAACCCTCCCCAAACAGCACATGACGCAAAGAAAAAAAGAGGCGCAATGAGGTAGCTGACTGTGTGAGTAAGATTAGCGACCCTAGTGGCCGACACAAACACCGGGCCCATTTAGGAGTGGCACTGCAGTGTCACGCAGGATGTCCCTTCCAAAAAACCCTCCCCAATCAGCACATGATGCAAAGAAAAAGAAAAGAAAAAAGAGGTGCAAGATGGAATTGTCCTTGGGCCCTCCCACCCACCCTTATGTTGTATAAACAAAACAGGACATGCACACTTTAACCAACCCATCATTTCAGTGACAGGGTCTGCCACACGACTGTGACTGATATGACGGGTTGGTTTGGACCCCCCCCAAAAAAGAAGCAATTAATCTCTCCTTGCACAAACTGGCTCTACAGAGGCAAGATGTCCACCTCATCATCACCCTCCGATATATCACCGTGTACATCCCCCTCCTCACAGATTATCTTCACGTCCAGTGTTGGGAAGGTCAGGCATCGCAACCGACACAATTGGACTCTCCTTGTGGATTTGGGATTTCGAAGAATGCACAGTTCTTTGCTGTGCTGCTTTTGCCAGCTTGAGTCTTTTCATTTTTCTAGCGAGAGGCTGAGTGCTTCCATCCTCATGTGAAGCTGAACCACTAGCCATGAACATAGGCCAGGGCCTCAGCCGTTCCTTGCCACTCCGTGTCGTAAATGGCATATTGGCAAGTTTACGCTTCTCCTCCGACAATTTTATTTTAGGTTTTGGAGTCCTTTTTTTTCTGATATTTGGTGTTTTGGATTTGACATGCTCTGTACTATGACATTGGGCATCGGCCTTGGCAGACAACGTTGCTGGCATTTCATCGTCTCGGCCATGACTAGTGGCAGCAGCTTCAGCACGAGGTGGAAGTGGATCTTGATCTTTCCCTAATTTTGGAACCTCAACATTTTTGTTCTCCATATTTTAATAGGCACAACTAAAAGGCACCTCAGGTAAACAATGGAGATGGATACTAGTATACAATTATGGACTGCCTGCCGAGTGCAGACACAGAGGTAGCCACAGCCGTGAACTACCGTACTGTACTGTGTCTGCTGCTAATATAGACTGGTTGATAAAGAGATGTCTATGTAACTATGTATGTATAAAGAAGAAAGAAAAAAAAACCACGGTTAGGTGGTATACAATTATGGACGGACTGCCTGCCGAGTGCAGACACAGAGGTAGCCACAGCCGTGAACTACCGTACTGTACTGTGTCTGCTGCTAATAATATAGACTGGTTGATAAAGAGATGTCGTAGTAGTATGTATGTATAAAGAAGAAAGAAAAAAAAACCACGGTTAGGTGGTATACAATTATGGACGGACTGCCTGCCGAGTGCAGACACAGAGGTAGCCACAGCCGTGAACTACCGTACTGTACTGTGTCTGCTGCTAATATAGACTGGTTGATAAAGAGATGTCTATGTAACTATGTATGTATAAAGAAGAAAGAAAAAAAACCACGGTTAGGTGGTATACAATTATGGACGGACTGCCTGCCGAGTGCAGACACAGAGGTAGCCACAGCCGTGAACTACCGTACTGTACTGTGTCTGCTGCTAATATAGACTGGTTGATAAAGAGATGTCTATGTAACTATGTATGTATAAAGAAGAAAGAAAAAAAAACCACGGTTAGGTGGTATACAATTATGGACGGACTGCCTGCCGAGTGCAGACACAGAGGTAGCCACAGCCGTGAACTACCGTACTGTACTGTGTCTGCTGCTAATATAGACTGGTTGATAAAGAGATGTCTATGTAACTATGTATGTATAAAGAAGAAAGAAAAAAAAACCACGGTTAGGTGGTATACAATTATGGACGGACTGCCTGCCGAGTGCAGACACAGAGGTAGCCACAGCCGTGAACTACCGTACTGTACTGTGTCTGCTGCTAATATAGACTGGTTGATAAAGAGATGTCTATGTAACTATGTATGTATAAAGAAGAAAGAAAAAAAAACCACGGTTAGGTGGTATACAATTATGGACGGACTGCCTGCCGAGTGCAGACACAGAGGTAGCCACAGCCGTGAACTACCGTACTGTACTGTGTCTGCTGCTAATATAGACTGGTTGATAAAGAGATGTCGTAGTAGTATGTATGTATAAAGAAGAAAAAAAACCCACGGTTAGGTGGTATACAATTATGGACGGACTGCCTGCCGAGTGCAGACACAGAGGTAGCCACAGCCGTGAACTACCGTACTGTGTCTGCTGCGACTGGATGATAAATGATATAAAAAATATATATATATCACTACTGCAGCCGGACAGGTATATATTATATATTATATAATGACGGACCTGCTGGACACTGTCTGTCAGCAGAATGAGTTTTATTTTTATAGAATAAAAAAAACAACAACACACAAGTGAAGTCACACGACGAGTGTTTAACTTTTTCAGGCAATCACAATATAAGTATACTACTAACTATACTGGTGGTCAGTGTGGTCAGGTCACTGGTCAGTCACACTGGCAGTGGCACTCCTGCAGCAAAAGTGTGCACTGTTTAATTTTAATATAATATTATGTACTCCTGGCTCCTGCTATAACCTATAACTGGCACTGCAGTGCTCCCCAGTCTCCCCCACAATTATAAGCTGTGTGAGCTGAGCAGTCAGACAGATATATAATATATATAGATGATGCAGCACACTGGGCTGAGCCTGAGCAGTGCACACAGATATGGTATGTGACTGAGTCACTGTGTGTATCGCTTTTTTCAGGCAGAGAACGGATATATTAAATAAACTGCACTGTCTGGTGGTCACTCACTATATAATATTATGTACTCCTGGCTCCTGCTATAACCTATAACTGGCACTGCAGTGCTCCCCAGTCTCCCCCACAATTATAAGCTGTGTGAGCTGAGCAGTCAGACAGATATATAATATATATAGATGATGCAGCACACTGGGCTGAGCCTGAGCAGTGCACACAGATATGGTATGTGACTGAGTCACTGTGTGTATCGCTTTTTTCAGGCAGAGAACGGATATATTAAATAAACTGCACTGTCTGGTGGTCACTCACTAGTAAACTCTCTGCACTCTCTACACTTCTACAGTACTCCTCCTAGTCCTAAGCTCCAGTAAATCTCTCTCTCTTATAATCTAAATGGAGAGGACGCCAGCCACGTCCTCTCCCTATCAATCTCAATGCACGTGTGAAAATGGCGGCGACGCGCGGCTCCTTATATAGAATCCGAGTCTCGCGAGAATCCGACAGCGTCATGATGACGTTCGGGCGCGCTCGGGTTAACCGAGCAAGGCGGGAGGATCCGAGTCTGCTCGGACCCGTGAAAAAAACCATGAAGTTCGGGCGGGTTCGGATTCAGAGAAACCGAACCCGCTCAGATGAGCGGGTTCGGTTTCTTGGAAACCGAACCCCCCCCGAACTTCACCCTTTTTACACGGGTCCGAGGCATACTCGGATTCTCCCGTATGGCTCGGTTAACCCGAGCGCGCCTGAACGTCATCATCCCGCTGTCGGATTCTCGCGAGATTCGGATTCTCTATAAGCAGCCGCGCGTCGCCGCCATTTTCACTCGTGCATTGGAAATGTTAGGGAGAGGACGTGGCTGGCGTCCTCTCCGTTTATTCATTGTTGATGCAAATATTTGTGCTTGCTTAGTTATATCTTAATTGTGGGGACTGGGGAGCAGCTGTATTATATAGCAGGAGTACAGTGCAGAGTTTTGCTGACAGTGACCACCAGTATACGTTGTCTGCCTGAAAAACACTCCATATCTGTGCTCAGTGTGCTGCTTTATTGTGGGGACTGGGGACCACCAGTATAATATTATATAGGAGGAGTACAGTGCAGAGTTTTGCTGACCAGTGACCACCAGTATACGTTGTCTGCCTGAAAAACACTCCATATCTGTGCTGCATTGTAGACAGTATATAGTAGGAGTACAGTGCATAATTTTGCTGACCACCAGTATATAATATATAGGAGTACGGTACAGAAGGCCACTGCTGTACCTACCTCTGTGTCGTCAAGTATACTATCCATCCATACCTGTGGTGCATTTCAGTTTTGCACAGTTTGCTGACCACCAGTATATAATATATAGCAGTACGGTACAGTAGGCCACTGCTGTACCTACCTCTGTGTCGTCAAGTATACTATCCATCCATACCTGTGGTGCATTTCAGTTTTGCACAGTTTGCTGACCACCAGTATATAATATATAGCAGTACGGTACAGTAGGCCACTGCTGTACCTACCTCTGTGTCGTCAAGTATACTATCAATCCATATCTGTGGTGCATTTCAGTTTTGCACAGTTTGCTGACCACCAGTATATAATATATAGCAGTACGGTACAGTAGGCCACTGCTGTACCTACCTCTGTGTCGTCAAGTATACTATCCATCCATACCTGTGGTGCATTTCAGTTTTGCACAGTTTGCTGACCACCAGTATATAATATATAGCATTACGGTACAGTAGGCCACTGCTGTACCTACCTCTGTGTCGTCAAGTATACTATCCATCCATACCTGTGGTGCATTTCAGTTTTGCACAGTTTGCTGACCACCAGTATATAATATATAGCAGTACGGTACAGTAGGCCACTGCTGTACCTACCTCTGTGTCGTCAAGTATACTATCCATCCATACCTGTGGTGCATTTCAGTTTTGCACAGTTTGCTGACCACCAGTATATAATATATAGCAGTACGGTACAGTAGGCCACTGCTGTACCTACCTCTGTGTCGTCAAGTATACTATCCATCCATACATGTGGTGCATTTCAGTTTTGCACAGTTTGCTGACCACCAGTATATAATATATAGCAGTACGGTACAGTAGGCCACTGCTGTACCTACCTCTGTGTCGTCAAGTATACTATCCATCCATACCTGTGGTGCATTTCAGTTGTGCGCAGTATATATAGTAGTAGGCCATTGCTATTGATACTGGCATATAATTCCACACATTAAAAAATGGAGAACAAAAATGTGGAGGTTAAAATAAGGAAAGATCAAGATCCACTTCCACCTCGTGCTGAAGCTGCTGCCACTAGTCATGGCCGAGACGATGAAATGCCATCAACGTCGTCTGCCAAGGCTGATGCCAATGTCATAGTAGAGAGCATGTAAAATCCAAAAAACAAAAGTTCAGTAAAATGACCCAAAAATCAAAATTGAAAGCGTCTGATGAGAAGCGTAAACTTGCCAATATGCCATTTACGACATGGAGTGGCAAGGAACGGCTGAGGCCCTGGCCTATGTTCATGGCTAGTGGTTCAGATTCACATGAGGATGGAAGCACTCATCCTCTCGCTAGAAAACTGCAGTGCCACTCCTAGATGGGCCAGGTGTTTGTGTCGGCCACTTGGGTCGCTTAGCTTAGCCATCCAGCGACCTCGGTGCGCCTCTTTTTTTCTTTGCATCATGTGCTGTTTGGGGACAATTTTTTTGAAGTGACATCTGCCTGACACTGCAGTGCCACTCCTAGATGGGCGAGATGTTTGTGTCGGCCACTTGGGTCGCTTAGCTTAGTCACACATCGACCTTGGTGCGCCTCTTTTTTTCTTTGCATCATGTGCTGTTTGGGGACAATTTTTTTGAAGTGCCATCCTGCCTGACACTGCAGTGCCACTCCTAGATGGGCCAGGTGTTTGTGTCGGCCACTTGGGTCGCTTAGCTTAGTCACACAGCGACCTTGGTGCGCCTCTTTTTTTCTTTGCATCATGTGCTGTTTGGGGACAATTTTTTTGAAGTGCCATCCTGCCTGACACTGCAGTGCCACTCCTAGATGGGCCAGGTGTTTGTGTTGGCCACTTGGGTCGCTTAGCTTAGTCACACAGCGACCTTGGTGCGCCTCTTTTTTTCTTTGCATCATGTGCTGTTTGGGGACAATTATTTTGAAGTGCCATCCTGCCTGACACTGCAGTGCCCCTCCTAGATGGGCCAGGTGTTTGTGTCGGCCACTTGGGTCGCTTAGCTTAGTCACACAGCGACCTTGGTGCGCCTCTTTTTTTCTTTGCATCATGTGCTGTTTGGGGACAATTTTTTTGAAGTGCCATCCTGCCTGACACTGCAGTGCCACTCCTAGATGGGCCAGGTGTTTGTGTCGGCCACTTGTGTCGCTTAGCTTAACCATCCAGCGACCTCGGTGCAAATTTTAGGACTAAAAATAATATTGTGAGGTGTGAGGTGTTCAGAATAAACTGAAAATTAGTGTAAATTATGGTTATTGAGGTTAATAATACTATGGGATCAAAATGACCCCCAAATTCTATGATTTAAGCTGTTTTTGAGGGTTTTTTGTAAAAAAACACCCGAATCCAAAACACACCCGAATCCGACAAAAAAATTTCAGGGAGGTTTTGCCAAAACGCGTCCGAATCCAAAACACGGCCGCGGAACCGAATCCAAAACCAAAAAACAAAACCCGAAAAAATAAGAATTTACTTACCGGTAATTCTATTTCTCGTAGTCCGTAGTGGATGCTGGGGACTCCGTAAGGACCATGGGGAATAGACGGCTCCGCAGGAGACTGGGCACACTAAAAGAAAGATTTGGTACTACCTGGTGTGCACTGGCTCCTCCCTCTATGCCCCTCCTCCAGACCTCAGTTAGGATACTGTGCCCGGAAGAGCTGACACAATAAGGAAGGATTTTGAATCCCGGGTAAGACTCATACCAGCCACACCAATCACACCGTATAACTCGTGATATTTAACCCAGTTAACAGTATGAAATACAACTGAGCCTCTCAACAGATGGCTCAACAATAACCCTTTAGTTAGGCAATAACTATATACAAGTATTGCAGACAATCCGCACTTGGGATGGGCGCCCAGCATCCACTACGGACTACGAGAAATAGAATTACCGGTAAGTAAATTCTTATTTTCTCTAACGTCCTAGTGGATGCTGGGGACTCCGTAAGGACCATGGGGATTATACCAAAGCTCCCAAACGGGCGGGAGAGTGTGGATGACTCTGCAGCACCGAATGAGAGAACTTAAGGTCCTCCTCAGCCAGGGTATCAAATTTGTAGAATTTAGCAAACGTGTTTGCCCCTGACCAAGTAGCAGCTCGGCAAAGTTGTAAAGCCGAGACCCCTCGGGCAGCCGCCCAAGATGAGCCCACCTTCCTCGTGGAAAGGGCTTTTACTGATTTAGGATGCGGCAATCCAGCCGCAGAATGCGCCAGCTGAATTGTGCTACAAATCCAGTGAGCAATAGTCTGCTTAGAAGCAGGAGCACCTATTTTGTTGGGTGCATACAGGATAAAAAGCGAGTCAGATTTCCTGACTCCAGCCGTCCTGGAAACATAAATTTTCAAGGCCCTGACTACGTCCAGTAACTTGGAATCCTCCAAGTCCATAGTAGCCGCAGGCACCACAATAGGTTGGTTCAAGTGAAAAGCTGATACCACCTTAGGGAGAAATTGGGGACGAGTCCTCAATTCTGCCCTATCCATATGGAAAATCAGATAAGGGCTTTTACATGACAAAGCCGCCAATTCTGACACACGCCTGGCCGAAGCCAAGGCCAATAACATGACCACTTTCCACGTGAGATATTTGAGATCCATGGTTTTAAGTGGTTCAAACCAATGTGATTTTAGGAAACTCAACACTACATTGAGATCCCAAGGTGCCACAGGAGGCACAAAAGGGGCCTGAATATGAAGCACTCCCTTTACAAAAGTCTGAACTTCAGGTAGTGAAGCCAGTTCTTTCTGGAAGAAAATCGACAGAGCCGAAATCTGGACCTCAATGGAACCCAATTTTAGGCCCATAGTCACTCCAGACTGTAGGAAGTGCAGAAAACGACCCAGCTGAAATTCCTCTGTAGGGGCCTTCCTGGCCTCACACCACGCAACATATTTTCGCCAAATGCGGTGATAATGGTTTGCGGTTACTTCTTTCCTGGCTTTTATCAGCGTAGGAATGACTTCCTCCGGAATGCCCTTTTCCTTTAGGATCCGGAATTCAACCGCCATGCCGTCAAACGCAGCCGCGGTAAGTCTTGGAACAGACAGGGCCCCTGCTGTAGCAGATCCTGTCTGAGCGGTAGAGGCCATGGGTCCTCTGATAACATTTCTTGAAGTTCCGGGTACCAAGCTCTTCTTGGCCAATCCGGAACCACGAGTATCGTTCTTACTCCTCGCCTTCTTATTATTCTCGGTACCTTTGGTATGAGGGGTAGAGGAGGGAACACATAGACCGACGGGTACACCCACGGTGTCACTAGAGCGTCCACAGCTATCGCCTGAGGGTCCCTTGACCTGGCGCAATATCTAGTTTGTTTAGGCGGGACGCCATCATGTCCACCTGTGGCCTTTCCCAACGGTTTACCAACAGTTGGAAGACTTCTGGATGAAGTCCCCACTCTCCCGGGTGTCGGTCGTGTCTGCTGAGGAAGTCTGCTTCCCAGTTGTCCACTCCCGGAATGAACACTGCTGACAGTGCTAAGACGTGATTTTCCGCCCATCGGAGAATCCTTGTGGCTTCTGCCATCGCCATCCTGTTTCTTGTGCCGCCCTGTCGGTTTACATGGGCGACTGCCGTGTTGTTGTCTGATTGGATCAGTACCGGCTGGTTTTGAAGCAGAGGCCTTGCCAGACTTAGGGCATTGTAAATGGCCCTCAGTTCCAGAATATTTATATGTAGGGACGACTCCTGACTTGACCAAAGTCCTTGGAAAAGTCTTCCCTGTGTGACTGCCCCCCAGCCTAGAAGGCTGGCATCCGTGGTCACCAGGACCCAGTCCTGTATGCCGAATCTGCGGCCCTCTTGAAGATGAGCACTCTGCAGCCACCACAGTAGAGATACCCTGCTCCTTGGAGACAGGGTTATCAGCCGATGCATCTGAAGATGCGATTCCGACCACTTGTCCAAGAGGTCCCACTGAAAGGTTCTTGCATGGAACCTGCCGAATGGAATTTTGCTTCGTAAGAAGCTACCATTTTTCCCAGGACTCGTGTGCAGTGATGCACCGATACCTGTTTTGGTTTCAGGAGGTCTCTGACTAGAGATGACAGCTCCTTTGCTTTCTCCTGCGGGAGAAACACTTTTTTTTTTTCCTGTTCTGTGTCCAGAACCATCCCCAGGAACAGCAGGCGTGTGGTAGGAACCAGCTGTGACTTTGGAATGTATAGAATCCATCCGTGCTGATGTAGCACTTCCCGAGATAGTGCTACTCCGACCAACAACTGCTCCATGGACCTCGCCTTTATAAGGAGATCGTCCAAGTACGGGATAATTAAAAACTCCCTTTTTTCGAAGGAGTATCATCATTTCTGCCATTACCTTGGTAAAGACCCTCGGTGCCGTGGACAGTCCAAACGGCAGTGCTTGGAATTGGTAATGGCAATCCTGTACCACCAATCTGAGGTACTCCTGGTGAGGATGGTAAATGGGGACATGTAGGTAAGCATCCTTGTTGTCCAGGGATACCATGTAATCCCACTCCTCCAGGCTTGCAATAACCTCCCTGAGCGATTCCATCTTGAACTTGAATTTTTTATGTATGTGTTCAAGGACTTCAAATTTAAAATGGGTCTCACCGAACCGTCCGGTTTCGGTACCACAAACAGTGTGGAATAGTAACCCCGTCCTTGTTGAAGTAGGGGTACCTTGACAATCACCTGCTGGGAATACAGCTTGTGAATTGCCTCTAGCACAGCCTCCCTGCCTGAGGGAGATGTCGGCAAGGCAGATTTGAGGAAACGGCGGGGGGGAGACGCCTCGAATTCCAGCCTGTACCCCTGAGATACTACTTGAAGGATCCAGGGATCCACCTGTGAGCGAGCCCACTGATCGCTGAAATTTTTGAGGCGGCCCCCCACCGTACCTGGCTACGCCTGTGGAGCCCCCGCGTCATGCGGTGGACTCAGAGGAAGCGGGGGAAGAATTTTGATTCTGGGAACTGGCTGACTGGTGCACCTTTTTCCCTCTTCCCTCGTCACTGTGCAGAAAGGAAGCGCCTTTGACCCGCTTGCTTTTCTGAAGCCGAAAGGACTGTACCTGATAATACAGTGCTTTCTTAGGCTGTGAGGAAACCTGAGGTAAAAATTTTTCTTCCCAGCTGTTGCTGTGGATACGAGGTCCCAGAGACCATCCCCAAACAATTCCTCACCCTTATAAGGCTCTATGTGCCTTTTAAAGTCAGCAACACCTGTCCAGTGTCGGGTCTCTAATACCCTCCTGACAGAATGGACATTGCATTAATTCTGGATGCCAGCCGGCAAAATATCCCTCTGTGCATCCCTCATATATAAGACGACGTCTTATGTTCGCAAACTAGTATCCCTGTTTGACAGGGTTACAGACCACGCTGCAGCAGCACTATCTGCAGGTCTCAGTCTAGTACCTGAGTGTGTAAATACAGACTTCAGGATAGCCTCCTGCTTTTTATCAGCAGGTACCTTCAAAGTGGCCGTATCCTAAGACGGCAGTGCCACCTTTTTTGACAAACGTGTGAGCGCCTTATCCACCCTAGGGGATATCTCCCAGCGTAACTTATCCTCTGGCGGGAAAAGGTACGCCATCAGTAACTTTTTTAGAAATTACCAGTTTCTTATCGGGGGAACCCACGCTTTTTCACACTTCATTCACTCATTTGATGGGGGAACAAAACACTGCCTGCTTTTTCTCCCCAAACATAAAACCCTTTTTTAGTGGTACTTGGGTTAATGTCAGAAATGTGTAACACATTTTTTATTGCCGGGATCATGTAACGGATGTTCCTAGTGGATTGTGTATATGTCTCAACCTCGTCGACACTGGAGTCAGACTCCGTGTCGACATCTGTGTCTGCCATCTGAGGGAGCGGGCGTTTTTGAGCCCCTGATGGCCTTTGAGACGCCTGGGCAGGCGCGGGCTGAGAAGCCGGCTGTCCCATAGCTGTTACGTCATCCAGCCTTTTATGTAAGGAGTTGACACTGTCGGTTAATACCTTCCACCTATCCATCCACTCTGGTGTCGGCCCACAGGGGGCGACATCCCATTTATCGGCATCTGCTCCGCTTCCACATAAGCCTCCTCATCAAACATGTCGACACAGCCGTACCGACACACCGCACACACACAGGGAATGCTCTGACTGAGGACAGGACCCCACACAGCCCTTTGGGGAGACAGAGAGAGAGTATGCCAGCACACACCAGAGCGCTATATAATGTAGGGATAAACGCTATCACTGAGTGAATTTTCCCCAATAGCTGCTTGTATAAACAATATTGCGCCTAAATTTAGTGCCCCCCCCCCCTCTCTTTTTAACCCTTTGAGCCTGAAAACTACAGGGGAGAGCCTGGGGAGCTGTCTTCCAGCTACACTGTGAAGAGAAAATGATGCCGTGTGCCGAGGGAGATAGCTCCGCCCCTTTTTCGCGGACTTTTCTCCCGCTTTTTTATGGCTTCTGGCAGGGGTAATTATCACATATATAGCCTCTGGGGCTATATATTGTGATTATTTTGCCAGCCAAGGTGTTTTTATTGCTGCTCAGGGCGCCCCCCCCCCCCCAGCGCCCTGCACCCTCAGTGACCGGAGTGTGAAGTGTGCATGAGGAGCAATGGCGCACAGCTGCAGTGCTGTGCGCTACCTTGGTGAAGACTGAAGTCTTCTGCTGCCGATTTTCCGGACCATCTTCATGCTTCTGGCTCTGTAAGGGGGACGGCGGCGCGGCTCCGGGAACGAACACCAAGGACGGGTCCTGCGGTCGATCCCTCTGGAGCTAATGGTGTCCAGTAGCCTAAGAAGCCCAAGCTAGCTGCAAGCAGGTAGGTTCGCTTCTTCTCCCCTTAGTCCCTCGTTGCAGTGAGCCTGTTGCCAGCAGGTCTCACTGTAAAATAAAAAACCTAACATATACTTTCTTTCTAGGAGCTCAGGAGAGCCCCTAGTGTGCATCCAGCTCGGCCGGGCACAGAAATCTAACTGAGGTCTGGAGGAGGGGCATAGAGGGAGGAGCCAGTGCACACCAGGTAGTACCAAATCTTTCTTTTAGTGTGCCCAGTCTCCTGCGGAGCCGTCTATTCCCCATGGTCCTTACGGAGTCCCCAGCATCCACTAGGACGTTAGAGAAATGTCCGGTGCACATCACTAATTAAAACATTAAAACGAATCCACTTTACAACATTGCTCACATGTTTTAAAATATGAGTTGCGTGGTACGTGTTAGAAACACCGGAAGAGGTTCTGCAGCTAATAAGTGAGAGCTGGATTGCACATCACTCCCAGGACAGCAGAGCGGCCATTACCAAATCAGCAAGCCCTCCGAATCCCCTTAATTCCTCACCTATCTTCATACACAGCAAGCATCACTACTGATGACTAAGGAGGGCCGCAGCGAGTGCACATATCACACAGTAATGTCTTCAAGCAGGCTAAAGTGGAATAATTAATATGAAGCAATTATTTCTTTCCAAACTAAACGCGCCATTATAACAAGATGAAACGAACCTGCTAAAGGTGGGGGGTGGGGGTGGGGGGGTTACATCTGAGAAGCAACAATATTTAATTTACACATCTCAGTGCCAGTCGTACCCTGCATCCAAATAGGCAGAATGTGAGTCTGGCTAGTGCCTTACAGAGTGGAAAGGAAAGGTGAACTGGAGAGGAAATCAATGATGGTGAACTGGATACCACCAGGACCAGTCTAGTTCAGTTCCCCTCCAAACGAATGTTATTGTAAATAAAAACAGGGTCGTTGAAACATCCAAGAATGCCCGGGTACTAAAAGCGGTGTGGCCAAGCACAGGAGGTGTGGTCATGCCACCTTGGGGGAAAAAATATGTGTTCCTGCTCAGCAAATGGCCTGCGTCACTGCTAGACTACACCGCTGGGTCATGGCCGGATTAAGCCTTTGGGGGGGGGGGGGGGGGGGGGGGGGGCTGGGATCTATGGGACAAAATGCTCTCCACTTGAACTTCCCTTTTAATATATGATTGGCATCACATGTGTTGAACTATTTCATTGATAAAAAAAATGATATTTCAACAAAAATGATTGGATGGAGATGCGCAAAGATGCGCAAATTCACATCTGTGCATACGCTGCATGTTAAAACTCGCCTTCTGCATCCGTGCACGGTAGATATGTGCTGCCCTAATGGGAGAATATTTAGTTGCTCAGACGAACTTACAAAGATGGCTCATGTTTGCAGCAGGTTGCCTGCTGCTAGTTGAGCGGCCTGTCCTGCGCTCCGGTTTTAGGCAAAGATGTCGCCTTTGCATTGCCATTAAGTAGGTGTATAAGGCGAAGGCAGAACTGCGTGATTCATTGCGAATTCTTCAGAACTGCGTGATCCAGTGTTGCAGAACTGCATGATTCACCGCGAATTTTGCAGAACTGTGTGATCCAGTGTGTATTCTGCAGAACTGCGTGATCCAGTGCGTATTCTGCAGAACTGTGTGATCCAGTGCATATTCCGCATGTCATCATGGGCATTAATTGGGTTGTTTATTTCAATTAAGCATGTTGTCTGTATGGTTTCAATGCAAGCAAGTCTGAAAGGGTTTCTATCTCATCTCTCTCTACCTGTTGGAAAGGCAATGTCTTGCTGAGAGCCTGAACATCGTCCAGCTGTTACATTGTGTAAAAAAAAAATTGGTACATGTCTATTTTTAGAATTTTTTTTATACATACCGTTCCAGCGAGAGAGAGAGAGAGAGAACAGTTTTACATATAACCAGAATATGCTATAACTCATTATAGCAACATAGCAGACATGACGCTATAACTCATTATATCAACATAGCAGACGACGCTATAACTCATTATACAGACAAAGCAGACATGACGCTATAACTCATTATATCAACATAGCAGACATGACGCTATAACTCATTATACAGGCACAGCAGACATGACGCTATAACTCATTATGCAGACACAGCAGACATGACGCTATAACTCAATATACATATGCAGCAGACATGACGCTATAACTCATTATACAGACACAGCAGACATGACGCTATAACTCATTATACAGATGCAGCAGACATGATGCTATAACTCATTATACAGACACAGCAGACATGATGCTATAACTCATTATACAGACACAGCAGACATGATGCTATAACTCATTATACAGACACAGCAGACATGACGCTATAACTCATTATACAGGCACAACAGACATGACGCTATAACTCATTATATCAACATAGCAGACATGACGCTATAACTCATTATACAGGCACAGCAGACATGACGCTATAACTCATTATGCAGACACAGCAGACATGACGCTATAACTCAATATACATATGCAGCAGACATGACGCTATAACTCATTATACAGACACAGCAGACATGACGCTATAACTCATTATACAGATGCAGCAGACATGATGCTATAACTCATTATACAGACACAGCAGACATGATGCTTTAACTCATTATACAGACACAGCAGACATGATGCTATAACTCATTATACAGATACAGCAGACATGACGCTATAACTCATTATATCAACATAGCAGACATGACGCTATAACTTATTATACAGACAAAGCAGACATGACGCTACAACTCATTATACAGACATAGCAGACATGACGCTATAACTCATTATACAGGCACAGCAGACATGACGCTATAACTCACTATACAGACACAGCAGACATGACGCTATAACTCATTATACATATGCAACAGACATGACACTATAACTCACTATACAAACATGACCAAGTACCAACCAATCAGCTCCAGTAATTTTCCAAACACAGCCTGCAACATGACAGTTAGGAGCTGATTAGCTGGTACTATATCTCCGTTCACTTTATCTCTTTCCAATCTTTGATACATCTACTCCCAGTCTGAATTTGTTGCAAATTGCGCAAACACTCCCGTACTCATTTATTAATCCCATTTTCTCTCCATGCCAATCATGCCAATCTGCATAGACACATACGCGGACATCTGCTTTTTGGATATGCACATGCAAGATAAGCTGCGCCAACCGGCGCGGTACGCACTCTGCAGCAGCCACACCCTCACCATAACCATAACATAACCTTATACGTGTCCCCATAACACGGTTCTTAATTTTATCATCACACATGAAATCTGGCTGACCAGAAAAGAAAGATGTTCTGGGATTAATCCATGATATATTTTCCTTCTCTTCTGCGTATTGCAGCTGGGTCGGATGCATCAGTTTGACTGCACATCCCTGTGCTCTGCGTTTAACCCTGGCGCACTCCCCAGGCACACTTAGCATGCGTGAGTAGATGGCAAACTGACAGGACATTCACTCCTGCAATCAGGGGAGATTAGGGCCTTGGTGATGTCGCTGTGACAGTGAAGCAGCGCCGTGTGAGGTGGCGTCTTCCCAGGCATCTGCCACTTGGGCAGAGGTTAGCTTTCTCCTCTGTGAGCTGCCCCGCCACACAGGAGATTGCACTTAACATTTTGGCTTGGAGACCTTGAAAATGTTTTGCAGCATTTGCTACCAAGGCAACGTGACAAGACTCGCGGACAAGCGCCGAAGCCCTTTTAAAAAATAAATAAATTCAAAACATACTTGTACGTAGCGATGGGCCAGAGTGGAAAAATGTACTTTTACATAATGATGTTTGCTAAACACGTCTTTAGACATCGCGCTTGAGTAAGGTCACCGGAGAGTTGTCATTGTCGCTGCTCGATAGCGCAGAATGAGGCCTTGTGATATACAGCAGTAACACAACATACACCCAACACTATCTATCTATCTATCTATCTATCTATCTATCTATCTATCTATCTATCTATCTATCTATCTATCTATCTATCTATCTATCTATCTATCATGTCTGTCTATCTATCTACTTATCGCCCTCCTCTCTCTCTCTTCCCTCTCTTGTTTGTTTGTTTGTCTGTCTGTCTGACTATCGACATACCACCCTCCATATCTCATATGTCTGCCTATATATTTGTCTACTGTTTCTATCTCTCTTATATATGTCTGTCTGTCTATTTCTCTACATCTATCTATCTTATATATGTCTGTCTGTCTGTCTGTCTATTTCTCTACATATCGCTCTTCTCCTCTCTGTCCCATATCTATCTATCTATCTATCTATCTATCTATCTATCTATCTATCTATCTATCTATCTATCTATCTATCTATCTATCTATCTATCTATCTACAGTATCTATCCAGCCATCTATCTACATATCTCCTTCCTTCTCTCTCTCTCTCTCTCTCTCTCTCTCTCTCTCTCTCTCGTGTGTCTATCTATCTATCTATCTATCTATCTATCTATCTATCTATCTATCTATCTATCTATCTATCTATCCAGCCATCCATCTACATATCTTCCTCCTTCTCTCTCTCTTCCCTCTCTTGTCTGTCTGTCTGTCTGTCTGTCTGTCTGTCTATCTATCATGTCTGTCTGTCTATTTATCAACTTATCGCCCTCCTCTCTCTCTCTTCCCTCTCTTGTCTGTCTGTCTGTCTGTCTGTCTGTCTGTCTGTCTGTCTATCGACATACCACCCTCCATATCTCATATGCAGTGGCGTAAGTTTGTCACAGTTGCCTGGAGGCAAGAAAACTATTGGTGCCCCCATATATATATATATATATATATATATATATATATATGTAAAAAAAAAATATATATATATATTTTTGGCTCCTGCATAGCAAGCCTGCCAATTCTAACTATATAGCTACTGCAATAGGGTTGCAACTAGGCAGATCTTTGCAGGGGTCCAGCCACACACTACGTAGATCTGCTCAGTCACTCACGATGCTGATTATTTCTCTGACAATTAATTTGCAAGTGTCATACCCAGGATTAGAACCCACAACCTATTATACTGGAAGCATGCACCTTACTGATGGAGATATCTGCTCTTGCATAGTAAGTATGAGAATTCTAACTATATGAAGTTACTTGTAATTGTCAGAGAAATAACTGCACATAGTTAGAATTCTCATGCTTCCTTTATAGGAGCAAATAGCTTCATCAGTAAGGTGTCTGCTTCCTGTGTATCTATAATAAAGTGTGATTTGTAAGGTGTAGTGACTAGTGGGGAAGTCGGCTATGGAAGAGATACTGGCTGCTGTCAATTAACTTAATTGATTAATATCGCTGAACAGGAGGAGAAGTGCCCCCCTTCAAAGCAGGAGCCCGGCGGCAGCTGACTCCGTTGCCTCCCAGAGTTCTGCCTCTGCTCATATGTCTGTCTATATATCTGTCTACTGTATCTATCTCTCATATATGTCTGTCTGTCTGTCTATTTATCTACATCTATCTATCTTATATATGTCTGTCTGTCTATTTCTCTACATATCGCTCTCCTCCTTCTCTCTGTCCCATATCTATCTATCTATCTATCTATCTATCTATCTATCTATCTATCTATCTATCTATCTATCTATCTATCTATCTATCTAGCCATCTATCTACATATCTCCTTCCTTCTCTCTCTCTCTCTCTCTCTCTCTCTCTCTCTCTCTCTTCCCTCTCTTGTCTGTCTGTCTATCTATCTATCTATCTATCTATCTATCTATCTATCTATCTATCTATCTATCTATCTATCTATCTATCTATCCATCCAGCCAGCCAGCCAGCCATCTATCTACATATCTCCCTCCTTCTCTCTATCTCTTCCCTCTCTTGTCTATCTATCTATCTATCTATCTATCTATCTATCTATCTATCTATCTATCTATCTATCTATCTATCTATCTATCTATCTATCCAGCCATCTATCTACATATCTCCTTCCTTCTCTCTCTCTCTCTCTCTCTCTCTCTCTCTTCCCTCTCTTGTCTGTCTGTCTGTCTATCTATCTATCTATCTATCTATCTATCTATCTATCTATCTATCTATCTATCCAGCCAGCCAGCCAGCCATCTATCTACATATCTCCCTCCTTCTCTCTATCTCTTCCCTCTCTTGTCTATCTATCTATCTATCTATCTATCTATCTATCTATCTATCTATCTATCTGTCTGTCTGTCTGTCTGTCTGTCTGTCTGTCTGTCTGTCTGTCTGTCTGTCTGTCTCCATATCTCCCATGTCTGTCTATATATCTACCTTCTGTATCTATCTCACTTCTGTCTGTCTGTATATTTATCTACATATCGCCCCCTCTCTCTCACATCTATCTGATGCATACGGCGGTTGTACCTTTATGCGCCATGTAATGGCAGACACCTCTGTGTAAGCTGCTACACCGCCGGCACTTTCCAAATATAATTCTGCGCAATTTCCAGTGAAATCCGTAGCCCCTGAACGACAGCCATTTTTTACATTCACCCCACTGATTTTTACCTCTAGGACTGTGCTATGAAAGTAGTGACTTTGGGGAGAAAGCTAATGTTCCTAGTTATCAGTCATTATAGGATCAGAAAGGATCCCAGAAGTCTTAATTAGGGTTAAGCTAGCCATGGATGGGGAGAACTATTACCAAGTGACCAGATGTATGGCTAATTTGGCCATGTACCTGTTCAAAGTGTGTGTCAATGAATTGGATCCCACGGGGCCATATTGGTGTTGTAGACCAATGACCTTACATAGCAGATCAAGGTCATCGGTCATTTAGATTTACCAACAACAAAAATCGAATTGCATAAACTTTGCTCAACATGTGGCTCTGAGTGTGAATGCTAAATGCTGTATTTGACTTGATCTCTTAGAATTGAAATTCAACTCATAGGTGAGGTAGGTCAAGTCTGGAATCAACCCATATAAACTGACCTGTGTCATTGGGATCTGGGCCCGGCTCATCAGATTCTCAGTCGGCACAATGGTGAGAGTGTACTGTGAGTGTGCCCAGTGCTCAAAGTGGAAATTTTGAAGTGGGGGTATGGAAAAGTGAAGTCTGTAATGCTCCGGAAAAGGGGGTGTGGTCACTGAACAAGGGGTGTGGCCACTGAAAAGGGGCGTGTCCTTAAGTGTAGTGTCCCACACCATATACCCCTTATACACATTATGCACCACAATAGTAGGACTCCTTATACTATCTAGTACTGGTGCCCCTAACACATTATGCCACACAGTATGATCCAAAATTCACATTATGCCACACGGTATGATCCCAAATTCACATTATGCCACACAGTATGATCCAAATTTCACATTATACCACACGGTATGATCCAAAATTCACATTATGCCACACGGTATGATCCCAAATTCACATTATGCCACACAGTATGATCCAAATTTCACATTATACCACACGGTATGATCCAAAATTCACATTATGCCACACGGTATGATCCCAAATTCACATTATGCCACACAGTATGATCCAAATTTCACATTATACCACACGGTATGATCCAAAATTCACATTATGCCACACAGTATGATCAAAAATTCACATTATGCCACACGGTATGATCAATAATTCACATTATGCCACACGGTATGATCCAAAATTCACATTGTGCCACACGGTATGATACACAATTCACATTATGCCACACAGTATGATCCAAAATTCACATTATGCCACACGGTATGATCCAAAATTCACATTATGCCACACAGTATGATCCAAAATTTACATTATGCCACACGGTATGATCCAAAATTCACATTATGCCACATTGTATGATACACAATTCACATTATGCCACACGGTATGATCCAAAGTTCACATTATGCAACACAGTATGATCCACAATTCAGGGACAGGGAGAGTGACAGCAGGGACAGTGACAGAGAGAGTGACAGCATAGACAGTGATAGAGAGAGTGACAGCAGGGACAGTGACTGGGAGAGTGACAGCATAGACAGTGACAGAGAGAGTGACAGCAGGGACAGTAACAGAGAGAGTGACCGCATGGACAGTGACAGAGAGAGTGACAGCAGGGACAGTGACAGGGAGAGTAACAGCAGGGACAGTGACAGAGAGAGTGACCGCATGGACAGTGACAGGGAGAGTAACAGCAGGGACAGTGACAGAGAGAGTGACCGCATGGACAGTGACAGAGAGAGTGACAGCAGGGACAGTGACAGAGAGAGTGACAGCAGGGACAGTGACAGGGAGAGTAACAGCAGGGACAGTGACAGAGAGAGTGACCGCATGGACAGTGACAGAGAGAGTGACAGTAGGGACAGTTACAGGGAGAGTGACAGCAGGGACAGTGACAGCAGGGACAGACCGACAGCAGGGACAGTGACAGGGACAGCAGGGGGTGCACTTATTAACTGGGCCTAGTGCCCCCTAACTGCGCACAGGCTAGAGGCCTGACTTCACCCACGGGCCTAGCGCCCGCCTAACATGGGGCCAGTTGGGTGACCTGAGCCTAATGCGCAAGGTCACCTTATTTACCTAATGGGCCACTCTGAACTAGCACCTAATGTCCTCTACATGGGGACAGGCCTAATGCCTGAAGTAACCCCATGGCCTAGTGCCCGCCTACTGGGCCACAGGCCTGTGGCCTGACTGTGCCCACAGTCCTAGTGCCCGAACCCTGATGGTCTAGGGAGGGTTGACAGGTTCCTTCACCGAGGGCCTACCTGTCCCGGTGGGAGAGGCACCAGAGGTGAGCTTCGTTAGCTCTTTTTCTTTCTGCCCCTGGAGGCCTCTCCGGTCTGCGACCTCACTCTGGCTAGTGGCGCCGCCGCCCCATACTGGCCAGTGGCGCCTCCGCTGGACATGTTCCTCCTGGAGCCCGGCGTCTTCTGGCCTCTTCCGCGACCACCGGAGCTCTTCGCCGCTCTTCCGCGTGGCCTCCTCTCTTCTCCCCATCTTGGCGGTGTCAGATGCCGGGGCGGGGCCTATGACATGGCGAGCGCTGATTGGCTCGCCGCGGCTGCCTATGATTGGCCGCCGATCCGTGATTGTAGGGCTCTGGTTTGCTGTAATGCATTGTGCACCACCCATGGAGACATTTAGGGGACTGTGGTTTCCTGTAATGCACTGTGCACCACCCATGGAGTCAGAGGGCTGTTTTCCGGCAATGCATTGTGCACCACCCCTTTAGTCATCTAGGGGACTCTGGTGTCATGCAGTGCATTGTGCACCACACCTGGAGTCATCTAGTGAGCTCTTGGTGTCCTTGAATACATTGTGCACCACTCATAGGGTCATCTAGAAGGATCTGGTATCCTGCAATGCATTGTGCATCACCCCTGTAGTAATTTAGGGAGCTCTGGTGCCCTGCAATTTATTGTGCACCACTCCTGTAGTCATCTATTGGACTCTTGTGTCATGCAATGCATTGTGCACCACTCCTGTAGTCATCTAGGGGACTCTTGTGTCATGCAATGTATTGTGCACCACTCCTGTAGTCATCTAGGGGACTCTTGTGTCATGCAATGCAATGCATTGTGCACCACTCCTGGGGTCATTTAGGGGGCTCTGGTTTCCTGCAATGCATTGTGCACCACTCCTGTAGTCATCTAGGGGACTGTTATGTCATGCAATGCATTGTGCACCACTCCTGCAGTCATCTAGGGGACTCTTGTGTCATGCAATGCAATGCATTGTGCACCACTCCTGGGGTCATTTAGGGGGCTCTGGTTTCCTGCAATGCATTGTGCACCACCCCTGTAGTCATTTAGGGGGCTCTGGTTTCCTGTAATGCACTGTGCACCACCCCTGGAGTCATTTAGGGGGCTCTGGTTTCCTGTAATGCACTGTGCACCACCCACGGAGACATTTAGGTGGCTGTGGTTTCCTGTAATCCACTGTGCACCACGCATGGAGACATTTAGGGGGCTCTGGTGTCCTGCAAACCACTGTGCACCACCCATGGAGTCATTTAGAGGTCTCCGGTTTCCTGCAATGCATTATGCACCACCCTTGGAGTCATTTAGGGGGCTCTGGTGTCCTACAATAAATTGTGCATCACCCCTGGAGTCAGGGTGCCAAAAATTCCAACGATGCATGTTCTTTTCTCTCACTTTTTTCTTGTAGGACAAAGTCTCGTAGACAGCTCAGCTCCCGAAATGTTTTCACATCCATAAAAAGTGGGACTCGCATACATTTACAGTAGTACTCGCTACACTGACAAGGTATAATTAAGGTCAGACTGCAGAGCAGCTGTTGCACCTCAGGCATCAGGAAGAAACCCTTACTTCCCAGCCAGCCAGTTATGTTTCGCAGGAGGGAACTTAATGTGGTTCAGCGCATATCATGTCACCCCCGTACCAAAATAAGGCACATTAAAGTAAATGGCCGTGCAGAAATGGGCTCACTTGGGTTTCTTCTGCAGTAGCTCTGATGCTGATGTTTCTCTCTCTCCCTCTTCAGAGTAAAGTGCGAATCTTCTCTCGCCATTCTAGAACAGTATAATGCACTTCGTTTAAAGGGAAATACGCCCCTGGATCTAATTAAGGCTTAATTACTTTTAAATAATGTGCCGTTTCTTCTTCCATATTTCTATTTCATGAGTGCACGAGCAATGTTATGATATGGATTACCAAAGTCACTGAAAGGAAAGCTGGAAAGAGGACGACCAGTGTCAGAAAAGCAGCTCATCGTTTACTGAAAGAGGAAGAGGATGATACAACAGATCTTCCTGTTTATAGAACACTCTGGAAATAATGGAAGAAAATATGTTTTTGTATCAACTGTAACATGAGGATATGTACTAACAATGCACAAGAGCAGTGTGCGGTAACTCACAGCAATCTTCGATAATCAGCAAACACCAAGCCATTGCAATTAGACCATACGAGTCGCTTATTTATATGTGCGGATGATCCTGATTGTCCGCTTGTTTGTACGTAGGTGGACGCCCAGATTCCACTTCTAGAACAGCCCCCATAAAATTTTTGTGCGGCACCTGTTTAGGGATAAAGGGTCCAGGCGTACACGCAGTCGGTATGGAATAACTACGAATTGCCGACAGTCAAGATGCCAACGGTCACATGACCGACCGCAGCACCCTGACACTGAAGATGCTGACATCGGAGGGAGTAAGTATTTCTACGCACGCACACCCACCCACCCACACACACACACACACACACACACACCCGTCCTTTACCGTAGCCCTCTTGGGGGAAGGCGGCTAGGGCTAACCCTTCAGGGTCTCGGCTACGGCTAACCCATGGGGGGATGGCAGCTATGTCTAGCCCCCCCCCCCCCTCCCGCACCCAGTGGGGAACTCTAACTCCCCCCCAGTACCTAACCCTCCCCCCTGCCTTAACCCTAATCATGAACCCTGATACTCACCTTTGGGATGTCAGCTGTTGATGATCTGGCAGTGGGCTGAACGCACCCCTTTGGTAGGGCTTGCTGTCACCAGAGCTTTACCAGTGGAAGATGGCATTAGCTGCTGCAGGAAAGCTCTGAAAAGCTTATCATGATACATTGGGTTATTAACAGCCTCCAAATAGAGATCTATGGGTGACAGCTGGTTTCATTCTAAGGAACAATGGCCCTCATTCCGAGTTGTTCGCTCGCTAGCTGCTTTTAGCAGCTTTGCACACGCTAAGCCGCCGCCTACTGGGAGTGAATATTAGCTGTGCAGAATTGCGAATAGAATAGCGATTAGATATTTCTTTGCAGTTTCTGAGTAGCTCGAGACTTACTCTGCCACTGCGATCAGTTCAGTCAGTTTCGTTCCTGGTTTGACGTCACACACACGCCCAGCGTTCGCCCAGACACTCCCCCGTTTCTCCAGCCACTCCCATGTTTTTCCCTGAAACGCCTGCGTTTTTCCGCACACTCCCAGAAAACGGTCAGTTTCCGCCCAGAAACACCCACTACCTGTCAATCACACTCCGATCACCAGAACGAAGAAAAATCTTAGTTAAGCCGTGAGTAAAATACCAAACTTTTGTACTAATTTAGTTGGCGCAGACGCACTGCGAACATTGCGCATGCGCAGTTTGCGACTTATCGCACCGATGCGAAGAAAAAGAACGAGCGAACAACTCGGAATGAGGGCCAATGGGCTTAATTCAGACCTGATCTTAGCAGCAAATTTGTTAGCAGATGGGCAAAACCATGAGCACTGCAGGTGGGGCAGATGTAACATGTGCAGAGAGAGTTAGATTTTGGTGGGGTGTGTTCAAACTGAAATCTAAATTGCAGTGTAACAAAAAAGCAGCCAGTATTTACCCTGCACAGAAACAATATAACCCACCCAAATCTAACTCTCTCTGCACATGTTACATCTGCCCCACCTGCACTGCACATGGGGGGTAATTCTGAGTTGATCGCAGCAGCAAGTTTGTTAGCAACTGGGCAAAACCAGGGGGGTCATTCTGAGTTGTTCGTTCATTATATTTTTCTCGCAACGGAGCGATTAGTCGCTAATGCGCATGCGCAATGTCCGCAGTGCGACTGCGCCAAGTAAATTTGCTATGCAGTTAGGTATTTTACTCACGGCATTACGAGGTTTTTTCTTCGTTCTGGTGATCGGAGTGTGATTGACAGGAAGTGGGTGTTTCTGGGCGGAAACTGGCCGTTTTATGGGTGTGTGCGAAAAAACGCTGCCGTTTCTGGGAAAAACGCGGGAGTGGCTGGAGAAACGGAGGAGTGTCTGGGCGAACGCTGGGTGTGTTTGTGACGTCAAACCAGGAACGACACTGACTGAACTGATCGCAGATGCCGAGTAAGTCTGGAGCTACTCAGAAACTGCTAAGAAGTGTCTATTCGCAATTCTGCTAATCTTTCGTTCGCAATTTTGATAAGCTAAGATTCACTCCCAGTAGGCGGCGGCTTAGCGTGTGCAAAGCTGCTAAAAGCAGCTTGCGAGCGAACAACTCGGAATGACCACCCATGTGCACTGCAGGTGGGGCAGATGTAACATGTGCAGAGAGAGTTAGATTTGGGTGGGGTTATTTTGTTTCTGTGCAGGATAAATACTGGCTGCTTTATTTTTACACTGCAATTTAGATTTCAGTTTGAACACACCCCACCCAAATCTAACTCTCTCTGCACATGTTACATCTGCCCCACCTGCAGTGCACATGGTTTTGCCCAACTGCTGACAAATTTGCTGCTACGATCAGGTCTGAATTAGGCCCTATGTTAACAACAGAGAAATCAGTGATATCTCCAGTGCTAGGACTTAAATAACCTCAATCCTGTAATTACCCATTCTCCTATAAGGGATTTAGGGGTCTATTTACGAAGCCTTGGATGGAGATAAAGTATCAGCCAATCAGCTCCTAACTGTCATATTACAGGCTGTGTTTGAAAAATGACAGTTAGGAGATGGATGGTTATTTATCTTCGTCCACTTTATCTCTCTCCAAAGCTTAGTACATAGACCCCTATATATCACCCCAGTCTTGACACATCTCCCCCAAAGTAACAACTAATCAGCTTCTAACTGTCATTTCCCAAGTACACTCTGTAACCAACAGCTAGTAGCTGATTGGCTGGCATTTTATTTCTCTCCAAGGCTTGATACACCTCCCCATACCAGTTTTTATGTGCCCATTTTACCTCCACGCCCTTTTAACATCTGGTCTAACGAGATCACGATCAGTGACTGCAACGGGGTCACACACGCCGAGATCTGCTGCCATATATGCCTAAAACAGAACAATCCCCCCAAAGATTCTAATTGTATGTCAGATATCTTCACTTCTGGGACGTCTACAAAGGACTGTGTGAAAAAAATCACTAGTTCCTCCTTTACTTACTGTAACACAATTTCTGTTTAGACTTACTATGGCAGAAGCATTAATAATACTCAGCCGCTTGTGCGTCTTCTGCGGCATCTAAGAAGTTTGGTAGGAAGTTTACAGCGTTCTTAATGCCTGAGGGCTGCCAGGTGTACCCACGTGAGCCGATGCCAACTCTGCTAATGTCCTTGTTAGTTCTCTCTGCCTGAAATAGCAGCGGTATGCACATAAAACAGAAGTCACATCCTCAGTGGCTGGTTTCTAATCTTCTACCTGATAAATGCGGTGATAACAAGAATCTGCGTGTGAGAACGACTAACGCTCTGCAGGTAAGTGCTCTGCGCGTGGGTTTCATCTCACTCTGATGCTCTTCTTTATCGTGCCAAGCGTAGCTTAGCCCGAGCGTGGCCATCCACCATGTCTCTTAATGATTGATAACTATTATTAGGAGTTGGGGACGCAGGGCCCGTTTGAGAGTTGCAAACTGCTACGGTTTAGCGTATTTTGGCGTAGTCGTGCGAGCGACTTTATGATAATGCTAGTTTCCATCCTTCCCCGGGTGTACAAGTGTGCGTCCAACTGCGCAAAAGAACGAGATGCCCGCTTTGAGAATCTTTAGTCGCAACGAGCTGCGGCGGCTGCAGCCAGGGGCGTAGCCAGAACTTTCTGGGCTCCATGGCAACATTTTGAAAGGGGCCTTCTCCTAATGCTTATAGAGAGACACCGCTCCGCAGCAGGTTTAATTTTATGCCCCATAATAGTGCCCTAGTTCACGTTATGTTACATTATAGGGCTGCCAGTACACATTATGCAACACAGTACAGCACCCCCAATTCACATTATGACATAGTTTCCCCAGTTTTTATTATGCCACATTAGTGCCCCCAGTTGATATTATGCCACGCTATAATGCCTCCACTTCATATTGTGCCACATTACAGTACCCCAGTTCATATTATGAAACATTATAATTCCCTCCAGTTCATTTTATACCACACTATAATGAGCAGGTCCAGGGGCATACCTAGACGTTATGCAGACCACAAGGTAAAAGTTTGTAAGGGCCCCTTTGTACCACCCAATGGTGAAAAATGTATACAGGTTGAGTATCCCTTATCCAAAATGCTTGGGACCAGAGGTATTTTGGATATCGGATTTTTCCGTATTTTGGAATAATTGCATACCATAATGAGATATCATGGTGATGGGACCTAAATCTAAGCACAGAATGCATTTATGTTTCATATACACCTTATACACACAGCCTGAAGGTCATTTTAGCCAATATTTTTTATAACTTTGTACATTAAACAAAGTTTGTGTACATTGAGCCATCAAAAAACAAAGGTTTCACTATCTCACTCTCACTCAAAAAAGTCTGTATTTCGGAATATTCCGTATTTCGGAATATTTGGATATGGGATACTCAACCTGTATAACATATGTAACTGTGACAGGGAAGGTGACCCCTCTCAGCTCTGGGCCCCATAGCAGCTGCACTCCCTGCACCTATGGTAGCTACACCCTGTATATAACACATGTAACTGTGACAGGGAAGGTGGCCCCTCTCAGCTCTGGGCCCCATAGCAGCTGCACTCCCTGCACCTATGGTAGCTACACCCTGTATATAACACATGTAACTGTGACAGGGAAGGTGGCCCCTCTCAGCTCTGGGCTCTATAGCAGCTGCACTCCCTGCACCTACGGTAGCTACACCCTGTATATAACACATGTAGCTACGCCCTGTATATAACACATGTAACTGTGACAGGGGAGGTGGGCCCCTCTCAGCTCTGGCCCCATAGCAGCTGCACTCCCTGCACCTATGGTAGCTACACCCTGTATATAACACATGTAACTGTGACAGGGAAGGTGGCCCCTCTCAGCTCTGGGCCCCATAGCAGCTGCACTCCCTGCACCTATGGTAGCTACACCCTGTATATAACACATGTAACTGTGACAGGGGAGGTGGCCCCATAGCAGCTGCACTCCCTGCACCTATGGTAGCTACACCCCTGTATATATAACACATGTAACTGACAGGGAAGGTGGCCCCTCTCAGCTCTGGGCCCCATAGCAGCTGCACTCCCTGCACCTATGGTAGCTACACCCTGTATATAACACATGTAACTGTGACAGGGAAGGTGGCCCCTCTCAGCTCTGGGCCCCATAGCAGCTGCACTCCCTGCACCTATGGTAGCTACACCCTGTATATAACACATGTAACTGTGACAGGGAAGGTGGCCCCTCTAAGCTCTGGGCTCCATAGCAGCTGCACTCCCTGCACCTATGGTAGCTACACCCTGTATATAACACGTCACTGTGACAGGGAAGGTGGCCCCTCTCAGCTCTAGCCCCATAGCAGCTGCACTCCCTGCACCTATGGTAGCTACACCCTGTATATAACACATGTAACTGTGACAGGGAAGGTGGGCCCCTCTCAGCTCTGGGCCCCATAGCAGCTGCACTCCCTGCACCCATTGTAGCTACAACCCTGTATATAACACATGTAACTGTGACAGGGAAGGTGGCCCCTCTCAGCTCTGGGCCCCATAGCAGCTGCACTCCCTGCACCTATGGTAGCTACACCCTTGTATATAACACATGTAACTGTGACAGGGAAGGTGGCCCCTCTCAGCTCTGGCCCCATAGCAGCTGCACTCCGTGCACCCATTGTAGCTACAACCCTGTATATAACACATGTAACTGTGACAGGGAAGGTGGCCCCTCTCAGCTCTGGGCCCCATAGCAGCAGCACTCCCTGCACCTATGGTAGCTACACCCTGTATATAACACATGTAACTGTGACAGGGAAGGTGGCCCCTCTCAGCTCTGGCCCCATAGCAGCTGCACTCCCTGCACCTATGGTAGCTACACCCTTGGCTGCAGCACCGGCTACACAGTGCAGAAAGGGGGGGGGGGGGGAGGGGGCAGGCAGGGGGGGGGGGGGGGGCAGGCATTTAGCACATATGAACAACATACATGTTAGGATGTATGTAATATATGTGCTGGCTTGTTTTATCCCGTGAGGGCAACACTGTGTATAACAGCCTCTGTGTGTAGCCGCAACTCTCACTTTCCTTCTAAGCCCGCCCCCAGACTCCCATTGGCTAGGTTTCCTGGGAGTCTGAGGGCGGGCATTGAAGGACGGTGAAGCTGAATGCTGTGTCCTGGGTGCAGCGGTGGCTGGGATAGAGACATCACTGCCAATCCCCGGGGACCTGCAGCCAGCACATACATTGCATACATCTCTGCATATATAAGTGCTTACCAGCTCCCTTTGCACTATGTGGTGTGTCCCTGCGCCAGTGATGCGAGCAAGGTGCAAAATTTAAAGACGGGAAGCTACATTTTTCGAACAAATCAGTCACACCGGGCGTCTCGTGCCCTATGGCGTACAGACGTCAGGTCCATGACGACACATCTGCATATCTCCATTCAATAAATTATTTGGGGAAAACTTTTTAAAATGAATTTACAGCGCCTTTAAGAGAAGTTACGTAATGATTTGTACTACACATGGCTCCCAGAACGGAATCTATTTGTTTACTGTACCCTTACATAACCCGCTCACGGAGAGGCGACGGCAACTTATGTCCCTGCGTGCTTTGACCTACTTTATCTCATATTAACCCTGGTTTCCAGCACATCCAGCTTTTTTAATCCTCTGTGGCGCCTTTTGCAGTTGCGTCCTAGTACTGTTAATTGAATGTAATTAGCATCTCACTTTGGAACTGTAAACTGATCACTGTAAATAGTAACAGGCCGGCAGTGAGCAAGAGGGCACTTCCAGGGCAGCGCCAGGGCAGGGGACATCCAGTATATTGTATCGTGGCTGCAGATTATCGCAATAGCTGCATGGGCTGCATTCTTAAATGCAAAGCCCTGATGCATGGTGACCCTAGCAAGCCCATTCCCCATGTAGTACAGTCTATAAAATGAGAGATAGAAGCTCATCGATTGCTAAGGGCAACCTCTCTGCCTGTCCTCTTCGGAAGGTTTGATACACCTCCCCATTAGTACTTGCTGAAGTGGGTGGAGCTTGATGATGCAATTGATGTTGCGGCACATCCTGTCCACCTTGCAGGTACTGCAGGTAAATGTCTGGTCTCCTGGAAGTCCAGGAGGTCTCTCGCCGCCCAGCGCCACGATGCTGATTGCATATGTACTAACATATGCGATCAGCATTGCGGAGGACAGCTCTTCCGATAAGAGCTGTCCTCCGCGATGCGCAGCGGCAGCCTGACTTCCGGGATTCGGCCCCAGGAGTCAGTCTGCGCATGCGCGGGGTGACGGGGGCGGCCGCAGGGCATGCTGGGAGGGATCCGATCGGATCCCTCACACAGCGCCGCGGAGAGAAGCCCATAGGCTTCTATGGACGTACGCCAGCTAAAGCTGGCGTACCTAGCCGCGGCGCTGTCCTGCCGGCCGGGGGTTAGTACATCAGGAAAATGCGGTAAACAGGGAGTTTACCGCATTTTCCGCTTAGTACATCCCGCCCCAGATAACTATAAAGGGAACACAGTGTTACTCACCTACAAGTCATATTAGATACCTACATATTAAAGGCGGGATCTGGTCTTTAGGTCGACCACAATTGGTCGACATGCATTAGATAAACATGGTCAAATGGACAACACGGTCACTAGGTTGACATAGCAAAGGTTGACACATGAAAAGGTCGACATGAGTTTTTCAAATTTTTTTTTAGCCTTTTCATACTTTATGATCCACGTGGACTACAACTGGGAACGGTAACCTGTACTGAGCGCAGCGAGGCACCTTGCCCCACGAGCCATGTGCGGGGATACAGTGCACTAATCGGGTTTCCCGGTCACTTTACAAAGAAAACGACACCAATTTTTTTTTTTAAAACTCATGTCAACCCTTTTCCATGTCGATCTAATGACCGCGTTGACCTATTTCAGATGTTAACCTAGCCACTGTCGACCAATAGTGGTCGACCTAATGACTGTCGACCTAGTTACTGTTGACCTTATGATCCACACCCATTAAAGGCAGCCACTTATAATTACAAAACAGACCTTTCTCTTACGTCCTAGAGGATGCTGGGGACTCCGTAAGGACCATGGGGATAGACGGGCTCCGCAGGAGACATGGGCACTTTAAGAAAGACTTTAGATCCTGGGTGTGCACTGGTTTCGCCCTCTATGCCCCTCCTCCAGACCTCAGGTTTAGACTGTGCCCAGAGGAGAATGGGTGCACTGCAGGGAGCTCTCCTGAGTTTCCTGCTTAGAAAGCTTTTTTGTTTGGATTTTTTTCTCTTTTTCAGGGAGCACTGCTGGCAACAGGCTCCCTGCATCGAGGGACTGAGGAGAGAGAAGCAGACCTACTTAAATGTTAGGCTCTGCTTCCTCGGCTACTGGACACCATTAGCTCCAGAGGGAATGAACACAGGTTCGTCCTGGGCGTTCACCCCAGAGCCGCGCCGCCGTTCTCCTCACAGAGCCAGAAGAAGCGAAGACAGAAGACGTCTCAGGCGGCAGAAGCCTTCGGTGCTTCACAGAGGTAACGCACAGCACTGCATGAGCCCCCGCCAATTTTACACTTTTAGCGGGACTGCAGCCCGCCGCCGATGGGGCGGGGCTTCTCCCTCAGCTCTCACCAGCACCATGTTTTTCTCCACAGCACCGCTGAGAGGAAGCTTCCCGGACTCTCACCTGCTTATACCACGGTAGAAGAGAGGGTTTTAAAGAAGAGGGGGGGCACATAATTCGGCGCAGATAATAATAACAGCGCTACTGGGTAAACATTAAATTGCTGGGTTTTTTCCTGGGTCATATAGCGCTGGGGTGTGTGCTGGCATACTCTCTCTCTGGGAGGGATGTACTAAGCGGAAAATGCGGTAAACTCCCTGTTTACCGCATTTTCCTGATGTACTAATCCCCGGCCGGCAGGACAGCGCCGCGGCGGGGTACGCCAGCTTTAGCTGGCGTACGTCCATAGAAGCCTACGGGCTTCTCTCCGCTGCGCTGTGTGAGGGATCCGATCGGATCCCTCCCAGCATGCCCTGCGGCCGCCCCCGTCACCCCGCGCATGCGCAGACTGACTCCTGGGGCCGAATCCCGGAAGTCAGGCTGCCGATGCGCATCGCGGAGGATAGCTCTTATCGGAAGAGCTGTCCTCCGCAATGCTGAACGCATATGTTAGTACATATGCAATCAGCATCGTGGCGCTGGGCGGCGATGTACATTAGTACATCCCGCCCTCTGTCTCTCCAAAGGGCCTTGTGGGGTAACTGTCTTCAGAAGAGCATTCCCTGAGTGTGTGGTGTGTCGGTACGTGTGTGTCGACATGTCTGAGGTAAAAGGCTCTCCTAAGGAGGAGATGGAGCAAATGTGTGTGTGTGTGTGTGTGGTGTCTCCGTCGACAACGCCGACACATGATTGGATATGTGAAATTAAGTGTTAAGGTAAATTTATTGCACAAAAGATTAGAGAACAGACAGGGAATCTACCCATGTCTGTCCCTATGTCGCAGAGACCTTCAGAGTCTCACAACGCTCACTATCCAAAATAATAGACACTGATATCGACACGGAGTCTGACTCCAGTGTCGACTACAATAATGCAAAGTACAGCCAAAACTGTCAGAAAAGTATTCAATATATGATTATTGTAATAAAAGATGATTTGCATATCACTGATGACTCATCTGTCCCTGACACGAGGGTACACATGTTTAAGGGGAAGAAAGCTGAGGTAAATTTCCCTCCTCTCATGAAGAAAAAGAGCGGGAATCTCCAGACAAGAAACTGCAGATTCCCAAAAAGAATTCTCAGGGAGTATTCCTTCCCTACGATGGGAATCTTCCCCTGGGGTGGATTGACACGTTTACCCAAAAGGTAGCGCTGACTTAACAGCTATCCTCAGGGATCCTGCAGATAGCATGCAGTAAAAGTACTTTGAAGTCCATTTACACACATTCTGGTACACTACTCAGACCGGCGATTGTGTCGGCATGGGTTTATAGCGCTGTAGCAGCGTGGACAGATACCTTATCAGCGGAAATTGAAACCCTAGATAAGGATACCATGTTATTGACCCTAGTGTATATACATATATATATATATATATATATATATATATATAAAAGATACTGTCTTGTATATAAGACATGCCCAAAGAGACATTAGTCTGCTGAGTTCTAGAGTCAACGCTATGTCGATTTCTGCTAGACGTGTCCTGTGGAACATGCAATGGACAGGTGATGCCGACTTAAAGGGGCATATGGAGGTTTTACCTTACAAGGCTGAGGAATTGTGTGGAGAAGGGCTCTCGGACCTGGTTTCCACAGCTATAGCTGGCAATTCGGATCTTTTGACTTATATTCCCTCACAGCCTAAGAAAGCACGACATTATCAAATGCCGTCTTTTCGGTCGCAGAAAAACAAGAAAGTAAGAGGAGCGTCCTTTCTTACCATAGGTAAGGGCACAGCTAGTTCCCAGGAACAGAAGTCCTTCCCGGCCTCTACTACATCCACCACATGACGCTGGAGCTCCGCTAAGGGAGTCCGTCCCAGTGGGAACACGTCTTCGACTATTCAGCCACATCTGAGTTCACTCACAGGTGGATCCCGGGGCAATAAAAATTGTTTCTAAGGGTTGCAAGCTGGAATACGAAAGGTGCCTCCTCGCCGGTTTTCCTTATCGGACCTACCGGCTTCTGCCCCAGAAAGGGAGATAATATCAAATACAATTCACACATTGTATCTCCAACAGGTGGTGCTCAAGGTTCCCCTCCTGCAACAAGGAAGGGGATATTACTCAACCTTGGCTGTAGTCCCGAAACCGTACGGTTCGGTCAGACCTATTTTAAAATTAAAATCTGTGAACCTATACTAGAAAAGGTTCAAATTTAAAGTGGAATTGCTCAGAGCGATCATCGCCAGCCTGGAAGGGGGGGATTTTGTGGTGTATCTAGACATAAAGGCTGCATACCTTCATGTTCCCATTTATCCACCCCATCAGGCGTACCGGAGAATTGCGGTACAGTATTGTCATTACCAATTTCAGGGTAATTGGCGGAAATGATGGTGCTCCTACGCAAGCAAGGAGTCACAGTTATCCCATACTTGGACGATCTCTTAATAAGGGCGGGATCAAAAGAGCAGTTGTTGAACAGCGTGTCACTTTCGCTGAAGGTGTCACAGCAACACGACTGGATTCTCAATATCCCGAAGTCACAGTTGGTTCCTATGACTCGTCTGTCCTTCTTGGGTTTGATTCTGGATACGAACCAGAAATGGGTTTACCTTCAGATAGAGAAGGCCCAGGAACTGATGACTCTGGTCAGGAACCTATTGAAACCAAGACAGGTGTCAGTGCATCACTGCACTCGAGTCCTGGGAAAGACATTCCCTTCGGCAGGTTCCATGCGAGGACTTTCAAATGGACCTACTGGACAAGTGGTCCGGGTCACATCTACAGATTAATCAGTTGATCACCCTATCCCCCAGGGCCAGGGTATCTCTCCTGTGGTGGCTGCAGAGTGCTCACCTTCTATAGGGCCGCAGGTTCGGCATTCAGGACTGAATCCTGGTGACCACGGACGCGAGCCTTTGAGGTTGGGGAGCAGTCACACATGGAAGAAATTTCCAAGGTCTTTGGTCAAGTCAAGAGCCTTGTCTTCAGATCCGTGGCCTCTTCCTCTAAGACAGGACCTGTTGCAACAGGGCCCATGTCTGTTCCAAGACTTAACGCAGCTGCGTTTGACGGCATGGCGGTTGAACGCCGGATCCTAGTGAAAAAAAAGGCATTCCGGATGAGGTCATTCCTACGCTGATAAAGGCTAGGAAGGACGTGACATCTAAACATTATCACCGTATATGGCGAAAATATGTTTCTTGGTATAAGGCCAGGAATGCTCCTACGGAAGAATTCCATCTAGGCCGTTTCCTTCACTTCCTACAAACTGGAGTGAATTTGGGCCTAAAATTAGGCTCCATTAAGGTTCAGATTTCGGCCCTATTGTTAGGCGCCGGGGTCCGCTCGTCGGTGCGGCCCGGCGCCTAGCAACCAGGGACGCCGTACGCGGACAGCCGCCGGCTCCCTGGCAACGCTGGACGCCGGGCGCGCTGAGCCGCACGGACCCTAGCAACGGGGACGCCACTGGCGGACCGCGTTCCCCGTTGCTAGGCTTTAGGAGTTAATGTATTCACCTGCTCTCTGGCCGTGCAGCAAGGCAGCTGCACGGCATTTATTCTAATCAGCCTTTTGGCAGCTGATTGGAGGACTCCTTGTTAAATACACTCCCAGGGCTTCTCACAGACGCCGGTAATAGCTTCCTGCATGCTGCCTCTGTTTGCTGAGAGTCTGTTCCAGTCTTGCTGTATCCGGTCATTCCAGTATTCGGAAGTCCTGAACTCAGAAGTTGTCATCTTATTCCTGGAGTCCTGACTGATCACCATATAACATCCAGTGGTGTTCGTGAGTCGCGGCTTTGCCGTGTGTTGCGGCTTGTCTGCTTTATTATTTATTATTTGTATTTTGGAGCATTTCGCGGAGGGTTCCGCTTCCACAGGTCCACTCTGGTATCCGGCGGTGCTGGGTAGGAGTATTGGACAAGTGGATTTTGGTTGTCCTTTTCCCTGGCGGGTTTCCGCACATACTTCAGGTTTTGTTAGTTAGCTTGTTGCCCCTGGCCTGTTGTCAGTCAGAGGTCCTCTTGTTATCATCCTGCCTCGGATTTCCCTTTGTCTCTCACTAAGACCGGGGGGCACCGGAGTTGGGCAGACATAATCCGCCCTTCAAACGTGGCTGCCAGGGGCTCAAGAAACCATAGTCTCGCAGGGGATTTCCGATAGCACGGGTGAGACAATAGAGTTAGGGCGCCAGGGGCCACTAGTCTTTCCTGCTCCCGTTACCTGCATTCCATTCCAGCGCTCTGGTCCTTGTCATAAAATCTCCTCCGGTCAGGAGTGCTGGAATCATAACATTATTACCGGCCATACCAAAACTTTAAATTAAACGGAGTTTAATTTTTTCTTATTCAGTTTTTGTAAGAAATTGTCGGCCTCATGAATCCAACAGGGTTAGGACCAAATCCTGGTCAGCTCTTAGTCAGTCAGATTCAAGAACTTACTCAGATGGTTCAGGATCTTTCCCTTCGGGTGAAGTCGCAGGAAGATCTTTTACGAACTTCCCCGAGGGTAGTTCCTGAACCAAAAATGCATTTGCCTGACCGTTTTTCTGGTGATAGAAAAGAGTTTTTTAATTTTAAAGAATCCTGTAAACTTTATTTTCGTTTAAGACCGATCTCCTCGGGTACTGAATCTCAGCGGGTCGGGATTATTATTTCTTTGCTCCAGTGGGATCCCCAGACTTGGGCATTTGGTTTAAAAGCAGATGATCCGGTGTTGTTGTCAGTAGACGCTTTTTTTGGGTCTTTAGGACTGTTATATGATGACCCTGATAGAGAGGCATCCGCTGAAGGTCAATTGCGCGCTCTCAGACAGGGTAGGAATCCTGCAGAGGTTTATTGTACGGAGTTTCGCCGGTGGTCGAACGACTGTGGCTGGAATGACCCAGCCCTGCGCAGTCAGTTTCGCCTCGGCTTATCAGAATCTATTAAAGACAGTCTCCTCCAGTATCTCGCTCCTGAGACTCTCGATAAACTCATGGGGCTTTCTATTAAGATTGATCGTCGTCTCAGAGAGCGGAAGGCTGAAAAAGGAGCATCGGTCAGGTCATCTCCGTGTGTATATTCCATCCCTGAGGACATAGAGGAGCCCATGCAGATGGGTCTCTCCCGGTTGTCTCCTGAAGAGAGAGCCAGAAGGCAAAACTCTGGTCTTTGTTTGTACTGTGGGGGTAAGGGACATTTTGCTCGTAATTGTCTGAATAAGTCGGGAAACGCCTTGACCAGGTGAATTGTGAGGGGGTTCACCTAGGTCTGCAGCTTATCTCCTCGAATAACTCCCTTTTAGTCCCAGCTAAGGTTTCCTTTGGCAGCCTCAGTTCCTCGGTGTCGGCTTTTGTCGACAGTGGAGCCGCAGGAAACTTTATGGATTTAACTTGGGCTAAGGCCTTAGGCATTCCTCAGTTATCTTTGGGTAGGTGTGTCACCATGCATGGCTTAGATTGGAGTCCACTGTCCAATGGGGTTATTTCCCTCTGTACACCCCCTGTACTACTTACGGTAGGAGCTCTTCATTCTGAAAAAATCGAGTTCTTCCTTACCCATTGCCCAGCAGTTCCAGTGGTTCTGGGTCACCCTTGGCTGGCCTTTCACAATCCCACCATTGATTGGCGGTCAGGGGAGATTTCTCAATGGGGTGCCTTCTGTGATAAGGAATGTATTTCGTTTCCAGTCAGAATAGCTGCTGCCATTCCTGAACTCATTCCCGTGGAGTACCAGGAGTTTGCTGATGTGTTCTCCAAGGGCAATGCAGACATTCTGCCTCCCCATCGGCCTTATGATTGCGCCATTGAGCTAATTCCTGGTGCCGCATTGCCAAAGGGAAGGTTATATGCTTTATCTGGGCCAGAAACTGCGGCCATGAATGACTATGTTAAAGAGAGCCTAGGGAAAGGATTTATTAGGCCATCTAAATCTCCTTTAAGTGCAGGCTTCTTCTTTGTGGAGAAAAAGGATGGCTCGCTCAGACCTTGCATTGACTATAGAGCCCTAAATAAAATCTCAGTTAAAAATACTTATCCTCTGCCGCTGATTTCTGTCCTCTTTGATCAGCTGCGTTCGGCTGTGATTTTTTCCAAAATTGATCTAAGAGGAGCGTATAACCTCATCCGAATCAGGTCCGGAGATGAGTGGAAGACAGCCTTCAGTACTCAGTCGGGTCACTACGAGTACCTAGTGATGCCGTTCGGCTTGTCTAACGCTCCAGCAGTTTTCCAGGACCTCATTAACGATGTGCTCCGTGACTTCCTAGGGAAATTCGTGGTTGTTTACTTAGACGACATCCTGATTTATTCTGACTCTATTGAACAACATGTTACCCAGGTGCGTCAGGTTCTTCAAAAGTTACGTGAGAATCATCTATATGCCAAACTGGAGAAATGCGAGTTTCATGTCACGGAGGTATCTTTTTTAGGATACATTATTTCCCCTCGGGGATTTTTCATGGAACCAAAGAAGCTCCAGGCCATCCTTAGTTGGGCGCAACCCACCAATTTAAAAGCAATTCAGCGCTTTTTAGGGTTTGCGAATTATTACAGGAGGTTCATTCATTCTTTTTCCGACCTGGTTGCTCCCATTGTGGCCCTGACAAAGAAAGGAGCGGATCCTACCAACTGGTCGCGTGAAGCGGAGTTGTCCTTTTGGGCCTTGAAACAAGCTTTTGTCTCGGCTCCAGTCCTCAGACATCCCAATCCAGGATTGCCCTTCGTTGTGGAGGTTGATGCCTCGGAGGTTGGAGTAGGGGCTATACTATCTCAAGAGGATCCAGAGTCTCAGGAACTACATCCTTGTGCCTTTATGTCCAGGAAATTCTCCTCCGCTGAATCCAACTATGACGTTGGTAACCGGGAATTACTGGCAATAAAATGGGCTTTCGAGGAGTGGAGGCATTGGCTGGAGGGAGCAACACATACCATTTCAGTATTGACTGACCATAAGAATCTGCAATACATCGAATCAGCTAAATGGCTGAATGCCCGGCAGGCTCGTTGGGCTTTGTTCTTTACTCGTTTCAAATTTATTATAACTTTCAGGCCAGGTTCCAAGAATACCAAGGCAGATGCTCTGTCACGCAGTTTTCTTCCGGTTCATGATAACAGTCCTGTTACTCCCATACTTCCATCTTCAGTCATTTGGGCAGGCCTCACACAAGATTTATTTACCCAGTTAAAACAGCTTCAACATCAAGCTCCTGGAAATACTCCTGCTGGTCGTCTTTACGTCCCTGAGTTCTTGAGAGCTACTGTTTTGACTGAGTTCCATGATAACAAAGTTTCCGGGCATCCAGGGATCTCTAAGACATTGGAGTTAGTCTCCCGCTCAGTATGGTGGCCTGGTCTTTCTAAAGACTTTAAGGAGTTTGTTTCTTCATGTCAGGTTTGTGCACAGCATAAGGTTCCCCGTTCCTTGCCTATCGGGCAACTTATGCCCTTGAATGTCCCTCTCAGGCCATGGTCTCATATTTCCATGGATTTTGTGGTGGACCTTCCCCTTTCAGCTGGATGCAGAGTCATTTGGGTGGTAGTAGACCGTTTTAGCAAGATGGCTCATTTCATTGCCCTTCCCCGACTGCCATCTGCCCAAGGATTGGCAGTGTTGTTTCTCCGCCATGTTTTCAGACTTCATGGGTTGCCCACTGATATTGTTTCTGATCGGGGTCCACAATTCATTGCACAATTCTGGAAGTGTTTTTGTGCTTCATTAAAGATGAGATTGTCATTAACATCTGGTTACCACCCACAGTCCAACGGGCAAACCGAGCGAGTTAACCAATCATTGAAACAGTATTTGCGTTTGTACTCAGCCAAACTCCAGAATGATTGGTCCGAGTTTCTTCCATTGGCGGAGTTTGCTTACAATAATTCTTGTCATTCCTCCACCAACGTGTCTCCATTCTTTTCAGTTTTTGGTTTTCACCCCAGAGCTAATTCTTTTTTTCAACATTCCTCAGTTTCCTCGCTAACCTTAACCTCCCATCTCAGAGCCATTTGGAAAAAAGTACACCTTGCTCTCAGAAAAGCGGCCTTTCGAGAGAAAAATTTTTCTGACCGGCTCCGACGTCCTTGCAATTTTAAGGTGGGAGATAGGGTATGGTTGTCGACTCGTAACATTAGACTTCGACAATCTTCAGCTAGGTTGGGACCCAAATTTATTGGACCATTTCATATCATTAAAAAAGTTAACCCAGTTGCTTTCCGGTTACGTTTACCAAAATCTCTTCGGATTGGTAATACGTTTCATTGCTCCCTGTTGAAGCCATACATTTCTTCCAATAAATTTCCTCGGAAGATCTCTCAGGTAAGATCTCCAGTGGATGTACAGGGACAACAGGAGTTCCTGGTGGAGAAGGTTCTCGATTCCAAGTTGTCCAGGGGCCGGCTTTATTTTCTGGTTCACTGGAGAGGTTATGGTCCAGAGGAAAGGTCCTGGGTCCTGGATAAGGATCTTCATGCCCCAAGGCTCAAGAGGGCATTTTTTCGGGAATTTCCTTGGAAGCCTGGCTTTAGGGGTTCCTTGACCCCTCCTCAAGGGGGGGGGTACTGTTAGGCGCCGGGGTCCGCTCGTCGGTGCGGCCCGGCGCCTAGCAACCAGGGACGCCATACGCGGACAGCCGCCGGCTCCCTGGCAACGCTGGACGCCGGGCGCGCTGAGCCGCACGGACCCTAGCAACGGGGACGCCACTGGCGGACCGCGTTCCCCGTTGCTAGGCTTTAGGAGTTAATGTATTCACCTGCTCTCTGGCCGTGCAGCAAGGCAGCTGCACGGCATTTATTCTAATCAGCCTTTTGGCAGCTGATTGGAGGACTCCTTGTTAAATACACTCCCAGGGCTTCTCACAGACGCCGGTAATAGCTTCCTGCATGCTGTCTCTGTTTGCTGAGAGTCTGTTCCAGTCTTGCTGTATCCGGTCATTCCAGTATTCGGAAGTCCTGAACTCGGAAGTTGTCATCTTATTCCTGGAGTCCTGACTGATCACCATATAACATCCAGTGGTGTTCGTGAGTCGCGGCTTTGCCGTGTGTTGCGGCTTGTCCGCTTTATTATTTATTATTTGTGTTTTGGAGCATTTCGCGGAGGGTTCCGCTTCCACAGGTCCACTCTGGTATCCGGCGGTGCTGGGTAGGAGTATTGGACAAGTGGATTTTGGTTGTCCTTTTCCCTGGCGGGTTTCCGCACATACTTCAGGTTTTGTTAGTTAGCTTGTTGCCCCTGGCCTGTTGTCAGTCAGAGGTCCTCTTGTTATCATCCTGCCTCGTATTTCCCTTTGTCTCTCACTAAGACCGGGGGGCACCGGAGTTGGGCAGACATAATCCGCCCTTCAAACGTGGCTGCCAGGGGCTCAAGAAACTATAGTCTCGCAGGGGATTTCCGATAGCACGGGTGAGACAATAGAGTTAGGGCGCCAGGGGCAACTAGTCTTTCCTGCTCCCGTTACCTGCATTCCATTCCAGCGCTCTGGTCCTTGTCATAAAATCTCCTCCGGTCAGGAGTGCTGGAATCATAACACCTATATATTTTCTTTCAAAAAGAATTGGCTTCTATCCCAGAAATTCAGACTTTTGTGAAGGGAGTGCTGCATATTCAGCCTCCTTTTGTACCTCCGGTGGCGCCTTGGGACCTTAACGTGGTGTTAAGTTCCTTAAGTTACACTGGTTTGTACCACTTAAAACGGTGGAGTTGAAATATCTCACTTGGAAGGTGGTCATGTTATTAGCCTTGGCTTCGGCTAGGCGAGTGTCGGAATTAGCGGCCTTGTCACATAAAAGCCCCTATCTGATTTTCCATATGGATAGAGCGGAATTGCGGACCCGTCCTCAATTCCTGCCAAAAGTGGTTTCATCCTTTCATATGAACCAACCTATTGTGGTGCCTGTGGCTACGCGTGACTTGGAGGATTCCGAGTCACTTGATGTGGTCAGGGCTTTGAAAATTTACGTAGCCAGAACGGCTAGAGTCAGAAAAACAGATGCACTGTTATCCTGTATGCGACCAACAAGATTGGTGCCCCTGCTTCAAAGCAGACTATTGCTCGCTGGATCTGTAACACGATTCAGCAAGCGCATTCTACGGCTGGGTTACCGTTGCCTAAATCAGTCAAGGCCCATTCCACTAGTAAAGTGGGCTCGTCTTGGGTGGCTGCCCGAGGGGTCTCGGCACTACAGCTGTGCCGAGCTGCTACTTGGTCGGGTTCAAACACCTTTGCAAAGTTCTAGAAGTTTAATACCCTGGCTGAGGAGGACCTCCTGTTTGCTCAATCGGTGCTGCAGAGTCATCCGCACTCTCCTGCCCGTTTGGGAGCTTTGGTATAATCCCCATGGTCCTTAAGGTGTCCCCAGCATCCTCTAGGACGTAAGAGAAAATAAGATTTTAAACCTACCGGTAAATCTTTTTCTCGTAGTCCGTAGTGGATGCTGGGCGCCCGTCCCAAGTGCGGACTATTTCTGCAATACTTGTATATAGTTATTGCTTGACTAAGGATTATGTTATAGTTGCATCGGTCTTGAACTGATGCTATGTTGTTTTCATACTGTTAACTGGGTAGTATATCACAAGTTATACGGTGTGAATGGTGTGGCTGGTATGAATCTTGCCCTTGGATTAACAAAAATCCTTTCCTCGTACTGTCTGTCTCCTCTGGGCACGGTTTCTCTAACTGAGGTCTGGAGGAGGGGCATAGAGGGAGGAGCCAGTGCACACCCAGGATCTAAAGTCTTTCTTAAAGTGCCCATGTCTCCTGCGGAGCTCGTCTATCCCCATGGTCCTTGCGGAGTCCACAGCATCCTCTACGGACTACGAGAAAAAGATTTACCAGTAGGTTTAAAATCTTATTTTCTTCTACTATGGGGGTCATTCCAAACCGATCGCTCACAGCAGTTTCTCGCAGAAAAGCGTTTGTGTCGGAACTGCGCATGCGCCGATGCCACAGTGCAGCGGCGCATGCCAGCCATCGTTGCCTAGCGATCGCCTCTGAAACAGAGGCGGTCGCTGAGCGGGAGGTAGATGGACAGTGGCGCCATTTAGGGGGCACGGCGCGGCCAATGCATGCATGGCAGGACCGTTAGGGGGGGGGGGCGGGCAGCGGTAGCACGTGTGACATCACAAGCAGCCGCTGCGGGCCGGGGAGCGACGAGTCGCTCCCGGCCAGCAGTAGCTCCCGGCCTGTGCTGGACGTCCCCCCCGCATGTCTGAGTTCATGATCGTAGCTGCGCTAAATTTAGCACAGCTACGATCAACTCGGAATGAGGGCCCATGTCTGTTTAATTTCGGAAATAATCTTGTTAAAATGAGTGACGTAACCTTGACGAGGCCGGTTGTCACTGCAGTTTCCATACATTATCCGATTGACTAGACACCCAATTACCAGAGACGCGACCTAAGGGTAAACAAAAGCAGAATTTCCAGTGAGAGATAAGAATAATTTAGGGCTTTGAATATTCATGTTCCCTGCTCAGAAAATCAGTCACGGGCGCGGCGCCAGGGGAAATGGTTCTTCTGATGTCCAGCAAGTGATTGAGACTGACACACTAATAGCTGGTATGTGCCCAGCGCAGCTCCCCCGTCACCTTAATAAACGTCTTTGGGTGAGATCTCACAGCATGACCTGCCAGCCACCTCCTGTCACCTGTTTATTTTTCTGTCTGGATTCCGCATTCCCTCATTACTATACTGGATGCAGATTTTAGTTTTAAATGGCAATGGCTTGATTCCTAAAAATCCATTCTGCTCCCAGTGAGTTCCGGCATCGCTCCAGAACAAGGGTGGCCATTCCGAGTTGATCACTAGCTGCATTCGTTCACTGTGCAGCGATGAGGCAAAAAAACGGCACTTCTGCGCATGCGTATGCGGCGCAATGCGCACGCGCGACGTACTAGTACAACGGCCGATGTAGTTTCACAGGGTCTAGCGAAGCTTTCCAGTCGCACTGCTGGCCGCAGAGTGATTGACATGAAGTGGGCGTTTCTGGGTGGCAACTGACCGTTTTCAGGGAGTGTTCGGAAAAACGCAGGCGTGCCAGGAAATACGCAGGCGCGGCTGGGCGAACGCAGGGCGTGTTCGTGACATCAAAACAGGAACTGAATGGTCTGAAGTGATCGCAAGCGCTGAGTAGGTTTTGAGCTACTCAGAAACTGCACAAAAAAACTTTGTAGCCGCTCTGCGATCCTCTCGTTCGCACTTCTGCTAAGCTAAAATACACTCCCAGTGGGAGGCGGCATAGCGTTTGCACGGCTGCTAAAAACTGCTAGCAAGCGAACAACTCGGAATGACCACCAAGGTACCTCCCAATACTCCTCCCGATTATCAGACTCAAAGAGGGGCACGGATGTGAGGAAATGTGGGTGTGGTTTGGGCATGGTGAAGGTGGATTGTGGGAGGGACTCAAATATCAATATTTTATTTTTTAATGTAGAGAGGTATGGTTTATGGTCATGATTCTGTTGCACGTAATGTGGCCACAATTCCGCCCGCTTCCTGCGGTCATCTATGCAACAGCTCCACCATCAGCCCTCCGCTTGAGAGAGTAGTCGTTATCACTTTCATCATCGCTGGCACCAAACCCATCTCATACTTACCTTCCAAAAACAGCTAGGAGGCTCTCAAAAATCAGGTGGTGCCCTCGAAAGAGTGGGCAAGTCTCCTGGAGCCAGCCGCCACCAGCCCCCAGCTGCCCCATTACCAAAGGAAGACGATGAGGCGGACTGCAGATGACGCTATTCGCACTGAATGCGTCATTGTAGCAATGACTCCTGTATACTGTTGGTAATCTATATACCATAGTTGGGGGAGTGGCTGTGATGACACAAACACGCATCCATGCCACCGCACCAACTTCTATGCCATGCCCCCAAACTGCCTCCCCTCCGTATCAGGTCACCCCTTCCCCCGTACCACCCCTGCTGTGCTGACCTGCCTGTTCCCACCCAGACAGGAACATTGGGATGTAGGACACTATGACCCATCCTTGGTGCAGGAGACACGCAGAAATCAGACGTATCTCTGCATAGGCTTAGCTCAGATTACGATACTTCTTTGTACACGCCCACACCCAATTTATTCTACTTGCGAATGCACCATTACGGCCTCTTGCAATCCCACCACAAGTGAGAAGCCGCCCAGATGTATATGACTAATAAGTACTTGAAGATGTGTCAAAGCTCTGAGAGAGATAACGTACCAACTAATCAGCTCCTGTCATTTTTTAAACACACGGCCTGTAAAATGACAGTTACAGATGGAGCCACCTTCATCTTGGCCTTTAATAGGATTAACTGAGCCAGGGCAGTCGGACTTAGGGGGTCATTCCGACCTGATTGCTCGCTGCAGTTTATCGCAGCACAGCGATCGGGTCGGAATTGCGCATGCACCGGCGCCACAGTGCGCCGGCGCATGCCGGACGGCCGAAGGCCGTCGTTTCCCTGCGATCGCCTCTGCCTGATTGCCAGGCAGAGGCGGTCAGTGGGTGGGAGGGGACGGCACGGCGGCGTTTGGCCGCCGTTATGGGGGCGCGGACCGTGCGGGGGGCGGGCTGCAGCGGCTGCGTGACGTCACACGCAGCCGCTGCAGGCCGGGGAGCGACGAGTAGCTTCCAGCCAGCACGCTAAAGCTGCGCTGGCCGTGAGCTACTCCTAAAGCGCAAAAGCATCGCCTCTGTGCGTTGCTTTTGCACTTCTGTGGGGGGGAAGGGGGGGGGAGGCGGCACTGACATGCGGAGCGGGATAGCCCTGTGCTGGGTGTCCCCCGCATGTCTATTGTCATGATCGTAGCCCTGCAAAATTTTGCAGGCCTACGATCAACTCGGAATGACCCCCACAATCCCCTGCTGTAATGACTTAATCCCCTGCTGTAGTGTTCTCTGTATTGTATTGCAGCTGAGAACAATAGATGAAAGGTTTATGCTAATACACCATGGTGTGCCTAGGTGCAGCAGAGAAGCTAAGATAACTGTGTACCCATCTGTAGGTGCTTATTGGCTAGTACTTTATCTCTCTCCACTTTATCTCTCTCCAAGGTTTGATCCGTCTCCCCCTCAGTCTTCCAAGTTGAGAGATTGTGAGTTCAAACCCATTTTATATGAAATACGGTTCACACGTCCAACTTGTTTAAATTCAGCTGTATTTTTGGTTTAAGCCGTCAAACAAAGGCTGCTGATAGAGGCCAAAAAGCTTCAAGAGCAAAGCACGGGATGTCAGCGCTAAGACACAATCAATCATACGGAGGCACTAGGAAAACAGGATTAACAAGGAGGAGAATGGGGCAGAGGAGACCATCAAAGTAAATCACATTGCTGGGTTTATAGCCAGTCAGTCAGATGCTAAGAAGTCAGTATACTGGGAGCTGCTCAGCTATTCACTGTCAGAGATGCAGCTAGCAGACAATACTGAAGGCCTGACATGCTTTTAATCAATTTTAATCACTTTTCACAATACTGCGTTACGTCTTGGTAGAATAAGGATCCCTTCTTCCAGTTTAATGCTTGAATGGCGGTCGCTGATCTCAGGATGTGAGCGACATATGGCGGGACGCCTTAACGTTACTGCTTGATGAGGTCTATTTATCATACCAAAAATGTAAAAATAAAATCGGAGGGTTACAGCAATTTATTTTACAGGAAATACAGAAATAGTGAACCACTGCGCTCTCAGGCGGCTGCAGTTGCGTAGAACCCCGGTGTCACTCAGCACCATACAACATAGACATAAACAGAAAAAAATGAGAACTACCTCAACTGCGCACAGCTTAAAAAGTCCACTTAGATGTCTTACACGTTCAGGAATATGCCAGTCCGCAAAAAGAAAGGAGGTCGTCTTCCAATCTTTTTTTCCCTTAGTCCATTAGGTAGAGGAATTCCCTCTGGATTGATCCAATGTCCCTCAAAAAGAGAAATGGAAGAACAATATCGTGTAGTATGTCCTAGATTTTGGAGTGACTGGTCGTTCTAGATTTCGTGGTTTATCAAGATGGTTCGTACAGTACTCACGTCTGAAATGGAAGAGTTTCCACACATAAAGGTTTCTGTATGGGTCCAAACTTCTCCTAACTGGATGGAAGGATGTTCGTACTCTTTCAATTCCTCCCAAAGTGGTACCCCAACGCGAGAGATAATGGAGAGAAGAACAGCCCAATTAATAGACCACAGTGGAGTCTGTTCCACCAATCCCACTGATAGCCGGAGGAATAAACCAGCATACTATATTCACACTCCAAGAGTGTTCAATAAGCCCATAAAGGTATCTTTAACCGTAATTTATGCTAAGACAGATCAATGAATGTCGGAATATAAATGGGCAAGCACACCCCACTTACAGTCTTCTAAATGGTGTCAAGCCCGTAGCAGTTTCTTTTTCCACTTCCTTCCCAGGAAGTGGAACTCCACTGTCGAGTACTTCCAATCTCGGTATAATAAAATATGTATCAAGAGTGGAAGTAGATAAAAAGGAATTTATTACAATTTTTGAAATAAAAACAGCAATAGGGCAAAATCCTAATGGACCGTCCAGAAGATGTTTACACAATCAGAAAGATGAGATAGATCCGGATTTACCTCACCTCAATAAATGGTAGTCTGGAAGGTCCGCAGATAGTACATAGCCCTCACACCAACGCGTTTCGACCAGAGGTCTTTGTGTAGTATTGGGACCATTTTGCTTACAATAGCAGTCCATATTACTTTCTATGGGCACTGGGAAAAACGGTTCCGGTATGAATGGTCGACTATGTTAAGGTCGACAGTCATTAGGTCGACCACTATTGGTCGACACTGACATGGTCGACATGGACAAACAGTCGACACATGAAAGATCGACACATGAAATTAATATCAGTGACGTGCGATGGGTGCTGTGGGGTGAGGCAGAGCCTTTCCTGTCATACTAATGTTTATGCCAGAGTTTTGACTGTAGTTGCAAGGTGTGCCGCGGAGCCAGAGCAGCTTCCTGCACCTTCAGAGTGAACTGTTGGCCCGGGCTCTTCTTAGAGGATCAGTCGTGCTCTGGCCGTGACCTATGCCTTGAAGAGGTGGCGGTGTCATATCATAGGTCACGCCCGTCACGTATCACCACCCAGCCAACCCACCCGCCTGCATACACATCTTCCAGTTCCCGCCTGCATACACAGCTTTCCTTGCCAACCCACATTCACACCTGCCCGCCCGCCCGCTGCTCAGTATTCGCAGCACTCCCAGGGACGTGCAGTCAGGGGAGGCAGGGGAGGCAGTGCCTCCCCTGTCATTCTCCCCTGTCATTAATGATTACATTAATATAAAGAAAATACTTATGACACATATTCTGTGTCCTAAGTATATGCTTTATAATATTGTAATGATTTTTACATTTTAAAACAGGTTCACATTTGTTTTGGAGGCACCGAGAGCGGTGCCTCCTGTGGATAATGTCAAAGCGACGGAAGTGGGGGCGAGCAGGGGTGGCGGCCAAGGAGAGGGCTGTAAAAGACCATTACAAAAAGCATGATAAGCGGCACTAGTGTGAGTGCCTCAGTGACAGGGGCGTGCTTTCAGCCCATATGAAAGCACGCCCCTGTCACTGCTGCAGATATGATTGGGCACCAGAATTTGAGCCCACCCTGTGGACCAGCCTACCGATCACCGATCATCACCGGCCTGCAGCTTTTCTCCCGACTGGAGTCCCACTTGCATTCCTCCGGCCAGCCAGACCCTCTGCACTTGTTGATGTGAGACCCTGGTGGCCTCTGCTCCCCTGACTACGCGGCTGCGTAGAGCAGCGGGCGCTGCTGAATTCACCCCTGCTTAGCGCCGCTCATAACCCCCAGCACACGCCGCCGCCGTCGTACCTGAGTCCCGCCGCCGCCGTCCCTACTCAGCCCCTGAGACCTGCTTCCTGCTGCCGCCGTCTATCTGCTCCGGAGAGTCGCCGCAGCTGCCAGGACCCGAGGAGAGTGTGTCTGTGGATGGTGGATCGCGCCCCCCCCAAGGCGAGTACCAACTACACAAACACACAAACACACACACACACACACACACACACACACACACACACACTCTGGAGTCTGCTGATGTAATGTGTAAAAAAAATAAAAAGGGGGACGCTGTCTGCCGTAATGAGTAAAAGAGGGGGTCTGTCTGCCGTAATGTGTAAAAAAAAAGGGGGACGCTGTCTGCCGTAATGAGTAAAAGAGGGGGTCTGTCTCCCGTAAAGTGTAAAAAAGGGGGACGCTGTCTGCCGTAATGAGTAAAAGAGGGGGTCTGTCTGCCGTAATGTGTAAAAAAGGGGGACACTGTCTGCCGTAATGAGTAAAAGAGGGGGTCTGTCTGCCAGGGCCGTAACTACGTGTGTGCCAAGTGGGCTTGGCACACAGCGCAGTTGCCCTGAGGGCGCACGGCCAGCGGCATGTAATGAGTCAAATTGACTCATTACATGCCGCCTCTGAAGTCTGCGCCGTGCGCCGCAGCCGCGCTGGAGGAGGGAGAAGCGCTGCAGGCAGCTGAGAAGGAGGGGGAGGGAGGGGGCCTGGAGCCGCAGCAGCGCTATTTCATTGGTAGTAAGCGCCGCTGCAGCATCCCCCTCTCCTTCCGTATAGGCTGCCCGGCGCTGCTGTGGATGCTGGGATGCGGTTCCTCCATCCCAGCATCCACAGCAGCGCCAGGCAGCCTATACGGAAGGAGAGGGGGATGCTGCAGCGGCGCTTACTACCAATTACATAGCGCTGCTGCGGCTCCAGTCCCCCCTCCCTCCTCCTCCTTGTCCGATGCCTGCACAGAGGGAGATGCCAGCACGAGGAGCCTGTCAGCGGGGAGAAGGTAAGTATATCCCTCTCTCTCTCTTTCTCTCTCTCTCTCTCTCTCTCTCTCTCTGGGGGACGCCGTCTGCCATAATGTGTAAAAAGGGGGCCTGGCTGCTGCAATGTGTAAAAAGGGGGCCTGGCTGCTGCAATGTGTAAAAAGGGGGCCTGGCTGCCGCAATGTGTAAAAAGGGGGCCTGGCTGCCGCAATGTGTAAAAAGGGGGCCTGGCTGCCGCAATGTGTAAAAAGGGGGACTGGCTGCCGCAATGTGTAAAAAGGGGGACTGGCTGCCGCAATGTGTAAAAAGGGGGCCTGGCTGCTGCAATGTGTAAAAAGGGGGACTGGCTGCTGCAATGTGTAAAAAGGGGGACTGGCTGCCGCAATGTGTAAAAAGGGGGACTGGCTGCCGCAATGTGTAAAAAGGGGGCCTGGCTGCCGCAATGTGTAAAAAGGGGGACTGGCTGCCGCAATGTGTAAAAAGGGGGACTGGCTGCCGCAATGTGTAAAAAGGGGGACTGGCTGCCGCAATGTGTAAAAAGGAGGCCTGGCTGCCGCAATGTGTAAAAAGGGGGACTGGCTGCCGCAATGTGTAAAAAGGGGGACTGGCTGAAGGGGGACTGTCTGCTGTAATGTGTAAAAAGGGGGACGCTGTCTGCTGTAATGTATAAAAGGGGCTCTACCTGGTGTAGTAGCGCTACTGTGCAGCGTAATTTGAATAATGGAGACTACTGTGCACCGTAGTATGAATTGCTATTATTTTGTGGCCACGCCCCTTCCCCATGAAGCCATGCCCCTATATATTTTTCACGCGCCTACGGCGCGCACTGCCCCTATCTTTCATGGGGGGCGCCAATGTCGTTTCTTGCACACAGCGCTAAAATGCCTAGTTACGGCACTGCTGTCTGCCGTAATGTGTAAAAAAGGGTGACGCTGTCTGACGTAATGTGTAAAAGATGGGGACTGTCTGCCGTAATGTGAAAAAAGGGCGACTGTCTGCCGTAATGTGTAAAAAGGGGACGCTGTCTGCCGTAATGTGTAAAAAAGGGGGACGCTGTCTACTGTAATGTGTAAAAGATGGGGACTGTCTGCCGTAATGTGTAAAAAGGGGACGCTGTCTACCGTAATGTGTAAAAAAGGGGGACGCTGTCTGCCGTAACATGTAAAAGATGGGCACTGTCTGCCGTAATGTGTAAAAAAGGGGGACCTGTCTGCCGTAATGTGTAAAAAGGGGATGCTGTCTGCTGTAATGTGTAAAAAGGGGACGCTGTCTGCTGTAATGTGTAAAAACAAGGGACGCTGTCTGCCGTAATGTGTAAAAAAGGGGGACGCTGTCTGCCGTAATGTGTAAAAAAGGGGGATGCTGTCTACCGTAATGTGTAAAAAAGGGGGTCGCTTTCTGCCGTAATGTGTAAAAAAAAAAGGGGGACGCTGTCTGCCGTAATGTGTAGAAAATGGGGACGCTGTCTGCCGTAATGTGTAAAAAAGGGGGACTGTCTGCCGTAATGTGTAAAAAAGGGGCTCGCTCTCTGCCGTAAGGTGTAAAAAAAAGGGGGACGCTGTCTGGCGTAATGTGTAAAAAGGGGGACGCTGTCTGGCGTAATGTGTAAAAAAGGGGGACGCTGTCTGCCGTAATGTGTAAAAAAAAGGGGGACTGTCTGCCGTAATGTGTAAAAAGGGGATGCTGTCTACCGTAATGTTTAAAAAAGGGGGACGCTGTCTGCAGTAATGTGTAAAAAGGGGACGCTGTCTGCCGTAATGTGTAAAAAAGGGGGACGCTGTCTGCCGTAATGTGTAACAAAGGGGGACGCTGTCTGCCGTAATGAGTAAAAGAGGGGATCTGTCTGCCGTAATGTGTAAAAAAGGGGCGCTGTCTGCCGTAATGTGTAAAAAAGGGGTACCTAACTCTGATCCCAATGCCCCAACTATTTCAACTCAAGGGCTACCTAAAACACATATTTGCAAAAAATAAATAAATGTTTAAATAAAAAAATAGAAGTAGGCAGGCACTGTCAGCCTACTTCCATGACATCACAAGTGGCGGTAAGGTTCATCGCCGGACTTTGCGGATCATTATGGCTGCAGTGCCTCACCAGCCAATGACCTCACCGCACGCCACTGCACTCCACTATGAACAACCCCCGCCTCTGAGGAACAGGGAGGAGGACAGCTGACCGGTAGGGGCTAATATTTGTTATTTTATTCCTCCTGTGGGGAACAATAGGGAAGGGGTGGCCACCACACTGCCTGCATGTTCCAGATCACTGAATGCAGATCCCTGACAGCCAGGAAAGTTCTTCTGACAAGCCTTCAAACCTCCTCTCTTCCCTAACAACGCACCGCACTGCACTGGACTCTCTGCACTGTGCAATCAGTAATCTGCAACATGCAGGCAGTGTGGTGGCCACCCCTTCCCTCTCTTCTAGTCATTTCCTCCTACCCCTGCCCGAGATCCCGGCTCTCAGCTGTGCAGTGAGCCGGCGCCTTCGGTCCACAGCGGCGCCTGGAGCTCAATCTCCACTTGTTTCACCCTCCCTACACCGCTGCCCGGCGGAGGGGAGAAAGTCCAGAGCTGCACCCCTGTGTCGGCATCTGTGCACACTTATGCTCCCCTGTCTATCTTTTCCGCACATCTCTGATCAACACTCACCGAATTTCCAGCAGTATATACTACAGCACCTGTGTATAATGCCCGTATGAACCCTTGGGCTCATATAGTGCGTGTAAATCTGGTTCTGGTGCTAGCCGGTGCCTCCAGAGCCATTTACCTCACCGCACCTCCCTGATAAATATGATCCTAAAGCACAATAAAATAACATTTATTTCATAGCTAGCTAAAAACTGTGTCACCCAGATGTCGATTTATTCTAAAACATTTGCTTGACAGCTTCACTCTGATGGGCTGCATTGTGAATATGCTGTACGGTGCAACCCTTCTCAGCTGGTATTGTCTACGAAACGTTTCCAGATTGCTCATCCTAGGGGGAGCAGATCTTGGAGAGGTTTAACCATTACCCTATAAAAATATTGCACCTTTCAAAATTAGCAATTTGTCAATGATTTTAAGTTTAGCGCATGTGGAATGCATTAGGAGCAAATAGCCTTGATACATATGGGGTTGTGACGGGGTCATTGATGTTCACAAATATTCAGCCGCAATGTGATTTAAGGAAAGTGCTTTGAAAATCACGCAGGGAACAGACTCATTGATCCGAGTGCTTGCATGCCTTTCAGAGGAGAGTCACACAAGTCATAACAAAGTAACATAAAATTCTACAATGCACAACTTTCTGGTGCTTGGGTGCATTACGGATTACACTGCCGCTCCTCTAACCAGCTGAACTAATAACTCATCTGGATAAACTGTGATTCTCCGAGCGATTTGCCCACCATCGATTGAGCTGTGAACGATGACCGAACAAATTCTAAAAAGGATCTAACTCAAACGAAACCGACGCGTTTCACTGTTGAGCTTCTGTTAATACTTTTTTTTTCAACTGAATTAATGCAATACAGCCTAGACAGGGGGAGAACACACATAGGGCCTAATTCTGAGTTGATCGCAGCAGCAAATTTGTTAGCAGTTGGGCAAAACCATGTGCACTGCAGGGGGGACAGATATAACATGTGCAGAGAGAGTTAGATTTGGGTGGGGTGTATTCAAACTGAAATCTAAATTGCAGTGTAAAAATAAAGCAGCCAGTATTTACCCTGCACAGAAACAATATAACCCACCCAAATCTAACTCTCTCTGCAAATGTTATATCTGCCCCCCCCTGCAGTGCACATGGTTTTGCCCAACTGCTAACAAACTTGCTGCTGCAATCAACTCAGAATTACCCCCAATACCATGCCACATGAAAGTGGGGGCCTTGTGTGACCGCTCCAGACGTTGGAGAACTGTCTAGTTGCGGGCGTTCTGCTGCATTCTACAGATAAAATTTAATTTTACAGCAGAAAAACAAAGTGAAAATTAAACTGGTGGGTAGCAAAAAAAAGTTCATTGTGATTTAATTTTAACATTATCTCTTTGGATAATTGTAGCTGAATTTTAGCGTTTTTTATTTATTGGCACTCATTGTTCTGTGCCTGTGTGATACGGTTTCACAAAGACTGTGTGTGAGACAGGTCACACTTCCATTTGTCTCAGCCTTATGCCACATCAATAAGCGTTGTTTACGCGTCCCGCTATGGGGCCTGCATTCTAGCTGATACGCAGACAGGTGACATCCTCACCTACACTCCCGGATATTTCAGCGGCTGGAGATTAAACTCATTACACCAGATTGAACCTACAAAGGAAGGTAATTAATAAGGAGTACACCCCTTTCTCCTAACTAGCAGGCGGCAGGACAACCAGGGAAGAGATATGAATGGAAGGGGAAAAAAACAGCGTCACCTAAAACTTCAAGGTTCCCGTATTATGAATAGGTATATGCAAAACTGGTACTTTTTAATTAAATGGCTTTTCATTTATTGGCGTGTGCGCTGTGTATAAAACTAAATCAGAGTTTTGCTTTCCTCCGTGCGTTCAGGAGAGGACATAGACAAACTGTATGCGTTCCTTTTATGCACAAGATGTATTAAGCCTGGAGAAGTGATAAAGTAGTGATAAGTGGAAGGTGATAACGCACCAGCCAATCAGCTCCTGTCATTTTTCAAATCCATAATGATTGGCTGGCACGTTATCACCTTGCACTTATCACTGGTTTATCCCTTCTCCAGGCTTAATACATCTGCCCCTATATGTCTTGGCATGAGAGTCATGCCAACCGGCGGATGAACATCTTCTCCCAGCAACTGACTCTGACTTGAGGGTGCTCGATAAATAAGTGACACTCATAATGGAGTGAGCATCAACTTCCATTCTGAGTTTGGCACTTGTGTTCTGGGTTATTTCGCCCTCTGTCCTGGGCAGAGTCACATCTGCAACCACCTTATTGCCACCGCCAGGACCCCAGAAGGAGACCTGGGCACTTTGCTCTCCCTGCTAACCTTACTCCGAATCGCAAGACATCTCAAACCTCACCAATGAAATTCCCTACCACTCCCCATTATACACTCACCCGCCAAACATTTAATGGAACATACCCTAATCCCACCTATACTAATCGCTCTGGTCCACCCTCACATCTACCCTACATAATTTCAACTATACTGCTGACACCGGTACACCCTCACATCTACTCTACCTGTACTACTCACATTGGTATATGCTTGGCTGTCCGAAAGTCCGCAATAAGCCACACTCGCTTAGGGTTGGCCATCGATGGTTTGATGGAAGTTTTATATAGTTTTGCCATTGATGGTAGAGAACCAATTGTTCTCCACCAGCAATGGTACAGAGCCCCCTCTAGTCGGTGTCGGGACATGGAACCTAGCCCTGCCCCCATGCAACCATAAAGCCCTGCCCCCTGGTTTCTGATTGGCCTGCAAGCCAGTCAGCGATAGAGCAGGGGTGATCATCAGTGGGTGAAACCATTGATGGTCCATCATAGCATAGTTTGCTGCCATTGATGGGCACTCACAGTTACACCATCAATGGTAACCATAGATGGTCAGCACACCAATGCACATTATTACACTTGCTCAACTCAGTTGAGCACTCTTCTCTACTGTATATGAAGACATAAATAAATAAAGCCTTTCTCCTAGTATTCTGCCCTGCATGGCCCCCTCCCAATTCTAATCCTGTCCAGTGTCGGCCTGGGGCAAGAAGGACCCACCGGGGAAATGCAGTGGTAGGGGCCCATGCTTAAGGATGTTGCCAGGCAATAGTGGAGGTGTGGCCAACCACCACAGAGGCCCACCTAACCATAAGAGAGTGCATGGGCTGGGCCCATAGTCCTGTGCAGTATAAGGTAACATATGCATAGTTAAAGTACACTAGGATTCAGCCTGGAACCTAATCCCTAGAGGAGGAGGTGGGCCCACAGCCACAGGCACTGGGGCCCACCGGTGGTTTCCCCTGTTCCCATGTGGGCCAGTCCGACCCTGATCCTGTCCATTGATTTCTCATTTTCCCCTTCTGCAGAACAACATGGATTTTCCAAGGTGCACAACTGCCCATCTAGCAAGGTTTTCTCCTGCCTCTATGTAAGCTCCATTGAGGTCAATGCGGCGTCCTCCACTGACCCCTCCCTCCCGGCTTCGAGTGAACACGCTGGAGATGACAGAGGGTAACCAGCCTTAGGGGGATATGTCAGCTGCTCTATAAGGGACGTATTCATAGACCTTTGGGAAGTGTACACTGCAGCATAGCCATTAATTATATATCTCAGGCACCCTCGGCACATTTCCATTATTTTGATTACATTTTTTCATCCTTTATGGAAGCAGATTTCAGCTCATGTAAATGTCTTGTTTTGTGCTGCAGTCTGTGTAGAAATCCTCGTCCAGCTGCCTGTCACAATACGCCGACAATTAGTGGGGTTGGCCCGAATTTCAAGACATCACAAACATATGTTTAGCTAGCGGCATCCAAGCTTTGCGCTGTGGGCCACACGATCGTCTGCATCCCATCTGTAGTTGAAATGGAAACTCCCTGGTTTTCTGGTGGCTCGGTACCAAGTTATTATACTTACCGCAAGTTCCTGGAGAAATATTACATGTAAATGTTTACATAAAGCGAATAGTAGTTTTCTTTCTGCCTAAAGGGACTCTAACTTTAATTGTCTTTGTTTTATCGTGCTCAGCGCCGTCCAGTGTACACAACAGACACACCTCTATATCAGAGGTTCTCAAACTCGGTCCTCGGGGGCACACACAGTGCATGTTTTGCAGGTAACCCAGCAGGTGCACAGGTGTATTAATTACTCACTGACACATTTTAAAAGGTCCACAGGTGGAGCTAATTATTTCACTTGCGAGGAGACCTGCTAAACATGCACTGTGTGGGCCCCCGAGGACCGAGTTTGAGAACCTCTGCTCTATATTATACCTTTGAACGGCTTTTGTGCACATTCAGGTGATTGTGCTGACTTCTTCCAAAATATTGCAAATACCGGCTGCTTTTTCATGTAGCCCTAAGGTTCTAAGGTGTCTATTTTCTAAGCCTTGGATGGAGATAAAGTGGGACAGAGATAAAGTACGAGCCAATCAGCTGCCATGTTAAAGGCTGGTTATCCTATATAATAAAAGGCTAATGCTGCTCAACATCTCTACGGGGGGAATTCAAGTGTTTTGCACACCGGCGGCCACTAGATGGCGCCCAACGGAGCAATTCAAGTGTTGCTCTGTTCGGGCGCGCACAGCGGCTGGCGCTGACATTACTGTTATGTTGTTCCGTCATGTTGATGGGTAGGTAAAATATTTCTTATCACACGACAGACATCGGGATAGATTAATGAATGTCCAAAGCTCCATAAGTATTCATTAAAGTACTGGAACCACGATACTGTACACCCAGATCTAAAGAGGACATTCCGTTGCTGAGCAACCACTACGGGCCAACAGTGGGAATACTGTCCAACGCCTACCTTTGTCTTTATATGGTGAGTTTTATATTCCGCCATACACCTACACAACTGTACAACGCTATACACTGTGATCTTGTTTTCTTTTTCCCTCATTTTGGGGGTCATTCCGAGTTGTTCGCTCGCAAGCTGCTTTTAGCAGCTTTGCACACGCTAAGCCGCCGCCTACTGGGAGTGAATCTTAGCTTATCCAAATTGCGAACGAAAGATTAGCAGAATTGCGAATAGACACTTCTTAGCAGTTTCTGAGTAGCTCCAGACTTACTCGGCATCTGCGATCAGTTCAGTGCTTGTCGTTCCTGGTTTGACGTCACAAACACATCCAGCGTTCGCCCAGACACTCCTCCGTTTCTCCAGCCACTCCCGCGTTTTTACCTGAAACGGTAGCGTTTTTTCCCACATGCCCATAAAACGTCCAGTTTCCGCCCAGAAACACCCACTTCCTGTCAATCACATTACGATCACCAGAACGAAGAAAAAACCTCGTAATGCCGTGAGTAAAATACCTAACTGCATAGCGAATTTACTTGGCGCAGTCGCACTGCGGACATTGCGCATGCGCATTAGCGACTAATCGCTCCGTTGCGAGAAAAAAATACAGAGCGAACAACTCGGAATGACCCCCTTTATAACCGCATTTAATTACATTTAAAAACCAATAAGACCGAGAAACACCAGGCCAAAACTCCTCATTTATAAATGGGCATCCAGGATGTCACTTGCGGCAGCCCTTATTTTTGCTTACGGAACCCGTGGGGTCAACAAACCTTTCACTAGAGACCTGAGACCTGCTCAGTCAGCTGTGTCATGACATCACACACGGATTGGCAGATTCCGGACTGTCAGTGTGAGTGGTGGGCACCGTGGCTGCCATATGTGAGGGCGTGCGGGTGTGGCTGGAAATGACGTAGAAAATGAAAGTGCGTTTGTTTACTTTTATCCGTTAGAAGGTGTACCTCGTCATTATTTATGTATTGGATTGGGGAATTTCTCAGGGTAAAATGTCTGAATTTTACAACTACTGCCGCCCCTCCACAAACTGCACAGCTCCAGACTTCAGCGCCTCCTGTGCGGATGTGCGGTGCATCGATGGTTTTCCGGCAATGTTTGTCGCCATCGTTAGCGACCTTTCCATCCTGCAGCACTAAGCAGAGGAGGGGATGACACTTCCCCCAGTTGAGCACATTCATGAAAATGCTTGTGTACAGAGACGCAGGATTTCTCAAATACGAGTTTCAATGGTGCAACCGATGGTGGCGTCTGAAGGTACATCTGCTTGTACAGAAGCTGACAGTGGGAGTCCCAGTTCTTGCACCTCGGCTCGGACACATGTATGTACACCAGAGAAGGGATTTGTAACGGCATTTGCTTCAAGTCCCAGACGTGCGACCTACAGAAGACACAGATGCAAACGCTGCTGCGCCCAACGCAGAATCAGACCCCTTGCGCTTTAAAAAGTAGCGGCCGTGCTTCTGTGCTATGCGGCACATGACGCGGCCTTGTCACGTCACCACGGACAGTGCTGAGAATTGATTACTTATGTAATGAAAACTATTACGTGGACCCAGTCTCCCGCCGGTGAGAGGGAAGAGCCCCTGGAGTCGGAGCAGGGGAAGGATTATCTTAGAGTGCAGTTAGCGTTTTATTCTCCATCGTAGCACAAAGGGTCGCTGAGGTCCCCGGTAATTACTGGCCAGTCAGTACATCAGTGCTGAGCGTCACATGCAGACGGTGAGGACAGGAACGGGACCCCGGCTCATCCTGGCTTTATCACTCTATTCCTGACTTTATTAACCCAGGCATAAGTAATTGATGAGAATGGATTGTTTTATCTCCTGGATGATATTACACACACACTAATGAGGGGAAGTCTTACTGCGGCCTGTGAGCGTGACGGCGTGTGTCTGCTAAGCGATTACTGAACAAGTACTGGGACTGATTCAGCGGTGGGCCCCCGACGTGGCTATTGGTGGTCGCCCGTCTGCGACTTTATGAAAATGGCACCGCAAGGCCCTTCCCTGGTACACGTGTGTCGGAACGTGCAAGGATTGAGTCGCCCTACCGTCAGTGACCCTACATACTGTAATACCGCCTGGTGCATCAGCACCATGGAAACATGCATCAGGCCCCATGGCGGGCGTAGGTCCTCCATCCGAATATGGTCTCCGAAGTGAGCGACTGAGCGTCTGTGTACGCAGCCTATTCAGCCACGCCCGCAACACTGCCATAACACGCTAATAAGACAGACCACCTCCGCGCATGCGCTAAGCCACCTCCCAGTCACCGCTCAGGGACGATCCAATGCTTTTGTACGCACACTCTGTGTAACGCCTGCGCTGTGGGAGGTCGTAGGGATTTCCGCGCACGGACAGCAGTAACAAGTCGCTCAACCACATGAACACTGGCATGGAGTACGGCTTTGATTCAGGCCCCTTATAAGATAAGCAGTGGTGACTACAGCCTAGGGGATGCGGGGCTGCAGCCCCCCCCCCCCTCCCAAGTAAAAGCCGTACATGTACACACAAATGTCTCCCCTGCTTATTCCAATCTGCCTCCATCACCATTGGTAGCATAACGGCCTCCTCAATCCCTTAAGTTCATGCTTAGCTGTATTACACACATTCTAGCTGGGGTGGGGACAGAGGTTGCTGCAGTAGCAGTCCCTTCCCTCTCCCTGTTCAAAGTGACGGTGCCGTTGTTTGTGATAGGAGGATGGGCCCCCAACTGGTCCCTTCATCAGGCCCCGACCTAGGTAAACAGTACTTTCCCCCCTCGCCCCCCCCCCCCCGGCCAGAGCACGCTGACATCACTAGCTTTCCCTCTCAAGCAGCGCAGAACCAGCAGCCAGAATGCGACAGAGACACAGGAATATCATGTTTCATGAGCTACCGACAGAGGTTTCTGACCAGAGGAATGGTAGGAGGGTGGAGAGAGCTGTAAGTGACACAGGGATCTCAGCTTCTCCTCCTCCCCGCCTGGGTGTCTGAGTCCTGTGTAAACTGTTATGCAACTGAACCATTTGGGTCTAGAAATAGAGTCAAACACAGAGTCCTCCTGAGTCCTGTCCCAGTGTGTAAGTAGTACAGAGGCTGCTGTTATTCTTGCATGTGACAAGATAAAATATTTTATTTTTGTATGTGTATTTTAAGGTTAAGTTGTTTTTGTTATGCCACAAGAAAAGTTTATAAAATTGTTGTCTTTCAGTTAGGTGGAGCTATAAACAGTACTCGGCCATTATTAAAATTATTAGTTAAAACAAAATAAACCATTGGTTTAAATTTAATATACACAGTCCATACCTCCCACCGTGACCCATTCCAGGAGGGACAAATTGCTCTCTACCTGGGCTTGCTTCTTAATTTATGATTGCAATCACCTGTGTTGAAGTACCTTTCTTATCAATTAAATAGTTCAACAGAGGTGACACCAATCATATATTAAGTGGGAAATCCAGGTAGAGAGCATTTTGTCCCTCCTGGAATGGGACATGTTGGGAGGTATGCACAATTTAATATACATCCCACACCTTCCATCGGGGCCCTCCTGTCTTAAGCCCTGGCAGTCGCAGCGCTGGGTGACAGTTGTCGAGAAATAGGACATAAATATGAAAAAACAAAACTGTATATGAGCAAAAAGATTGTTTGTTTTCCCTGAGCAGAAGTGACTGGATTACTGTTCTCCAGCCTCAGTACGTGGGTGGTGTTAGCAATTTTTCATGCCGACTCCCTCGGTCATTGCCGCCCGTCCCCTCCTGAGCAATTAGAAGAGCGTAGATGTTAAATCTCTAACGAGAGAAGCGCCTCATCTTTCCTCCCCGCCATTAATGACCTGACTCTCACAGACTGCACTTATGTTTCCTGCCTCTCCACAGCATTCAGACACTATCTGGGAGACTGAGAGACCTGTCAGGCGCAGGATCAATTCATTTAGCGGAAGAGGCCTGAGATGTGTATAAATTGGCACCTTTAGTGGCAGGCTAATTTCACAGATATTGCGCAGTTGTGCCAGGCTGGGAATAAAAAAAACTTTTAAGTGCCCTTTTCAGCGGCAGCGCCCTCTAGTTGGGTATATGCTGGGTGCAAGGGCTCCGACAGGAACAGGCGGCCCTGCAGCGTATGGGCAAACCTCTAGCTAGCTGACCGCTATAATCCCATGTCAGATCTATTGCGTGCCACCACAGAGTTGGCGCTCAGTTGCTGCCCAGAAACGCCCATTAAACATGGTTGCCCACTTCTCGTCCGTCCCCTCTGGGAAGGGCGTGGTGCGGCAAAATTGGGTGAACTGGGGACGTAACGCTGCCATCATATCATCGTGGACCTGCCCCCTGCTATACAGTACCAGCATTGTGAAGTGGGGGGCGGGGCCACAATGACGTGGTTGAGCGTGAATCGCGTCAACAGCTGCCCAGAATTCGCACTTCACTTGGGGATTTCAGTGGCTCCCGGATGTTGCGAGAGAGGAGACAAGTATGCCGTTGAACACGAAGGGCCCTATGTACTAAGCCTTGGAGAGAGATAAAGTGGGGAGAGATAGAGTATCAGCCAACCAGCTCCTACAGTAACTGTCATTTTTCAAATCCAGCCTGCAACATGGCAGTTAGGAGCTGATTGGCTGGTACTTTATCGCCGCCTACTTTATCTCTCTCCAAGGCTTAGTACATAATAGTCCCCAAAGAGAGATCCAGCCGATTCTGTGCATTTGTACTTAGGCCAGACGTCTGGGCCGCATGGATGTCAGACAGCGTGGACGAGCTCGCAAAGGGGCTTTCTAACGCTCGCCCCGCTGCCGGGCATTCTGGCAGCCGGGATTCCGGCGTCGGTATTCTGACCGTCGGCATCCCGACTGCCGGGATACCATAACCAACCCTTACAAATGGGATATGGTCATTAGGTCGACCACACTTAGGACGACAGTTATTAGGTCGACCACTATTGGTCGACATGCATTAGGTCAACATGTACTAGGTCAACGTGGAAAAAGGTCGACATGAATTTTTCACATATTTTTTATTTAAATTTTTTGAACTTTTCATACTTTACGATCCACGTGGACTACGATAGGGAACGGTGACCTGTGCCGAGCGCAGCGGTAGGTGAGCGAGGCACCCCGTGAGCCATGCGAGGGGACGCGGTGCACTAATTGGGTTTCCCCATCACTTTACGAAGAAAACGACACCAAAAAAAAAACCTCATGTTGACCTTTTCCCATGACCAATAGTGGTCGATCTAATGACTGTCAACCTAAGTGTGGTCAACCTAATGACCCACACCCCTTACAAACAATCGATCTATTTATTCTAACTGGATATTAGTAGTGACTGGCAATTATTTTAGGTCTATGGGGGTCATTCCAAGTTGATCGCACGCTGCAGATTTTCGCAGTGCAGCGATCAGGTTACTACTGCGCATGTGTATGCACCGCAATGCGCACGTGCGTCGTACGGGTACAAAGAGCATCGTTCCTGTGCAAAGCTTTGTGCGATGAATCCATTCGCACAACCGATCGCAAGGAGATTGACAGGAAGAGGGCGTGTGTGGGTGTCAACTGACCGTTTTCTGGGAGTGGTAGGGAAAATTCAGGCGTGTCCAGGCGTTTGCAGGGCGGGTGTCTGACGTCAATTCCGGGACCAGACAGGCTGAAGTGATCGCAGCGGCTGAGTAAGTTCTGGGCAACTCAGAAACTGCACAAAACTATTTCGTCCCGCTCGGCTGCACAAGCGTTCGCACACATGCAAAGTGAAAATACACTCCCCTAGAGGCGGCGACTATCTGATTGCTGCTCTGCAAATAATAGCTAGCGAGCGATCAACTCAGAATGACCCCCCATAGTGTACTTAAACAATGTATAACAATGACATTAAAACACACAAAAGAGCCTATGGGGGTCATTCCGAGTTGTTTGTTCGATAGCAGTTTTTAGCAGCCGTGCAAACGCTATGCCGCCTCCCACTGGGAGTGTATTTTAGCTTAGCAGAAGTGCGAACGAAAGGATTGCAGAGCGGCTACAAAGTTTTTTTGTGCAGTTTTAGAGTAGCTCAATACCTACTCAGCGCTTGCGATCACTTCAGACTGTTCAGTTCCTGTTTTGACATCATAAACACACCCTGCGTTCGCCCAGCCACGCCTGCGTTTTTCCTGGCACGCCTGCGTTTTTCCTGGCACACCTGCGTTTTTTCGAACACTCCCTGAAAACGGTCAGTTGACACCCAGAAATTCCCACTTCATGTCAATCACTCTGCGGCAACCTGTGCGACTGAAATGCTTTGCTAGACCCTGTGTAAAACTACATCGTTCATTGTAATAGTACGTCGCGCGGAAGTGCCGTTTTTTTTTGCCTCATCGCTGCACAGCGAACGAATGCAGCTAGCGAACAACTCGGAATAACCACCTATATGCGCTGTAGTCTGGGATCAACTTAGTCCAAATGACAGCACACATTGATTGTCCAGATGGCTACATACATACAGTATATGCTGGTATTTTGTAGTGATGTGCACCGGACATTTTTCGGGTTTTGTGTTTTGGTTTTGGATTCGGTTCCGCGGCCGTGTTTTGGATTCGGACGCGTTTTGGCAAAACCTCCCTGAAATTTTTTTGTCGGATTCGGGTGTGTTTTGGATTCGGTTTTTTTTTACAAAAACCCCTCAAAAACAGCTTAAATTATAGAATTTGGGGGTCATTTTGATCCCATAGTATTATTAACCTCAATAACCATAATTTCCACTCATTTCCAGTCTATTCTGAACACCTCACACCTCACAATATTATTTTTAGACCTAACATTTGCACCGAGGTCGCTGGATGACTAAGCTAAGTGACCCAAGTGGCCGACACAAACACCTGGCCCATCTAGGAGTGGCACTGCAGTGTCAGACAGGATGGCACTTAAAAAAATAGTCCCCAAACAGCACATGATGCAAAGAAAAAAAGAGGTGCAATGAGGTAGCTGTGTGACTAAGCTAAGCGACCCAAGTGGCCGACACAAACACCTGGCCCATCTAGGAGTGGCACTGCAGTGTCAGACAGGATGGCACTTAAAAAAATAGTCCCCAAACAGAACATGATGCAAAGAAAAAAAGAGGTGCAATGAGGTAGCTGTGTGACTAAGCTAAGCGACCCAAGTGGCCGACACAAACACCTGGCCCATCTAGGAGTGGCACTGCAGTGTCAGACAGGATGGCACTTCAAAAAATAGTCCCCAAACAGCACATGATGCAAAGAAAAATGAAAGAAAAAAGAGGTGCAAGATGGAATTGTCCTTGGGCCCTCCCACCCACCCTTATGTTGTATAAACAGGACATGCACACTTTAACAAACCCATCATTTCAGCCACAGGGTCTGCCACACGACTGTGACTGAAATGACTGGTTGGTTTGGGCCCCCACCAAAAAAAGAAGCAATCAATCTCTCCTTGCACAAACTGGCTCTACAGAGGCAAGATGTCCACCTCCTCCTCATCGTCCGATTCCTCACCCCTTTCACTGTGTACATCCCCCTCCTCACAGATTATTAATTCGTCCCCACTGGAATCCACCATCTCAGGTCCCTGTGTACTTTCTGGAGGCAATTGCTGGTGAATGCCTCCACGGAGGAATTGATTATAATTCATTTTGATGAACATCATCTTCTCCACATTTTCTGGAAGTAACCTCGTACGCCGATTTCTGACAAGGTGAGCGGCTGCACTAAACACTCTTTCGGAGTACACACTGGAGGGGGGGCAACTTAGGTAAAATAAAGCCAGTTTGTGCAAGGGCCTCCAAATTGCCTCTTTTTCCTGCCAGTATACGGACTGTCTGACGTGCCTACTTGGATGCGGTCACTCATATAATCCTCCCCCATTCTTTCAATGGTGACAGAATCATATGCAGTGACAGTAGACGACATGTCAGTAATCGTTGGCAGGTCCTTCAGTCCGGACCAGATGTCAGCACTCGCTCCAGACTGCCCTGCATCACCGCCAGCGGGTGGGCTCGGAATTCTTAGCCTTTTCCTCGCAGCCCCAGTTGCGGGAGAATGTGAAGGAGGAGCTGTTGACGGGTCACGTTCCGCTTGACTTGACAATTTTCTCACCAGCAGGTCTTTGAACCTCTGCAGACTTGTGTCTGCCGGAAAGAGAGATACAACGCAGGTTTTAAATCTAGGATCGAGCACGGTGGCCAAAATGTAGTGCTCTGATTTCAACAGATTGACCACCCGTGAATCCTGGTTAAGCGAATTAAGGGCTCCATCCACAAGTCCCACATGCCTAGCGGAATCGCTCTGTTTTAGCTCCTCCTTCAATGTCTCCAGCTTCTTCTGCAAAAGCCTGATGAGGGGAATGACCTGACTCAGGCTGGCAGTGTCTGAACTGACTTCACGTGTGGCAAGTTCAAAGGGTTGCAGAACCTTGTACAACGTTGAAATCATTCTCCACTGCGCTTGAGTCAGGTGCATTCCCCCTCCTTTGCCTATATCGTAGGTAGCTGTATAGGCTTGAATGGCCTTTTGCTGCTCCTCCATCCTCTGAAGCATATAGAGGGTTGAATTCCACCTCTTGCTTCAGATGATGGCAGGGCAGGTTCAGGAGTGTTTGCTGGTGCTCCAGTCTTCGGCACACGGTGGCTGAATGCCAAAAGTGGCCCGCAATTCTTCGGGCCACCGACAGCATCTCTTGCAAGCCCCTGTCGTTTTTTAAATAATTCTGCACCACCAAATTCAATGTATGTGCAAAACATGGGACGTGCTGGAATTTGCCCACATGTAATGCACGCACAATATTGGTGGCGTTGTCTGATGTCACAAATCCCCAGGAGAGTCCAATTGGGGTAAGCCATTCTGCGATGATGTTCCTCAGTTTCCGTAAGAGGTTGCAAGCTGTGTGCCTCTTCTGGAAAGCGGTGATACAAAGCGTAGCCTGCCTAGGAACGAGTTGGCGTTTGCGATATGCTGCTACTGGTGCCGCCGCTGCTGTTCTTGCTGCAGGAGGCAATACTTCTACCCAGTGGGCTGTCACAGTCATATAGTCCTTAGTCTGCCCTGCTCCACTTGTCCACATGTCCGTGGTTAAGTTGACATTGGGTACAACTGCATTTTTTAGGACACTGGTGACTTTTTTTCTGAGGTCTATGTACATTCTCGGTATCGCCTGCCTAGAGAAATGGAACCTAGATGGTATTTGGTACCGGGGACACAGTACCTCAAGCAATTCTCTAGTTTCCTGTGAATTAACGGTGGATACCGGAAACACGTTTAACACCACCCAGGCTGCCAAGGCCTGAGTTATCCGCTTTGCAGCAGGATGACTGCTGTGATATTTCATCTTCCTCGCAAAGGACTGTTGGACAGTCAATTGCTTCTTCCGACTTCCCCTCTGGGATGACGATAGACTCCCAGCAGCAACAACAGCAGCGCCAGCAGCAGTAGGCGTTACACTCAAGGATGCATCAGAGGAATCCCCGGCAGGAGAGTACTCGTCAGACTTGACAGTGACATGGCCTGCAGGACTATTGGCTTTCCTGTCTAAGGAGGAAATTGACACTGAGGGAGTTGGTGGTGTGGTTTGCAGGAGCTTGGTTACAAGAGGAAGGGATTTAGTTGTCAGTGGACTGCTTCCGCTGTCACCCAAAGTTTTTGAACTTGTCAATGACTTCTGATGAATGCGCTCCAGGTGACGTATAAGGGAGGATGTTTTCCGAGGTGGTTAACGTCCTTACCCCTACTTATTACAGCTTGACAAAGGCGACACACGGCTTGACACCTGTTGTCCGCATTTCTGTTAAAATAATTCCACACCGAAGAGGTGATTTTTTTTTTGTAATTTGACCAGGCATGTCAATGGCTATGTTCGTCCCGCGGACAACAGGTGCCTGACTTAAACAAACCACCTCACCATCAGAATCCTCCTTGTCAATTTCTTCCTCAGCGCCAGCAACACCCATATCCTCATCCTGGTGTACTTCAACAGTGACATCTTCAATTTGACTATCAGGAACTGGACTGCGGGTGCTCCTTCCAGCACTTGCAGGGGGCGTGCAAATGGTGGAAGGCGCCACCTCTTCCCGTACAGTGTTGGGAAGGTCAGGCATCGCAACCGACACAATTGGACTCGCCTTGGGGATTTGTGATTTAGAAGAACGCACAGTTCTTTGCTGTGCTTTTGCCAGCTTAAGTCTTTTCATTTTTCTAGCGAGAGGATGAGTGCTTCCATCCTCATGTGAATCTGAACCACTAGCCATGAACACAGGCCAGGGACTCAGCCGTTCCTTGCCACTCCGTGTCGTAAATGGCATATTGGCAAGTTTACGCTTCTCACCAGACGCTTTTAATTTTGATTATTTATTTTTTTATAAATCTGTTTTATTGAAATTTTTCAGATTAACAAAGCAACAAAATATCAGGTGTAAAGGGTACAATAATAGGCATGAAATGTAGGTGACATGCAATCGATATGCGTAACAGAAACAGTAATGACAGGCAATAAAGTGGCCTACATTGTAGTGGTGACCATGACAGGCTCCAGGTCAGAAAACATAGCTAAACAACCAATCATATTTTGAGGCTCCGAGGTTGAGGCCTACCACATTTGCCTTTGATAAAACAGATAGTACAATTCTGTTTAATATTAAGCCTGATGTATCAAATAAGCTAAACGAAACCTGGGGGGGAAGGGTCACACATGAGGGGTAAGGAGGGGGGGGGGCTGGGGGGGTATTGCTAGTGTAGATGTTCAGCTATGACGATGGTGACTGTAGCGAGAGCTGACGGAGCAGGTACCATTCAATCGACTCAAAGACCGTAGATATGTGAGCTTGCGTGGAAAGAGGGAGCGAGTCAATATAATTTTGATTTTTGGGTCATTTTACTGAACTTTTGTTTTTTGGATTTTACATGCTCTCTACTATGACATTGGGCATACGACGTTGATGGCATTTCATTGTCTCGGCCATGACTAGTGGCAGCTTCAGCACGAGGTGGAAGTGGATCTTGATCTTTCCCTATTTTACCCTCCACATTTTTGTTCTCCATTTTTTAATGTGTGGAATTATATGCCAGTAATATATCAATAGCAATGGCCTACTGTACCGTACTGCTATATATTATATACTGTTGGTCAGCAAAATTATGCACTGTCCTCCTACTATATATATTGCGCACAACAACTAAAATGCACCACAGGTATGGATGGATACTAGTATACTTGACGACACAGAGGTAGGTAGAGCAGTGGCCTACTGTACCGTACTGCTATATATTATATACTGGTGGTCAGCAAAATTATGCACTGTCCTCCTACTATATATACTGCGCACAACAACTAAAATGCACCACAGGTATGGATGGATACTAGTATACTTGACGACACAGAGGTAGGTAGAGCAGTGGCCTACTGTACCGTACTGCTATATATTATATACTGGTGGTCAGCAAAATTATGCACTGTCCTCCTACTATATATACTGCGCAAAACTTAAAGGCACCACAGGTATGGATGGATAGTATACTTGACGACACAGAGGTAGGTAGAGCAGTGGCCTACTGTACCGTACTGCTATATATTATATACTGGTGGTCAGCAAAATTATGCACTGTACTCCTACTATATATACTGCGCACAACTAAAATGCACCACAGGTATGGATGGATACTAGTATACTTGACGACACAGAGGTAGGTAGAGCAGTGGCCTACTGTACCGTACTGCTATATATTATATACTGGTGGTCAGCAAAATTATGCACTGTCCTCCTACTATATATACTGCGCACAACTTAAATGCACCACAGGTATGGCTGGATAGTATACTTGAGGACACAGAGGTAGGTAGAGCAGTGGACTACTGTACCGTACTGATATAATACTGGTGGTCACTGGTCAGCAAAATTCTGCACTGTCCTCCTGCTATATACTACAATGCAGCACAGATATGGAGCGTTTTTCAGGCAGAGAACGTAGATATTTTCAGCACACTGAGCACAGATATTTGCAGCACACTGAGCACAGATATTTGCAGCACGCTGAGCACAGATATTTGCAGCACACTGAGCACAGATATTTGCAGCACACTGAACACAACTGAGAGAACGCTGCACACGTCCTCTCCCTATCATCTCCAATGCACGAGTGAAAATGGCGGCGACTCGCGGCTCCTTATATAGAGTACGAATCTCGCGAGAATCCGACAGCGGGATGATGACGTTCGGGCGCGCTCGGATTAACCGAGCAAGGCGGGAGGATCCGAGTCTGCCTCGGACCCGTGTAAAATGGGTGAAGTTGGGGGGGGTTCGGATTCCGAGGAACCGAACCCGCTCATCACTAGTATTTTGTGAACCGTCTGCTATATATTCTAAAGTGCGACTTCCTCTGTACCGTGCTCCGTACAGGTACACTGTAACATTAAAGGATCTGTGCTGAGAGCTCCGAGTTTTCTGACATATATAATTTGGCCCAGCAGTCACCTGCAAATACATTTCAGTGCCAGAGACATTTATTTTCTACTTGCCTTTGTAGAATTTGATATGTCTGATCTATACTGTAACATTCAGCTATTAAACTCTGCGTGTGGGGCCGTGACAATGGGAGGCTGTTTTCCAGTGCGATATTTCTGTGGTTTTATTGTTCATTTGATATTGGGATTGGGAAGTGATATTCTTTAAACAAAGGATTTATATCACACTGATTTTCAGAGGAAAGCCTGTTGCCACTTTCACAGGAAAATTACTGTATTTGGCGTTTCTATTCCGCCGTACAAACGGACTGTACAATGTGACATTGACAGAGAAATGCGAATAATTACCTATGTGATTTAAAGGGAATTATAGTGCGGTGACACTTTATTTTAAATATTCTGTGAAACATGGGTGGAAGTAATATGTGCCTGGGTCATTTACAGATCGTATCGGAACGAATATAAATACAGCGTACAAACTGTACACAGGAGCGGTTCTAGGCACGGGCAAGCAGGGCGGGCGCCCGGGGCGCTGCGGCCCGCGGGCACCACAAATACCCCGCAGGCACCCGCTGCCCACCCGCATCCCGCTCCCCGACTGCAGCAGGGGCTGTGTAGGCGCCCGCTGCAGCTGGAGCCGTTGTCAGACGCTAGAGGTCATAATTGAACTCTAGTATCTGTGCGGCATTACGTCTCTCCCATAGAGAGGAGCGGGCGGCCAGAGACAGAGGGCAGCGCAGCAGTGGTCGAGAAGCAGGAGCGGGGCTGGTAAGTATTGTGTGTGGGTTTTTTTTTGTGTGTTTGTAAGCGGCGCTACTGGGGCACAACTACAGGGGGCACAGCTACGGAGGGGGCACAGCTACGGAGGGGGCACAACTACAGGGGGCACAGCTACAGGGGGCACAACTACTGGGAGCACAACTACTGGGAGCACAACTACAGGGGGCACAACTACTGGGGGCACAGCTACAGGGGGCACAACTACTGGGGGCACAGCTACAGGGGGCACAACTACTGGGGGCACAGCTACAGGGGCACAACTACTGGGAGCACAACTACAGGGGGCACAGCTACAGGGGGCACAACTACTGGGGGCATAACTGTGGCCAAGCCCCTTTCCTATGAAGCCACGCCCCTATTTTTGGGCGTGCGCCTTTGGCACGCACCAACTCTGTTTTACCTGTCCGTATTTTTGTCCTTATTTATCAATGAGTGATAAATTTCACTGTGAGTGATAAATTGCACCAGCCAATCAGCTCCTAACTGCCAGGTTACAGACTTGAAAAATGACAGTTAGGAGCGGATTGGCTGGTGAAATGTATCATTCACAGTGAAATTTATCACTCATTGATAAATAAGGGCATTTGTCTGTAAAAGCAAAAACATCACAACATTTTGAACAACCCTTTAATTAATATATTTGATATTTGGATGCAAAGAGGAGTGGCACCTCAGTCCCCACCTACAGTACTAACATCATGCAAACTAGATGCTAACTTAGGGCGGGTGTAATATGAATTGACGGTGGTGGGAATGCCAATGGTCACATGACCGACGTGGCATCCTGACTATTACAATCCCGACGGGGAGGGGGTAATTTTAATCAGTTCGATTAAAGTCGATATTAATCGATGTTGGGCTTCCAGGGTTAAAAAAAACACACACATTTACTAACAGATTTGTTTTTGGTTTTAAAGAGTTAGTAAATTTGTGTTTTAGTCCTGAAAGCCCAACATTGATTAAGATCTATTTTAATTGATGGAAATTGATTAAAAACATTTAGTAAATAATAAAATATACCCCTAGCTTTCATCATGATGTACCAAGATTTGATACATCTTACCCTTCTGCTCAGGGGCGGATTGGCCATAGGGCTCACCATGAAGATTCCTGGTAGGCCGAGGTGTCTGTGGGGCCTGTTTTGTGCGTTGTCATGTGGCCCCGCACCCCACATGACAGGCAGCCCACCACACTCAGTACACTTCATTGTCATCATTCTTTCTGTTATTCCATCTATTGTGCTGGCCATGTTAGGCCACTTCTAAAAATGTTTTAGTTCCCAATCTGCCCTAGTCTCAGACACAACTGCAGCAAAAGAAGCAAGGAAGACCACAATTACGTACAATCAGACCCTATGAGGAGGGATCCCTACCCCCTCAACAGACCCCACCCCTCATCAGACAGCACCCTATTAGGGCTGTTTCCATAAATACATTTCCTGGGCTGGTTTTCCATCCCAATCCGCCCCTGCTTCTGCTAAACTGAAATGTAAAATCCCCTACTGACTTTAAGAAGACAGTGCCCCCTGTGGCCAGAATGATAATTTAAAAAAATAAGATGTTTTATTAACCACAAGCCTAGTAATGCAATATTTCATAATACTGCGCTTTTATGAGTTTGTGTCGTTAAAGCCATTGTATACTGATTATAAAGATAAAACTTGGTGTACCGCGAAGCCTTTGCTTTTTCACAGGAATAATTTTATATTCTACATTCAGTACTAAAGGTTTAATTATTTTAAATTATATTTAATTGAATAAAGAACTCTACTAGAATTGCTGTTCTTTTGCAAAGGGTCACATTGACATTTTTATTCATTTTTATCATTTTTCATTTTTGATGAGTATATGTGATGTTGTCATGCATAGAAGAGATCTCTGTTTTCCTAACCTAGTTTAATAATTATTAAGGAAGCAATTTTTCATTGTACTGCTTATTTTCTGCCATGGGGATCTGCAGCGAGGAGGGGGGAGCGCTGTGCCCCGTGTGGGGGGGGGGGGGGAGTGGGGTGTTCTTGCCTTAGAAGAGCCAAGTGGGTGCCTATAGAGCTGCTTGGAGGGGTGTCACAGAGTCACCCCAGAAAGGTGCTATGAGGCCTTTCAAGTGTAACTTGTACCCCCTTCTTTTTTTTTAAATGAACTTAAAAAATAATCTTGAGTGATCTCGCTACAGCACAGACATATGTCTTTCATATAGCTCCCTATGTGTGTGTGTGTCAGATCTGTAAACTGTTTAATCATATGTGATATAGCTAAACAACTGGGCAACAGTCCATGCCCTCTTCTCTGTACGTTGTCTGTGCGGAGGGTTCGGCACCCGCAGCCCGCGTACGAGGGGTCACAGGCTGTCATTAAAGCACAAGGACAATAAAACAGATTTGAGTCTTCGCCGCTTCGGGGGGGAATCTGCCAGTTGTAGCTTATAATGAATTTTCCTTCTCTCCTTCTTTTCTCACCCCTGCCATGCCCTGATCATTTCATTTTCCTCAGCCTCCTCCAAGTATTCCTCCGCACCTCAGCTTTTCCTCCAGCTCGCTCCACGTCCTCTGATCCTGCTCTCCTCCCCCCAGCTGTTTCTACTAAGTGGAAGCCATTAGCTGGAAATGAAGCAGGGACATCAAAACATTTGTTCTAAGCCCTCTGATTGCCCCAAGCAGCTGGTGCCCACCTCCCCCCACCCCCCCTGTACCCATGCATCCCCGGAGTGTGTGACGGTGATACTGCAAAACTAAATATTTGCAAATCTGGACAAGGAAAAGAAGAAGAGATGTGTGGACAAGGAAAAGAAGAAGAGACGTGTGGCAGAGAGGAGGGTTTACATGAAGAGGAATCATACAGGAACCATTGTTACTCGGTAGACGAGTGAGCTTACAATAGGGATATACTGGGGCAATATCCTGATCCCACAACTGCCGGGTGGGAGAATTGGGAATATTAAACATGTTTGAAAATCCTGATTCCCCAATCCTGACCGAAAACAGTCAGGGTCGGCAAATGGAACATTCTTAACATGTTTCATTTCCCTGATTCCCCCAACGAATCACCGTTCATTGCTGGCTGCCGATTGATGTTGTTGGCGGATCAGCGGTGACGGCGACTCAGGAACAACGGGGGCCGCAGATGTATGTAGGACATTGCACAGGGTAACGAAATTGTTGCAACAAAGGAAACAACAGTGAGGCCTGGCACTTGCCGTTAAGAATAATAGGGGACGGTGTGGAGCTGAGACCGCTCTATCAAAGATGAGAGAAACGGGGATCTTGCGGCTTGACCCAGGTCTACTGTCCCGGGTCTATGCACCAGGGTTATTCCCGGGACCGAACTTGGTCGCCTCTAATGTGAACGGCATTACCTGGATTAGGATGATCCGGGTCATGCCTAAAAGGGTCTGATTGGTGGGCACAGTAGTGACATCATCTCAAAGCGTCCACTGTAAGCTGGAAGACCTGGCTACTGTGTCAACGGTTATTCCTCCCATAGAGTCAGCCATATATGAAAGGGGGTAAGTACTGAACCCCTGGCTTTAACCCGTGCTCAGTGTCCCGGGGCTAAGCCGGGACAAAGATGATAATTTTGTGTGAAAGGGGCGTTATAGAAAATATTCTGCTACATTGCTCTGAGAAAAGAACCTCCTTGTGGATCCCCTTACAGTCCTGGCGATAGGGGAAGGTGAGTAGAGGAACCAACAGAAGCTGCCATCAAAAGGAACCTTATTATAGAAAACATCTTCTTCCATAAGATCCAAGGTCAAACGCTGAACTGAAATCTTTCTTTGTCACGTACAGCCAAGACCATATTTCTCTGCTAGCGCAGGAAGAGGCTCTGTGTTCCATTAACACTAATACACTGGAAAATGGACATATTTCCATCAAGTTCAGCAGTTTACATCTCTTTGGATTTCTTTCCTTCTCCCTTTAATGTTTATGATTATATTAATCTTTGACCCCTCCCCAAATAGGTCATCACCCTGCCTCCCACACAATATAGCTGCCGCAATTGCTCACCCTACACTAAATGAGGCTATGATTGCCCAGGGACATAACTATTAGGAAAGTAAAATCTATAGGTAGCATCAATTATCCTCGAATGTTATGTTCACTCAGGAGTCAAACGAAACATGAAACCCGATCATTGGATCATTCCGCTCATTCTGCATTTGACCGTAAGATTTTGAATGTTCCATCACCGGAATACTGGCCTTGGTCCTGTCATGATTTGGACTCAGGTATGTGGGTTCCTTCTGCTAAGATTTGAGCTACCGATGCAGGAACCTGCAAGGAAGTTTGGGTCCGCAGTAAGTACTAGCCCCCTGAGTGGTTCCTACCGTGGTTGGCTGGAGAATAGCATAGAATATGTGGACAAACAGAAGCAAATTCTGTCCCTCGCCCCACAACTGACCTAAGGATGACATGTAAACACAATTTACTTCATTTCATCTCTTTTTTCCAGAATTTGAATCTGAATGAGAAGCGTTTGGCCTAGGGGTGCTGTGAAGAAGTTCTGATACTCTAGTCTAGGGCGCCGTGATTTAAAAAAGTTTGTGAAGCACTGGACTAAAGATGGTCAGAGTCACAAGCTGAGGTTCTTAATGGATTAGATACACAATACAGAGCCAAAGGAGGAGACAGGTAGCGGGACAGGTAACAAGCCGGGCCAACGGTCATACATACTCTGGAACGCTGGAGACTTAGCCTAAAGCAGGCTTGTCCAACCCGCGGCCCGCGGGCCGCATGCGGCCCAAGTCGGCTAGTAATGCGGCCCAGGAGCAGCGCTGCAGCAGAGTTTTTTTTTTTTTTTCGAGTACGGACACCACATGTGAGGCTGAGCCGGCCCCAGCAGGCTGTCAGCACATCCTGATTGCCTGATTGGATTGCTGCTGCTGGGACCAGCACCAGCTCACGCCCTCTCCGCTGTCAGTCACAGTGTAGCCCTCCTCCGCTGCATAGCGGCACACGTGACTGAGCAGCTCGAGAGTAGAGGAGCCCAGCGGAGAAGTTGGTTGTACAAGAACACGTAAGTGAGCCGGGGGTGGGTGTCTGTCCGTGGCCGCGCCGCTGTACAGTGTCCCGGGGGGGGGGGGGAATCAAGATCTGAAGTCCTGCGCCGCTGTACAGTGTCCGGGGAAGGGGGGGGGGGGGAATCAAGATCTGAAGTCCGTGGCCGCGGCCTGCGCCGCTGTACAGTGTCCTGTACAGACGTCCCTCCCGTAGTACAGCAGAGAGGAGCGGCGGACGGAGACGGAGGCAGCGCTGCAGGAGCGGTAAGTATGTGTCTGTGTGTGTTTTTTTTTACAGCTACAAGGGGCACAGTACAAGGGCGCAGCTACAGGGGGCACAGTACAAGGGGGCAGCTACAGGGCCACAACTACAAGGGGCACAGTACAAGGGGGCAGCTACAGGGCCACAACTACAAGGGGCACAGTACAAGGGGGCAGCTACAAGGGGCACAGTACAAGGGGGCAGCTACAGGGCCACAACTACATGGGGTACAGTACAAGGGGGCAGCTACAGGGCCACAACTACAAGGGGCACAGTACAAGGGGGCAGCTACAGGGCCACAACTACAAGGGGCACAGTACAAGGGGGCAGCTAGTGCTACAGGGCCACAACTACAAGGGGCACAGTACAAGGGGGCAGCTACAGGGGCACAACTACAATGGGCACAGTACAAGGGGCGCAGCTACAGGGGCACAACTACAAGGGGCGCAGCTACAGGGGCACAACTACCAGGGGCACAACTACAAGGGGCGCAGCTACAGGGGCGCAGCTACAGGGGCACAACTACAAGGGGCGCAGCTACAGGGGCACAGCTACAAGGGGCGCAGCTACAGGGGCACAACTACAAGGGGCACAGCTACAAGGGGCACAGTACAAGGGGCGCAGCTACAGGGGCACAGTACAAGGGGCGCAGCTATAGGGGCACAACTACAAGGGGCACAGTACAAGGGGCGCAGCTACAGGGGCACAACTACAAGGGGCGCAGCTATAGTGGCACAGCTACAAGGGGCGCACAGCTACAGGGGTCACTGTCACAATGTCAAACATCTCACTAACTTCATTTCCAAGTAAGTTTAATATGTTAACTATGTTTTCTATGGTTTTTTTTGGATGATCAGGTATCGTTACTGTTATTTTATTTTATGTGCGGCCCAAACCAAATTTTCATCTTCTAATGTGGCCCAGGGAGGGTGAAAGGTTGGACACCCCTGGCCTAAAGCCTAATAGTCTAGCATCATCATATTGCCAGAGGCAGCTTTATATAGGCTCAGTGATTTGAATATGCTGAGATAGATAGATAGATAGATAGATAGATAGATAGATAGATAGATAGATAGATAGATAGATAGATAGGAACAGACAGACAGACAGACATAGGAACAGACAGACAGACAGACAGACAGACAGACAGACAGACAGACAGATAGATAGATAGATAGATAGATAGATAGATAGATAGATAGATAGATAGATAGAACCATACAGTACATAGATAGATAGATAGATAGATAGATAGATAGATAGATAGATAGATAGATAGATAGATAGATAGATAGATAGATAGATAGATAGAACCATACGATAGATAGATAGATAGATAGATAGATAGATAGATAGATAGATAGATAGATAGATAGATAGATAGATAGATCGATCGATCGATCGATCTAGGTCAACATGTACTAGGTCGACAGGACATACGGTCTACATGAGATCTTTCACTTTTTTTGTTGTTGCGTACCCTCGCATGGCTCACTTCACTCGCCATGCTTCGGGCAAGGTGCCTCGCTCCGCTACTGCTGCGCTCGGCCATTCCTAATTGTAGTCCACGTGGATCATAAGATATGACAAAGTTAAAAAAATTAAGAAAAAAAAATTGTGAAAAACTCATGTCGACCTTTTGTCCTGTCGACCTAGAACATGTCGACCTAGAGTCCCTGTCAACCTAGAAACCATGTCGACCTACTTACTGTCGACCAATAGTGGTTGACCTAGACACTGACGACCTAAGTCTTATCGACCTAGAGACCGGATACCAGGAGACAGACAGACAGACAGACAGATATATAGGACCATACAAGAGATAGCTACATCAGGACAACCCGCATCCGATCCGAGTTGTATCATGATTTCTCTTCAACCTCCCCGGCAGTCCCAGACACACGAGTGACACACAATGTGCTAACGACCTGTCGTTAAACAATCGATTGTGTGCCTCACAAAAAAAAAAATAAGTCCAGGGAAATGCCACTGAAAATTGTACGATGCATCGTATGTGCATAAAACATGGTACTATGGCCCTCATTCCGGGTTGATCGCTCGCTAGCTACTTTTAGCAGCCGTGCAAACGCATAGTCGCCGCCCACAGGGGAGTGTATTTTCGCTTTGCAAGTGTGCGAACGCATGTGCAGCCGAGCTCTACAAAAACAGTTTGTGCAGTTTCTGAGTAGGTCTGGACTTACTCAGCCCTTGCGATCACTTCAGTCTATTTGATGCCGGAACTGACATCAGACACCTGCAAACGCTTTGACACGCCTTCATTTTTTCAAGGACACCCATAAAATGGTCAGTTGCTACCCACAAACGCCCTCTTCCTGTCAATCTCCTTGCGATCGGCTGTGCGAATGGTTTCTTTGTTAAATCCATAGCTCAGCAATGATCCGCTGTGTACCCGCACGACGCGCCTGCGCATTGCAGTGCATGCGCAGTAGAGACCTGATCGCTACGCTGCGAAAAACGGTAGCGAGTGATCAACTCGGAATGACCCCCTATGTGCATACAATTACGACCGATAGTATGAGTTGCACATATGATCTGAGGATGCATCATTTGACCCAAGGGGAAGTGCATCGCATCGTAATCATACCCAAAACATGCACAGCGTGCACACGATGCATCGAATGAGGCGTCAAAATCGTACATTCATTCACAATATCGACCTAGTGTATGGCCAGCATTAGACAGTCAAACAGACGGACATCACTAGGGTCATGACACCTCTGGCAGCCATGTAACGGGGGGGGGGGGGGGGTCACAGTGGGCCTGCAGTAACAATTGCACACAGGACCCCTTAGGTGACAGATGATACACTATATTTGTGCAGAATATTTGGTATTTGGCTTTGGCAGATGTCTATAATTTAGACCTCCTTTTGATCATTTGGAAGAATCTGCTTCTTCACAGAGAACTGATAGAATAATGGACATTTTTCATGTTCTATTCATGCGGAGGCAGTGACTGGAGAAAAAACTCACTATTCAGGAGAACCGGTAAAGACCCCCAGAGGAGGAAGAATATAATTTATGCCAGTAGTTTTGAAGAAATCAGCCATTTCTGTTAAATTTGTAATCCCATCTCATTCTGAATTTATTAAGTCAATGCTGGCTCAGCGCTTCCTGCCTCCACAGTGTTCTGCTGTACGGATAGTTCTATACTTATTTCCAATCCTGGAATGACCTGTTTCCTGCATATGCTGGACATACATAAAATACCAATCCCACGTTAAACATTTTTCCTTGGTCAGCTTCATTAAGCTGCTAGTACTGATTTACTATTCTACAAAGTGTCACGAACTACTATGGCAACCACAGTTACATAGCCCATGATGAGAGCAGAGTGACTTTGGAATGCCCCTCTGAGCTCTTTCAGCTATGTGCACTGTAAAACCCTTCCCCTACATCTCCTTCCTATGCTTTCACATAACAAGTTGAGAACTGTGAACTTGTGTGTGTGACTGACAGACGTATATTGTAACGTACAGAAAGATTCACGGTCATGATTGGCAGAAAGATATCTGCTAAAAATGACTTACACGCATGCTTAAAGGGTAGGTAGCTTGCTATTTAGAAAGAAAATAAAGCTCCCTTGTATTTGTTGTTATTACTATGGGATCTTATGGGATGAGTGCAGCTTAAACTCTTAAAGAATGAACCCCAAGAGACTGGTTAGTGTGATTGTCTGATGACTATAGTTTGGACTCCTCAGTCATCAGTGGTGCCTCGTGGAGACCCCAACACACCTCGTTAACAAGGAAAAATATGTACATAGTGAACAGACCACACTTACTTGTCTGCATCATTGATTTAGTAAGTATTCCATACTAGGGTCATCAACGCCGAATCGGTGTCGTCGTAAGTCATTTTTTCCATATATATTTAAAAAAAAATTACTTAAGTCCAATACAAATTTTTTACTTTGGGGCAGAATTAGCCTTTAGAAGGCGATTTACTGAGCAGTGATAAAAGTGGAGAAGTGAGGCAGTGGAGTAGTTGCCCATGACAACCAATCAGCATTGATGTAACATTTATAATTTGCATACCATAAAAATATACAGAGCAGTTGATTGGTTGCCATGGGCAACTCCTCCACTGGCTCACTTCTCCACTTTTATCACTGATTAGTACATGTCCCCCTGGTTTTTTTGCAGCACGCTAAACACAACAGAGAATAATCTAGCCTGGCCAAAGATTTGTGGCCACAGTTTGTCTAAAGTGGATGTGATTTTACACTGTCAGGGAAATACACAAAAGATTATTCCAGTCTAATACAACACAGTCCCATCTGACTAATATTTCATGGCGCTCAAAATCTATTGACCAAATACAGATTTTTTTCTCTGCAAAAGCTCCCGGTACTCTGGCTAGTCAATGGCCACATGATTTCTATACCAATTAAAGTGCCAGGAGCCATCTATGGGTAGCAGCGTTGGTGGTTGGTGGCCCTTATCTACAAGTCCCATGTAGTTTGATTGGGGAACAAAATCAAGAGACCAGGAGAAAGGGAGCTAGAAGTGGAAAATGTATAGATAATTCGGTAGACTTGACTGTCCAGAATCATGTCTTCCTTTCCTACTGCCCATGTTTCCTTCTTTGGAAACATAGCTCACCGCCCAACTGTCCAAAAGATAGCAGAACAGTCCTGATTAATGAACATTTTAAGGAGCGGAGTTTAACTAAAAAGAGGGTGGATTAAGGTGGTGATTGGGTGGATCTTTTGTCTAAAATTAGGCAGTTATGGAATAGGGATGCAGGTCTCCCAGCTACATATAGTTATAGTACATAAGATGATTAAAAAAAAAAAAATCCCAAAAAACAAACAAACAAGGACATCAAGTTCAACCTATAAATTCTAGTCATGTTGATCAGGTCCGGATAAACAACGTGGCAGATGTGATGGTACTGTAGTCCCAGGCCACCACATAAATACATGTGATGACCCCTTGTCTTCTCTACGCTCCTTGGTACGTAAATCTGGTCAGACAAATCTTTTTATTGAATTCCCAAAAATTTGCACACAAATCGTTTTGGACCCTTGTTACAATGGGTCCAGGTCCATCCCCCTCCCTACCAATTCTCTGATTTGATATAATTGTCCCATAGCAGGTTCTCCTCTTGTGGTCTGTCATGTCTCCCTTCCCTGCAGTGGGAGCCGTTGGATTGGGGTGCAGGTCGCATAACGCAGACATGACCAACATATATATTAATCAGGTCACCCCAAATGTTCAATTTCCCAAAGGTGCACAAACCAACTGTAAAGCACAACACAACATGCTGGCACTCTAAACGTTTGTTAATAATTATTTAACCCTTGCCTTTTCTTTATTAATGATGTTTCCACCTCTGGACCCTATGGCAATGAACTGTATCCCTGTATTTAAAAACTAGCGAGCTATTCAGGAACACTATGTCTGCATCCCGTGCATTTATCCCTCTTTTCTATGCATGCCTGGAATTTTGTCGCCTTTTGCAGACACTGCCGTAAAATGGTTAAATGCATAATCATCCCTGTTCGATCTGCAGTTGTTTTTACATCCCTTGATTGCCGATTCTCTGTAGCTTCATGCTCTGTTTTTCCCACCTTTCTCTGGGTTTTGCAGGGCGGCAGCAAATTGCAGGATGTGAGAGGAAAGGAGGGTTTTTGAGGAAGCATGACAAGGGATATGTTACCATGGAGACGGGGCCGGCTGGCTGGGTTATGAGCCAGACTCTGCCAATATATGGGGGAGAATGTTTATGTGCTGGTGGGGATGGAGGGAGTTCTGGAGAGGGGCTCTGGAGCGAGGGATGGGAGGACAAGTGTATACGAGGGCCTGGACCCAATGTTAGGACCTCATCGGGGGGTGTTAGCATTTATGTGTCTGTTTAAAGCTCCCACTATTGTGCTTTTTACTAACGTAACATACTGAGCTCGTGAGAACTTTTGCAACTTTTCAATTGATAAGCGGGGCATGCCACTTCATCCTTGGCTGGCCTGGGCCCCACCCAGTACCCGGGTACCCTCATCCCCCCCTAGTGACGCCCCTGGTTTGCTGTAACCTGTATTGAACTAATTAATTGACGCTATATAGAGAGTAATACCTGCGCACTCCTAAAATCAATTTGCGAGGTGGGCTGCCGTTAGGGATAAGGTATCAGGCATTCCCTAAAGCTTGATGCTAAAATCCGATAATTCTTTATGTGTCCCTGGCGCCCCTTGTGTGATCAGATCTTTTTCTTATTTATCAATATAGATCTGAAAAATATGTAAATGTATAGGATAGGTGCTTATTTCTTTTTCTTTTTTTCAAAAATGTTTTTATTTAGATTTTTTCTTTTAAAACATTTTAGTTACAATACCAACAAAGCAGTAATTGAAATGGTAGATGAAAAACAATACATTATAGAATGACTATAATACAGGATGTTGTATCCATAATATAGAAGTCGTAGAATATCAACAAGTTATATAACCAATCAAGAAAGAGCAGTCTCTTCAATGAGAGAGAATAGAGAAAGAGAAAAAGGAGAAGAAGGTATAGAAGAGTAAGAAAAGAGAAAGAAAGGGTGGATGAGGTAAAGAAAAGAGGAGGGGGGACGGATGGATCGCCTGCAGCCCAACAACTCCCAATCAAAAAAGTATTTTAACTCATTCGAATGGGGGGGGGGGGGGGGTCAAATAGAAGTGTTGTAGTCTCATACTATAGAGTTGTACGAAAACAATTGTGATTGTGAATCTGTTTCTTTATTGAAATGTTTAAAGTATCAATAAAAGATTCCCAGACATGGTGCTTATTTCAATGAAAAATATGCAAATATCAATAATTAATTGATGGGAAGGGTGTTTCAACACAGGTGACAGTGATCCTAAATTAAGTGGGGAATGAAAGAGCAGAGAAATTTGTACCTTGGGGAAGGGGGTCATGTTGGAGGGTAACGTGAAGTTTTTGCCTTGCCATTTGCTGTGGACCCACAAATTGTTAGTCAAACAAGAAACATAGAATGTGACGTCAGATCGGGTTCACTACGGCTGGCCGGCGGTCGGGCTCCCGGCGACCAGCATCCCGGCGCCGGGAGCCCGACCGCCGGCTTACCGACAGCTTGGCGAGCGCAAATGAGCCTCTTGCGGGCTCGCTGCGCTCGCCACGCTACGGGCACGGTGGCGCGCTACGCGCGCCACACTATTTTATTCTCCCTCTATGGGGGTCGTGGACCCCCACGAGGGAAAATAATTGTCGGTATTCCGGCTGTCAGGCTCCCGGCGCCGGTATACTGAGCGCCGGGAGCCCGACCGCCGGCAAACAGAAGACCACCCGTCAGATCTAGTCTGCCCCCTTTTCTTTTATCCAGTTTCAATTCTTTTTGTTCCTTAGACCTATCCCAAGCATGTTGCTCTACTGTAGTCTCAACCACCTCTGATGGGAGGCTGTTCCACTTATCCACTACCCTTTCTGTGATCCTACCTCCCTCCAGTGTCAATGCATGCCCCCATACTTTTCTTCCTGTGAAGAATGCCTCCTTCCTGTACTTTATTAAGGGGGTCATTCCGACCCGTTCGCACGCAGCGGTTTTTCGCTGCGGTGCGAATGGATGCGGAATGCGCATGCGTGGCGGGCGCAGTGCACGTGCGCGACGTTGCCCGGCGACAGGGGTCGCCGGATTATGTCTCGGCTACCAACGCAAGTGGTCGCAGCGGCAACCGCTAAGAAGATTAACAGGAAGGAGGCGTGGCTGGGCGGATCCGGAGCGTTTGGAGCCGTTTTCGGGGAGTGGTGAGTAAAACGCAGGCATGCCCAGGACAACTGAAGGCGGATGTCTGACGTCAAAGCCGGGCCCATCATCGCTGGATCCGTCGCACAGGGTAAGTAGGTATAGGCCTAGTCTTGTTTTGCTTGAAAAACTTTTTGCTTAGCAGGGCTGCACAATTGATCGCAGCCCTGCTAAGCTAAAATACACTCCCACATAGGCGTGGACTATTGGTCGCAGCAGCAGCTAAAAGTTGCTGGCTGCGATCAACTCGGAATGACCCCCTAAAACCCTTGATATATTTGAAAGGTTCGGAGTTGCGGAGAGTTATTTCATGGGGGCAGTTCCCAAAAGCGGAAAAGGGGATGCCTATGAGAGGCAGCAAAACAGACCTATATAAAATTTTTTTTTTTTAAAAACACAAAACTTAACTTGGTAAAAGTCGCAGGAAGGTGCGTGCAACTGCAAACCCATAAGGCCATGAGAGGGCAGTCAACCTTTTGTGACCATTTTCTTTATTTTGCTATCTGAGAAATAAAGAGAAAATATGATGACATTATTTGTCACTGTTGGGTTTGCCAAATACTATATCGTCTATTGCTCTGGGAATTCTGCCCCAGTTTTCCCACCCACACGATTAACCGACTTATACGCACTCTTGGAAAGCAGTGTGCAATTCCCGTCTTGTGCTGTAAATGCTGCACATTGCCTTGTAATCTTGTAACACAAAAACATTTTTTTTTGCCAGAACTATATAACTATAACGATATAACTCACCCGTGCTGCAGCCGGTTCCGCTGTATGCCGGCTCTCTGTAATACAGTCCATTAGTCTAATTCTAGATGGAATGCTGCAATTATTGCCAGTTTAACCTGTAGGAAAAATATTGCCATAACTGCTGCGGAGACTCACATATGACCTACAATCACTCACAGGCTTTTTTCCAGCCTGTCTTGCACACAAATATTTAACCCATACTATCAGCAGTATTATATTATTATTACATTTTATTTCTCAGGCGCCACAAGTGTTTTGCAGCGCCGTACAAAGGAAGGACAGTACAGGAAGACAATACTTAGCGTTACAGTAAATAAATAACAAAAATAGAGCACAGGTAACAAAGAGCACCACAATTCTCATACACAATACGGCTAAGATGTAAGTAGCGAGGGAGTAATCACTGTACTAATTGAGGCTGGCGGCCATAGGGGGTCATTCTGACCCGATCGCACATTGCAGCGTAGCAATCGGGTCAGAACTGCGCATGTGCCGGCACCGCAGTGCGCCGGCGCATGGCCACCCATTGCTGCGCTACGATCGCCTCTGCCTGATTGACAGGCAGAGGCGGTCGATGGGCGAGAGGGGGCAAAACGGCGGCGTTTGACTGCCGTTTCGTGGGCGTGGTCCAGCCAACGCAGGCGTGGCCGGACCGTGAGGGAAGTGGCCCGCAGCGGCTGCGGGATGTCACATGCAGCCACTGCGGGCCGGGGAGCTACGCTGCGCTGGCCGGGAGCTACTCTTGAAGTGCAAAGGCATCGCTGCTGTGCGATGCCTTTGCACTTCTGTGTGTGTGTGTGTGGGGGGGGGGGGGGGTGGCACTGACATGCGGGTCGGACTAGCCCTGTGCTGGGCGTCCCCCTGCATGTCTGAGTTCATGATCGCTGCTGTGCTAAATTTAGCACAGCTACGATCAACTCGGAATGATCCCCATAGATAGCTGCGATCATGAACCTGTAACCTGATCCTGCTTCCTGGCCTTCTCACATATGTTAGTATTACCCATACTCTCGTGTAACCACCATCTAGTGACCTGATTGCCCATCCTGCTACATCCTGGAACACTATATTACCTGCTGTCTGGGTACTGCATTTGTAGTTGTTTTTGCCAGCGTTTTATCTCTTGATGTCCTGTCAACTTGTGTTTGCATGGTGTTATTGCAAATACGCATCAAAGTGTTAGTCATGGTCACACTAAGTGTAATGGTACCTTTCGTGCCCAGTGTGACACATGTAGTGGGGGAGTGGGATTTAAACAGCGATGTTTGCTCTCAGTAAGAAGCATTTTCCAAACTAGATAAATGCATTGGTAATATACTGTATATTGGTTATAGAAAATCAAGGTTACAGACAGTGCATGTTTTTTGCCCCATGCAGATCACTGTCTTTCACTTCAGTCTGGGCCACACTATGCGACGTATTTACTATAATAATTGGTCTGCCCCTGAAAATTAAAAATTCTTATCGCTGCAAACCGTAGCAATAAGGATTCTTCTTTTGCTCGAATGTATTCATTTTAATCGCCAGGACAAAGGTTCCGATAAGAGCCTGTCTCATTTGTTCAGGCAGAGGTAAAGTGATTGAGGATCTACGGACCCCTTTGCGGCTACTGCACATAGGCAGCTTATTAGCTACGTAGTGCGGCAAAAGCTGTAAAACACTTTGGGACTTCCTGCAGCCCACTGGAGAGGGATCGCAAGATCCCTCTCTGGCAGGGCAGCCCCATAGCAGGTAATGGGCTAAATGCCATCTGAATATGGAGAAACTCACAAAGCTAAGGTCCTTAATTCTTGCTAATTACTGTTCTCCATAGAAAACTATGGTGGTGGCTCCAGCTTTCCGAATTGATATCATAATCCTTCACGCCAGGCAGCCTTGGGTGGTGTGCATATTCTGCCATGAGAGGAGATACCATGTACCATCAATCTAGTACTCTTCTCGCAGGCAGCAAATAGTTTTCAATGGGTAGAGGTGGCCAGTGCCACCGTAGACTTGGATGCTGCCAGAGCCAGACACAACTGGATGCTGCCAGAGCCAGACACAACTGGATGCAGCCAGAGCCAGACACAACTTGAGCCTGTAGGAATACAACCATTGGTCCATTAAACTAGGCTGACCATATTAGCCCTTTAAACTGGGACACTCATGAATTACACAGGTTCTGTGGGTGATGAAAATCGGGTGACACGCAGACTTATGTCAGCCAGCCACAGAACCTGTGTAATTCATGAGTGTCCCAGTTTAAAGGGCTAATATGGTCTGCCTAACTAAACCCTATCCCATTCACTCCTCACATTACTCCCAGTCTGTGATGATCTAGAGCACAGGAACAGTCGTCTCACTACCAGGGATGCCCAGAAGTAAGATTGGGGGGTGGGGCTGTTAATTACCTGGGCAGAGCCTGTTGGAGGGGCTGGGTCAGCTGCTGTGGGTGGCAATTGTCCCCCATTGCAGCCTGTGGCGTTGCTACATGGTGACACGTAAAGTATTTTATATAGGTTTTTTGGGGAAGGGGTGTGGCCTTGGAAAGTTTCTATGCAGGAAGAATATGTTTTAGAGCATGGTGTCAATGGCTGTCCGTACTGACTCTGCTCATTACCAGTGCAGTGAATTCTAATAGTCCTAATTGCCTATGTGCGGGGCATGGTAATGAGCGGTAAGTACTGTGCTGCACTTGGTTTTATACCTTTCACTCTCTGCTTATTCACAATTGTCTGCATTCCCAGCCTGAGATTCTCTTCCTCTTCTGAGATGTCCTCTATTCATCGATTGTGATTAAACCGTAACCAGGGGCTTTAGGAGCCAAATTATTAGTTTGTATTCTAGGATATTTGTTTTGCTGGAGGCGGAGAGAAAGCTGCATTGTATCTACAGTTGGATTTTGGATTCAAATATGGAAATTAGTAACCTTATGTTGCCAATGTGCCATGACCCATAGCAACCAGTAAGAGTTTTCTTTCTGCCCAGTAAAACCAGCTACTAGCATGCCTGGTAGTAAGTAATCTAGCTCTTTAAAACCAGCATGGCACTAGGAATGCCCATCAGTGTCATTGCCATTAATGGTGATATGGCAGGTGTCCATCGATGGTTGCATGCTATTCAGTAGATGACAATCCAAGGATTCCCAAACAATGGTCATCCCTGTACTTTTACTGACTGGCCCATGGGCCAATCAGAACCTGGGACCGGGGCTTGAGGGTGTCGAGGGGGCGGAACTATGCTCCGTGTCCCGGCACTCTGTAGAGAAAATTTTTAAAAAAGGACCATCTGGTTCTCCCCCAACAATGGCAAAAGTATTTAACTATAAACCATCGATGATGGCCATCCTTACATTGTACTACACTTTGGGGGTGATTCGGAGTTGATCGCTCACTAGCAACTTTTTGCAGCGCTGCGATCAGATATTCGCCGACTATGGGGGAGTGTATTTTCGCTTTGCAAGTTTGCAAACGCTTTTGCAGCCGACGGCACAAAAAAGTTTGTTGCAGTTTCTGGGTAGCTCTGGACTTACTCAGCCGCTGCGATCACTTCAGACTTTTTGGTCCCGGAATTGACGTTAGACACCCGCCCTGCAAACACTTGGACACGCCTGCGTTTTTCCAAACACTCCCAGAAAACGGTCAGTTGACACCCACAAACGCCCTCTTTCTGTCAATCGCCTTGCGATCGGCTGTGCGAATGGATTCTTCATTAAATCCATTGCACAGCAACGACCCTCTTTGTACCTGCATGACGCGCCTGCACATTGCGGTGCATACGCATGCGCAGTTTTGCCGAGTTTTAACCTGATCGCAGCGATGCAAAAAGTTGCTAGCGAGCGATCAACTCAGAAAGATCCCCCTTTATTCTTTCCCTCCAAACACACATAGTTTATTGCACGAATAGTCCATTGATCAAATAAATACTTATAAAATTATCAACTGCATTTGTCATCTGTTTCCCTTACCTGTGTTAAAGGTCTCCATAGACAGTAATATCAACAGCGTCACCTGTGACCATATATAAGAATATAAACAGTCATATCAGGTCAGGATAGTCTATATCACACAAAAATGTGTTCTTATAATAAAGTATATTACTATCACAGCATCAAAGATTATGTTAGGAGACGTGAGAGGAGGTGGCCTGTCCAGTTATTTAAGTAAGTAGGGAACGGACTACATGTGAATGAGGCAGTGACATGATGTGAGGAGGGGAATGGAGACAGCAGGAAGTCATAGACTGAGAGTTATATAGTGGAAGGGGCAAGGTCCCCAGCAGCACAGAGTATATCAGGAGATGAGTGATGTGTCAGTGAGGACAGGGCTGCATGTGACAGGGGCAGTGACATGACGTGAGGAGGGGAATGGAGGCAGCAGGAAGCCACAGACTGAGAGTTATATAGCAGGAGGAGCAGGGTCCCCAGCAGCACAGAGTACATCAGGAGATAAGTGATGTGTTAGTGAGGACAGGGCTGTATGTGACAGGGGCAGTGACATGATGTGAGGAGGGGAATGGAGGCAGCAGGAAGCCACAGACTGAGAGTTATATAGCAGGAGGAGCAGGGTCCCCAGCAGCACAGAGTACATCAGGAGATAAGTGATGTGTTAGTGAGGACAGGGCTGTATGTGACAGGGGCAGTGACATGATGTGAGGAGGGGAATGGAGGCAGCAGGAAGCCACAGACTGAGAGTTATATAGTGGGAGGAGCAGGGTCCCCAGCAGCACAGAGTATATCAGGAGATGAGTGATGTGTCAGTGAGGACAGGGCTGCATGTGACAGGGGCAGTGACATGATGTGAGGAGGGGAATGGAGGCAGCAGGAAGCCACAGACTGAGAGTTATATAGTGGGAGGAGCAGGATCCCCAGCAGCACAGAGTATATCAGGAGATGAGTGATGTGTCAGTGAGGACAGGGCTGCATGTGACAGGGGCAGTGACATGATGTGAGGAGGGGAATGGAGGCAGCAGGAAGCCACAGACTGAGAGTTATATAGCAGGAGGAGCAGGGTCCCCAGCAGCACAGAGTACATCAGGAGATGAGTGATGTGTTAGTGAGGACAGGGCTGTATGTGACAGGGGCAGTGACATGATGTGAGGAGGGGAATGGAGGCAGCAGGAAGCCACAGACTGAGAGTTATATAGCAGGAGGAGCAGGGTCCCCAGCAGCACAGAGTACATCAGGAGATAAGTGATGTGTTAGTGAGGACAGGGCTGTATGTGACAGGGGCAGTGACATGATGTGAGGAGGGGAATGGAGGCAGCAGGAAGCCACAGACTGAGAGTTATAAAGTGGGAGGAGCAGGGTCCCCAGCAGCACAGAGTATATCAGGAGATGAAGGATGTGTCAGTGAGGACAGGGCTGCATGTGACAGGGGCAGTGACATGATGTGAGGAGGGGAATGGAGGCAGCAGGAAGCCACAGACTGAGAGTTATATAGTGGGAGGAGCAGGATCCCCAGCAGCACAGAGTATATCAGGAGATGAGTGATGTGTCAGTGAGGACAGGGCTGCATGTGACAGGGGCAGTGACATGATGTGAGGAGAAAAATGGAGGCAGCAGGACAGTGCCGTAACTAGGCATTTTAGCACTGTGTAATGGCAGAGAACAATTTATCAAGAAGATAAAGGATCGGGCGCTAAAATGAGCTGTTTAACTAAGCTGCTGCTAAATATTCGGGATAGTCACACCCAAATTGAATTACCAACCAAAACAAAACAATATAGCAGCGCTAATACAAGAATTAAAAAATAGAAGGATTGAGTACCAATTGGTATAATTTAATAAACCATAAAAGACGCTACTCTAACATAAGCATATATACACATAAAATCAAATAGTGCTAAAAAGGGGGGGGGTCACATTATTTTGGGAAATAACTCTGTAGGACTGTGCTGTCGGTCCATGACAAATTTTACACCTGCTGATCACCCGGTCTATACTAAACAGGAACGGATCACACAGAGAAGGCACAAAATAATGTGACCCCCCCCCCCCCCTTTTAGCACTATTTGATTTTATGTGTATATATGCTTATGTTAGAGGAGCGTCTTTTATGGTTTATTAAATTATACCAATTGGTACTCAATCCTTCTATTTTTTAATTCTTGTATTCGCGCTGCTATATTGTTTTGTTTTGGTTGGTTATTTTAGCGCTGTGTGCAAGAAACAGCATTGCTCCCCCACCACCACCACCACCTTATGCAAAACATGGGCAATGCGCGCCGTAGGCGCATGCAAAATTTTTTAGGGGCGTGGCTTTATGGGGAAAGGGTGTGGCAACAAAATTATACCAATTCATACTACGGTGCACAGTAGTCTCCATTATTCAAATTACACCACACAGTAGCGCCACTACACCATGTAGAGCCCCTTTTACACATTACAGCAGACAGCGTCCCCCTTTTTACACATTACAGCAGACAGCGTCCCCCCTTTTTACACATTACGGCAGACATCCCCCTTCTTACACATTACGGCAGACAGCGTCCCCCTTTTTACACATTACGGCAGACAGCGTCCCCCTTTTTACATATTACGGAAGACAGCGTCCCCCTTTTTACACATTACGGCAGACAGCGTGCCCTTTTTACACATTACGGCAGACAGCGTAGACAGAGAGAGAGAGACAGACACTTACCATCTCTCCCCACTGTCCTCTGTGACACTGGCTGCTGTGCTGTGCTGGGGCAGGCTGCGGCTGGGCAATGGAGCTGAGCGGCGCCGGCGGCTGGGGCATGTTGGCGGGTCCTCCCCGCTCTGAAGCTGCGTACAGTGGAGTTGAGGCGGCTTGCGGCTGGGGCATGTTGGTCCTCCCCACTCCCATGCTCCGTAGTACGGAGTATGGGAGCGGGGAGGACCCGCCAACATGCCCCAACCGCAAGCCGCCTCAGCTCCACTGTACGGAGTCCGTACGCTGAGGCGGCTTGCTGTGCTGAGGCGGGCTGCGGCTGGGCAATGGAGCTGTACAGAGCTCTGATGCTCCATACAGTGTTAAACAGTGCAGTGACTGTGCACTCCCCAGGGCTCTGCGCTGTGTGTGAGGCCCCTCTCGCACACACCTAGTTATGGCCCTGCATGGGGGAAAGTGAGAGATGAGACGTGGAGGAGAGCAAGAGACATGTGGGAGAGTGAGACGTTGGGTAGAGTGAGACATGGAGGAGCGGGCCAGATGTTGAGGAGGGAGAGCAAAATGGGGAGAGAGACAGGGGTGGGGGGAGAGATGTGTGTTAGACAGAGACATGCAGGAGAAAGAGATGCGTAGGGAAGACAGTGAGAAACGAGATGTGGGGGAGACAGCAAGAGACAAGACGTGGAGGGTGAGTGAGAGAAGAGATGTGGGGGAGAGAGCAATAGAAGAGACAAGGGGGAGAGCAAGAGAGACGAGATGTGGGGGAGAGCGAGAGAGACGGGCCACGTGGGAGAGCGAGAGAGACAGGACGCGTGGGAGAGGGAGAGAGACAGGACGCGGGGGGAGAGCGAGAGAGATGAGACGCAGGGGAGAGCGAGAGAGTCGAGACGTGGGGGAGAGTGAGAGAGACGAGACGTGGGGGAGAGTGAGAGATACGAGACATGGGGGGAGTGTGAGAGAGACGAGACGCGGGGGAGAGCGAGAGAGACGAGACGCGGAGGAGAGCGAGAGAGACAGGACGCATGGGAGAGGGAGAGAGACGAGACGCGGGGAGAGAGAGACGAGATGTGGGGGAGAGTGAGAGAGACGACACGTGGGGGAGAGTGAGAGAGACGAGACATGGGGGGGTGCGAGAGAGACGAGACGCGGGGGAGAGCGAGAGAGGCGAGATGCGCGGGAAAGTGAGCTACAAGAATTAGACGTGGGGGAGAGCAAGAGGCATGTGGGAAAGTAAGACATGGGGAGTGGGTGAGATGTTGGGGGTAGAGAATGAGGTGGGGAAAGAGATGGGGTTGGGGGAGAAAGAATGACTGAGAGGGAGAGCACCACAGAAAAAAACCCAGCAATCTAGAGTAACCCCCATTTCAGTGTGACAGACCTGCAGCTTGGTGCTCTCACAGCCACAGCCTGTGTGTTGGAGGTGGAGCGGGTCCCGCAGCCGTCTTCTGCGTCATTTGTGGTGCGAGTAGGCGCTACCAATAAAGCTGCCGTGCGGCCACGGGCGATGTACAAGGTGACAGCAGGGGTGGTGGAATCCAGGACTGCGGGCCGGACAGAATGGCGCCCGAGTGCGGGGTATAGCTGCAGGGGAACACAGGATGGCATCGGCAGCGTGCAGAAGTCTGTAGCAGCAGGCCGGGAGCATGAGAGGGAACCAGCGGGTGAGAGGCGCGGGACTAAGATAGAGGTCGGGAAGCTGCTTCTATACTGTACATTGCAGCAGGAACTTACAGATCACGGATGCGGCTGGTTCCGCCTACAGGACGCCTGCGCTGTGTGCAGTGCCCCCTTCGCACACACCTAGTTACGGCACTGCAGCAGGAAGCCACAGACTGAGAGTTATATAGTGGGAGGAGCAGGGTCCCCCAGCAGCACAGAGTATATCAGGAGATGAGTGATGTGTCAGTGAGGACAGGGCTGCATGTGACAGGGGCAGTGACATGATGTGAGGAGGGGAATGGAGGCAGCAGGAAGCCACAGACTGAGAGTTATATAGTGGGAGAAGCAGGGTCCCCCAGCAGCACAGAGTATATCAGGAGATGAGTGATGTGTCAGTGAGGACAGGGCGGCATGTGACAGGGGCAGTGACATGATGTGAGGAGGGGAATGGAGGCAGCAGGAAGCCACAGACTGAGAGTTATATAGTGGGAAGAGCAGGGTCCCCAGCAGCACAGAGTATATCAGGAGATGAGGGATGTGTTAGTGAGGACAGGGCTGCATGTGACAGGGGCAGTTACATGATGTGAGGAGGGGAATGGAGGCAGCAGGATGCCACAGACTGAGAGTTATATAGTGGGAGGAGCAGGGTCCCCTGCAGCACAGAGTATATCAGGAGATGAGTGATGTGTCAGTGAGGACAGGGCTGCATGTGACAGGGGTAATAACATGATGTGAGGAGAGGAATGGAGGCAGCAGGAAACCACAGACTGAGCGTTATATATTCCGAGGAGCAGGGTCCCCAGCAGCACAGAGTATATCAGGAGATGAGTGATGTGTCAGTGAGGACAGGGCGGCATGTGACAGGGGCAGTAACATGATGTGAGGAGGAAAATGGAGGCAGCAGGAAGCCACAGACTGAGAGTTATATAGTTTGGAGGAGCAGGGGCCCCAGCAGCACAGAGTATATCAGGAGATGAGTGATGTATCAGTATATCAGGGCTGCATGTGACAGGGGAGTAACATAATGTGTGGAGGGGAATGGAAGCAGCAGGAAGTCACAGACTGAGAGTTATATAGTGCAAGGAGAAGGGTTCCCAAGCAGCACAGAGTATATCAGGAAATGAGTGATGTGTCAGTGAGGACAGGGCTGCATGTGACAGGGATAGTGACATGATGTGAGGAGTGGAATGGAGGCAGCAGGAAGCCACAGACTGAAAGTTATATAGTGGAAGGAGCAGGGTCCCCAGCAGCACAGAGTATATCAGGAGATGAGTGATGTGTCAGTGAGGACAGGGCTGCATGTGACAGGGGCAGTGACATGATGTGAGGAGAGGAATGGAGGCAGCAGGAAGCCACAGACTGAGAGTTATATAGTGGGAGGAGCAGGGTCCCCAGCAGCACAGAGTATATCAGGATATGACTGATGTGTCAGTGAGGACATGGTGCATGTGACAGGGGCAGTGACATGATGTGAGGAGGGGAATGGAGGCAGCAGGAAGCCACAGGCTGAGAGTTATATAATGGGAGGAGCAGGGTCCCCCAGCAGCACAGAGTATATCAGGAAATGAGTGATGTGCCAGTGAGGACAGGGCTGCATGTGACAGGGGCAGTGACATGATATGAGAAGGGAAATGGAGGCAGCAGGTAGCCACAGACTGAGAGTTATATAGTCCGAGGAGCAGGGTCCCCAGCAGCACAGAGTATATCAGGAGATGAGTAATGTGTCAGTGAGGACAGGGCTGCATGTGACAGGGGCAGTGACATGATGTGAGGAGCGGAATGGAGGCAGCAGGAAGCCACAGACTGAGAGTTATATAGTTTGGAGGAGCAGGGTCCCCAGCAGCACAGAGTATATCAGGAGATGAGTGATGTATCAGTATATCAGGGCTGCATGTGACAGGGGAGTGACATGATGTGAGGAGAGGAATGGAAGCAGCAGGAAGTCACAGACTGAGAGTTCTATAGTGCAAGGAGAAGGGTTCCCAAGCAGCACAGAGTATATCAGGAGATGAGTGATGTGTCAGTGAGGACAGGGCGGCATGTGACAGGGGCAGTGACATGATGTGAGGAGGGGAATGGAGGCAGCAGGAAGCCACAGACTGAGAATTATATAGTGGGAGGAGCAGGATCCCCAGCAGCACAGAGTATATCAGGAGATGAAGGATGTGTCAGTGAGGACAGGGCTGCATGTGACAGGGGCAGTGACATGATGTGAGGAGGGGAATGGAGGCAGCAGGAAGCCACAGACTAGAGTTATATAGTGGGAGGAGCAGGGTCCCCAGCAGCACAGAGTATTTCAGGAGATGAGTGATGTGTCAGTGAGGACAGGGCTGCATGTGACAGGGGCAGTGACATGATGTGAGGAGGGGAATGGAGGCAGCAGGAAGCCACAGACTGAGGGTTCTATAGTGCAAGGAGAAGCACATTATAGTTATGTGATACTCTGTCACACCTAAGCTGGAAGATTGGTTACCAGATGTGCTTCTGTAGGAAACTTTTCCTTTGGGCCATATTTATCAGTTATCATGGTCTTATCATGGCAATAAGTAATAATAGAAAGGACAAATTTAGTAATTATAACATCCAGGGACAGCAGTGCTGACAAGATCCAATCCTTGCAATGTGTAAAAGTAAAGTCATTGCTGATGTATTCACTTTACTTTACGTTTCAGGACCCCTTTGGATCCCTCTTACAGTCCCTTTGCATAATGTAGCTCAAAGGCAACAACAGTTAACGTTGGGGAATTCCAGGACTTGGTAAATTAGCCAAGTAAGCAGACCTTATAGAAACCTATGGGGGGCAGCTTTTGTGGTCAGAAATGGAGGGACTGTTACGGCCCCTCCATGTCACATCTAGTTGATATTTACCTTTTGAGGGTTTTCCCTCAAATTTACATGGTTAAATATGCCAAGAAATCTAACTAGTTTTTCCATAAGGCAGGTCTGACTTGACCTAGTACTGACAAAGTACTGAGCTGTCCATGGTCCTGAATAAGCCCAGCAGGAAGGAAAGGCAGCAACTGTTGTTGAAATAAAATTTCCGGCATGTTTCTAATAGAACTCGAAGATACAGGTTGGCCAAGAAGTCTAACAATGGTACAATAAAGACGCTTGAACTTTGAAAGAAGAAACTGCCTGAAGCTCCTACATCCAAATGTTCTCCCGGCCTGATACAGAGACGCGCAGAAAATTACCAGTCAATAACTTAGAAATTGAATTTAACGGCTGATAACAGTTGATGGGTCTGTCATGTTTGTCGCTTTCCCACTGACATCCAGGGGACTTAAACAACAGCATGCTAGAGGATATAATGAATCCATGCCTAAAAAATCTTTAATTAGAAGTGAAAAGAAGCTAGAAAGATTGATTACATCTTGTTTTTTTTTTTTAACCCGTTATCGGTGGCGAGAAGCAGTCGAGCTCTGCTGGTGAAGAGAAGACGCTGGGAACTATAGTGAAGAAAGGGTTAGATAGGGCTCTGCCAGCGTTAAAGATCCATTCCATGCCCTTATTATAGAGTAGGCCTGACACATCCTGGTTAAAAAAACATTATTTTATTTATGGACGAAGGAGTTTAAGCAGCAGGAGAGAAAGGAAATGACTGTTCTTTATTGTGGCGTGTAATCAATACGTCAAATCCTTAAGCGGGAAATTGTTTTCTCGGTTTTTAGGGAAAACCATCTAATACTAGCAGCTTAGGGAGGCTGAAACCAGTCAAACAAAACAGATCCGTCACACTTTTCAATCCCATGAGGTCCATAAAGCATGCAGCGGAGGCCGCCATTTTGTGTCCTGAAACAATATGTGAATGCAGACCATTATTTTACTTAAAACCATATTAGTGATATCACTAAGACTATTGCCTTTCGTGCCTCATTGGCATCAACAGCTCCTGGTAAATGATTAGGCTGCAGGCTGATGAACGTTCATCAAACAAAATGGCCGCCTTCACTCTGTGTGGTGAAGGTAGCCATTTTGGTAGGTGTGCATCAATGCTGGCACTGTGCATAGGCCAAAACATGCTGACATTGAACATCTATCCACTACCGTTAAGAGGTAGAACCCCATCTAGTGTTAGCAGTGGCGCAGAGAGGAAGACGGGCACTCTTTACCCGAGCCTGTTGGAGATGCCTCGTGTCCTGCTGCCACCCTCCTCCACTCCCCTTTCCCGTTGCAGAGATCTGGGCAGGGAGTGAGAGAACTGACCCACCGCCGCAGCAGCCTCTCTCCCCACCCCAGCGCACGCTGCTCAGTGCTGTGTGTTGAGCTGGGCAGAGAGGCAACTGTAGGGGCAGTCAGTTCTCTCTCTCCCTGCATGGGGGAGCCAGCGATTGCCACCTGCCACCTGCCGAAGTGAACACCGGCCGCACAGAGTACATAGCTTTAATTTATTTAAAGGAGGGGGACTAGCCACGCCTCCCCCATTGGCCACGCCCCCTTCCGTGTACCAGGGCCCCGCAGAACTGTTGGCGCCCCGACTTGTTAGACTGATGATAGCAAATTACTTACTTTAGGAAACAGCCATTTGCACCATGTTATTAAATGCGCCGTTAAAAGTTTTCAGCAACAAGAAAGTCTGGAATGACTAAAAATGTAGCAGCGAACGAAAAGTAAACGATTTTATAGCTAATACGCAGATATAATGAGCCGTGATGAGCTTTAGGATGGGGCAAAGAAGGTTGGAGATAAATCCGAAATTCAATTTCTGTACAAAATAGGCTCGCGGCAAAACTTCAAATTAAACTAATTAAACATCCCTCTGATTCCCCGGAGGATAGAACTTTACACTCCATTTATGACTTCATTTTTTTTTTGTTTCGTTTATTTGTTTACGTTATGATGAGAAGGGCTTATGTTATAACGTAAGGTGTAGATTACCAATAACCTAGCCGTATAAAGTATCATCTCATTGTGTTTTTGCTAGTAAAAGCTCTTTATTTGACCTTCAGACTCCGTTTTTGTCCAGACACTTATGTCTGCTGAAGCATTTCACCGAGAATTGTTGCTTTGTTACCATCCTTAGACTTTACCGTCTGCAGAACTTCCCGTCTCCTCTTCCCGGTCCACCCACCTGCTTAATGATGTGACCTCTGCCTGCTCTCCTTTCTTTAGCCCGTTCTTGTCTTCCCTTCTTAAATATATATATAAAGTTTTCTAATAAACCCTCTTTACCACTCAGTAATTTTCCCGTCTCTAAGCCATGCCTCTTACATTTTTTTGTTCATTATTGATCTATGCAGCACACCTAGGTGATCATTAGCAGAGAACGGGGACACAGGACTGCCTTTCAGCAAGAGGAAAGTTTGGGGTAAAACTAATTCAAACGTGATTAGATTTTCGCCATACATTGTTGCTTGTGTAGTTTGCAGTTATGGAGAGGGAGGGGGACTGGATTTCACACCCTAAATCTGAGCATAATAATAAGTGCTACCTGCTGAGACTTGTAATGCCACACACAGAAAAAATTATGCAGGTGCACACCCTAAACAGTTGAAACACTAGTAATGAGAACATTATAAATAAACTCTGCAATTTAAAATGGTGTAAAATTGAGGTTCTTAGCATAAATTTGGCCAAAATATGGGCCCACCTACCCTAGTCAAGTGACCTCTTATTATGTTTAGAATTATGATGTGCAGTCCAGCCCCCCATATATTCTATATTGTGTACATGTGTATACACTAGACGATGGAGACTACTTCAGTTTGGACTAGCCCCCCATCCACATGGTGGTGGGTATTTTTAATTAGTATAGGGTTCTAGCATTTGCAAACTAAATATTGATATAGACACTATGATTGGTTAGTCGTGGATAAATGTATATAATATGTCAGTTTTAGGATTGGGATTGGGGTGTGTGGCACCCTGGTTGGTGTGTCTGGGCTGCTTTGGGGCATCATTATTGTAACACTTAATCTTGCACTTTTTAGCACTTAAACTGCTTTTTACTATTGTAACACCTTTGAACACCCAAATTACTACTTCTCACCTATGTAACACTTTCAGTACTGGAGCTGCTACTTCTTATTAATATAACACCTTTTAACACTTAAACTGCTATTTCTCACTAGTGTAATGCATTTGGGGGTTGGGTTGTGCTGGCCTGGGGGGTCCCGTGCTCTGGATTTTAACCTTAGGAATGTTGGGGACCCACCTGATGAGGTTAAATGGTCGTGTCAGGTGGGCCCATATTTTTTGGCCAAAATTATACTAAGAACCTGAATTTTGCTCCTTGTTAAATTGCAAAATTTATTATAATTGTTCTGATTAGCAGTGTATTTAGTGTTTAGAGTGTGCGCCTGTATGTTCTCTTTTTCTGTATAGTTTGCAGTTACCATGGAGTAGGTGTACTTCATATGTGTCAACACCTTACTTCAGGCGCCTGTATTCAGGGCCGGTGCAAGGTTTATTGGCATCCTAGGCAAAATTTTGCCTCCCAGCCCTACTCCCATTAATACCCACTTTCCAACCCATCCGAATTCTCCAGTCCAAATGCACTTCACATCTGTGGTGTCCAGAAAGCTGCATCCATTGGCTAACAACCACGGAATACCCGCAATTCGATGGGAAAAGTACTTCCATCGGATTGGGAACAATGATGATTGCTATCCATCAGCTTCCGATGTCCATCCCTAAATATTGACAGCCAGAGCAGCAGCGGAAGTCAGGGCCTCCGCTGACCTCCGCTTTAGCAGCGGCAGTCGGAGAGACTGATGATACTAACTGAAGGGGAGAAGGAAGTGAGGAAGGCCGACATTGTAAGGGACGTATCAGCTTAGATCGGCATGTCAACAAATCAGCATGCAGCAGGATTGTTTTTAATTATAAATATTCCGAACCTCGGTGGCGCTCCCAACTGGCCGATGCCCTAGGCATTTCCCTCTGCTGTTGCTGACAGGGGTATTTATTGTAAAAATCAGATCTGATGACATATTTGCATCAGAGATCATTGGACATTGAACCCTGCCGGTTGATGGTTGTGGGGGGGGGGGGGGGGTCTTCACTGTAGATGTTATTTAAACGGTTGTCTGGGCCCCTCTGTGAATCCCGTACACAGCTGAATGTGCAATGCTGTATTATTTGGCACACATAGATGCATGCATATTAGTAAAACAATTACACTTAGCTATTCCCCATCTACAGCCAATTTTTAGTCTTCAATAAAATGCACTTATGTATTGACCCGTTGACCTTTCATTTGCGGATCTTTCTACCTATTGACCTCAGACGTCATTAAGCAAAGGTCATTATCACTTAAATATATTACTGTGAAGTCAAATCGTTAGGGCTGTCAACAAATTAAAGAGTATGAGGGGGGGATTAAAGAGTGTGAGGGGGGGAGGGATGAAGGGAGCACAAAATGAGAACTTCGTCATGGAATCTCTGTTCCGTGGAGGTTAATAGACAAGTGCCATGATTGATGGCAGATAGAATATGAAAGCTGCATTCTGTCGGCTTTTTAAATCATTTTTCCCAGATAGCCATGAACTCGCAGGAAAGAGGTGATAATGAATATGTAACACAGCATTTCCCAGTAAATAGAGGACGTGGAGCGGAAGAATCTGGGCTGGCCAAAGATGATTTAAATGGCCGCAAATAAATATAGAGTATGTGCACCTATATGCTGCCCCGCATCTGTAGGATAAGCACCAGGTTTAGCTCAGTGGCACATATTCCCGGTGCTTTTTTCCTATGGAACACATGACAGTCAGTACTCCTGTAAAAGTTGTCGGTACTCACCTAGGGGTCTATTTTGCCGGGGGTACCCGCAAATATTAAGTATCTCTCTGGTCCTTTGTATCATGTGCAAAGGACTTCCCTCGTACCAGCCGCAAGGCCCCTGCAATAGATAGAATGTTTCCCTGTACGGATGTGCACATTTTCCCACATGCCCTGACTGTAGTCGGACAACGTTACAGCCTCTTCCTTCATCCCCGCTGCCTCCCCTCCCGTAAGCAGCCACGAGTGTCACCTCTGCACACGCAGTATTGTTAGCGCTTTTTTGCGGCCGAGCATGTTACAAATGTGCAGATTTTTCACCACATAAACAGGCGTGTGCGTCACCGTCAGTCTTAGTGACAAATGGACTCGCTGGATGACAGCCTATGTTTTGCACATTGGGGGTAATTCAGAGTTGATCATAGCAGCAAATTTGTTAGCAGTTGGGCAAAACCATGGGCCTAGGCCCTCATTCCGAGTTGTTCGCTTGTTATTTTTCTTCGCATCGGTGCGATTAGTCGCAAACTGCGCATGTGCAGCGTTCGCAGTGCGCCTGCGCCAAGTAAATTTGCTGAAAAGTTTGGTATTTTACTCCCGGCTTAACGAAGAAATCTCTTCGTTCTGGTGATCGGAGTGTGATTGACAGGAAGTGGGTGTTTCTGGGCGGAAACTGGACGTTTTATGGGTGTGTGTGAAAAAACGCTGCCGTTTCTGGGAAAAACGCGGGAGTGTCTGAAGAAACGAGGGAGTGTCTGGAGAAACAGGGGAGTGTCTGGAGAAACGGGGGAGTGTCTGGGCGAACGCTGGGTGTGTTTGTGACGTCAAACCAGGAACGAAACGGGCTGAGCTGATCGCAGTGGCAGAGTAAGTCTCGAGCTACTCAGAAACAGAAACTGCTAAGAAATTTCTATTCGCAATTCTGCTAATCTTTCGTTCGCAATTCTGCAAAGCTAAGATTCACTCCCAGTAGGCGGCGGCTTAGCGTGTGCAAAGCTGCTAAAAGCAGCTAGCGAGCGAACAACTCGGAATGAGGGCCCTAATTCCAAGTTGATCACAGCAGAAAACTTGTTAGCAGTTGAGCAAAACCATGTGCACTGCAGGGGAGGCAGACAGGGCCGGTGCAAGATCTCCCTGCACCCTAGGCAAAGCTTTAGTTTAGCTCTCCCTAACCTGCAAACACACACACACACACACACACACACACACACACACACACACACACACACACACACACACACACACACACACCTCTCCCAGAGGGGAGATGCAAGTGGCCACTAGGTGGGCTGGGATGAATTGCTTCATTACATATACAGAGAAAAGGGACAAAACCCAAGGACTTTTAAAGTGATAATGTATTTTATAAACAAAGTCATACATTTTCACTTTAAAAGTCCTTGAGTGCCGTCTATACTTCATGTATACATGCTAGTCAGCATGTTAGGAATCATATAGGACACCGAGGCCAATGTCACTTTTTTATACATACTGTACATGGGGTCTGGTGGGAATATTTAAGTGGGGTTGGGTATGGGATGCAGCTAGGGAGGCCAATCCCGGGATCGGGATCGGCGGGATCCCGGGATTTGGGCCCAAAAATGCCGGGTTTTGAATCCCGGGATTGGAGCTTCCAATCCCGGGATTCAAGGGATTACAGTGCGCATGTGCGGGAGGGTGGGTGTAAGTAATGACACTTACTATTAGGCGGGCGGCCGCGGCAGCCATGGACAAGCTGAACGCGGCGGCACTTCAAATGTAGCGCCGGCCGCCAGCCAATCAGAGCTGGCGGCTCGGCAGCCAATCAGGGAAGCTGCCGCAGCAGCGGCAGCCAATCAGGAGCCACTGCTGCGACCGCTTCCCTGATTGGCCGCCGGTCCGCCAGCTCTGGTTGGCTGGCGGCCGGAGCTTCATTTGAAATGCTCCCGCGTTCAGTGAGTCCATGGCTGCCACGGCCGCCCGCCTAATAGTAATACCCCTTTCACATCGCACTAAAAACCCGGTATCGACACGGCATATTGCCGTGTCGAAATGGGTCCGTGTGCAATGTGAAAGGTCCTTTGGCGAATTAGCGGGTCGCCTGACCCGGTAATTCAACCCGGTAAAAAAGAAGGGTTATTACCGGGTTGATTACCGGGTCAGGTGCAGTGTGAATGGGAGCCGTTTCCGATGTGACACGGCTCCCATTCACAGCATAGGCAGAGGCGGCGCAGGAGATGAGCTCATCTCCCGGCGCCGCCTCCACCCCCGCCCCTGCTGCTGCTGCGCCCTCCGCTGCTATGGCAACCGACCCGGTATATTGCCGGGTCGGAAAGCCAGCAACGGAGCGCAAATGCCGGATCCCACCCGGTAAGTACACGTTTCTCTTACCGGGTAGGATCCGGCATTTGCGATCTGAATGCAGCATAAGTGTCATTACTTACACCCACCCTCCCTCTCGCGCCGCTACCATCCCTTCCGCGCCGCTACCTACATCCTCCCTCCCGCACCACTACCTACACCCACCCTCCCGCACTGCTACCTACCCCCTCCCTACCTCCCGCACCGCTACCTACACTCTCCCTACCTCCCGCACCACTACCTACACCCTCCCTACCTCCCGCACCACTACCTACACCCTCCCTACCTCCCGCACCACTACCTACACCCTCCCTACCTCCCGCACTGCTACCTACCCCCTCCCTACCTCCCGCACTGCTACCTACCCCCTCCCTACCTCCCGCACCGCTACCTACACCCTCCCTACCTCCCGCACCACTACCTACACCCTCCCTACCTCCCGCACCACTACCTACACCCTCCCTACCTCCAGCACCACTACCTACACCCTCCCTCCAGCGCTGCTCCCTACAACCTTCACTGGTCCCTACTGCAATCCCGGGATCCCGGGAATCCCGGGATTGACCGTTTTTCAATCCCGAATCCCGGGATTGAAAAAACGGCCCGGTATTGGCCTCCCTAGATGCAGCCTTACAGTGACGCTGCTGGTGCAGACTTGTAGACAGTTGCTGCTGGAAAGTCGGGATCCAGAGGCCAAGAGGAGGTGCATCAGGGCTATGAGGAACGGCCGTGGGGTTGCCCCTGGTTACATTCACCTCCTATGTGGCTTCACATGATTTGATATTACACATGTCGGCTTGGAGGAAGCGCTGAGGCACTATGTGGCACAGCCTGATAGTGGTGGCTGCACCTGATTAAACCCACAGCAGCGGTGTGTTCAATCTGCAATCTAATTTGCAGTGTAAAAATAAAGCAGCCAGTATTTACCCTGCACAGAAACAATATAACCCACCCAAATCTAACTCTTTCTGCACATGTTATACAGGTTGAGTATCCCTTATCCAAAATGCTTGGGACCAGAGGTATTTTGGATATGGGATTTTTCCGTATTTTGGAATAATTGCATACCATAATGAGATATCATGGTGATGGGACCTAAATCTAAGCACAGAATGCATTTATGTTACATATACACCTTATACACACAGCCTGAAGGTCATTTTAGATGATATTTTTTATAACTTTGTGCATTAAACAAAGTGTGTCTACATTCACACAATTCATTTATGTTTCATATACACCTTATACACACAGCCTGAAGGTCATTTAATACAATATTTTTAATAACTTTGTGTATTAAACAAAGTTTGTGTACATTGAGCCATCAAAAAACAAAGGTTTCACTATCTCACTTTCACTCAAAAAAGTCCGTATTTCGGAATATTCCGTATTTCGGAATATTTGGATATGGGATACTCAACCTGTATATGCCTCCCCTGCAGTGCACATGGGGGGTCATTCCGAGTTGTTCGCTCGGTAAAAATCTTTGCATCGCAGCGATTTTCCGCTTAATGCGCATGCGCAATGTCCGCAGTGCGACTGCGCCAAGTAAATTTGCTATGCAGTTAGGAATTTTACTCACGGCTTTTTCATCGTTCTGGCGATCGTAATGTGATTGACAGGAAATGGGTGTTACTGGGCGGAAACAGGCCGTTTTATGGGCGTGTGGGAAAAAACGCTACCGTTTCCGGAAAAAACGCAGGAGTGGCCGGAGAAACGGGGGAGTGTCTGGACGAACGCTGGGTGTGTTTGTGACGTCAAACCAGGAACGACAAGCACTGAACTGATCGCAGATGCCGAGTAAGTCTGGAGCTACTCAGAAACTGCTACGAGGTGTGTAATCGCAATATTGCGAATACCTCGGTCGCAATTTTAAGATGCTAAGATTCACTCCCAGTAGGCGGCGGCTTAGCATGAGCAAATCTGCTAAAATCCGCTTGCGAGCGAACAACTCGGAATGACCCCCATGGTTTTGCCCAACTGCTAAAAAGTTTTCTGCTGCGATCAACTCACAATTACCCGCCATGTGCAGTGCAGGTGGGGCAGATATAACATGTGCAGAGAGAGTTAGATTTGAGGCGAAACCTGTGCTGCCAGCTGCCAATAAGCAAATCTTGTCCCTCACCACATAACTGAACCCAAGGATGACATATAAACACAATTTACTTAATTTACATTTCTTTTTAAATCTCTCAATAAGAAACTTTTGGCCTAGGGGTGGCGTGAAAAAAATTCTGACACTCTAGGACGCTGTGATTCAAACAAGTTTGGGAACCGCTGGTCTACACTTTTATCTCATCTCAATAATCTCATTTTCCGGTGCTCTGCAAAACTAGACACGCCGGTGTGCATACTGCGGACAGCGCGAGGGCAGCTATTAACAGGCCCGGCGGCCCCCAGCAGCGAGAGTGACCTTCTGCTCTTTTACAAACACCCCCGTGTTGTTCTGCAACCCAGTGCGCAATGGTGGAAATCTGACTGCGCAAATTGAGCCGCGGCACAGTGCTTTTGCTTTTCTTTGTAGTGTAAAAGGGCCTCATTCATGTTTGTATGCAAATGCAAGTACAATTTTCTAGACTACGGAACTGCTAATTGGCCGGTCCGGGTGCCCAATGATGTGTTTCACGCTGACATGCATCATCGTAGCCACACACCCCTGCTTTATAATGGGTGGTAATCTTGGCACTGTGTAGTGGGGCATGATGATGCAATCGCGCCACCACTTCCCCCTCTCGCCGCCCACCTATGCCGCGTAGTGACCCTCACATGGGGCAGCCAGGAAATCATCAGTTTGTAAGATATGCTCCGCAAACAGGCGCACGCTGAACACTGCCCAATTATTTTATCACGCAGTAAATGTAACGAGATACAGGGTTAAGCAGGTTTGTGAAATACACTCTAAGGACACTATGCAGATAAGATACTCTTATTCGGAGGAATAATCCCCCCGGGATATGTTATTTACATGCCTTTTAATGTCTTACCCACTGGGGGTTTTAAAGCTTGATACAGACTAGTAACAAGAGAATTTCCATCCACAGGCAGACTGTTTATTCTTGTTGGGGCTCATCAGTGACGGATAAGGATAAGCAGTGAGAATATTACAGCACCCAGCCAGACTAATGACTGCACGGGGAAACAGGGTTATTTGTGACTTAGATACAGGCTTGGACTGGCCCACAGGGGTGCAGGGGAAACCACCGGTGGGCCCCACTACCTGGGGGCCCCACCTCCTGCTCTAAGAATCAGGTTCCAGACTGTGCACTTGAAATATACATTATACATATGTTACCTTATACTGGACTATGGTGTATTTTCTACAGTGCATTGCTGTTATTAATCTGTTATTAATCTGGTACATTATCATGCATGCAGCAGCTGAATTTACTGTATATATTTATGAAGAGCCCCAGACGTTGCACTCTCTAATGGTTAGTCAAACCAATGAGGTGGCAGGCCACACCCCCTCTGCAGACTGGCCACACCCCTAACATGGGCCCCTATCACTGTATTCCCCCGGGGGGCCCTACATGCCCCAGTCCGACACTGCTTAGATCATGGATTAAAGTCCTGTTTACATATGTGTGCTGGGGCGTGATATAATATTATCATGGTAACCCACAAAAGTGCATATACATTCATAAGTATAATATCTGCCAGTATCTCATGCAGCCTGTACATGCGTGTGCATTCTGGGAGTAGTAGTTCAGCGATGAGCTGTGATATTCTGCCTTTTTCTGATGAAAAACGTTCCATCTATTTCAGTAGGTCAGGGTTACTTCATACATAATAGAGCTTGATTAACCAGGCCGTAATCAACCATTCACCGTCCACAAGTTTCTTGTATCTTTCTGAGGAAAAGTGCAATGTTTTATTATTGTGTTCACACTAATTCTTCTTTACCTATAGGGGGCTCAGTTTACAGACAGCTTGTATCTTATACTATTTTATGTATCTCTCATACACGATGGTATTGTGCGCTCTGCCGCACAACGTAGACATTTTGGCGCATCTACCTACTAAAGGGGTGTAGACACGTAGCGATTTAGCACAGAACGCTCAGCACACATCTCTGTCCCTCTCAGCACACAGCGAAAATGGGGGTTTCGGGAGTAAAAGTTATTTATTAACGGGTGATCCAAATTGGATACCCTGTAAAAAAATATTGGTGAAGCATCCGAAAAAAAGTGTAAAGTTTCACCTCTAATTGGATTCCCCCTATATATTTTTTCTCAAAAAAAACCGAGCAGAAAGTCTTGATTTAAAAAAAAAGAAATACCGTATATACTCGAGTATAAGTCGACTTTTTCAGCACTTTTTGTGCTGAAAAAGCCCCCTCGGCTTATACTCCAGTCAGTGTTTAGGAGGGACACGGGGGGGCACAGCGTGCGGCTCTCCTGTGTCCCTCCTTCGTCTCCGGCAGCAGCGGCGGGTCTATTAAATGAAGTGCCTGTTCGTGAGCTCTGATTGGCTCATGAACCGGCACTTAATTTAACACACACACACCGCTGCCGCCAGAGACGCAGGAGGGACACAGGAGAGGCGCGCGCTGTGCCCTCCTTGTCCCTCCTTCAGAAGACAGTGTGGGAGCAACGGAGGGTAAGTAACTGGCACTGGGGGGAGCATATTTGGCATTTGGGGGGACGACATATGTGGCACTGAGGGGGCATATCTGGCACTGTGGGGCATATCTGACACATCTGGCACTGTGGGGCATATCTGGCACTGTGGGGCATATCTGACACATCTGGCACTGTGGGGCATATCTGGCACATCTGGCACTGTGGGGCATATCTGGCAGCATGAGGGCATATCTGGCACTGTGGGGCATATCTGACACATCTGGCACTGTGGGGCATATCTGGCACTGTGGGACATATCTGGCAGCATGAGGGCATATCTGGCACATCTGGCACTGTGGGGCATATCTGGCACATCTGGCACTGTGGGGTATATCTGGCACATCTGGCACTGTGGGGCATATCTGACACATCTGGCACTGTGGGGCATATCTGGCACTGTGGGACATATCTGGCAGCATGAGGGCATATCTGGCACATCTGGCACTGTGGGGCATATCTGGCACATCTGGCACTGTGGGGCATATCTGGCACTGTGGGACATATCTGGCAGCATGAGGGCATATCTGGCACATCTGGCACTGTGGGGCATATCTGGCACTGTGGGGCATATCTGGCACATCTGGCACTGTGGGGCATATCTGGCACTGTGGGGCATATCTGGCAGCATGAGGGCATATCTGGCACATCTGGCACTGTGGGGCATATCTGGCACTGTGGGGCATATCTGGCACATCTGGCACTGTGGGGCATATCTGGCACTGTGGGACATATCTGGCAGCATGAGGGCATATCTGGCACATCTGGCACTGTGGGGCATATCTGGCACTGTGGGGCATATCTGGCACATCTGGCACTGTGGGGCATATCTGGCACTGTGGGGCATATCTGGCACATCTGGCACTGTGGGGCATATCTGGCACTATGAGGGCTGTGTACGGCTAGAGCTGCATTTCCCACCCTAGGCTTATACTCGAGTCAATAAGTTTTCCCAGGTTTTTGTGGTAAAATTAGGTGCCTCAGCTTATATTCGGGTCGACTTATACTCGAGTATATACGGTACATTGAATTAAGTTAGAACATATTTTTAAAATATACTGAAATATTTTGTTGAAAAATAACATACCTAGGGGGTGTCTCGTTACCGCCCTTGTGCCCATAGTCCCCAATTGTAAAATCCCCCCCCCCTAGTGTCAATAGAACCAGCATTTTGGGGAGCAATTTCAGCAGCGACGTCGGAGTCATAGACCGTGGGGTATATTTACTAAAGTCCCAATTTTGTCCGAGTTTGTTTTTCTTTTCAAAGTGTCAGCACAGGAATTTACTAAACACAAATCTCGGCAGTGTTGGGGCTATTGGTAACGTCTTTCACGGCAGAGGTCAGAAATACGAATGAATAGACCATCGGTCAAACGTGGCTGTTTGTTCATACAACATGGTAATTTACTAAGAATTTGTACTCTCAATCACTGCCGACAATAGCCAAACACTGCCGGTAAAGCGTAGACTTCGTAAAAAAAAGCAGCAAAAAAACAGACCTGCTTTTTCCTGGCGTGTTTGGATAGTCATGCACAGTGAGATCTGTGCATGCTTATCTGTGGGAAAGGGTCTGTTTTCCTTAAAAAAATTTGTAAAAAATTGCGTGGTGTCCCCCCTCCTATGTATAACCAGCCTCGAGCTGTTTGAGCCGGTCCTGGTTGTAAAAATACAGGGGAAAAAATGCATAGGGTCCCCCCATATTTATACAACCAGTACCGGGCTCTGCGTCCGGTCCTGGTTAAAAAAATATGTGGGACAAAAGATGTAGGCGTCCCCCTTATTTTTTAAACCAGCACCGGGCTCCACTAGCCAGAGAGATAATACCACAGCTGGGGGACACTTTTATATAGGTCCCTGTGGCCGTGGCATTACCCCTTCCCAACTAGTCACCCCTGGCTGGGGTTCCCTGGAGGAGTGGGGACCCCTTAAATCAAGCGTTCCCCCCTCCAGGCACCCAAGGACCAGGGGTGAAGCCCGAGGCAGACCCCTACCTCCCTGGGCGGTGGTTGGGGGACTGATAGCCTTTGTGTAAAAAAAAAAATTTGTGGTGGAACTACAAGTCCCAGCAAGCCTCCCCTGCAAGCTGGTACTTGGAGAACCACAAGTACCAGCATGCGGGGAAATAACGGGCCCGCTGGTACCTGTAGTTCTACAACAATAAAAATACCCAAATAAAAACAAAACACACACACACCGTGTAAGTAAAACTCCAATTTACATACATGCACACGTACACACTTGCATACTTACCTAGTGTCCCACGGAGCCCCTCGGTCCCCTTGTCAAGTAGAATCCACAGGGTACCTGTCAAATAAAAATGATACTTACAACCAATCCAGTGTAGATCTGTCCTCTTCTTACCCGACGTAATCCAGGGACTTGAATAAAATAACAAACCGGAAACCCGATCCACGCCACTAAAGGGGTTCCATGTTTACACATGAAACCCCTTTCCCCGAATGCCGGGACCCCCCGTGACTTCTGTCACTGAAGGTCCCGCCAGCCAATCAGGGAGCGCCACATCATGGCGCTCTCCTGATTGGCTGTGCGTTCCTAGCCTGTCAGTCAGGAGGAGCGCACTGGCTAGAATGGAGGAGAGCGCTCCTCCATTCTACCCAATGATGGGAACTTTGCGGTCTGCAGTAAACCGCGAGGTTAATTGGGGTCACTCGTGGGTGAAGCCCTGCATGGATCTCACCGGGCTTCATTGTGTTATGTCCTGCATTGTTTTACTAATCACTGCCGAGTCCCGTAAAACACTGCCCGACAATACGAAGGACATCGACATCGGTGAGAAAAACTCGGCAGCTTAGTAAATTACCGTAGATGGATTCAAAAAGTTGCAGTAAAATACGTCCGATAAAATTCGAGATCAAACTCCCTCCAAACTGGCACAAACACGAATATTAGTAAATATATACCCCCGTATATCCTTTCCGGGAGGGACAAAAGCGGGAGGAAGAAATCTGTTCAGCACATGCGTTGATGGATGAGGATGGGCAAAGGTGGCACAGAGAGCAGAGACCCAGCTGCCTTGGTCACATCTGTGCCCGTACGTGGATAAAGTTGTATTGCAGGAAATGTAGGTATCTCCTGTGGTTATTACAGACCCGCGGACACCGCCATTCTATTATATCTCTATGGTAATGGCAACAGTCTATTTTACCTAGAGCCAAGAAGCTGGGTTATTGTAGTCCGTGGGCTAGTCTGTAGGCTACCTGTTTCCCGGCAGCTGGTACTCGCATAGGCGCAGCATGATGACCGTGGCATGCGTAGTCGGTAATCCGGATGTATAGAGAGAGACATTTTTAGATTTAGGACGCCTCCCTCTTGCATCACCTAATGCGGATATGGATATTGTGTCTGGGTTTATGATAAAATCCATATTAAAAATATAACATTGTGACTAGGGTGGCCAATCCCGGGATCAGGATTGGTGGGATCCCGGGATTTAGGCCTAAAATTGGCCGCGATTCAACCCCGGTACTGGAGCTTCCAATCCCGAGGATTTCGGGATTAGAAAGCCCCCTTGTATTTTCAGTGCCAAGCAGCGTTGAGCTTCCTCAGGAGGCTCAGATGCTGCCCAGCTCCCGGCTCCCCCTGCCCCCAGCTGTGCGCACTGAAGTCGGAGTTCACGCTGCACAGTCTGACCCCAGCCACCCACACTGCCCGGAACGCACCTTGCCGCCCACCGCCTGCAGCAAGTGAACCCGTCCGTACTCCCAAAGGATGGCAAATAGTTCTGTGGACTGGGCCGGTCCAGGAAGGGGGGGGGCACTGAAGATTTTAATTTTCAAATCTTCAACCCTATCCCGGGAATCCTGGGAAAGATCATTTTTCAATCCCAATACCCAGGATTGAAAAGAAGGCCCGGGATTGGCCTCCCTAATTGTGACAAAATTCACAGGCCCAGATTTATCGAGCCTTAGATAGTGATAAATTGCAGGGTGATAAAGTACCAACCAATCAGCTCCTAACTGTCATGTTTCAAACCCAGCCTGTATCATGGCAGTTAGGAGCTGATTGGCCGGTACTTTATCACCATGGTATTTATCACTCTCCAAGGCTTGATAAATCTGGGCCACAGCATTTTATGAATGTTCTTAGACGTTTGCTCAGTATTTCCAAACACATTAAATGGCAATGTAAAATAGATTAAAAGACTCACATTTTATTGCATTATTCCAGATACAAATGAATATAAAGCGCACATACCTCCCCATTCTAGCTCCATTGTTCTCTAATCCCCCTGTGCCTTTTGTCTTCAGACTTGGAGGTGTGTGTTTTATATATAACGTAACCATCAGCTGTTCCGTTCCTTAGAAAAGCATTCTTGAGAAATATAAGAGGAACATCTGTAACGGGTAATGAGAAGAAGGGCTGTTCTTTTGTTCCAGATCTCCCCAAGCTATTGTATTTCCTGTTTGTATTTTCTCTCTTGCACACAATTGACACAGAGCAATAGTCTCCTCGCACAACGTGGAATCCATAGGACTGTATTGAGGTTTCAGTGTAATGGAGGCAGGTGATCTAGTCAGACACCATCAGGTCGCATGTATGGGAACAAACCTAGCTTCACAGTAGCCTTCTATTCTCTAACGTTCAGTCCGTGTCTTCCAACTGACCTCTGCTCCTCTCCTCGTATCATGTCACCGCCTCATCACATGCATCCCTGTCCTCTGAACCACACCACCATACCTCCCAACTTTGAAGATGCTGGAAGCGGGACTCTCCCCTGGAAAAAGGGGTGCGGCTTCGGCAGAAAGGGCATTGCTTCATGGTTTTGCCGCGATCGCGAACCACCCCCCCCATTCTCCGTCACTGTGGGGGCATGGCCAGCGCTCAGTGAGCTGCTGGTATGCCCCCAGTCTCTCTGTCTCTGTGACTAGACGCTTTGTGTGCATGCGCACAGCGTCTATTCACCGCTGCTGTACAGTAGAGCAGCGAGTAACAGTAAGCCTCCCAACTGCCCCCCCACCACCACCACCACCACCACCACCGGAACACTGCAGCCTGTGGGTGGGACAGCGAGACAGTCCAAAAAAAACTAGACTGTCCCGCGAAAATCGGGACAGTTGGGAGGTATGCACACCACTCATACCCTGATATACTCTGTGCAGCTGGGACCCTGTTCCTCCCACTATATGACTCTCAGTCTGTGGCTCCCTGCTGCCTCAATTCCCTTCCCCACATCATGTCACTGCCCCTGTCACATGCAGCCCTGTACACACTGACACATCACTCATCTCCTGATATACTCTGTGCTGCTGGGGAACCCTGCTCCTCCCACTATATAACTCTCAGTCTGTGGCTTCCTGCTGCCTCCATTCCCCTCCTCACATCATGTCACTGCCCCTGTCACATGCAACCCTGTCCTCACTGACACATCACTCATCTCCTGATACACTCTGTGCTGCTGGGGGACCCTGCTCCTCTCACTATATAACTCTCAGTCTGTAACTTCCTGCTGCTTCTATTCCCCTCCTCACATCATGTCACTGCCCCTGTCACATGCAGCCCTGTCCTCACTGACATCACTCATCTCCTGATATACTCTGTGCTGCTGGGGACCCTGCTCCCTCCACTATATAACTCTCAGTCTGTGGCTTCCTGCTGCCTCCATTACCCTCCTCACATCATGTCACTGCCCCTGTCACATGCATCCCTGTCCCTAATAATGACACATCACTCATCTCCTGATATACTCTGTGCTGCTGGAGACCCTGCTCTTTCCACTATATAACTCTCAGTCTGTGGCTTCCTGCTGCCTCCATTCCCCTCCTCACATCATGTCACTGCCCCTGTCACATGCAGCCCTGTCCTCACTAACACATCCCTCATCTCCTGATATACTCTGTGCTGCTGGGGACCCTGCTACTCCCACTATATAACTCTCAGTCTGTGACTTCCTGCTGCCTCCATTCCTCTGATCACATCATGTCACTGCCCCTGTCACATGCAGCCCTGTCCTCCCTGACACATCCCTCATCTCCTGATATACTCTGTGCTGCTGGGGACCCTGCTCCTCCCACTATATAACTCTCAGTCTGTGACTTCCTGCTGCCTCCATTCCCCTCCTCACATCATGTCACTGCCCCTGTCACATGCAGCCCTGTCCTCCCTGACACATCCCTCATCTCCTGATATACTCTGTGCTGCTGGGGACCCTGCTACTCCCACTATATAACTCTCAGTCTGTGACTTCCTGCTGCCTCCATTCCTCTCCTCACATCATGTCACTGCCCCAGTCACATGCAGCCCTGTCCTCCCTGACACATCCCTCATCTCCTGATATACTCTGTGCTGCTGGAGACCCTGCTCTTTCCACTATATAACTCTCAGTCTGTGGCTTCCTGCTGCCTCCATTCCCCTCCTCACATCATGTCACTGCCCCTGTCACATGCATCCCTGTCCTCACTGACACATCACTCATCTCCTGATATACTCTGTGCTGCTGGGGGACCCTGCTCCTCCCACTATATAACTCTCAGTCTGTGGCTTCCTGCTGCCTCCATTCCCCTCCTCACATCATGTCACTGCCCCTGTCACATGCAGCCCTGTCCTCCCTGACACATCACTCATCTCCTGATATACTCTGTGCTGCTGTGGACCCTGCTCCTTCCACTATACACCTCTCAGCCTGTGGCTTCCCTTCCTCATGTGACTGTCACTATCACACCATGCGTCCAGCATCACTCTGTACATTTATATGACATATTTGCCACTACAGCATATCTTAGTTCTCAGGAACGTCTCACGTCACATTTCTATCACCCGACACACTTGTGAATTTGTTGGTAAGTGATAAACATGAGTCTCTACGACGAGAAGGATGAGCTGTGACATCGCCTGACCTGCATTATAAATGAGTAACAATAACGTATTCAAATCTCAGCATCTAGATTTAGGGACATCAAGGCCAGTCGCCCTGCTTTTCAGCGTTCACCAGCTCCCAGCACACGTCTGACGCCTCGCATCACCCTTATCACCATCAACAGCTTCTTCTTAATGAACGTCTTCAACCGGGGAGTTGCCATAGTTACCATGGCCGAGTCCCGGAGATGTGACCGCATCTTGGTAATCATCTGCAGACGCTCTGCTCGCTGATTGCCTGATTCCTTATCAGCAGCGTTGTATCACTGCCATCCAGGGTGTGATGTCCTGCAATCACCCCAACGGAGCGCAATTCTAATAGCACACAACACTGAATTTACTATATCTGTGGTAAAGACATGAGTTCCACAGCGGAACCAGGCCAGACGCCATTAATGATGTGATCCTATAATAATCCTGCTAGTATCACTGCGATACTACAATATATATATATATATATATATATATATACCGCTGGTAATACGGATCGTTGTTGCATGAGGCACTAATTATTACAAGATGCACTTACGGAAATATTCCTGAGAATACTGCCGATCAGTGCGTAGTAAGTAACTGGTGATGTCATTGATGACGCCTACTTTTTGGAATAGGAGGGAAGGGGTAAAGAGCGAGGGGGTAGGGGGGTGACTGCATCATGTTCACACCACCAGCCAATCAGCTCCTAACTGCCATGTTACAGGATGTGTTTGAAAACTGACAGTTGGGAGCTGATTGGCTGGTACTTTATCTCCATACATGTTATCTCTCTCCAAGGCTTAGTACATAACATATGCCCCTTGGTGCTCACCGTCACACATGCTATTTCTAGTCATTTTTAGTGAGCTGGTATGACCACACGCCCTGTTTGGCCATGCCCTTTCTACAGGGCTGCCATCAGAAATGAAGGGGCCCGAGACTGACAAATGAGGCAGGGCAACTCCCCCCGGGAGAGGTCCAGTTGCCTGCGCACCGGCAGGCAGCCATGACACGGAGGAACAGAGCCGCAACACTATTTTCTCTGACGTCCTAGTGGATGCTGGGGACTCCGTCAGGACCATGGGGAATAGCGGCTCCGCAGGAGACAGGGCACAAAATTTAAAAGTTTGACCACTAGGTGGTGTGTACTGGCTCCTCCCCCTATGACCCTCCTCCAAGCCTCAGTTAGGTTTTTGTGCCCGTCCGAGCAGGGTGCAATCTAGGTGGCTCTCATAAAGAGCTGCTTAGAGTAAAAGTTTTGATAGTTTTATTATTTTCAGTGAGTCCTGCTGGCAACAGGCTCACTGCAACGAGGGACCTAGGGGAGAAGAAGTGAACTCACCTGCGTGCAGGATGGATTTGCTTCTTAGGCTACTGGACACTAGCTCCAGAGGGACGATCACAGGTACAGCCTGGATGGGTCACCGGAGCCGCGCCGCCGACCCCCTTGCAGATGCCGAAGTAAGAAGAGGTCCAGAAACCGGCGGCTGAAGGCTTTTCAGTCTTCATGAGGTAGCGCACAGCACTGCAGCTGTGCGCCATTGCGCTCAGGCACACTTCACACCGGCGGTCACTGAGGGTGCAGGGCGCTGGGGGGGGCGCCCTGGGCAGCAATGTTAATACCTTTCTGGCTAAAAAGAATACATCACATATAGTCCATGAGGCTATATGGATGTATTTCACCCCTGCCAGGTCTCAGAAAAACCGGGAGAAGAGCCCGCCGGAATAGGGGGCGGGGCCTATCTCCTCAGCACACAGCGCCATTTTCCTACACAGCTCCGCTGCTAGGAAGGCTCCCAGGCTCTCCCCTGCACTGCACTACAGAAACAGGGTAAAAAACAGAGAGGGGGGCATTTTTTGGCGATATTATATATATTTAAGCAGCTATAAGGAAACAACACTTATATAAGGTTGTTCCTATATAATTATAGCGCTTTGGTGTGTGCTGGCAAACTCTCCCTCTGTCTCCCCAAAGGGCTAGTGGGGTCCTGTCTTCTATCAGAGCATTCCCTGTGTGTCTGCTGTGTGTCGGTACGTGTGTGTCGACATGTATGAGGACGATGTTGGTGTGGAGGCGGAGCAATTGCCGGTAATGGTGATGTCACCCCCTAGGGAGTCGACACCGGAATGGATGGCTTTGTTTATGGAATTACGTGATAATGTCAGCACGCTGCAAAAGTCGGTTGACGACATGAGACGACAAACCAGTTAGTACCTGTACAGGCGTCTCAAACACCGTCAGGGGCTGTAAAACGCCCTTTGCCTCAGTCGGTCGACACAGACCCAGACACGGACACCGAATCTAGTGTCGACGGTGAAGAAACGAACGTATTTTCCAGTAGGGCCACACGTTATATGATCACGGCAATGAAGGAGGCTTTGCATATCTCAGATACTGCAAGTACCACAAAAAGGGGTATTATGTGGGGTCTGAAAAAACTACCTGTAGTTTTTCCTGAATCAGAGGAATTGAATGACGTGTGTGATGAAGCGTGGGTTACCCCTGATAAAAAACTGCTAATTTCAAAGAAGTTATTGGCGTTATACCCTTTCCCGCCAGAGGTTAGGGCGCGCTGGGAAACACCCCCTAGGGTGGACAAGGCGCTCACACGTTTATCCAAACAAGTGGCGTTACCGTCTCCTGATACGGCCGCCCTCAAGGATCCAGCTGATAGGAGGCTGGAAAATACTCTAAAAAGTATATACACACATACTGGTGTTATACTGCGACCAGCAATCGCCTCAGCCTGGATGTGCAGTGCTGGGGTGGCTTGGTCGGATTCCCTGACTGAAAATATTGATACCCTGGATAGGGACAGTATTTTATTGACTATAGAGCAATTAAAGGATGCATTCCTTTATATGCGAGATGCACAGAGGGATATCTGCACTCTGGCATCAAGAGTAAGTGCGATGTCCATATCTGCCAGAAGAAGTCTATGGACACGACAGTGGTCAGGCGATGCGGATTCCAAACGGCATATGAAAGTATTGCCGTATAAAGGGGAGGAATTATTTGGGGTCGGTCTATCGGATTTGGTAGCCACGGCAACAGCCGGGAAGTCCACCTTTTTACCTCAAGTCCCCTCCCAGCAGAAAAAGACGCAGTCTTTTCAGCCGCAGTCCTTTCGTTCCTATAAGAACAAGCGAGCAAAAGGACATTCATATTTGCCCCGAGGCAAAGGAAAGGGTAAGAGACTGCAGCAAGCAGCCCCTTCCCAGGAGCAGAAGTCCTCCCCGGCTTCTGCAAAGGCCTCAGCATGACGCTGGGACCTTACAAGCGGACTCAGGGGCGGTGGGGGGTCGTCTCAAGAATTTCAGCGCACAGTGGGCTCACTCGCAGGTGGACCGCTGGATCCTGCAGGTAGTATCTCAGGGTTACAGGTTGGAATTCGAGAAGTCTCCCCCTCGCCGGTTCCTAAAATCTGCTTTGCCAACGTCTCCCTCAGACAGGGCGACGGTATTGGTAAGACGGCTCGGTAAGACCTATTCTAAATCTGAAATCTCTGAACCTGTACATACAAAAATTCAAGTTCAAGATGGAGTCACTCAGAGCAGTGATAGCGAATCTGGAAGAAGGGGATTTTATGGTGTCCTTGGACATCAAGGATGCTTACCTTCATGTCCCAATTTGCCCTTCACACCAAGGGTACCTCAGGTTCGTGGTACAAAACTGTCATTATCAGTTTCAGACGCTGCCGTTTGGATTGTCCACGGCACCCAGGGTCTTTACCAAGGTAATGGCCGAAATGATGATCCTTCTTCTAAGAGAAGGCGTATTAATTATCCCTTACTTGGACGATCTCCTGATAAGGGCAAGATCCAGAGAACAGCTGGAGGTCGGAGTAGCACTAACTCAAGTAGTGCTCCAACAGCACGGGGGGATTCTGAATTTTCCAAAATCCCAACAGAACTGGGTCCTAGTGACCACGGATGCCAGCCTGAGAGGCTGGGGAGCGGTCACACAAGGAAGAAACTTCCAGGGCGTGTGGTCAAGCCTGAAAACGTCTCTTCACATATATATACTGGAACTAAGAGCAATCTACAATGCTCTAAGCCTGGCAAAACCTCTGCTTCAGGGTCAGCCGGTGTTGATCCAGTCGGACAACATCACGGCAGTCGCCCACGTAAACAGACAGGGCGGCACAAGAAGCAGGAGGGCAATGGCAGAAGCTGCAAGGATTCTTCGCTGGGCGGAAAATCATGTGATAGCACTGTCAGCAGTGTTCACCACATGATTGTAGTCCATTGGGAAAGACCAATGGTGGACATGATGGCGTCCCGCCTCAACAAAAAACTGGACAGGTATTGCGCCAGGTCAAGAGACCCTCAGGCAATAGCTGTGGACGCTCTGGTAACACCATGGGTGTACCAGTCAGTGTATGTGTTCCCTCCTCTGCCTCTCATACCCAAGGTACTGAGAATTATACGGCAAAGGGGAGTAAGAACGATACTAGTGGCTCCGGACTGGCCAAGAAGGACTTGGTACCCGGAACTTCAGGAGATGCTCACAGAAGATCCGTGGCCTCTACCTCTAAGAAGGGATCTGCTTCAGCAGAGACCGTGTCTATTCCAAGACTTACCGCGGCTGCGTTTGACGGCATGGCGGTTGAACGCCGGATCCTAAGGGAAAAAGGCATTCAGGAAGAGGTCATCCCTACCCTGGTCAAAGCCAGGAAGGAGGTGACTGCACAACATTATCACCGCATTTGGAGAAAATATGTTGCATGGTGTGAGGCCAGGAAGGCCCCGACAGAGGAATTTCAACTGGGTCGATTCCTACATTTCCTGCAAACAGGATTATCTATGGGCCTCAAATTAGGGTCCATTAAGGTTCAAATTTCGGCCCTGTCGATTTTCTTCCAGAAAGAATTGGCTTCAGTTCCTGAAGTCCAGACTTTTGTAAAAGGAGTACTACATATACAGCCCCCGGTTGTGCCCCCAGTGGCACCGTGGGATCTCAATGTAGTTTTGGATTTTCTCAAATCCCATTGGTTTGAGCCACTCAAATCGGTAGATTTGAAATATCTTACATGGAAAGTAACCATGCTACTGGCCCTGGCTTCAGCCAGGAGAGTGTCGGAATTGGCGGCTTTATCGTATAAAAGCCCATATCTGATTTTCCATTCGGACAGGGCAGAATTGAGGACGCGTCCTCATTTTCTGCCTAAGGTGGTATCAGCGTTTCACCTGAACCAGCCTATTGTGGTGCCTGCGGCTACTAGCGATTTGGAGGATTCCAAGTTGCTGGACGTTGTCAGAGCATTGAAAATATATATTTCAAGGACGGCTGGAGTCAGAAAATCTGACTCGCTGTTTATACTGTATGCACCCAACAAGCTGGGTGCTCCTGCTTCTAAGCAGACGATTGCTCGTTGGATTTGTAGCACAATTCAACTTGCACATTCTGTGGCAGGCCTGCCACAGCCTAAATCTGTCAATGCCCACTCCACAAGGAAGGTGGGCTCATCTTGGGCGGCTGCCCGAGGGGTCTCGGCATTACAACTCTGCCGAGCAGCTACGTGGTCAGGGGAGAACACGTTTGTAAAATTCTACAAATTTGATACCCTGGCTAAGGAGGACCTGGAGTTCTCTCATTCGGTGCTGCAGAGTCATCCGCACTCTCCCGCCCGTTTGGGAGCTTAGGTATAATCCCCATGGTCCTGACGGAGTCCCCAGCATCCACTAGGACGTCAGAGAAAATAAGAATTTACTCACCGGTAATTCTATTTCTCGTAGTCCGTAGTGGATGCTGGGCGCCCATCCCAAGTGCGGATTGTCTGCAATACTTGTACATAGTTATTGTTACAAAAAAATCGGGTTGTTTATTGTTGTGAGCCATCTTTTCAGAGGCTCCTACGTTATCATACTGTTAACTGGGTTCAGATCACAAGTTGTACGGTGTGATTGGTGTGGCTGGTATGAGTCTTACCCGGGATTAAAAATCCTTCCTTATTGTGTACGCTCGTCCGGGCACAGTGTCCTAACTGAGGCTTGGAGGAGGGTCATAGGGGGAGGAGCCAGTACACACCACCTAGTGGTCAAACTTTTAAATTTTGTGCCCTGTCTCCTGCGGAGCCGTTATTCCCCATGGTCCTGACGGAGTCCCCAGCATCCACTACGGACTACGAGAAATAGAATTACCGGTGAGTAAATTCTTATTATTACTACAGAGACGGCCGTGAGCCAATCGGAGCTCGCGGATCCTGATTGGCTGCCGGTCCGTGAGCTCCGATTGGCTCACGGCCGGCATTGTAGTTAGAATAGCGCCGCGGTTCTGTCCCTCCGAGGCAGCTGCCGGAGCGCACTGCAGGCAGGCAGCTGCAGTCATGGCCCCCGATCCTAACTGCAGCCACCCAGGCTCCATCTCAGTCCGGGCCAAGGACTGAAGTCCCCACCGTTCCCCCTGCCTTTCTACAGTGGCTGCATCGGGGCCTGAAAAGGGGGCATAGCTTTGCAGATAGGAGCGTGGCCTCGCGGGAGCCCCCGATCGCCTCACTATGAGAGCATGGCCTCGTGGGACGTCCCCTCCTTGTACTGTACATCAGTCTGAAGACGTGCCACCCGGAGATGCTGCCCCCAGAGACTAGCACCTGCAATGCCGCTCCTTCTCAGTGACAGGATAATGTCACACTACATCACCCGGCTCCTGTCACTGCAGGGGAGCTGGCACTTTGGTGTTACCCCATGCAAGAGTGACACCAGGGTGCCCCCGTGTGACGCCTCTGCCTCTCTAGCTCTCAGGCCAACCATATGTAAGTATCTCTCTCTCTCCATATCTCCTATATAATAGCCCAGATCTGTGACTTTGTGATTCATTTGCTAACGCTGGGCGGAGTCACGACAGTGGGCGGAGTTAGTCAAATGAGTCACAGATCTGGCCAAATCTATAGGACACTAGGAGCAGCTGCAGAAGCAGATAGTATGGACATGGCACAGGCAGGGGTGCATACCTCCCAGCTTTCTTCATGAGCTTTCTTCAGGCAGAAGGAGGGACACAAACACACACTCACACACACACACACACACACACACACACACACACACACACACACACACACAGCGAAAAGGGGGCGTGGCTTCACGGGAGAGCCCCCGTTTTCGTCAGTGAGGGGGCATGCCCAGCACTCTGTGAGCTGCTGGCATGCCCCCAGGGGCTGATTATGAGTCCGGGGGGCCCAGGGCACTTGAGACAGGGGAGCCCTATCTCATTGCTGAGCCTGCTGTGGGGTTGGGGGCGTGGCCTAATCGCGGCCCGCGAGGCCACGCCCCTTATGCAAATTCCGGTGTATATATATTTTATTTTTTATTTTTTTAATGGAATTTTGACCCCTCAGCTAGGGCTAAATCCAGAGGAGGTGGTCGCTCCCCCTACACACCCGCACAGGCAGAAGAAAGCAGGGAGACTGCTGCCTCCCTGCAACACCACAGACCTGCCAATACGCAGCAGCGTGTGCTGACTGTAGCACAATGCTGCCGTTGTTGCTGGCAGGACGGGGGAGCTTCTGAGCTGGGACAGAGCTACTCGAGCCGGGGGGACCCCTAAAACTGTGGGGCCAACGGTACGTACCGCCTGCCCCCCCCCCCTTAATCCGGCTCAGCTGCTGGAACCCCCCCTTAATCCGTACCCCCTGATGCCCCCTCTCCCTCTGTCTCCACTATTCACCGCTGCTCTGCTAAGCAGAACAGCGAGTACAGGAGCTTTCCAACTGCCCCCCCCCCCCCACCACAGGACACTGCGACCCGCGTGTGGGACAGCGGGACAGACCCCAAAAAATGGGACTGTCCCGCGAAAATCGGGACATTTGGGAGGTATGGGGGTGTGTGAGGGGGTATGCCATACTTGACCCCCCACATCAGCATACTCAGCAGGGTCTCTCTGGCAGGGAGGAGCGTCACATTCTGGCACACTCCACGCTTCTTAGCTGTAGTTTTGTGGGTCACTAGCCGCTGTGCACTTTCCGTACTGCCTCTGTTATCTCCAGCCCCGGCAACCCCACCGCTAGCTGCAGCGCTGCCACCCGCAGTGAGGTGCGCCCAGCTCCTTCACATACTTTAGCCGGCGGGTAGCGCTGCAGAAGTCCGCGCTGCTTGCAGGCTCTGACCCCCTCCTCCCTCCAGCAGCAGCGTCTCCTGGGAGCTAACCAGTCACTCCCAGTCTCCCCTTACCACAGTGCCCAGCAGCCGTGAGGTCCGCGCCACGTGCATGCTATGACCCCCTCCTCCCTCCAGCCGCAGCATCTCCTGGGGGCTAACCAGTCACTCCCAGTCTCACCTTACCACAGTGCCCGCCAGCTGCGCGAGGTCTGCGGTGTGTGACTGAGGAGGGGGGGAGTGATGCGGACGGGCAGAGGAAGCAGGACTACAGCCTAAGAGAGTCAGCCATGCCAAGTCTCCACCAGCAGCAGATCCCAACAGGTTGGAGTGGATCAGCAGCAGCCAGCAGCAGTGACTCCGGTAAGACACATCTGTCTGTCACCACTGTTCTGTCCCTAATACCAATCTCTCCCGTGCCCTGTGTTCTGTCATGTCCCTGTCACCCCTGGCCTTGACCTGCCACCCTTATCCTGGCCCTTTCACCCTTATCCTGGTCCTTTCACCCTTATCCTGGCCCTGTCACCCTTATCCTGGCCCTGTCACCCTTATGCTGGCCCTGTTACCCCTATCCTGGCCCGGTCACCCCTGTGCTTGCCCTGTCAACCCTATACTGGCCCTGTCACCCCTGTCCTGGTCCTGCCGCCCCTACCCTGGCCCTGTCACCCCTATCCTGTCCCTGTCATTTCTGTCCTGGCCCCGTCGCCTGTGTCCTGGCCCCGTCACCCCTGTCCTGGCCCCGTCACCCCTGTTCTGACCCTGTCACCCCTGTTCTGACCCTGTCACCCCTGTCCTGGCCCTGTTACTGCATACCCTCCAACTACCTTTTTGGCAGGTACAGTACCCGCAGCACCTCCAGACCTCTCCCCAATGCACCACACCTCCGCACCTTCCCCTCCACCACATGCGGCACTCCACCCCTCCCCCACATGCTGTGCCTCCAGACCCCCTACACCACCCGCGGCTCCCACTCCTCCGCCCCTTCACCACCTCCAGCAATCTCCAGGCCCCCTCCACCATTCACCCCCCTTATATGTCTCCCCCCACACCTGCCCCCCTCCACCCACAGCATCTGCAGACACCCTCCTCCATCCGCGGTCCCCCCCTCACCCACCCCTCCCCCACCAATGGCACCCCCGCACCTGCCCCTCCACCACCTGCAGCACCTCCTGACCTCCTTCCCCATCCTCCGCAACACCCGTACCTGCCCCTCCCCTACCCATGGCGCCTGCGGACCCCTACCCCACCAGCGGCACTCCCGCCCCTTCCCATCCCATCCCACAGCACCTCCGGAACCCTTCACCCATCTGCAACATCCCCACACCTGCCCCTCCCCCACCCATGGCACCCCTGCTCCTCCCCCACCTGCAGTGCCTCCGGACCCCTGCCCCATCTGCATCCCCCACTCCTCTGCCCCTCCCCCACCGCAGCACCTCCCAACCCTTCCCCATCCGGGCCCCACCCCCACTTCCGCCCCCCTCCATCCGCAGCATCTACAGACACCATCCGCAGTACCCCCCGCACCCGCTACATTCTGTACATTGTGCCCTGCAGGTGCTGTTCACGCCGTCGCAAGGGGCTGCGCCTCCTTCACCATCGCACGCCCTTTCATTGTGCAATATTTAACCACTAATAAAGGAATGCAGGTGATACTCCATATAACACAAATATTGAACCCCAGAAAGGCATGCAAGGGTTAAGGGGGCGTAGCCCCTTGCGACGGTGTGAAGAGCGCCCGTAGGGCGCGATGAAGCACCTAGTATATAATATAACATAACAAAATGAGGTATATTTAGTTATTTACCAAAGTGCAGATTTATAGAAGGGGAGATGTTCCCCATAACAGATTCTACTTGTCATTTATCTAGCACCTTCTAGAAGATAATAACTATGATCTGATTTGTTGCTATGGGCGACACCTCTATAAACCTGACTTTATTGCTCTCTTTCTATATATAATATATCTATATATAACATAACGGAATCAGATGAGCCTGTGTGAGAAATGCCTACAGCAAAAAACAAAATGCTCCTAATTTCCTGCATTCACATTGTCAGCATCCTGTAGAGGCGGCCATTTTGTGAGCGGATCGATATTTGGGCGGGATTTACTAAAGGGAAAATGCGGTAAAACCCCCATTTTACCGCATTTTCATATGTACTAACCCCCGACCGCCGCGTTTTTGCCCCATAGGGTATCGCCATCTTTTTATGGCGATACCCTATAGAAGCCTATGGGATTCTTAGCACCGCCGCCGGATCCTGCCGCCGCCCCGCGCCGCTCACGATGACCCCCCCTTCTCCCCGGCATACTTGAGAGGCTGCTGGTGCGGCCCCCCTCCTCCTTCTCCCCCGCAGCACAGCCTTGTCTTTTTCCGGCTGCAGGGGGAGGAGGAGGAGCCCGGGGACTCCCTGCGCACGTCACCTCCCGGGTCTGGGAGGTGACGGAGACCTCCGCTGACCCCCACCGACCCCCGCAGACATCATCGCGGGGACCTCCTATACCGCATTGCGATACTAATCACATATGTTAGTACATATGCGATTAGTATCGCTGCGGTAGTTGGCGAAGGGCGGCGATGTCTTATAGTACATCCCGCCCTTTATGAGAATGCAGCTAATCACTTCAGTAGGGGACATAACTGAGGCATTAGGCACAGATGGAAGAGCCTTATGCCTCAACTGTGTCACTGGTACCTAGTGAATGATATACAGCATTCCCATAAATATTGTTCCAGCTCACAAAATGGCCACTTCCGCTAGAGGAGGGATACACCATTAAAACCCTAAGGACCAGATTTATCAAGCCTTGGAGAGTGATAAACAGCCTTGTGATAAAGTACCAGCCAATCAGCTCCTAACTGTCATTTTTCAGACACAGCCTGTGACATGGCAGTTAGGAGCTGATTGGTTGGTACTTTATCACCGTTCTATTTATCACTCTCCAAGGCATGATAAATTGGGCCTAAGGAGGAGATGTACTAAGCAGTGATAAAAGTGGAGAAGTGAGCCAGTGGAGAAGCTGCCCATGGCAACCAATCAGCTGCTTTGTATATGTTTATAGTATGCAAATTATAAATGTTACGTCAGTGCTGATTGGTTGCCATGGGCAAGTTCTCCCCTGGCTCACTTCTCCACTTTTATCACTGCTTAGTACATGTCCCCCTAAGTGTCTGTTTAAAGTGTACCCACAATCTAGGCAGTAAATACTCACCCTATGAATTCACTAGGAACTGATGACATTAAGGAGGCACGAGCCACTAACTCTAGTGATTAGATGGGCTAAATACAGTATGGTTCCCCCCCGCAGGTTACAGATCCATACCTCTGCTGCGTAGGCCACACATGTGCATTCAGTTCTGGCAGGGAATCAGTTAATACCGTTTCTCCCAGTGTTATGTAAGTTCCCATTTACAAAGAATAAAAAATTAGCCATATTTGGATTTCGGCTTATCTAATATACAAATCCCATAAGGGCCGCACTGACTTAGTTCCATCTGTTCTGTCTGTTTAGCAAAAGAGTCTGAGGTGCTTTATCTAAAATGCAGTCACTGCACGACGGGTCTATATACCTAAGGAGCTATAAAAATATTAAAACAGCCATAAAATGATTGAGATATCCTTGGATTCTCCTCAGCAGCCGGGCACCGGCTTAATCTGAACAGAGATGTCAGTCTTGACATCACAATTATCCCTGAAACCGGGCTATACGGAGAATCCCCACCAGACCACTTACGTTTGTCACATTCAGTTGCGACACCCTACATATAACAACGTAATAAAGAAATATGAATGGGCACAGTATTAATGGTAATACATACAGTGGATGAAAAGGTTATATTTTACTAATCGCAATGAAAGAAATAGAGAACTGGGTTCTGTCTCACACTACTTCACTCAATCCTAGATAAACTCTTTATACAACCTTATTGCGGCACTTACCGACTTTCTGGCTGCTCCCTCTGGAAGTTCTAGATATGCCCCCACAGTGCTAGATATGCCCCCACAGTACCATGTGCCCACACTAACATTACTTTAGCTTACACTGGCTGGCTTAAGTGCGTCCCCTCTGGCTAGATCCCTGCTGGCTGGATCCCTGCTGGCTGGCTGGCTGGATCCCCGCTGCTGCTGTCCTGCTGCCGCCGGCGCTGACTGGATCAAACTGGATCCAGCAGGTGCACAGGCTCCTCACATTGCGTTCCCAATTGTGCATTGCACAGCTGATGTCATGATGTCACCCACACAATGCATCATTGGGAACGCTCTGGACTCAGAGAGTCGGCAAGACACACTTGGATCGCGATCTACCAGTGAAAGCTCCGCAAGCTACCGGTAGATCGCGATCGACGTTTTGGCTGCCTCTGGTGTAGTGGATGTTATAATGGTCAGGGGGCACTGCATTGTGGCACAATATGAAGTGGAGGCACTGTAATGTGGCACAATATGAAGTGGAGGCACTGTAATGTGGCACAATATGAAGTGGAGGCACTGTAATGTGGCACAATATGAAGTGGAGGCACTGTAATGTGGCACAATATGAAGTGGAGGCACTGTAATGTGGCACAATATGAAGTGGAGGCACTGTAATGTGGCACAATATGAAGTGGAGGCACTGTAATGTGGCACAATATGAAGTGGAGGCACTGCATTGTGGCACAATATGAAGTGGAGGCACTGTAATGTGGCACAATATGAAGTGGAGGCACTGTAATGTGGCACAATATGAAGTGGAGGCACTGTAATGTGGCACAATATGAAGTGGAGGCACTGTAATGTGGCACAATATGAAGTGGAGGCATGTAATGTGGCACAATATGAAGTGGAGACACTGTAATGTGGCACAATATGAAGTGGAGGCACTGTAATGTGGCACAATATGAACAGAAGGCACTGTAATGTGGCACAATATGAACAGGGGGCACTGTAATGTGGCATAATATGAAGTGGAGGCACTGTAATGTGGCACAATATGAAGTGGAGGCACTGTAATGTGGCATAATATGAAGTGGAGGCACTGTAATGTGGCACAATAGGAAGTAGGGACACTGCATGGCATAATGTGAATTGGGGGTACTGTGTGCCATAATGTGTACTGGCACCCCTACAATGGTTCATGAAATAAACTAGGACACTACTAAAGGGCACACCTAGGGCTCTACTGTGGGTCAGAAAATGAACTAGGGCACTATTATGGGGCATAAAATGAATAAGTGCTGCGATGCAGTGTCTCTCGCAAAGCATTGGGGCAACAGGGGCATCTTCAATATTTTGCTATGAGGTGCACAAAGTTCTGGTTACGCTCTTGTCGGACATTGAGGGCCTGTTGGCACTTGTAATCTGCATGTAAAGCACAATATTACAATAAAGACAGTAGGCGCACACTGAAGATGGTAGCACTTTATACAAAACATAAAAGTAGTAGTCCAGTGGTGATCTGAAAAAAACAAACTGCAAACCCGAGACCCACAGACAGCACTGTACACCCAGTACAGTGCTACACGAAATGACAGATTACCCCTTGTCACTGTCATAGGAATGAATGGAGGCGTGCCGATAGGCTGAGAACACCGGTTCCCACGCTCTTAGCCAATCAGAGCTTACCCACTCATTTCAATGAACGTGACCTGTAACTGCGTGTCTCCACTGTACCGAGTGTTTACTACACATATGCAAATCTAACAGCGCATGTACTGGGCAGAAATCAGGGACCCGTACACTGTGACCCCTCCTCTCTTAAACCGTCTCGGAAGGAAGCGGCATACGGTGGCAATTTGAGAAGAATTAGGTGGGTATGCCAAGGTTGTTTTCATGCAATTATTTATTATTGTTTTCTTCAATTTAAGGGGTCTATTCATGAAGCAGTGAAAACTGTGAAGAATGAGCCAGTGGAGAAGAACCAATCAGCATTGAAGTAACATTTAAAATTTGCATACTATAAAATCATACAGAGCAGCTGATTGGTTGCCATGGGCAACTTCTCCACTGGCTCACTTCTCCACTCTTTTCACTGCTTCATGAATAGACCCCTTAGAGTACTGTACTGTCAGTCTGAAGGTTGGATGACCACGCATGACAGGTTGCCCATTGCTGTCTTAGAGCTGTATAGAGAAAGTAGCAGGGTCCCCAACAGCACATGTGAGACTTTGAGGTGGGAAGGTCCTGTTGGGAAACAGATATCTGTATGGAACAAACTTGACCAACAAGGCCTAGTTCTCCTGATCCCTGCAGTATAATGTAACCTGGTCCTTGTACTGTATGTAGGAGAATAAGTAACTTTTAGCCATGCTTAGTACTCCAATATAATGAATACATAGTTACAGTTTGTCACAACTGAGGGCCTGAGCTGACGGGAGGCAGCCTCAGTTGTAGGGGCTGAGATGTACCGGAACCTGGGAGGTTGTATCAGACCCCTGGACATGTAAGTAACATGAATAATAACTGCCCGAAGGCGTGACCACGACAACTTGGATAAAAGTCAATGATGTTTATTATGACAACTCCGCAACACAGCAGCAATAAAAGAAAACGTAAAAGTCAGCAAAGAATAAATACAGTTCCTGGGTACTACAGGATGGCAGGAGCCACAGGGCACTGGTAGTGTGAGATAGTTCTTATGATCTTCTAGATGGAAAGTCCTTACCAGGCCCGACTGTAGCAATGGAGATAACCCAGGATTGTGCCAGCTGGTGTTCCAGGAAAAGCTGGGTTGCTGAAGATAAAACAGCTGCTGTGGATACTGGCTGGAACCAGACTGTTGTTAGCACGGAGTGGATACTGGCTGGAACCAGTTAAATAATAAATGAACTTGGGAGCGATGAAATATGAACTGAAATGTAGAACTTGAGAGCGGAGAAATAATAATACCGGTGGAGAGTGGTAAAGTGTAGAAAGGACACCGGCCCTTTAAGGGAAGCTGTACTCTGCTGGAAGCTGAGCTGGAAGCAGGTAATGTTGTAGCTGGAAACAGATGAATCCACAATGGATTGGAGAGTCAGGCTACACCGCAGGTGGAATGCTGGTGCGGGTCTCTATGGTGGAAGTCTTGAGACAGGAGCTGGAACCTGGAAGACAATCACAGGAGAGAGACAAACAGGAACTAGGTTTGACAACCAAAGCACTGACGCCTTCCTTGCTCAGGCACAGTGTATTTATACCTGCAGCAAGGAAGGGATTGGCTAGGCAATTATGCAGATTAACAATACTGACAACAGATTGGAGGAAATGATCAGCTGACAGAATCCAAGATGGCTGCGCCCATGCAGACACTTGGAGGGAAGTTTGGTTTGTAATCCATGTGGTAATGAAAACAGTAATGGCGGCGCCGGCCACTGGAGACAAGAGACGCCAGGCTGACAAGTGCACATCCAACCACGCGGACACAGCGGAGGCCGCGGCTGACGTAATCGCCACTCTGACACTCTGCATGCAGAAGCTCAGGGACGGCGGCGGAGGCCGCGGGAGACGCCATGCCAGATGTAATAAGGCGTTACTGTGACAGCGTCTCAGAGAGACAGGAGAGGATGCAGGAATGTGAACATTAGGATAACAGATGGGATCCGGTCCTGGAGCGCTGAGCCAGCCTTAGGAGGCATCTGATGGGTAAGAAATGGCGTCCAGATACCCGGATCGTGACACAGTTGTCTTGTATCTAGTAACAATGTGTCTCCGAGGACCCCTGTGGAAATCCCCAAATCCCCAATCAGCATTTTAATCAGGAACAAAGACTATAATAATTGCTGCCATACTGTACGTAGGCCCCTAGGAGGCAGATGTGTGGGTTTGAATGATATTTCTGCTGCAGAGGTAAGTGGCAGCGTCTCATTTCAAGAGCCAAAGACTCTAATTAATGTCACAGTGGTGTCCGCATGGCAGTAAAACTTTTAGTCAGTCTGAGATTCATAGGGGAAGCACTTTCTATGCATGCCAGGATGACTGACTGTACCTTGTGAAGAGCACAGAGACGGGCCTCTGGAACCTAAAAATGAAATAGAAAATTATAGACGGAGAACCTGATTCTTAAGCTGGGAACACACTAGTCTATATATAGCGAGCCCGTCGGCGGGTGTGTACCCCCAATATAGCTGTGTATGATGTCGTTCTCAGACATATCACATCGACTGTGCAGCACAGACAATGCCTGATAAATCTAAATATATATTGGCACATCTGACTGTATGTACGGGTGACCCCCGAATCTGACGTCACAGCTGGGCAGGTAAAAGCATATGCCCACCGAGCAGGATGAGATGACCGACACATCGAGCAGCTGATCTGTATGTGTATATACAGTACTTTCCTTAATCAGCCGCGCTGTTGGTGCGATGGCGAGTCCACCAACATGTCTGTCTGGTGTGTACCCAGCCTTAGTCAGACTCATCTGCTGCTGCTTTGCCGTACGGCCAAACAGGAGCGGAGCAGCCCTCTATGCCGCCCTGTGCCAGCCCCGCCCTCAAACTAGTGACTTGATGACATCATGCTTAGGAGGTGGGGCTTCTGGCAGTAGGAAGTAGAGCACCACCACTCAGACTGTCCCTAGGTGCGACTCGGACCCATGGTGAGGAAAGACCGGTTCCATGCCCTGGTGCTTCATTGTGGTCTGGCTGGGGCATGGTCACACCTTCGTAGGGACATGGCTGGGCATTATTGGCAGGCCTGGGCTCCCGAAGAGTCGTGGACCTAGGTACTTTGCACCTGTCCCTTCCCTTTGGCACTCCTAGTCAACCAATTTAGTGCCTCATGCCTGAGTGAGCCACCGCAGTGTGCAAGCGACAACAACACTTTAATGAGTCAACTTTATGGGTGGCACTAATTGGCCCCCATTTATCAACCAGCTATAAGTGAAGTGATAAATACTGTTTTTACTCGCTGTGGTGTTTAAGAAGAGCTTATGCCACGGCGAGCGAATGTGGTATTTGCTGCGTCAGCGCTGATGTTTACCTTACATCAGCGCTGACGAAAGAACTGTGTCCCCGAATTGGCCTCCTACGGCCATCACTGAGAGAACTCCTCAGGCTGTCGCTATAGCAACCCGGCTGCTGTGATGCATGCCGGGATTGCTGCGGGAGGGGGGAGCCGGAGCGCAGGACGGACTCCACTGCAGCGGTGTCATAATGCCTGCCCGGAGCAGGTAAGGACATTATAGGTAAGCGAGCGCTATTTCAAAAATAGCGCTCGTTCTTAAATACAGTTTAGCGTGCCGCAGTATAGGGAATATGAAAGGCCAATAGCGCTGCTAGTTAGCAGCGTTATTAGCCTTGTTAAATAGCGATTGGTCCCATTTACAACCAAAAATTAGTTTCCAGCAAGGAAACTCATGGATTAATGGGGGCCAATGTTTCAGGCTCCCTTCTGTTGCGCAAGGGAGGGGAGTAATAGTTCTGGATGATGTGAGTGAGCCGCATTAGCACTGAGTACTCATCGGCAATACCAGAGGGAGCACTGCTGTATGGGGACATCTGGTGTATGAGCTCACGTGGGGGGAGGGTGGCTTTCAGCCCTTAAATATTATGCCAACTAATCCTTGTAAATCAGAGCTCAAAGTGTTAATTAATGACATACGGAGGGCTGTTGATGACATCATTGTTAATATAAAAATTGTGGTGCCCACTGATGCTCAATGCAATGCCCACGACTACCCTGCACCCACAACTAGTACAGAGCTTCTCCCGCCCTCATTTCCACTGTGTAAGTCTCTCTTTCCAGGTGAGTCTGGTCCTCTTCCGTCTGCGCATCCTCCCCCGGCTGTCTAGCTAGATGCCAGGGGGGGGGGGGGGCAACGTGCCACTGGGGACATGTGTCACTAATTGGCATTGCACCAGCTGGGAGGGGGCTCTCTGGGGTTGGTACTGATTAATCAGCTAGCAGCATTGCCCGTTAATGCAGGAACATGTGACTCTGCCACCTAGGACGTAACCCTCTCACTGCCACCTCCTGCGGATAATCTTTGCCCTGTGAGACGTCGTATCGATCTGATTGTTAGGGAACCACGTTTCAGTATAGACGCAGCTAAAGTCTAATGCTCTTTATTGTTTTATACAGGACTGGATGCATTTATATAGATAGTATATTTAGATTTCCCCCAGCTTTTATTAACCGGAAAACAAGAGTTGCTGCAGGCGCGTTCCACTAATTGTTTCTGCTTCTTTTGCATTTTGCAACTTCTCCTCTCTAAGAGCCGCTGTAGGGTGACTTTATTTATCCAGAGTACAAGCACCATTACATACTTGATCAAGGCCCTCATTCCGAGTTGTTCGCTCGCAAGCTGCTTTTAGCAGCTTTGCACACGCTAAGCCGCCGCCTACTGGGAGTGAATCTTAGCATAGTAGATTTGCGAACGAAAGATTAGCAGATTTGCGAATAGACACTTCTTAGCAGTTTCTGAGTAGCTCGAGACTTACTCTGCCACTGCGATCAGTTCAGTCAGTTTCGTTCCTGGTTTAATGTCACAAACACACCCAGCGTTCACCCAGACACTCCCCCGTTTCTCCAGCCACTGCCGCGTTTTTCCCAGAAACGGCAGCGTTTTTTCGCACACACCCATAAAACGGCCAGTTTCCGCCCAGAAACACCCACTTCCTGTCAATCACACTACGATCACCAGAACGAAGAAAAAACCTCGTAATGCCGTGAGTAAAATACCTAACTTAATAGCAAATTTACTTGGCGCAGTCGCACTGCGGACATTGCGCATGCGCATTAGCGACTAATCGCTCCGTTGCGGAAAAAAAATAACGAGCGATCAACTCGGAATGACCACCCAAATGTCTACCCTAGTACTCCCAGACACGTAATACATGCAATGAGGGACACACACGGGTTCCTGTCTATAGACAGACAGTTAAAAGATAGACAGTCATTAGTTAGACACTATATGGTCGACGGTCAAAAGTCAGTCGAAAGTCAGACAGCCAAAAGTCAGACAGGGTCAAAAGTAAGACAGGGTCAAAAGTCAGACATGAAAAAAAGTTTTGGTCTTTTTTTTCTGTTTTTTACAATTTTTGCCTCATTTACTATCCATGTCACAAACCATTAGCTTTTAGTAAAGTTGTGGCAAGTGAAGCGGAGCGAGACACTGAGCCCGAAGCGCGGCGAGTGTAGCGAGCCCGTGAGGGGACAAATTTCCCCAAATTTGGGTTAAAAATGTTTAAAAACACACAAAAAAAAATCTTTTTTTTTGTCTCTGACTTATGACCCTATCTGACATTTAACTGTCTGACTTTTTACCCTGTCTGACTTTCGTCTGACTTTTGACCCTGTCTAACTTTTGACTGTCTGACTTTTGACTGTCTGACTTTTGACCCTGTCTGACTTTTCACTGTCGACCATATAGTGTCTAACTAATGACTGTCTACCACACCCACACAGACACCCTACGGATGCCCCAGAACACCCATGGCGGTGGTGCTTCCTGCACCTAAACATTTACTCATTGATGGTTGCAGATGAGCTGGAAAAATATATTTGAAAATGTAGCGCATCATTTTTTTTTTTTTGGCGATAATCTATTAGCTATATACTGGTGCACGCAGACTTACCTTCCAAATTTTAGGGAGGCATCCCAGACCCCCAGGAGAGGAGGTCAGATCCTGGGCCAAATGTAATAGAGTGTAATAAGGTTTTGAAGGTTTTTTTTTTAAAGTGGCAATCATTTACACAGCAAGATCAACCTGGTTTTGCAGTGTAAATGATTGCCACTTTAAAAAAACAAACAAACCCAGAAAACCCTTACCAAATATCTCCCTTTCTGAAACTCTCACTCTATTACGGTAGCGTCTAGTTTCTTACATTTGGCCCCTTGTTTCATTTTCTTGTGGAGTATGTGAAGCCGGATCTGATTTCTGTGCAAGGTGGTCTAAATTATAGGCAAGAATATGGTCACAAATGTTCCAAGTGCATCTGTGCTGGGAATTGCATACAGTGGGGCGGATGTGTTGGAATGCGAGACGGCTGGAGCAGTCTTTAAATAATGCTAGTGAGGCTCTGCTCTTGTGCCAGCAATAGATTTATCCAAAAAATTGCCAAATTCCTGGCCAGGAAAAAGATAAAGGGGGGAAGGTATCGTCCCCGCTAAATAGTTAGCCACCCACATTTGGGTCCTGCTACGGCAGGTGCTTTTCCTTTTAAAGAGAGCGGCCTTATCTGGAGTATTCGATATGTAAGTAGTATTGGATAACGGGCCGGCTGGGCTGTTGTTGACAAAGATTGAAGGGTCCTTACTCCTTACGCGTTTCTCCACCTGTATTAATGGTCAGCGGCTTCATCAGCCCTGCACTCCCTGCACCCATGGTAGCTACACCCTTGAACACACCCCTCCCAAATTTAAATATCTTTGCACATGTTACATCTGCCCCACGTGCAGTGCAGCGTGGTTTTTGTCCAGTTGATTGCTATTTTGCTTTACTTACAAACATGAATCAGGCGCTAAAGCCTTTGTACGTGGCGAAAAAGCCTTCTCATGCGAGTGACTAGATAGCTAACAATAAGGAAGAGTTTGGTTCTTTTTGCACATTAGCAAAAGGCTCCGTCTCACCATACAAATAACTGTGCATTGCAGCGACTGTATAACAGGCACAGAAGCAGTTTTGCTGCATCACTGATCCCCAAGGTTGCTGTCACTAATACCCCTTTCACATCGCACAAATAACCCGATATCGACACGGCATATTGCCGTGTCGAAACGGGTCAGTGTGCGATGTGAAAGGTCCTTTGCAGAATTAGCGGGTCGCCTGACCCGGTAATTCAACCCGGTAAAAAAGAAGGGTTATTACCGGGTTGAATACCGGGTCAGGCGCAGTGTGAATGGGAGCCGCTCCGATGCGACACGGCTCCCATTCACAGCATAGGGAGAGGCGGCGCAGGAGATGAGCTCATCTCCCAGCGCCGCCTCCACCCCCGCCCCTGCTGCTGCTGCGCCCCCCGCTGCTATGGCAACCGACCCGGTATATTGCCGGGTCGGAAAGCCAGCAGAGGAGAGCAAATGCCGGATCCCACCCGGTAAGGACACGTTTCTCTTACCGGGTGGGATCCGGCATTTGCGATCTGAAAGCAGCAATAGCGTATTGCTGGGATAATAGCAGGGAGCTGTGCTGTCAGGCCCGCACTGGGCACGTGGGCAGCTAATGTTCCTCACACACACCCAGCCTTACATTGGTAGCCGTTCTCTCTCTCTCTCTGCCAGTCCTCCTGCTGTTACCCATCATGCACCTTGGTGATATTTTTATCTGTCAGTAACTGCATAATTTATGGGCTTTAAATACACACAAGCCAGCACACAGAGCATAGGAGCTTATTTCCTGCTCATTCACTGCCTGCTGTCTGCTGAGAATCTGCCTGGCTGCAGCTACTGACACATCCAGGCACCTGTTCTGTTCCGAGGCAGATCCGAGAGGTGAGAGGCTGAGGCACGTTTTCCACGGATCTCCAGACGATCACGTCATTTTTTCATCTTTGCTGCAGTAGTTTCCACTATGGGGAATGCTGAGTAATTACATTTATTCATACCAGGAATTTTTTTTTGTTGACATTATTTTTATTATGCCTGAAATATAACAAAGTACCTTAAAAATGACACCTGACACTCCTCGCGGTGCCGCTATTGTTCTCATCCCCAATGGTTTAGCAGCGCTCCTCACGGTGAACGAGTACTCCGTGAGAGTAAGGGTATATTTACTAAAGCCTCAGCTGGAGATAAAATAGCAGCCAATCAGCTCCTAACTGTCATTTTTCAAACACAGCCTGTAACATTTAGTTAGGAGCTGATTGGCTGCTACTTTATCTCCATCCAAGGCTTAGTACATAGACCCCTATATTTTGTGGAGACGCTCTGCGCAAATGCACACAAATGCGTCTATGCTTCTTGCACGTTTCTGGCACTTGCACCACTTGCGTCTGGAGAGGAGTGATGATGAGGAAGGAGGGGATGCCGGACAAAATTCCCCACCTCACTGACAGCAGCACATCCCCGCCTCACTGACAGCAGCACATCCCCGCCTTACTGACAGCAGCACATCACTGCCTCACTGACAGCAGCACATCCCCGCCTTACTGACAGCAGGGCATCCCCGCCTCACTGACAGCAGCATATCCCTGCCTCACTGACAGCAGCATATCACTGCCTCACTGACAGTAGCACATCCCCGCCTCACTGACAGCAGCACATCCCCACCTCACTGACAGCAGCACATCCCCGCCTCACTGACAGCAGCATATCCCCGCCTTACTGACAGCAGCACATCCCAGCCTCACTGACAGCAGCATATCCCTGCCTCACTGACAGCAGCACATCCCCGCCTTACTGACAGCAGGGCATCCCCGCCTCACTGACAGCAGCATATCCCTGCCTCACTGACAGCAGCATATCACTGCCTCACTGACAGCAGCACATCCCCGCCTCACTGACAGCAGCACATCCCCACCTCACTGACAGCAGCACATCCCCGCCTCACTGACAGCAGCACATCCCCGCCTTACTGACAGCAGCACATCCCCGCCTCACTGACAGCAGCATATCCCCGCCTCACTGACAGCAGCAAATCCCCGCCTTACTGACAGCAGCACATCCCCGCCTTACTGACAGCAGCACATCCCCGCCTCATTGACAGCAGCACATCACCGCCTCACTGACAGCAGCATATCCCTGCCTCACTGACAGCAGCACATCCCCGCCTCACTGACAGCAGCACATCCCCGCCTCACTGACAGTAGCACATCACCGCCTCACTGACAGCAGCACATCCCTGCCTCACTGACAGCAGCACATCCCCGCCTTACTGACAGCAGCACATCCCCGCCTCACTGACAGCAGCACATCACCGCCTCACTGACAGCAGCATATCCCTGCCTCACTGACAGCGGCACATCCCCGCCTCACTGACAGCAGCATATCCCTGCCTCACTCACAGCAGCACATCCCCGCCTTACTGACAGCAGCACATCCCCGCCTCACTAAGAGCAGCACATCCCCGCCTTACTGACAGCAGCACATCCCTGCCTTTCTGACAGCAGCACATCCCGCCTCATTGACAGCAGCACATCACCGCCTCACTGACAGCAGCATATCCCTGCCTCACTGACAGCAGCACATCCCCGCCTTACTGACAGCAGCACATCCCCGCCTCACTGACAGCAGCACATCACCGCCTCACTGACAGCAGCATATCCCTGCCTCACTGACAGCAGCACATCCCCGCCTTACTGACAGCAGCACATCCCCGCCTCACTGACAGCAGCACATCACCGCCTCACTGACAGCAGCATATCCCTGCCTCACTGACAGCGGCACATCCCCGCCTCACTGACAGCAGCGCATCCCCGCCTCACTGACAGCAGCACATCATTGCCTCACTGACAGCAGCATATCCCCGCCTAACTGACAGCAGCACATCCCTGCCTCACTGACAGCAGCACATCCCCGCCTCACTGACAGCAGCACATCCCCGCCTTACTGACAGCAGCACATCACTGCCTCACTGACAGCAGCATATCCCCACCTCACTGACAGCAGCACATCCCTGCCTCACTGACAGCAGCACATCCCTGCCTCACTGACAGCAGCACATCCCTGCCTCACTGACAGCAGCACATCCCTGCCTCACTGACAGCAGCACATCCCCGCCTCACTGACAGCAGCACATCCATGCCTCACTGACAGCAGCACATCCCCTCCTCACTGACAGCAGCACATCCATGCCTCACTGACAGCAGCACATCCCCGCCTCACTGACAGCAGCACATCCCCGCCTCACTGACAGTAGCACATCCATGCCTCACTGACAGCAGCACATCCCTGCCTCACTGACAGCAGCATATCCCCGCCTCACTGACAGCAGCACATCCATGCCTCACTGACAGCAGCACATCCCCGCCTCACTGACAGCAGCACATCCCCGCCTCACTGACAGTAGCACATCCATACCTCACTGACAGCAGCACATCCCCGCCTCACTGACAGCAGCATATCCCCGCTTCACTGACAGCAGCACATCCATGCCTCACTGACAGCAGCATATCCCCGCCTCACTGACAGCAGCACATCCCCGCCTCACTGACAGCAGCATATCCCCGCCTCACTGACAGCAGCACATCCCAGCCTCACTGACAGCAGCATATCCCCGCCTCACTGACAGCAGCACATCCCCGCCTTACTGACAGCAGCACATCCCAGCCTCACTGACAGCAGCATATCCCCGCCTCACTGACAGCAGCACATCCCCGCCTTACTGACAGCAGCACATCCCCGCCTCACTGACAGCAGCATATCCCCGCCTCACTGACAGCAGCAAATCCCCGCCTTACTGACAGCAGCACATCCCCGCCTTACTGACAGCAGCACATCCCCGCCTCATTGACAGCAGCACATCACCGCCTCACTGACAGCGGCACATCCCCGCCTCACTGACAGCAGCGCATCCCCGCCTTACTGACAGCAGCACATCCCCGCCTCACTGACAGCAGCACATCACCGCCTCACTGACAGCAGCATATCCCTGCCTCACTGACAGCGGCACATCCCCGCCTCACTGACAGCGGCATATCCCTGCCTCACTCACAGCAGCACATCCCCGCCTTACTGACAGCAGCACATCCCCGCCTCACTGACAGCAGCACATCCCCGCCTTACTGACAGCAGCACATCCCTGCCTTTCTGACAGCAGCACATCCCGCCTCATTGACAGCAGCACATCACCGCCTCACTGACAGCAGCATATCCCTGCCTCACTGACAGCAGCACATCCCCGCCTTACTGACAGCAGCACATCCCCGCCTCACTGACAGCAGCACATCACCGCCTCACTGACAGCAGCATATCCCTGCCTCACTAACAGCAGCACATCCCCGCCTTACTGACAGCAGCACATCCCCGCCTCACTGACAGCAGCACATCACCGCCTCACTGACAGCAGCATATCCCTGCCTCACTGACAGCGGCACATCCCCGCCTCACTGACAGCAGCGCATCCCCGCCTCACTGACAGCAGCACATCATTGCCTCACTGACAGCAGCATATCCCCGCCTAACTGACAGCAGCACATCCCTGCCTCACTGACAGCAGCACATCCCCGCCTCACTGACAGCAGCACATCCCCGCCTTACTGACAGCAGCACATCACTGCCTCACTGACAGCAGCACATCCCCGCCTCACTGACAGCAGCATATCCCCGCCTCACTGACAGCAGCACATCCCTGCCTCACTGACAGCAGCACATCCCCGCCTCACTGACAGCAGCACATCCCCGCCTCACTGACAGCAGCACATCCCCGCCTCACTGACAGCAGCACATCCCCGCCTCACTGACAGCAGCACATCCCCGCCTCACTGACAGCAGCACATCCATGCCTCACTGACAGCAGCACATCCCCGCCTCACTGACAGCAGCACATCCATGCCTCACTGACAGCAGCACATCCCCGCCTCACTGACAGCAGCACATCCCCGCCTCACTGACAGTAGCACATCCATGCCTCACTGACAGCAGCACATCCCTGCCTCACTGACAGCAGCATGTCCCCGCCTCACTGACAGCAGCACATCCATGCCTCACTGACAGCAGCACATCCCCGCCTCACTGACAGCAGCACATCCCCGCCTCACTGACAGTAGCACATCCATGCCTCACTGACAGCAGCACATCCCCGCCTCACTGACAGCAGCATATCCCCGCTTCACTGACAGCAGCACATCCATGCCTCACTGACAGCAGCATATCCCCGCCTCACTGACAGCAGCACATCCCCGCCTCACTGACAGCAGCACATCCATGCCTCACTGACAGCAGCACATCCCCGCCTCACTGACAGCAGCATATCCCGCTTCACTGACAGCAGCACATCCATGCCTCACTGACAGCAGCATATCCCCGCCTCACTGACAGCAGCACATCCATGCCTCACTGACAGCAGCACATCCCCGCTTCACTGACAGCAGCAGATCCCCACCTCACTGACAGCAGCACATCCCCGCCTCACTGACAGCAGCGCATCCCCGCCGCACTGACAGCAGCTCATCATTGCCTCACTGACAGCAGCATATCCCAGCCTCACTGACAGCAGCACATCCCCGCCTCACTGACAGCAGCACATCCCCGCCTCACTGACAGCAGCACATCCCCGCCTTACTGACAGCAGCACATCACTGCCTCACTGACAGCAGCACATCCCCGCCTCACTGACAGCAGCATATCCCCGCCTCACTGACAGCAGCACATCCCTGCCTCACTGACAGCAGCACATCCCTGCCTCACTGACAGCAGCACATCCCCGCCTCACTGACAGCAGCACATCCATGCCTCACTGACAGCAGCACATCCCCGCCTCACTGACAGCAGCACATCCCCGCCTCACTGACAGCAGCACATCCCCGCCTCACTGACAGTAGCACATCCATGCCTCACTGACAGCAGCACATCCCTGCCTCACTGACAGCAGCATATCCCCGCCTCACTGACAGCAGCACATCCATGCCTCACTGACAGCAGCACATCCCCGCCTCACTGACAGCAGCACATCCCCGCCTCACTGACAGTAGCACATCCATGCCTCACTGACAGCAGCACATCCCCGCCTCACTGACAGCAGCATATCCCCGCTTCACTGACAGCAGCACATCCATGTCTCACTGACAGCAGCATATCCCCGCCTCACTGACAGCAGCACATCCCCGCCTCACTGACAGCAGCACATCCATGCCTTACTGACAGCAGCACATCCCCGCCTCACTGACAGCAGCATATCCCGCTTCACTGACAGCAGCACATCCATGCCTCACTGACAGCAGCATATCCCCGCCTCACTGACAGCAGCACATCCATGCCTCACTGACAGCAGCACATCCCCGCTTCACTGACAGCAGCAGATCCCCACCTCACTGACAGCAGCACATCCCCGCCTCACTGACAGCAGCACATCCCTGCCTCACTGACAGTAGCACATCCATGCCTCACTGACAGCAGCACATCCCCGCCTCACTGACAGCAGCATATCCCCGCTTCACTGACAGCAGCAGATCCATGCCTCACTGACAGCAGCACATCCCCGCCTCACTGACAGCAGCACATCCCCGCCTCACTGACAGCAGCGCATCCCCTCCTTACTGACAGCAGCACATCACTGCCTCACTGACAGCAGCATATCCCCGCCTCACTGACAGCAGCACATCCCTGCCTCACTGACAGCAGCACATCCCCGCCTCACTGACAGCAGCACATCCCCGCCTCACTGACAGTAGCACATCCATGCCTCACTGACAGCAGCACATCCCCGCCTCACTGACAGCAGCATATCCCCGCTTCACTGACAGCAGCACATCCATGCCTCACTGACAGCAGCATATCCCCGCCTCACTGACAGCAGCACATCCCCGCCTCACTGACAGCAGCACATCCATGCCTCACTGACAGCAGCACATCCCCGCCTCACTGACAGCAGCATATCCCGCTTCACTGACAGCAGCACATCCATGCCTCACTGACAGCAGCATATCCCCGCCTCACTGACAGCAGCACATCCATGCCTCACTGACAGCAGCACATCCCCGCTTCACTGACAGCAGCAGATCCCCACCTCACTGACAGCAGCACATCCCCGCCTCACTGACAGCAGCACATCCCTGCCTCACTGACAGTAGCACATCCATGCCTCACTGACAGCAGCACATCCCCGCCTCACTGACAGCAGCATATCCCCGCTTCACTGACAGCAGCACATCCATGCCTCACTGACAGCAGCATATCCCCGCCTCACTGACAGCAGCACATCCCCGCCTCACTGACAGCAGCACATCCATGCCTCACTGACAGCAGCACATCCCCGCCTCACTGACAGCAGCATATCCCGCTTCACTGACAGCAGCACATCCATGCCTCACTGACAGCAGCATATCCCCGCCTCACTGACAGCAGCACATCCATGCCTCACTGACAGCAGCACATCCCCGCTTCACTGACAGCAGCAGATCCCCACCTCACTGACAGCAGCACATCCCCGCCTCACTGACAGCAGCACATCCCCGCCTCACTGACAGCAGCACATCCCCGCCTCACTGACAGCAGCACATCACTGCCTCACTGACAGCAGCACATCCATGCCTCACTGACAGCAGCACATCCCCGCCTCACTGACAGCAGCACATCCATGCCTCACTGACAGCAGCACATCCCCACCTCACTGACAGCAGCACATCCCCACCTCACTGACAGCGGCACATCACTGCCTCACTGACAGCAGCGCATCCCCGCCTCACTGACAGCAGACCATCCCCACCTCACTGACAGCGGCACATCACTGCCTCACTGACAGCAGCACATCCCCGCCTCACTGACAGCAGCACATCCCCACCTCACTGACAGCGGCACATCACTGCCACACTGAGAGCAGCACATCCCCGCCTCACTGACAGCAGCACATCCCCGCCTCACTGACAGCAGCACATCCCCACCTCACTGACAGCGGCACATCACTGCCTCACTGACAGCAGCGCATCCCCGCCTCACTGACAGCAGACCATCCCCACCTCACTGACAGCGGCACATCACTGCCTCACTGACAGCAGCACATCCCCACCTCACTGACAGCGGCACATCCCCACCTCACTGACAGCGGCACATCACTGCCTCACTGACAGCAGCGCATCCCCACCTCACTGACAGCAGCACATCCCCACCTCACTGACAGCGGCACATCACTGCCTCACTGACAGCAGCGCATCCCCGCCTCACTGACAGCAGACCATCCCCACCTCACTGACAGCGGCACATCACTGCCTCACTGACAGCAGCACATCCCCACCTCACTGACAGCGGCACATCACTGCCACACTGAGAGCAGCACATCCCCGCCTCACTGACAGCAGCACATCCCCGCCTCACTGACAGCAGCATATCCCCGCCTCACTGACAGCAGCACATCCCCGCCTCACTGACAGCAGCGCATCCCCGCCGCACTGACAGCAGCGCATCCCCGCCTCATTGACAGCAGCGCATCTCCGCCTCACTGACAGCAGCACATAACCGCCTCACTGACAGCAGCACATCCCCGCCTCACTGACAGCAGCATATCCATGCCTCACTGACAGCAGCACATCCATGCCTCACTGACAGCAGCGCAACCCCGCCTCACTGACAGCAGCACATCCCCACCTCACTGACAGCAGCACATCCCCACCTCACTGACAGCAGCACATCCCTGCCTCCCTGACAGCAGCACATCCCGACCTCACTGACAGCAGCACATCTATGCCTCACTGACAGCAGCACATCCCCACCTCACTGACAGCAGCACATCCATGCCTCACTGACAGCAGCGCATCCCCACCTCACTGACAGCAGCACATCCCCGCCTCACTGGCAGCGGCACATCACTGCCTCACTGATAGCGGCGCATCCCCGCCTCACTTATAGAAGACCATCCCCACCTCACTGACAGCGGCACATCACTGCCTCACTGACAGCAGCACATCCCCACGTCACTGACAGCAGCACATCCATGCCTCACTGACAGCAGCATATCCATGCCTCACTGACAGCAGCACATCCATGCCTCACTGACAGCAGCGCAACCCCGCCTCCCTGACAGCAGCACAGCCCCACCTCACTGACAGCAGCACATCCCCACCTCACTGACAGCAGCACATCCCTGCCTCACTGACAGCAGCACATCCCGACCTCACTGACAGCAGCACATCTATGCCTCACTGACAGCAGCACATCCCCACCTCACTGACAGCAGCACATCCATGCCTCACTGACAGCAGCGCATCCCCACCTCACTGACAGCAGCACATCCCCGCCTCACTGGCAGCGGCACATCACTGCCTCACTGATAGCGGCGCATCCCCGCCTCACTGACAGCAGACCATCCCCACCTCACTGACAGCGGCACATCCATGCCTCACTGGCAGCAGCACATCCCTGCCTCACTGACAGCAGCACATCCCCACCTCACTGACAGCAGCACATCCCTGCCTCACTGACAGCAGCACATCCCTGCCTCACTGACAGCAGCACATCCCCGCCTCACTGACAGCAGCACATCCCTGCCTCACTGACAGCAGCACATCCCCGCCTCACTGACAGAGGCACATCCATGCCTCACTGACAGCAGCACATCCCCGCCTCACTGACAGCAGCACATCCATGCCTCACTGACAGCAGCACATCCCCGCCTCACTGACAGCAGCACATCCCCGCCTCACTGACAGTAGCACATCCATGCCTCACTGACAGCAGCACATCCCTGCCTCACTGACAGCAGCATATCCCCGCCTCACTGACAGCAGCACATCCATGCCTCACTGACAGCAGCACATCCCCGCCTCACTGACAGCAGCACATCCCCGCCTCACTGACAGTAGCACATACATGCCTCACTGACAGCAGCACATCCCCGCCTCACTGACAGCAGCTTATCCCCGCTTCACTGACAGCAGCACATCCATGCCTCACTGACAGCAGCATATCCCCGCCTCACTGACAGCAGCACATCCCCGCCTCACTGACAGCAGCACATCCATGCCTCACTGACAGCAGCACATCCCCGCCTCACTGACAGCAGCATATCCCGCTTCACTGACAGCAGCACATCCATGCCTCACTGACAGCAGCATATCCCCGCCTCACTGAGAGCAGCACATCCATGCCTCACTGACAGCAGCACATCCCCGCTTCACTGACAGCAGCAGATCCCCACCTCACTGACAGCAGCACATCCCCGCCTCACTGACAGCAGCGCATCCCCGCCGCACTGACAGCAGCACATCATTGCCTCACTGACAGCAGCATATCCCAGCCTCACTGACAGCAGCACATCCCTGCCTCACTGACAGCAGCACATCCCCGCCTCACTGACAGCAGCACATCCCCGCCTTACTGACAGCAACACATCACTGCCTCACTGACAGCAGCACATCCCCGCCTCACTGACAGCAGCATATCCCCGCCTCACTGACAGCAGCACATCCCTGCCTCACTGACAGCAGCACATCCCTGCCTCACTGACAGCAGCACATCCCCGCCTCACTGACAGCAGCACATCCATGCCTCACTGACAGCAGCACATCCCCGCCTCACTGACAGCAGCACATCCCCGCCTCACTGACAGTAGCACATCCATGCCTCACTGACAGCAGCACATCCCTGCCTCACTGACAGCAGCATATCCCCGCCTCACTGACAGCAGCACATCCATGCCTCACTGACAGCAGCACATCCCCGCCTCACTGACAGCAGCACATCCCCGCCTCACTGACAGTAGCACATCCATGCCTCACTGACAGCAGCACATCCCCGCCTCACTGACAGCAACATATCCCCGCTTCACTGACAGCAGCACATCCATGTCTCACTGACAGACGCATATCCCCGCCTCACTGACAGCAGCACATCCCCGCCTCACTGACAGCAGCACATCCATGCCTTACTGACAGCAGCACATCCCCGCCTCACTGACAGCAGCATATCCCGCTTCACTGACAGCAGCACATCCATGCCTCACTGACAGCAGCATATCCCCGCCTCACTGACAGCAGCACATCCATGCCTCACTGACAGCAGCACATCCCCGCTTCACTGACAGCAGCAGATCCCCACCTCACTGACAGCAGCACATCCCCGCCTCACTGACAGCAGCACATCCCTGCCTCACTGACAGTAGCACATCCATGCCTCACTGACAGCAGCACATCCCCGCCTCACTGACAGCAGCATATCCCCGCTTCACTGACAGCAGCACATCCATGCCTCACTGACAGCAGCACATCCCCGCCTCACTGACAGCAGCACATCCCCGCCTCACTGACAGCAGCGCATCCCCTCCTTACTGACAGCAGCACATCACTGCCTCACTGACAGCAGCATATCCCCGCCTCACTGACAGCAGCACATTCCTGCCTCACTGACAGCAGCACATCCCCGCCTCACTGACAGCAGCACATCCCCGCCTCACTGACAGTAGCACATCCATGCCTCACTGACAGCAGCACATCCCCGCCTCACTGACAGCAGCATATCCCCGCTTCACTGACAGCAGCACATCCATGCCTCACTGACAGCAGCATATCCCCGCCTCACTGACAGCAGCACATCCCCGCCTCACTGACAGCAGCACATCCATGCCTCACTGACAGCAGCACATCCCCGCCTCACTGACAGCAGCATATCCCGCTTCACTGACAGCAGCACATCCATGCCTCACTGACAGCAGCATATCCCCGCCTCACTGACAGCAGCACATCCATGCCTCACTGACAGCAGCACATCCCCGCTTCACTGACAGCAGCAGATCCCCACCTCACTGACAGCAGCACATCCCCGCCTCACTGACAGCAGCACATCCCTGCCTCACTGACAGTAGCACATCCATGCCTCACTGACAGCAGCACATCCCCGCCTCACTGACAGCAGCATATCCCCGCTTCACTGACAGCAGCACATCCATGCCTCACTGACAGCAGCATATCCCCGCCTCACTGACAGCAGCACATCCCCGCCTCACTGACAGCAGCACATCCATGCCTCACTGACAGCAGCACATCCCCGCCTCACTGACAGCAGCATATCCCGCTTCACTGACAGCAGCACATCCATGCCTCACTGACAGCAGCATATCCCCGCCTCACTGACAGCAGCACATCCATGCCTCACTGACAGCAGCACATCCCCGCTTCACTGACAGCAGCAGATCCCCACCTCACTGACAGCAGCACATCCCCGCCTCACTGACAGCAGCACATCCCCGCCTCACTGACAGCAGCACATCCCCGCCTCACTGACAGCAGCACATCCATGCCTCACTGACAGCAGCACATCCCCGCCTCACTGACAGCAGCACATCCATGCCTCACTGACAGCAGCACATCCCCACCTCACTGACAGCAGCACATCCCCACCTCACTGACAGCGGCACATCACTGCCAGCAGCGCATCCCCGCCTCACTGACAGCAGACCATCCCCACCTCACTGACAGCGGCACATCACTGCCTCACTGACAGCAGCACATCCCCGCCTCACTGACAGCAGCACATCCCCACCTCACTGACAGCGGCACATCACTGCCTCACTGACAGCAGCACATCCCCGCCTCACTGACAGCAGCACATCACTGCCTCACTGACAGCAGCACATCCCCGCCTCACTGACAGCAGCACATCCCCACCTCACTGACAGCGGCACATCACTGCCTCACTGACAGCAGCACATCCCCGCCTCACTGACAGCAGCACATCCCTGCCTCACTGACAGCAGCACATCCCCGTCTCACTGACAGCAGCGCATCCCCGCCGCACTGACAGCAGCGCATCCCCGCCTCATTGACAGCAGCGCATCTCCGCCTCACTGACAGCAGCACATAACCGCCTCACTGACAGCAGCACATCCCCGCCTCACTGACAGCAGCATATCCATGCCTCACTGACAGCAGCACATCCATGCCTCACTGACAGCAGCGCAACCCCGCCTCACTGACAGCAGCACATCCCCACCTCACTGACAGCAGCACATCCCCACCTCACTGACAGCAGCACATCCCTGCCTCCCTGACAGCAGCACATCCCGACCTCACTGACAGCAGCACATCTATGCCTCACTGACAGCAGCACATCCCCACCTCACTGACAGCAGCACATCCCCACCTCACTGACAGCAGCACATCCATGCCTCACTGACAGCAGCGCATCCCCACCTCACTGACAGCAGCACATCCCCGCCTCACTGGCAGCGGCACATCACTGCCTCACTGATAGCGGCGCATCCCCGCCTCACTTATAGCAGACCATCCCCACCTCACTGACAGCAGCACATCCCCGCCTCACTGGCAGCGGCACATCACTGCCTCACTGATAGCGGCGCATCCCCGCCTCACTGACAGCAGCGCATCCCCACCTCACTGACAGCAGCACATCCCCGCCTCACTGACAGCGGCACATCATTGCCTCACTGACAGCAGCACATCCCCACCTCACTGACAGCAGCACATCCATGCCTCACTGACAGCAGCATATCCATGCCTCACTGACAGCAGCACATCCATGCCTCACTGACAGCAGCACATCCCCACCTCACTGACAGCAGCACATCCCTGCCTCACTGACAGCAGCACATCCCGACCTCACTGACAGCAGCACATCTATGCCTCACTGACAGCAGCACATCCCCACCTCACTGACAGCAGCACATCCATGCCTCACTGACAGCAGCGCATCCCCACCTCACTGACAGCAGCACATCCCCGCCTCACTGGCAGCGGCACATCACTGCCTCACTGATAGCGGCGCATCCCCGCCTCACTGACAGCAGACCATCCCCACCTCACTGACAGCAGCACATCCCCACCTCACTGACAGCAGCACATCCATGCCTCACTGACAGCAGCGCATCCCCACCTCACTGACAGCAGCACATCCCCGCCTCACTGGCAGCGGCACATCACTGCCTCACTGATAGCGGCGCATCCCCGCCTCACTGACAGCAGACCATCCCCGCCTCACTGACAGCAGCACATCCCCGCCTCACTGACAGCAGCACATCCCCGCCTCGCTGACAGCAGCACATCCCCGCCTCACTGACAGCAGCACATCCATGCCTCACTGACAGCGGCACATCCCCACCTCACTGACAGCAGCACATCCCCACCTCACTGACAGCAGCACATCACCACCTCACTGACAGCAGCACATCCCCACCTCACTGACAGCGGCACATCACTGCCTCACTGACAGCAGCACATCCCCGCCTCACTGACAGCGGCACATCACTGCCTCACTGACAGCAGCACATCCCCGCCTCACTGACAGCAGCACATCCCCGCCACAATGACAGCAGCACATCCCCACCTCACTGACAGCAGCACATCCCCGCCTCACTGACAGCGGCACATCCCCACCTCACTGACAGCAGCACATCCCCACCTCACTGACAGCAGCACATCCCCGCCTCACTGACAGCAGCACATCCCCACCTCACTGACAGCAGCACATCCCCACCTCCCTGACAGCAGCTCATCCCCGCCTCACTGACAGCAGCACATCCCCACCTCCCTGACAGCAGCACATCCCCAGCTCACTGACAGCAGCACATCCCCTCCTCACTGACAGCAGCACATCCCCACCTCCCTGACAGCAGCACATCCCCAGCTCACTGACAGCAGCACATCCCCTCCTCACTGACAGCAGCACATCCCCAGCTCACTGACAGCAGCACATCCCCGCCTCACTGACAGCAGCTTATCCCCGCTTCACTGACAGCAGCACATCCATGCCTCACTGACAGCAGCATATCCCCGCCTCACTGACAGCAGCACATCCCCGCCTCACTGACAGCAGCACATCCATGCCTCACTGACAGCAGCACATCCCCGCCTCACTGACAGCAGCATATCCCGCTTCACTGACAGCAGCACATCCATGCCTCACTGACAGCAGCATATCCCCGCCTCACTGAGAGCAGCACATCCATGCCTCACTGACAGCAGCACATCCCCGCTTCACTGACAGCAGCAGATCCCCACCTCACTGACAGCAGCACATCCCCGCCTCACTGACAGCAGCGCATCCCCGCCGCACTGACAGCAGCACATCATTGCCTCACTGACAGCAGCATATCCCAGCCTCACTGACAGCAGCACATCCCTGCCTCACTGACAGCAGCACATCCCCGCCTCACTGACAGCAGCACATCCCCGCCTTACTGACAGCAACACATCACTGCCTCACTGACAGCAGCACATCCCCGCCTCACTGACAGCAGCATATCCCCGCCTCACTGACAGCAGCACATCCCTGCCTCACTGACAGCAGCACATCCCTGCCTCACTGACAGCAGCACATCCCCGCCTCACTGACAGCAGCACATCCATGCCTCACTGACAGCAGCACATCCCCGCCTCACTGACAGCAGCACATCCCCGCCTCACTGACAGTAGCACATCCATGCCTCACTGACAGCAGCACATCCCTGCCTCACTGACAGCAGCATATCCCCGCCTCACTGACAGCAGCACATCCATGCCTCACTGACAGCAGCACATCCCCGCCTCACTGACAGCAGCACATCCCCGCCTCACTGACAGTAGCACATCCATGCCTCACTGACAGCAGCACATCCCCGCCTCACTGACAGCAACATATCCCCGCTTCACTGACAGCAGCACATCCATGTCTCACTGACAGACGCATATCCCCGCCTCACTGACAGCAGCACATCCCCGCCTCACTGACAGCAGCACATCCATGCCTTACTGACAGCAGCACATCCCCGCCTCACTGACAGCAGCATATCCCGCTTCACTGACAGCAGCACATCCATGCCTCACTGACAGCAGCATATCCCCGCCTCACTGACAGCAGCACATCCATGCCTCACTGACAGCAGCACATCCCCGCTTCACTGACAGCAGCAGATCCCCACCTCACTGACAGCAGCACATCCCCGCCTCACTGACAGCAGCACATCCCTGCCTCACTGACAGTAGCACATCCATGCCTCACTGACAGCAGCACATCCCCGCCTCACTGACAGCAGCATATCCCCGCTTCACTGACAGCAGCACATCCATGCCTCACTGACAGCAGCACATCCCCGCCTCACTGACAGCAGCACATCCCCGCCTCACTGACAGCAGCGCATCCCCTCCTTACTGACAGCAGCACATCACTGCCTCACTGACAGCAGCATATCCCCGCCTCACTGACAGCAGCACATTCCTGCCTCACTGACAGCAGCACATCCCCGCCTCACTGACAGCAGCACATCCCCGCCTCACTGACAGTAGCACATCCATGCCTCACTGACAGCAGCACATCCCCGCCTCACTGACAGCAGCATATCCCCGCTTCACTGACAGCAGCACATCCATGCCTCACTGACAGCAGCATATCCCCGCCTCACTGACAGCAGCACATCCCCGCCTCACTGACAGCAGCACATCCATGCCTCACTGACAGCAGCACATCCCCGCCTCACTGACAGCAGCATATCCCGCTTCACTGACAGCAGCACATCCATGCCTCACTGACAGCAGCATATCCCCGCCTCACTGACAGCAGCACATCCATGCCTCACTGACAGCAGCACATCCCCGCTTCACTGACAGCAGCAGATCCCCACCTCACTGACAGCAGCACATCCCCGCCTCACTGACAGCAGCACATCCCTGCCTCACTGACAGTAGCACATCCATGCCTCACTGACAGCAGCACATCCCCGCCTCACTGACAGCAGCATATCCCCGCTTCACTGACAGCAGCACATCCATGCCTCACTGACAGCAGCATATCCCCGCCTCACTGACAGCAGCACATCCCCGCCTCACTGACAGCAGCACATCCATGCCTCACTGACAGCAGCACATCCCCGCCTCACTGACAGCAGCATATCCCGCTTCACTGACAGCAGCACATCCATGCCTCACTGACAGCAGCATATCCCCGCCTCACTGACAGCAGCACATCCATGCCTCACTGACAGCAGCACATCCCCGCTTCACTGACAGCAGCAGATCCCCACCTCACTGACAGCAGCACATCCCCGCCTCACTGACAGCAGCACATCCCCGCCTCACTGACAGCAGCACATCCCCGCCTCACTGACAGCAGCACATCCATGCCTCACTGACAGCAGCACATCCCCGCCTCACTGACAGCAGCACATCCATGCCTCACTGACAGCAGCACATCCCCACCTCACTGACAGCAGCACATCCCCACCTCACTGACAGCGGCACATCACTGCCAGCAGCGCATCCCCGCCTCACTGACAGCAGACCATCCCCACCTCACTGACAGCGGCACATCACTGCCTCACTGACAGCAGCACATCCCCGCCTCACTGACAGCAGCGCATCCCCACCTCACTGACAGCGGCACATCACTGCCTCACTGACAGCAGCGCATCCCCGCCTCACTGACAGCAGCACATCACTGCCTCACTGACAGCAGCACATCCCCGCCTCACTGACAGCAGCACATCCCCACCTCACTGACAGCGGCACATCACTGCCTCACTGACAGCAGCACATCCCCGCCTCACTGACAGCAGCACATCCCTGCCTCACTGACAGCAGCACATCCCCGTCTCACTGACAGCAGCGCATCCCCGCCTCATTGACAGCAGCGCATCTCCGCCTCACTGACAGCAGCACATAACCGCCTCACTGACAGCAGCACATCCCCGCCTCACTGACAGCAGCATATCCATGCCTCACTGACAGCAGCACATCCATGCCTCACTGACAGCAGCGCAACCCCGCCTCACTGACAGCAGCACATCCCCACCTCACTGACAGCAGCACATCCCCACCTCACTGACAGCAGCACATCCCTGCCTCCCTGACAGCAGCACATCCCGACCTCACTGACAGCAGCACATCTATGCCTCACTGACAGCAGCACATCCCCACCTCACTGACAGCAGCACATCCATGCCTCACTGACAGCAGCACATCCCCGCCTCACTGGCAGCGGCACATCACTGCCTCACTGATAGCGGCGCATCCCCGCCTCACTTATAGCAGACCATCCCCACCTCACTGACAGCAGCACATCCCCGCCTCACTGGCAGCGGCACATCACTGCCTCACTGATAGCGGCGCATCCCCGCCTCACTGACAGCAGCGCATCCCCACCTCACTGACAGCAGCACATCCCCGCCTCACTGACAGCGGCACATCATTGCCTCACTGACAGCAGCACATCCCCACCTCACTGACAGCAGCACATCCATGCCTCACTGACAGCAGCATATCCATGCCTCACTGACAGCAGCACATCCATGCCTCACTGACAGCAGCACATCCCCACCTCACTGACAGCAGCACATCCCTGCCTCACTGACAGCAGCACATCCCGACCTCACTGACAGCAGCACATCTATGCCTCACTGACAGCAGCACATCCCCACCTCACTGACAGCAGCACATCCATGCCTCACTGACAGCAGCGCATCCCCACCTCACTGACAGCAGCACATCCCCGCCTCACTGGCAGCGGCACATCACTGCCTCACTGATAGCGGCGCATCCCCGCCTCACTGACAGCAGACCATCCCCACCTCACTGACAGCAGCACATCCCCACCTCACTGACAGCAGCACATCCATGCCTCACTGACAGCAGCGCATCCCCACCTCACTGACAGCAGCACATCCCCGCCTCACTGGCAGCGGCACATCACTGCCTCACTGATAGCGGCGCATCCCCGCCTCACTGACAGCAGCACATCCCCGCCTCACTGACAGTAGCACATCCCCGCCTCACTGACAGCAGCACATCCCCGCCTCGCTGACAGCAGCACATCCCCGCCTCACTGACAGCAGCACATCCATGCCTCACTGACAGCGGCACATCCCCACCTCACTGACAGCAGCACATCCCCACCTCACTGACAGCAGCACATCACCACCTCACTGACAGCAGCACATCCCCACCTCACTGACAGCGGCACATCACTGCCTCACTGACAGCAGCACATCCCCGCCTCACTGACAGCGGCACATCACTGCCTCACTGACAGCAGCACATCCCCGCCTCACTGACAGCAGCACATCCCCGCCACAATGACAGCAGCACATCCCCACCTCACTGACAGCAGCACATCCCCGCCTCACTGACAGCGGCACATCCCCACCTCACTGACAGCAGCACATCCCCACCTCACTGACAGCAGCACATCCCCGCCTCACTGACAGCAGCACATCCCCACCTCACTGACAGCAGCACATCCCCACCTCCCTGACAGCAGCTCATCCCCGCCTCACTGACAGCAGCACATCCCCACCTCCCTGACAGCAGCACATCCCCAGCTCACTGACAGCAGCACATCCCCTCCTCACTGACAGCAGCACATCCCCACCTCCCTGACAGCAGCACATCCCCAGCTCACTGACAGCAGCACATCCCCTCCTCACTGACAGCAGCACATCCCCAGCTCACTGACAGCAGCACATCCCCGCCTCACTGATAGCAGCACATCCCCACCTCACTGACAGCAGCACATCCCCACCTCACTGACAGCAGCACATCCCCTCCTCACTGACAGCAGCACATCCCCACCTCCCTGACAGCAGCACATCCCCAGCTCACTGACAGCAGCACATCCCCTCCTCACTGACAGCAGCACATCCCCAGCTCACTGACAGCAGCACATCCCCTCCTCACTGACAGCAGCACATCCCCAGCTCACTGACAGCAGCACATCCCCGCCTCACTGATAGCAGCACATCCCCGCCTCCTGTGTGTTTCTGACAGAATTTTTTTTTTTTAAATGACTACATACTACTGTTCTGTGTCTGTTTCACCCAACATCATCTCCATGAAGAACTATTTTAGCTTTTTATGCAGTGTGTGTGTGTGTGTGTGTGTGTGTGTGTGTGTGTGTGTGTGTGTGTGTGTGTGTGTGTGTGTACACAGTAGGATATGTGTATATGTAGCATTGTATGTTACAATCTGCACAAAGCTCTCAGTCACAGATCAATGGACAATAGTGACAACAGCGACACCTGCAGGTTATTTGTAAAAAGAAACAAAAAACCAAAACATAATGAAACTATTAAACAGGATTACTAAAACACTGCAATTTTTGCAAATAGATGTGTAAAAGAGAGCGGCCTGCTGGAGAGAGGACAGGAAACCTAACTACATTGGCCCTCATTCCGAGTTGTTCGCTTATTTTTTTTCGCAACGGAGCGATTAGTCGCTAATGCGCATGCGCAATGTTCGCACCGCGCCTGCGCCAAGTAAATTTGCTAAGAAGTTTGGTATTTTACTCACGGCTTTATGAAGAAATTTCTTCGTTCTGGTGATCGGAGTGTGATTGACAGGAAGTGGGTGTTTCTGGGCGGAAACTGGACGTTTTATGGGTGTGTGTGTAAAAACGCTGCCGTTTCTGGGAAAAACGCGGGAGTGTCTGAAGAAACGGGGGAGTGTCTGGGTGAACGCTGGGTGTGTTTGTGACGTCAAACCAGGAACGAAACTGACTGAACTGATCGCAGTGTAGGAGTAAGTCTCGAGCTACTCAGAACTGCAAAGAAATTTCTATTCGCAATTCTGCTAATCTTGCGTTCGCAATTCTGCTATGCTAAGATTCACTCCCAGTAGGCGGCGGCTTAGCGTGTGCAGACATGTCTTGAGCGTTTTGTGGGCGTGTCCCAGCTAGCGACTGCATCTTCATTTGCGGTTGTACGGAGACGCAGTTGCGACAGGGTTTGCCTTCGTCCATCTCTGAATTAGGCCCAAATTAACATTGCTACTGCTTCTGTTTGCATTATTACAGTGATATTATTTGTAATTAGCCTGCAGCAATTAAGCTTAGTCTCATCCTTAAAGTGGAAGGCGGCCGATGTGTATATTGATTGGAACGTAATTGAAACTTGTTCTTTTTTCATTCTACATTGTAAATACGGATTTATCAGTTATACGTAACATTGGAATTTACTGCAAGCTAACCAAAATGCGTCTTTATCCATTTACACATTTGCTCTTTAAATGCAAGCTCCATCCATCTGTATTACTTTTCTTACTGTTGTTTTACTAGCAGTCAGTAAACTTACTGACGGTTGTCAGCCATCGCGCATAGCTCACACAGGAGTGGAGACCCCCAGACCTGCACAGTTCTGCATCTGCTGCAATTACAGTGTCATGTCGTAATTCCTGTGGATACATTTACTCTCCGAGCAGGGAACCAATGGGGTAATTAAATATGCAAATATGAAGATAAACATGGAAGTCTGAGAACATCTGGGAACACGATAGTGTGGGACAACCGTCTGTGCCAAAGACTAATGAAAATTGCAGTTTACTGACACCCGCGGTAATTGTGATTAGCACGTTCCACGGCTGCCGGAGACAGACCGCATTTCCACAGCTTAACCAAGGCTCGCTGGTGAGTTCAGCTGGGTGCTTGACACGCCGTCAACTCTTCTCTTCCAACTTGTCTAAAATTGTTCCCATATTTTGACAGACCTAGAGAGATACTTGACATTTTATTTATATGAGCTATGTGCAAGCTGCTGCTTTCAAGCAGATGCAAGGCCATGCCTTTCCCGGAGCCATGGCAGAGCGGCCAGTTCCCGGAGCCATGGCAGAGCGGCCAGTTGTTTTGCCAACCGAGCAGCTGCATCTCCATCCGGTTTGACCACACTTAGGTCAACTCTATACAGCCGCATTATGCTTGGACCTTATACAAAGATAAGGGACCTGCCTGGCGGTTGTGACGGTGGGTTTTTACAGACTATTCGGGTCTTTCTTGGCGTCCGGACTTCCCACTGAAGCCCAAAATGGCATGACCATGACCCCTTCAGGGGTGTTCCGCTGCTTTTTGGCAACACAGTATGCAAGGAGAGCCCCGGTATTCACAAATGGGCCCGGTCATACCCCTTGGAACATAATAACTCGTCCAATACCCCTGGACACCAGTATTGGAGATGACCATTGACGGGTCAACTAACCATCGATGGGGGGCATCATTGGTTAAACCAGAGGTCAGGGAACTTTTTTATTTTTTACCCCAAAATATATTTAGATACGCCGACGTTACCCCCTTGATTTGAAAGGAAGGAAATCATATATTATTGTGCATATATACTTGTTATCACTATTTATATGGCATTTCGTCAGCGGTCAGCCACAGAACACTTCAAGTACTGTGTGTGAGTTGGCGGGCCGCGGGCGGAAGGACAGGACAGCGCAGGATGGGCGGGGGTGAGGGAGCGCGGTGTGACGTCAGCACGTCACACCGCGGCCAGGAACACAGCACAGGGCTTGCAGGAGGGAGCGCGTCACATCGCGAGCCGTCCGGTGCTGGAAGGGGCTGTGTCTCGGCAGCGCGACCATCCATTACCACCAGGAATTTCATTTTTACCCCATTTGGGCTAATTTACCCCTGTTCCCTGACCACTGGGTTAAACCATTGATGGGTCAGGTTTGTACATATATCAATGGTTACTGACCATCGATGACATCCCTAACCAGTAGCGCGAGTGGATGATGACCAAATGCACGGTCAGATGCAGTCACTGTCTGATACAAGTTACTGCCCCTCCAAATAGACATCGATTTGATCCTGGTTGGGTGATAATCAAGACCGAGGTGCTTATTTGTGACTGTTATAAGTAGCTATTTTATATAAAATGACGGTGCTTTGCTTATGGGGTCACTCCTGTAAGTTCCACACCCCTATTCCGGGCTGTTCGGAATGTTGTTCTGTATCAGATGTAGCACTAATTGTTGGTAAAATGAATCCGCTCTGCAATTCCCGGTATAGCTGAACTTTGTGCCCCAGGGGAGATAAGGCCGTATGTTCTCAGTGCAGCATAGATTATACAAGACGTATGCTAACTGCGAGCTGGTAATACAATCATTTTATTGGGATGACTTCATTAGCAAACCGGTAAAAATTATGTGACATAAGATGGTGCTAGGTACACAAGGTGCGCTCCGTGATTTGCTAAGTTGTTTTGGCGAAATGCGAGTTAATTGAACACTATGTTTTTGCAATTAAAATGACCATAAAGATGTTATTTCAATTCCCTTCCGTAATGTCAGCGCATTAAGATAATAAGCAAGCGGTGTACCTCAAGGTGATTGGATAGATTGTGCTCATTGTTAGAGAATGAAAAGGTCACGCTGCTTCTCCTGGTTCACCTTTACCTCGCAGGATTGTGTGCGTTCCAACCTTGCTGAATGTGCGCGTTCCGCGTCATTTAAAGAAACCCAAAATGTCACTGTTTATACCACCAACTAAAGGCCACTTCCGTGTCTGCGCTCTTTTGACGGTCTCCGGATTGTGATTTTTTGCAAATGACGATACAAAGCACTTTCCCGGTAGACATCCATGCGTATGGCTGTGCAAGGACTGAGGCGCCCACTGGCTGCATCCGTAGACACTGAAATACCGCCCAGTGTGTCACTAGTGGCACGGCTCCTACTTACTTTTAGTAGGGGGACTGCCGCTACTTCCGCGCCTGGAGAGGAGACAGCCAGACCCCGGTCTCGGCACCTGTGCAACGGGGCTTGCAGGTGCTGGGACCGGCGCATGCGCAGACGCTGCTGTGCGACTGACCCCTAACTTCTATTGGCTGCATCCCATAGAAGCCGGATTGGACTGCGCGAAAGGCAGGGAGTGGCTTCCTACAGAGAGCCAGCTCTCTGCCTATTGCAGCCCGGTCTAGCAGTCCCATAGGGAGGAAACTCCTTCCAGTTGGACTTCCTGTGACTGACAGGTAGGACGTCCAATAGGAAATCACTGCCAGCCACAATGAAGCAAGTGCAGCACGGACTGCGTCTGGCTCACTTACACTGTTCGGGGTGACGGATTTTAGCTGGGGTGGGGGGGTTTTGGGCTGCAGCCCATAGGTAAAATCTGCTACTGAACCTCCATCGGTCATCCCCACCAGTGCACAGTCTCCATCTGAGTATGACCGGCTATGTGAACAATGAGATGCCTAGACGCCTGTGTACGCAAACCCTTTAGCGACACACTCGCACCATAACTCACCCATAAGACGGGCCACCTCCCAGTCACTGGAGTAGGAATATAGTGGTAGGATCTAATGCTTTGGCACCCATGGCAAAAATGTTAATTCCTCCCTATGCCTTTAGGCACCCCGTTGCTGCATAGCAATGCAATGGGTCCTAAATGTTATGATTTTGTTTGTCCTGGCTTGATTATAATAATATATATGAAATCACTGGAGAGTTTATACTTCACCGAATAACTCCACAATGCTCTCTTATACCTCTGCAACAGTTCGACCCTTAACGAGGAGGATTCTTCTGTATTAGAGCAGGCGCATGGTGACTGACAGTCTTGTAACCTTGCTTTTTCAGAAATGCACTGTGTGGATTGGTTGATTCATATACAGGAGGCGAGGCCAGTGATGTCACAGTAGCTCATCTGACTGCCTTCTCAGCTTTTTGACCTACAGTGTATACAATACCACCAGAGTATTGTCCTGTACATCTAGGAGTAGATTATACTGTCTGTAAGGGACTGGGGAGGTAATACTTTAACAACAGTAGTCTTTTATATTCATCAACCAGACTATTAAAAAGCAGAGAAACCTCTGTGCTGGTGATGGGTAGATTTATACGTTAACTATATACACAATGCTCCAAAACATGATATTTCTCAGTCTGGAGACACAAGATGTGTTCTACCCAAGACAGCTGCCTGTTGGCCTAACCCACATCCCACCGGGTGTGTTATAGAAGATCTACAGTAATTAGATAGACAGTCATTTAGATCGACCCCATATGGTCAACAGACATTAGGTCCACAGGGTCAAAAGTTTGACATGGTCAAAAGGTCGACATGGAAAAGACAGACCGTATAAAAGGTCAACAGGAACAAAGGTCGACATGGAAATTGTCGACACAAAAAAAAAGGTTGACACAATTTTTTGGGGTGGCATTTTCTTTGTTTCATCATATGTGACCATATGATGAAACGCTAAATAGAGGTTATTGCAATTTTGAGGTCATACAATCGGCAGACGTAGCCCATATGCGCACAACTGGGAGCCGGTACATCTCTGCTGGCACAGAACCCAGCAGGCGTGCGACCACTATCATAAGCAGGCTCGTGTCCTGGGCGGGGGTTGTGAATATAAATCCAGCATTCAGCGGGGATAAAGAGTCCGCCGTGCCGTCTGCTCACACAGAGAAGTCATCTAACATCAGATTTTCAGGAACGCCAGCTACCGCGCTTCCTCCCCATATATTAGCTGTGTATCTATACAAATCATCGCTGCCTGGGGCGCACGTATAAAGGTAATTTACTCTAGAATACATTATGCAGGAAAAGCAGAATATTTTTTACTTTCTGTAAGGCGTGTCGGCACACAATTCGCTGCACAGGGAACCTTATTGTCTGGATACTTGCGCAGATAAATATCATTCATAACGGCCAGGGCACATGCAAAGAAGGGAGAGGCTATGGGCTTAGGACTGCAGAATTTCTGGGGTGACTAGCAGATTTCCTGTCCTGTCTTCCGGGACACTTACCCCCCCCCCTTCCAGCGTAAAAATGCCACGATGGCTTGCAATTACTGGTAAAGTACGTCTGCTGGCCACTGACATACCTGTTGATGTTTAATGCCCTGAGGTCAGGCCGTCTACGTCCTATTTTCACTCCGCTTTCCTATGGAGATGGCGGGGTTAAATTCATCTTAATCAAAAACTTGCCACTTTTAACACCAATATAAAGGCATGTTAGCTGAAGTGGGTGTGACTTCAAATGGCTCCTCCCACCCACCCCCAAAAAACAAAAGTCTTGATAAAATGAAAACAACTCAAATATAAAATAGGATGAAAACCCCTAAAAAAAAATTAAAAACAAAAAAAGTTGCTACAGACAAGGAATCTACATAGTGAAACCTGTTACATTCTGTGTTTGCAAAATGACAGTAAGGAGCTGATTGATTAGTGCTTAATTTGTCACAACATTGAGGGTCATTCCGAGTTGATCGCACGCTGCCGATTTTCGCAGCGCAGCGATCAGGTGAAAAAATGGCAAAACTGCGCATGCGTATGCACCGCAATGCGCAGGTGCGTCGTACAGGTACAAAGAGCAACGTTGCTGTGCAATGCTACGAGCGACAAATCAATACGCACAGCCGATCGCAAGGAGATTGACAGGAAGAGGGCATTTATGGGTGTCAACTGACCATTTTCTGGGAGTGGTTGGGAAAACGCAGGCATGACCAGGCGTTTGCAGGGTGGGTGTCTGACGTCTATTCCGGGACCTCCGTCGCTAGAATCATCACACAGGATAAGTAACTACAGGGCTGGTCTTGTTTTGCACAAAATATTTTTGTACCGCTCGGCTGCACATGCGATTGCACACTTGCAAAGCGAAAATACACTCCCACGTGGGCGGCGACTATGCATTTGCACGGCTGCTAAAAGTACCTAGTGAGCGAACAACTCGGAATGAGGGCCATTATCTCTCATCATGCTTTGATAAATACCAGTGGAGTAATGAAGGCTTTCAGCACCCAGGGCATGTTGAAAAAAACACTCCAAAGCACACATAAAAAAAGGCCCCTTTCTAAAAAGGGATGTGGTTGACTGGGGAGGGGGCGTGGTTTTGTGGCACACACCCCTCCCCGCACACACTGCTGCTGCAGCACCAGCTTATCCTCCATGGCTCACCTGTCGCCCTCCACACACGGGTCTATGCCGCCACTCCAGTCCCGGGTCTTCCACATCCCACGGCCGGTGCGCTGGCAAGCGCCCCCCTCTGCCCTTAAGCTGTCCTGGCACCAAGGGCACGTGCCCTGCTTGCCCCTCCATCGTTAAGACACTGATAAATACCCCCCTTAAACCTACCTATATAGTCACTTTTGAGAATAATTAACATTTGGTGGAAACACCAACAAAATCAGGAAGTCATTTTAACCCTTGAATGAATCTGATGATCATTGTAAATTATTTTAATATTGGATCATGTTTGAGATCACTAATATCATATAATCCCTATGGGTCACAGCCCCCGAGAAGGGTGTCCAGACACATAACAATATTTCTTTTACATTATATTTTGTATCATTTGCATTATTAGTTGTATAATATATTTATTTTACTTAAGCCAGTTTGTTACATTTAAGGGAAAGGACCATTTAAAGCAGGGGACATGGAACTTTTTTACCTTTTACCCCAAAATATATTTAGATACACCAACGTTAGCCCCTTGACTTGAAAGGAAGGAAATCATATATTATTGTGCATATATACTGGTTGTCACTGTTTATATGGCATTTCTGAGATACTGTGTATATATACAGTATATATATATATATATATATATATATATATATTTATTGTGCATATACACTGGTTATCACTGTTTATATGGCATTTCTGAGATACTATATATATATATATGATTTTGGATTTGGCTGTTACTTGTGTCTCTTTCCTGGTGGCTGCAGGTTCAAATTTAACAGACCCTGCATACAAACTGAAAAGAGTGAAAAGAGTCTGCAATCAGGTTCATTAACTAGCTGAATACCCTTAAAGGCGTATGCGTTTATGCTTGGTTTTACCATCCTACAACCATTCTGGGTGAATTATCCAACTCTATTAAAAGTTGGTCCTATATATATGGACTATGGATGTTTTATATCCATGAAGGCCTTTGTTCCTTTTTTTGTGATACCATACAGAAACCCCTGATGAAGTCGTTCTGACGAAACGCGTTGGGTCGAATCAGTTACGGTCTCTTATCTAGTTCATCAGTACACCCTACAGAATATACACCTATAAGGGTGAGGGTGTTCTTTAAAGGCTTGAACAGAAAACCTATTGACTGTATCTGGATGTATTTCTTTTAAGAATGTTTATATGAATGTATGGAACCTTTTATTTGTAAAAAAAATGTTCATATGAATTTATGGAATTCTATATGTTTTTTTTAATAAAAACAAATTGGTATCATATCTAATTTAGGCCATTCTGGCCGTCTTTTTGTTCAGGTGTGTTCTCTGGTGGGAGGGTATACTTGCAGGTGATACCAGTTATAAGAATCCACACCGTGGAAGAACAGCTACTGGAAATACTAAAATCTGAGTGTTTTAAAGTTATACCAAGCGCAATTGGTTATTGTTTTGTGTTTATATATATATATATATATATTTATTTATTTATTATTATTTTCGGCAGTTATTTTTTGGCAATGAATGGGTTAATTAACACTTTCTCCCCAAAACACCAGAATGAATGTAAGAAAGATGGAGGAGGGGGGAAGGGGTGAGGGGGGGGGGACACACGACTTTTAGGAGACAGATGGTGACATCCTCACCTCAGTAATGTCAGTGGGAATTTCCCCCTGTTATGTGGCCACTGTCTGATCCTGCGGAACTCCGTCAGCGGTCAGCCACAGCACACTTCAAGTTCTGTGTGTGGGTTGGCGGGACGCGGGCAGGAAGACAGGACAGCGCAGGACGGGCAGGCGTGAGGGAGCGCGGTGTGACATCAGCACGTCATACCGCGGCCAGGAACACAGCATAGGGCGGCCAGGAGCACAGCGCAGGGCGGGCAGGAGGGAGTGCAGTGTGACATCAGCACGTTACATGGCGAGACTGCCGGTGCTGGACGGGGCTGTGTCTCAGCAGCGCGACCGTCCATTACCCCCAGGAATTTCATTTTTACCCGATTTGGGGTAATTTACCCCTGTTCCCTGACCACTGATTTAGAGTAACCATCCTGGCTATCGGCTAAGCATTTGGAAAATACAGCAACAGAACCGTTTATTTCCTCATACAGTATACCGGGTATGTCTGGATTTTTCATGTTTTGTCTTTCTCAGTTGAGCCTCTCTTCTGTGTCTCTTCAGGCTCGTCGTTCTTTGACTCCCTTCATTAATTCACTGGTGATTTGTCTCTGGCTTTTTCTCCTCCAAATCTCTCTGCAGAATAATTTCATGCCGTCTGTAATTGGCACCACAAGGGTGTCCGGTGACTTCATTCCTCAATCTCTCTACTGGGTCATTAACACCAGGCCTGGAACTAGATATAGACTGTCATTTGCTTCCTCGTCACCTACCACCAACTGAACTCTCAATCCACCGGTAGATTTTACAATTTATATGAGTTTATCCTTAATAGCTGTTGCAGCTGCAGTCAGCGGCTTCGTCTGTCGGCCTGCCTGTGTCTACTTGAAAAACAGACATATTTAACTTTCCTGGGATTTACTATTTTCTGGCAGGCAAACAAATCAGAGTAGCTCGATCAGGGCTTATGGGGAAAAATACTTTTATCACATGATAATAGCTCGCCATTCTGCTAACTTGCAAGAACGCACTCTTTTTTTATTGATTGTGGTTCTGACATCTTCATCTTCTTCCTTTAGGCTTATGTATATATTTGTGAATGCTACGACTAGGTGATTCTTATAAAGAAACTTGCGGGTTCAGCTCTTTAAAAATCACCAATCGCAGTTGTGGCATAAAGCAAAACAATACAGACAAATTCACTAGTAACCGGTGACATCACTGAGGCCCTCCATGACTGATAACCAAAGTCTAAGAGGCGCTGGTTCCTAATTAATGGATAAACTGCAATCTTATAAATGTTTGCTCAGCTGCCAAGCTGTCTGTCTCTGCTATGTGCCGGTGACCGCTAACCCCCAAAATAGTGCCCTGATGTCATTTCAGTTGCTGTGGCGCCACCAGAGGTGTAGCTAGGTGCCATGGTGCCCGGAGCAAGGGTATTTTTCGGCGCTCCCTCTTCTGTACTGAATTGGGTGAATGTTACATTTGAAAAGAAAAAAAATATATAAAAATCCTAAATTGGTGTCAGGCTGGGTTCTAGACCTTGGCCCTCATTCCGAGTTGTTCGCTCGGTATTTTTCATCGCATCGCAGTGAAAATCCGCTTAGTACGCATGCGCAATGTTCGCACTGCGACTGCGCCAAGTAACTTTACTATGAAGATAGTATTTTTACTCACGGCTTTTTCTTCGCTCCGGCGATCGTAATGTGATTGACAGGAAATGGGTGTTACTGGGCGGAAACACGGCGTTTCAGGGGCGTGTGGCTGAAAACGCTACCGTTTCCGGAAAAAACGCAGGAGTGGCCGGGGAAACGGTGGGAGTGCCTGGGCGAACGCTGGGTGTGTTTGTGACGTCAACCAGGAACGACAAGCACTGAACTGATCGCACAGGCAGAGTAAGTCTGGAGCTACTCTGAAACTGCTAAGTAGTTAGTAATCGCAATATTGCGAATACATCGGTCGCAATTTTAAGAAGCTAAGATTCACTCCCAGTAGGCGGCGGCTTAGCGTGTGTAACTCTGCTAAATTCGCCTTGCGACCGATCAACTCGGAATGAGGGCCCTTGTGCGTGCAACAAAAATATAGGGGTGTGGCTTCTTGTGGAAGGGACGTTGGCACAGAATAGTACCAATTCAGATTACACCGCACAGTATTGTCTGTTATTAACATTACACCACACAGTAGTACCCTTATACATTTTACCTAATACAGCAGAGCCCATTATACACATTACACTACATAGTAGAGCCCCTTATACACGTTACACAACAGGGGAGAACCGCTCATATATGTTATGCCACGGTAGAGCCGTTTATACACGTTACAGCACAGTACAGCCACTTATACATGTTATGCCATAGTAGAGCCGCTTATATATGTTACTGTGCAGTTTCTAATGCAGAGAGAGGTGCTGCAGCGGCGGCCGGGACAGAGAGAGGTGCTGCAGCAGCCAGGGCAGAGAGTGGTGTAGCAGGACAGAAGTGACCCTGCTGCACAGTTACAAGCAGACAGTGAGACATATAAAGAGGGCGGCAGAGCTCCGGCATGTGCTGGCTGTCAGTGTCTCCTGCTGTTGACTCTGACCTGCCCTGTTCCCTACCTAGTCTCCGAGTTGGTCAGTGCGTCTCCTCCTTCTGCTCTGTGGCTGCCTGTACAGCGGTCCGCAGTATAGCGCTTGGGTGTTGGCAGGCAGCTTTGCGCCATCCGGTTGCCCGGAGCTCGCGCTCCACCACTACACTCCTGGGCACCACTGCCTCCGTCCAAGGGCATTTCTGGAGAGCAAGGTAGCAAGCTGGTCACTGTCACTCTGCCTGCCCTGTGCTCTCCTTCCTATCATGGAACACTGCAGCTGAGGTGTAACAGGGAGCATGTCAAACTCATTTAATTAATTAACCCCCCCCCCCCCCCCCAAATGAAATGTTATTTGTACATACGAGTCACGGAGATAACATGCATTGTTCATCTTACTACAACTCTGTTAAAACATTAAGAGATTTATTTCTGAAGACCCAAAAAGCCAGAGAGCTTTACGCCATTTATCAACGGCAATCACCGGCAGGAGATATGCTATGAAAAGTTAGATATCGTCAGTATGACATGGAACTGTTGCTCTCTCAGGATGGGAATAAAAAAGAGAAAAATGCTTTATTACAAAAATAAATAAGTAGAAAATAAGAATTTACTTACCGATAATTCTATTTCTCATAGTCCGTAGTGGATGCTGGGACTCCGTAAGGACCATGGGGAATAGCGGCTCCGCAGGAGACTGGGCACAAAAGTAAAAGCTTGAACTAGCTGGTGTGCACTGGCTCCTCTCCCTATGACCCTCCTCCAAGCCTCAGTTAGGATACTGTGCCCGGACGAGCGTACATAATAAGGAAGGATATTGAATCCCGGGTAAGACTCATACCAGCCACACCAATCACACCGTACAACCTGTGATCTGAACCCAGTTAACAGTATGATAAACGAAGGAGCCTCTGAAAAGATGGCTCACAACAATAATAACCCGAATTTTGTAACAATAACTATATACAAGTATTGCAGACAATCCGCACTTGGGATGGGCGCCCAGCATCCACTACGGACTATGAGAAATAGAATTATCGGTAAGTAAATTCTTATTTTCTCTAACGTCCTAAGTGGATGCTGGGACTCCGTAAGGACCATGGGGATTATACCAAAGCTCCCAAACGGGCGGGAGAGTGCGGATGACTCTGCAGCACCGAATGAGAGAACTCCAGGTCCTCCTCAGCCAGGGTATCAAATTTGTAGAATTTAGCAAACGTGTTTGCCCCTGACCAAGTAGCTGCTCGGCAAAGTTGTAAAGCCGAGACCCCTCGGGCAGCCGCCCAAGATGAGCCCACCTTCCTTGTGGAATGGGCTTTTACAGATTTTGGCTGTGGCAGGCCTGCCACAGAATGTGCAAGCTGAATTGTACTATAAATCCAACGAGCAATCGTCTGCTTAGAAGCAGGAGCACCCAGCTTGTTGGGTGCATACAGGATAAACAGCGAGTCAGATTTCCTGACTCCAGCCGTCCTGGAAATATATATTTTCAGGGCCCTGACTACGTCCAGTAACTTGGAGTCCTCCAAGTCCCTAGTAGCCGCAGGCACCACAATAGGCTGGTTCACGTGAAACGCTGAAACCACCTTTGGGAGAAATTGAGGACGAGTCCTCAATTCTGCCCTATCCGTGTGAAAAATCAGGTAAGGGCTTTTATAAGATAAAGCCGCCAATTCTGAGACACGCCTGGCTGAAGCCAGGGCTAACAGCATTACCACCTTCCATGTGAGATATTTTAATTCCACAGTGGTGAGTGGTTCAAACCAATGTGATTTTAGGAACCCCAAAACCACATTGAGATCCCAAGGTGCCACCGGGGGCACAAAAGGAGGCTGTATATGCAGTACCCCTTTGACAAACGTCTGGACTTCAGGCACAGAAGCCAGTTCTTTTTGGAAGAAAATCGACAGGGCCGAAATTTGAACCTTAATGGACCCTAATTTTAGGCCCATAGACAGTCCTGTTTGCAGGAAATGTAGGAAGCGACCCAGTTGAAATTCCTCTGTAGGGGCCTCTTTGGCCTCACACCACGCAACATATTTTCGCCAAATGCGGTGATAATGTTTCGCGGTTACATCCTTCCTGGCCTTTATCAGGGTAGGGATGACTTCTTCTGGAATGCCTTTTTCCTTCAGGATCCGGCATTCAACCGCCATGCCGTCAAACGCAGCCGCGGTAAGTCTTGGAACAGACAAGGTCCCTGCTGGAGCAGGTCCTTTCTTAGAGGTAGAGGCCACGGGTCCTCCGTGAGCATCTCTTGAAGTTCCGGGTACCAAGTCCTTCTTGGCCAATCCGGAACCACGAGTATAGTTCTTACTCCTCTCCTTTTTATGATTCTCAGTACTTTTGGTATGAGAGGCAGAGGAGGGAACACATACACTGACTGGTACACCCATGGTGTTACCAGAGCGTCCACCGCTATTGCCTGAGGGTCCCTTGACCTGGCGCAATATCTGTCTAGTTTTTTGTTGAGACGGGACGCCATCATGTCCACCTTTGGTTTTTCCCAACGGTTTACCATCTCTTGGAAGACTTCTGGATGAAGTCCCCACTCCCCCGGGTGAATGTCGTGTCTGCTGAGGAAGTCCGCTTCCCAGTTGTCCACTCCCGGAATGAACACTGCTGACAGTGCTATCACATGATTCTCCGCCCAGCGAAGAATCCTTGCAGCTTCTGCCATCGCCCTCCTGCTTCTCGTGCCGCCCTGTCTGTTTACGTGGGCGACTGACGTGATGTTGTCCGATTGGATCAATACCGCCTGACCCTGAAGCAGGGGTTTTGCTTGAGTTAGGGCATTGTAAATGGCCCTTAGTTCCAGAATGTTTATATGAAGAGATGTTTCCATGCTTGACCACAAGCCCTGGAAATTTTGTCCCTGTGTGACTGCTCCCCAGCCTCTCAGGCTGGCATCTGTGGTCACCAGGATCCAATCCTGAATGCCGAATCTGCGGCCCTCTAGTAGATGAGCACTCTGCAGCCACCACAGAAGAGACACCCTTGTCCTTGGCGACAGGGTTATCCGCTGATGCATCTGAAGATGCGATCCGGACCATTTGTCCAGAAGATCCCACTGAAACGTTATTGCATGGAATCTTCCGAATGGAATCGCTTCGTAAGAAGCCACCATTTTTCCCAGGACCCTCGTGCACTGATGCACTGACACCTGGCCTGGTTTTAGGAGATTCCTGACTAGCTCGGATAACTCCCTGGCCTTCTCCTCTGGGAGAAACACCTTTTTCTGGACTGTGTCCAGAATCATTCCTAGGAACAGGAGACGTGTCGTTGGAATCAGCTGCGATTTTGGAATATTTAGAATCCACCCGTGCTGACGTAACACTAACTGAGATAGTGCTACTCCGACTTCTAACTGTTCCCTGGACCTTGCCCTTATCAGGAGATCGTCCAAGTAAGGGATAATTAAAACGCCTTTTCTTCGAAGAAGAATCATCATTTCGGCCATTACCTTGGTAAAGACCCGAGGTGCCGTGGACAATCCAAACGGCAGCGTCTGAAACTGATAATGACAGTTTTGTACTACAAACCTGAGGTACCCTTGGTGAGAAGGGTAGATTGGGACGTGGAGATAAGCATCTTTGATGTCCAGAGACACCATATAGTCCCCTTCTTCCAGGTTTGCTATCACTGCTCTGAGTGACTCCATCTTGAATTTGAACCTCTTTATGTAAGTGTTCAAGGATTTTAGATTTAAAATTGGTCTCACCGAGCCGTCCGGCTTCGGTACCACAAACAGCGTGGAATAATACCCCTTTCCCTGTTGTAGGAGAGGTACCTTGATTATCACCTGCTGGGAATACAGCTTGTGAATGGCTTCCAAAACTGCCTCCCTGTCGGAGGGAGACTTTGGTAGAGCAGACTTCAGGAACCGGCGAGGGGGAGACGTCTCGAATTCCAGTTTGTACCCCTGTGATACTACCTGCAGAATCCAGGGGTCCACTTGCGAGTGAGCCCCCTGCGCGTTGAAATTTTTGAGACGGGCCCCCACCGTGTCCGAGTCCGCTTGTAAAGCCCCAGCGTCATGCTGAAGACTTGGCAGAAGCAGAGGAGGGCTTCTGCTCCTGTGAAGAGGCTGCCTGGTGCAGTCTTTTTCCTCTTCCTCTGCCCGGGGCAGAAATGAGTGGCCTTTTGCCCGCCTGTACTTATGGGGACGAAAGGACTGAGTTTGAAAAGACGGTGTCTTTTTCTGCTGAGAGGTGACCTGGGGTAAAAAAGGTGGACTTTCCGGCCGTTGCCGTGGCCACCAGGTCCGATAGACCGGCCCCAAATAACTCCTCCCCTTTAAACGGCAATACTTCCATATGTCGTTTGGAATCCGCATCCCCTGACCACTGTCGCGTCCATAACGCTCTTCTGGCAGAAATGGACATAGCACTCACTCTTGATGCCAGGGTGCAAATATCTCTCTGTGCATCACGCATATATAGTAATGCATCCTTCAAATGCTCTATAGTTAGTAATATACTGTCCCTATCCAGGGTATCAATATTTTCAGTCAGGGAATCCGACCACGCAACTCCAGCACTGCACATCCAGGCTGATGCGATTGCTGGTCGCAGTATAAAACCAGTATGTGTGTATATACCCTTCAGGATATTTTCCAGCCTTCTATCCGCTGGTTCTTTGAGGGCGTCCGTATCAGGAGACGGTAACGCTACTTGTTTAGATAAACGTGTGAGCGCTTTATCTACTCTAGGGGGTGTTTCCCAACGCGCCCTAACCTCTGGCGGGAAAGGGTATAGTGCCAATAATTTATTAGAAATTAGCACTTTTTTATCGGGGGAAACCCACGCTTTATCACACACCTCATTTAATTCATCTGACTCAGGAAAAGCTACTGGTAGTTTTTTCACTCCCCACATAATACCCTTCTTTGTGGTACTTGTAGTGTCAGAAATGTTCAATGCCTCCTTCATTGCCGTGATCATGTAACGTGTGGCCCTACTGGACATTACGTTTGTCTCCTCACCGTCGACACTGGACTCAGTATCCGTGTCTGGGTCTGTGTCGACCCACTGAGGTAACGGGCGTTTTATCGCCCCTGACGGTGTCTGAGACGCCTGGACAGGCACTAATTGATTTGTCGGCTGTCTCATGTCGTCAACAGTTTTTTGTAAAGTGCTGACATTGTCACGTAGTTCTTTAAATACAACCATCCAGTCAGGTGTCGACTCCCTAGGGGGTGACATCACTAATACAGGCAATTGCTCTGCTTCCACATCATTTTCCTCCTCATACATGTCGACACAATCGTACCGACACCCAGCACACACACACAGGGAATGCTCTGATAGAGGACAGGACCCCACTAGCCCTTTGGGGAGACAGAGGGAGAGTTTGCCAGCACACACCAGAGCGCTATATATATATCAATAGGGATAACCTTATATAAGTGTTACTCCCTTTTATAGCTGCTGTTTATAATTTAGCTGCCAATAGTGCCCCCCCTCTCTCGTTTTTACCCTGATTCTGTAGGGACTGCAGGGGAGAGTCAGGGAGCCGTCCTTCCAGCGGAACTGTGAGGGAAAATGGCGCTTGTGTGCTGAGGAGATAGGCTCCGCCCCTTCACGACGGCCTTATCTCCCGCTTTTTTCTGGAAAACTGTCAGGGGTTAAATACATCCATATAGCCCAGGAGCTATATGTGATGTATTTCTTTTGCCATCCTAAGGTATTTCTGTTTTTATTGCGTCTCAGGGCGCTCCCCCCCAGCGCCCTGCACCCTCAGTGACCGGAGTGTGAAGTGTGCTGAGAGCAATGGCGCACAGCTGCAGTGCTGTGCGCTACCTTAGTTGAAGACAGGAACGTCTTCTGCCGCCGATTTCACCGGACCTCTTCGTTCTTCTGGCTCTGTAAGGGGGCCGGCGGCGCGGCTCCGGGACCCATCCAGGCTGAACCTGTGATCGTCCCTCTGGAGCTAATGTCCAGTAGCCTAAGAAACCCAATCCACTCTGCACGCAGGTGAGTTCGTTTCTTCTCCCCTTAGTCCCACGATGCAGTGAGCCTGTTGCCAGCAGGACTCACTGAAAATAAAAAACCTAAAATAAACTTTTACTCTAAGCAGCTCAGGAGAGCCACCTAGCATGCACCCTTCTCGTTCGGGCACAAAAATCTAACTGAGGCTTGGAGGAGGGTCATAGGGGGAGGAGCCAGTGCACACCAGCTAGTTCAAGCTTTTACTTTTGTGCCCAGTCTCCTGCGGAGCCGCTATTCCCCATGGTCCTTACGGAGTCCCAGCATCCACTTAGGACGTTAGAGAAAAATAAATAACATTTCAATATATTTTTTCCTATTTTTCACAATTTTTATTTGTTTTACTTAGCAAATCTGCATCTGGAAGCCTAGTGCAGTGCACATGTGACCCTGGTCGATTATGGTATAATAGGTCGACACCAAATGGTCGACATGCCGAATGCCACCGTGGAAATAGTCAACACATGAAAATGTTGATGCAAGTTTTTTTGTGTATTTTGGGTGGCAATTTGCAGGTTTCAGCACATGAAACCCCAATTAGTGTACCGCGTCGCCTCGCATGGCGAGCGCGGGCTGTTTACTTTTCACAATCGTACTCCATGTGGATGGTAAAGTATGATTTTTTTTTTTCAAAAGTGCAAAAAGTTCGAAAAATACCCATTGACCTATTGACTGCTGGTCAATGGACCGGATACCACACGGGTCCTTTCTCTCTCTCTCTCTCTCTTTCTCTCTCTCTCCACCTCTTTCTCCCTTGCTCTCATAATGTATTTCACTATTTTGTCATCTGTAGCAGCCACAGTGTGTTGTGGCTCCTCACCAGGGGGCCTCTGTTTGTATGGCGTCTACTGCGCCTTCACTAGACACACGTTATACACGAATCGTGAGCCAGAGGAGACGGAACTGGCTCTGTCTCCAAATGGAACGGATGGAACGCAGTTCCGTCCCGTTCCGGCTCACTTAAACCTCTGTACACGATTATGTGATAGATCTTTTATTAATCAACTTTCTTCATTTGCTCAGACCCGTGGGACATTTGGCATCCGTCATTTAACAAGTTGACATTCATTTCTCCTAAACACCAACGCCAACACCCACAGCCAGCTTTCTTAGTAAGCGAGCAGTGAAATAAACTGTTTTTCTTTTTTCTTTTTTTTTATTGAGAATTTTTTCTGTTTCTTACACCGAACCGGTCAAACAAATGCTGAAACAGAGAAATCTCTTTTGGCAGGCTGGAAACCTCAACCACACAGTGCTAAATGAGCTCTAACATAGAATATTCCCACCGCTGGAAATCTGAGGATCAATACCGCAACCTCTACAGCGACGGCAACGTCCGTTTCTTCACCGTAGACACCAAGGAGGGAATTTTTCATTTTGTTTTGTTTTTCTCATTGACCATTTAACGTAATATCTTAGTGTACACAGGCTCAATTACAAAGACAAGATCGGAGTACAGATGGTTCCCCGCAATATCCCAAAGACATAGATACAAGCGGCAGCTCAGGCAGAGCCGGGGAAAGGGATATAAGATTCAGATAGAGAAATGGCAGTCGGGTAAACACACTGAATTAATTTTGTCCAGGAGGTATAGAATGATAAGGGAAATTGCTCATTTAACTTGACAGTCTGTCAAGCAGACGTAATACACAGATTAATGCCACCTCCCCAGTACTTCTCCCTGGAGGACTGCACCAAATATTCCCAGCTTTTCATATAGCAAATAGCGCTCCAGCCTGTTCTCTCTCTGCCTGGTGCAATGGGGCTGGGAGGAGGTCTTACAGGCGCTGACGAACAAAAGACCTGGGAATAGATAGAGTTGAATCAAAGAGCAGGAAAAACATTCATATCATATTCTAGCTTTCCGACCATTAATTATTAATATGCTACGGCTGCCTTGTGTAGAACCTATTCTGTATTCCCTTCTATAGCAGCTCAGCTGTCTATATCAAATCGTGGATAGGGGGGAATTCATGTCACAGTTTAAATCAAGGATTGTTCTGGGTCTATATTCATAGCTGGATGCAGCGCCAATATTATAGAGTTGAGCGAATTTCGGCCAACTGCTCATATTGCGCCAAGGAACCTTAGTGATGTCACTCACAGTGAGGATATCTTTGCAAAGTGATTGACAGTCTTGACTGTATCCGGGGTGCAGAAAACATGGAGCCAGCATATCTATTCCCGCGGCCATTCTGTGAAACCATACTTACTGAGATAATTGATTATCGCAACGTCTGTGGACGTCTCAATACAAAACCAGACGGTTGCAACATTATTTTCGCACAGTAGCTGCATGCAAAAACGCATTAGCGTACATTTCTGAGGCCCCCTGTCCCCATGGCAGTCAGATTTGGGGCAGTCCGGGGCGTATTTTGCAAGGATTTATGTGTGCTTTCTTTTTTGCATATAGGGGGTCATTCCAAGTTGATCGTAGCTGTGCTAAATTTAGCACAGCTACGATCATTCACACTGACATGCGGGGGGACGCCCAGCACTGGGCTAGTCCGCCCTGCATGTCAGTGCCGTCCCCCCCGCAATAGTGCAAAGGCATCGCACAGCGGTTATGCCTTTGCACTTCAAGAGTAGCTCCCGACCAGCGCAGCTTTAGCGTGCTGGCCGGGAGCTACTCATCGCTCCCCAGCCCGCAGCGGCTGCATGTGACGTCACGCAGCCGCTGAAGGCCGCCCCCCCCGTTTGGTAAGGCCACGCCTACGTTGGCCGGAGTGCTCCCACGAAATGGCGGCCAAACGCCGCCGTTCCGCCCCCTCCCGCCCAGTGATCGCCTCTGCCTGTCAATCAGGCAGAGGCGATTGCAGCCCTGCTACGGCCTTCGTCCGTCTGACATGCTGTAGGGACCCGTTCACTCGGCTGCGACAAAAAGCAGCGAGAGAACGGGTCAGAATGACCCCCATAGTTCACTTATCGTCAACAAGTAGATAGAATATAATATCCACCACCCAGTCTGATGCAGCCACGACAGTGCCTGCGTCATTTGGTGGTTGCCCGTCTGCAACGTTATGCAAATGGCGACACATCCACAACACTAGACAACTTGTAAGCTTGCCGGGTTACAAATGCGTTCATCCAATATAACATTATAGATTTATTTTGCACATCTTAACTGCCTCATAACGAGAATTTTGTTTGCAAATACTTAAAAGCTAAACGGTAGTATTTTTTAATTTAGAAAAACAGGTTTTAAAATCTATTCTGAAATCAGACAATTGAGCATTCCCGAGCTTTAATGGGAGGAGGAGGGGGAGGTAATTACATTGCGAGCCCCAGTTAAAAAGAGCAGTCGAAGTACAGAGGCAATTTTATGTTTTGAATCGTATTTTGAAGTTCCACCGTGCTGCAAACATATTTCCTTGTTTCATTCTCAACCGATGTATTAAAGTGGTTGTTTTATGTGAGTATGTGAGGCTTCTGAAGATAAGATGAGCAAGATTCGTTCCGACCGACTGGGACCAGGCACGCTGCATTACTCTCTACGCTCTGATATCCTCTGTCTTTCTTCTCCGCTGTGATGATCAGGGAGGTGGGAGTCTGTCTCATAGAACTTTGTGAGTTTGGAAACATTGGGAGAGTCTACGTTTAAAGGGAAAAAATATATATTTTAAAATATTTCAGAGAGATAAATGAGTGACTGCCCGATAATATTCAAATGCATTTAACGGAAAGGTATTTATACTCGCTATATATTGGCAGTCTTACATTCAGCATAACGTCCCGCCACTCTTCTGCTAAGCCCGCCTCCAGGCTCCCATTGGCTAGTTTTCACCAGAGCCTGGGGGCGGGCTTTGAAGGAGAGTACAGCCGAATGCTGAGTCCCGGGTTCAGCTGCGGCTGTACGACATGCAGTGCTCCCAATCCCCAGGGACCAGCAGCCAGCACATATGTTACATACATCCCTGCATGTATGTTCATATGTGCTGTCCCGCTCCCCCCTGCATGATGTGGTGTTAGCCGCAGCCACTGTTTATAACCAATCAATAAAAATAATAAAATTAGGCAGGCGGAAGGCAGCCATTACTATTGTGCCTATGGGCGCCCTCACCCCTTAATCTGCACACCTGCAGGGCTGTCAAGGGCCCAGGTACTGGAGATAGCCATCGGCTCATCTCCCCTGTGTATCTCAGCCTCACCTCCGTCCTTTGTCTCTCAGACTCATTCCCCACCCTGTGTCTCTCAGCCTCACCCCACCCTGTGTCTCTCAGCCTCACCTCCTTCCTTTGTCTCTCAGACTCATTCCCCACTCTGTGTCTCTCAGCCTCACCTCCTTCCTTTGTCTCTCAGACTCATTCCCCACTCTGTGTCTCTCAGCCTCACCTCCTTTGTCTCTCAGACTCATTCCCCACTCTGTGTCTCTCAGCCTCACCTCCTTCGTCTCTCAGACTCATTCCCCACCCTGTGTCTCTCAGCCTCACCTCCTTCGTCTCTCAGACTCATTCCCCACTCTGTGTCTCTCAGCCTCACCTCCTTCGTCTCTCAGACTCATTCCCCACCCTGTGTCTCTCAGCCTCACCCCACCCCACCCTGTGTCTCTCAGCCTCACCTCCTTCCTTTGTCTCTCAGACTCATTCCCCACTCTGTGTCTCTCAGCCTCACCTCCTTCCTTTGTCTCTCAGACTCATTCCCCACTCTGTGTCTCTCAGCCTCACCTCCTTCGTCTCTCAGACTCATTCCCCACTCCGTGTCTCTCAGCCTCACCTCCTTCCTTCGTCTCTCAGGACTCATTCCCCACCACCCTGTGTCTCTCAGCCTCCCACCCCCTTCTTCTCCTCTGCCCCGGCCTCAGTGGGTATGATCTGTGTGCGGGAGTGGGGGATGGCTGAGATGTGGGAGCCAAGGCTCTGGGGGCTGGGTGAGGCTTACACTCCGATCCCTAACGGTTTGGCCCAAACAACATACTTCTTTAATAAAAGTAATTTCCGTAGCGCACAGTGACGGATTAAGGCTGTAGGGAGCCGTGTGTGTGGGTGCATGTTACAGCTACCTACCGCTGCGTGCATCTGCTCCAATCCAACTATCCCCTTCTGTGGACAGATGGCTTGCTAAGACTGAGTCTCCAGATCTGCAGAGAAGCAAAGGTGTGAAGGCTGGTGGCATACGTATTACTATTAGTATAATGCAGGAGCAGGGGGGCTGCCTGGGCTGCAATACAGGTCAGGGGCAGAAGAAGAGAAGAAAATGTGCATAGCCAATCCTACAATCATATTGTGTATCTGTATGTTTCTCTCTCTCTCTCTCTCTCTATATATATATATATATATGGAATGCAGTCAATATGCCAGTGGTCGGGTTCCCAGCGTTCAGGAGGTGCCGGCAGGTGCATGTGCAGCTGTGATTTCGTACGCTTCGGACTTGCAAAAATATGCTAATGGCTCAGCAGCTGTCTCGTGCACAGAGGCAGTGACCGCCGGTGTCTCAAATCCGCTGTTGACGCACTTAAGCGGGAACACTGGGCACACATGGATTGGACCTCTGCGCAGGTCTAGGCTGTCTCAGACAGGGCGCCTCTCCTAAGGCTTCTCCAGCTGAGACGAATTCGCAGGTGGCTGACCACCTGTCACTCACTGCAAATAAACCCTCTGTGTGCGTGTGCAATCGCTAATCATTCTCCGCACAGCGGCAGCAGATCTCTCAGACAGTGACATCCCCTACGTCTCCGAATAGGGCTCAATGATCCTGAAATGTTGCCCATTCTTTTAATAAAAAAATACATTGAATAATAAATATTTACTTGTTGAATGCACAAGAGCCGTCCAAGGCCTGTAACCCCTCTTTGCCTTTTTGGGTGGTCGTGTGTCCGGCTTACCGCCTACCTTTTTAGCACCCCTGAGTCAGTCATCATCCGCCTGTAGCTCAGTCTGTCCCACCTGTGGTGTAATGTTCGCAATCAGCCGTCTCTGAGGCCTGAGCAATAGTGTTTCCCCCAGGATCAGAGCAGGTCTCAGTGGGACTGTCTATCAGAGAGAGACACCTCCTTAGGAATCCAGGAATCTTCTGACCGCCGTGATCCCGAATGCCGGTATTACATACCGGACCCATCACATATACCGGGTGACAGTCAGCATGTAGGAATACCATTCACATGTATCAGCTCACAGTGCACATTATTACTTACCATAGACTGGTTTGCAATAGCCTAACAAGGGATCGTATATGATTTAAGTTTAATATTCATCAGTTACTCTGAGATTCCATTGCAGCACTATTAATAAGCAACGCTTTACCTTCCCAGTCCTTACAGACAGCTGAAGCACCTTCATGTCTGAAAACTTACCAGTCCTGCTCTTTAGCGATCTTATGTTACTCTAGGGCAGGCATGTCCAAACTGCGGCCCTCCAGCTGTTGTGAACTACATATCCCAGCATACCCGTCCCTAACACAGTTTTGCTGTCAGAGAATGCTAAAGCTGTATCAGGGCATGCTGGGATGTGTAGTTTCTCAACAGCTGGAGGGCCGCAGTTTGGACATGCCTGCTCTAGGGCAAAGCAGGAACCGGAGATGATGGGCTTGCGGTCTCCCAGTGTACAGAATCTAGTTTCACACACACAGGGGTGTGGCCTGTAATACCATACAAATATATCAAACTTTTATAGCAACCAATCAGATTCTACCTATCATTTAATCAAATGTCCTAGATAAATGATAGCAGCTTATTGGTTGCCATGGGCAACATCCTCTTGTCCTCTGTAGCAGGTCTGACATACCTCATACTTGCCTACCTGACCCCCTCCATGAGGGAGAAAATGCTCTGTTCCTGGACTTTCCTGGTAATGTATGATTGCCATCACCTGTGGTGAAACACCTTTCTTATCAATTACCTAGCTCACCACAGGTGATGGCAATCATACATTACCAGGAGAGTCCAGGAACAGAGCATTTTCTCCCTCATGGAGAGGGTCAGGTAGGCAAGTATGACATACCTCCCCCTAAGTCTGGGAGGAACTGACTTGTGTGCTTTCCTCATCAAGCCTTTTGTCTTGCTCTACTTATACTCATTAATGCTTTATTTTTTTAATAAAACAAATGCAATTCTTCAGACTAACAGACTTTCCCGGTAACTCCGTAGCCAGGGATGTATTTATAGAGGAGGGGGCCCGTGTGCAGTCGCCATCTGGGCCCCCATCTCTCTAGCCAGCAGGGCAGTTGTTTCTGAGAACTAGTGTCACTAAGAAACCCTAGCACTGTGCCAGAAACTAGTGTGCATTCACAGGACTCCGGAAAAATGGTGCAGCAGCCATTTTCCCAGTGATTTTCCTACTACAAGAAAACACTGGGAAAATGGCCATTTTCCCAGTGACTTGTGCAGCCCTCCTGCCACCATTGCAGGGTAAGTAGTCAAGATATGGGTGCAGGATGTGTGATGTGGGCCCCCTTGGATCCAGGGGCCCGTGTCCACCGCCCACGCTGCAACCATTATAGATGCACCACTGTCCATATCCCATAGGCTACAATGGGTAGTTAGTGGCCGGAGTCAAGCTCACTTTGCATTTTAAATGTCTCTGATAGTTAGAGGGACCTTAGTATTTGCAGTATGTATACCCCCTGGTGTTTTCGGGCATAACCCACAACAATTCTTTGATCAATATCTTGTTGCCCAGCTGTGTACTAGTACTGTCTAGGTATATAATGTGCTGTCTGTGACTGACTGGCATATCTCTATGTCAGGTCAAAAAATGACAGCAGGATCCTTAATATTGTGTCTCATGTTTTATTTAAGCCGTCTCGCTGGTCCAAGTCTGAACTATGGCGTGAGATCTCCGGAGGGAGAAGGAAGTCAGAGATTGCAGTAGGAAATGCCAGTCTGTCTGAGGTAGCTCCTAACGCCCTTATCAAGTGTAAAACCAATATTTATTGACACGACCTGGAGAGGCCTCGGAGCTCCTCAGAATCTTTATGACACCAGAGAGAATTACATATACATAATACGACAGCACTTGGCACAAATACAAATGGTGGAAACTTTGGATATGCAGATACAGTATATAAAACATTACAATTCCTATCTCTGCAGTGTCAGATACGGTTCCGGTATGAATGGTCGACCATGTTATGGTCGACAGTCATTAGGTCGACCACTATTGGTTGACATTCACATGGTCGACATGGACACATGGTCGACACATGAAATGTCGACACACTAAAAGGTCGACATGAGTTTTTTTATTTTTTTGGGTGTCGTTTTTTGCGTAAAGTGACTGGGAACCCCAATTAGTGCACCGCGTCCCCTCGCATGGCTCGCTTCGCTCGCCATGCTTCGGGCATGGTGCCTTTGCTTCGCTCGGCACAGATTACCGTTCCAATCGTAGTCCACGTGGATCGTAAAGTATGGAAAAGTTCCCCAAAAGAAAAAAAAGTAAAAAAACTCATGTCGACCTTTTCATGCGTCGACCTTTCACGTGTCGACGTCGACCATGTCAATGCCGACCAATAGTTGTCGACCTAATGACTGTCGACCATAACATGGTCGACCATGTGAACGGATACCGTCAGATACAGGGCACCATTCCCTAAAATATTCATATTCTCTGTATTATTCTACACAGGCTACATGCAGTGCCAATGATGATGATAATGATGATGATGATTATTATGTCACATGACTCCCTTTCCACAGGAGTCACATGACACAAGTGACATCACTACCCTCCAGGCCCTAAGGCAGATACATCTGGCTTCCAGTTCCAGGAAACCTGCAGCCAGTAGAGCTGCTGCAGAGCCACCCAAAGTCCAGACTCACACCCTGCAACCTGTAGAGCTGCCTGGAGCATCTTAAGTATGCTCTGGGCATTGTTCTTATTCCTGGTGCACCCCTAGATCCACCTCCTCAGCATGACAGCATGATGTCACATGTTCAGTATCGAGGCCGGCGCAAGGCAAAAAATGCCCTGTGGATCAGTGCACACACTCACCAGCCTATACTTGGTAAATGATCTGTCTTTACACTTCCACCTAACTTTTCATAGCCCGCAGTTGCGTCATTATGATACGCTCTGCAAACAGACCCATAGGTAAACTCAGGAGGGGTTTCCAGTTGCCCGGAAACCCCGTCCTCTTGACAAGTGTCTAAAATGATGATAACAACAATAACAACAACAATGGTATATAATACGATTACTATAGCTGCCACCACATCATGCAGTGTAAGGGACAGAGCAGAGCTGCTGCACATGTCCAGTGGTAGCAGATTCTACCAAGTTTGCTGTGTGTGTGGATCTGAGTCCTCAATCAGTGCACTGAACCAGAGAGTATCTACCAGGAAGAAGAGACAGGAGCCTTACCATGAGGTGGGAGAACGTGAGCTTAGAAAGTGAAGTACTGATTCTATTATGTTTGTATATTTATTTATTATGGTATGTTTAACCTTTTCCTGACCACTTATCTTTTTTATATTATTTAAATACGTTTGCTACAACCTATACTATAGACCATCTATAGTGGTAAATATTAATACTGTATTCCATACAGAATCCAGTGTATAAAAAGACCAGTGTTTACATTAATGTCCAGTGTCATTACTATGTTCTTCTACCGCTCCCCCAGACTCCCGCACTTGCTCCAATGTCCTGCAGAGTGGCAGATTGTGGAATGCATTTGGAAACCCCCCCTCTAGAAATCCTGCATTTGCCACTGAGCCCCCCTCCCCTGTGTGCTTCCTAGTGAGTGCCAGCATTGGAACAGGACTTGTTTTCCCTAATAAAACAACATTTCTTCACATCATGCTCCGGCTGCTGCCACCATGGAGCCTCTGCGGAGAGCCAGCAGGGATGCAGTTTTCTCCCTAATCTCCACATGCTGCGGAATGCAGAGAGCAGGGTAGAGGATTATTGATGAGGGTGCTGCTAGTAAAATGCAGAGAGATTGATTTCCCACAAGGAAGGCTTATCTCTCCCTGTCTGGATGCCCTGCTGTCCGCTTTATGGTCCCAAAGCCCAATATCCGGGGGAGGCCCGGCCTTCTGCTCTGTCCTTTCTCCTGTGTTTGCATTATATTTATTACCTTTAAAGGTCAAATCATTGAAACTTTTTTTTTCCCAATCTACCCCTCCAGCTTAGAAGCGTGTATTGGATTTGTGATAAACTGAAACAGTTTCAGCCTATAACAAATCCCGTCCTAGCTTAGCATATGTTTAATAGATTTCCGAGGTGTGTAAATAGTGCTTACTATCTGAGATCCATGGCACGGTGGGGCATATGGAGATCATGTTTGCCAATATTTAGGTTGGGTGTGGAAGTGGTTATGCCAATACAGCCTCCTCAACGTCTGTGCTGCTGGCGGTGTTGTGGGTAAAGGGGCTGTAAGGGATTATTAGTATTTTAATTGCGTGTTAGGAATGAACATCGGAAGCATCCAATCATGCGAGGCGATGGTAGTTACCATCTTATCCAGTCCAACTGATGGTAGAAACACTAGCGATGGTTTACGTATGCACAATTACCAGTGTTCAGCCGCAGCTGGACCAGAATTTTATTTGCTGTATTTTTTCTATTGGAAGACTATTGCTTCCACATCATTCGTGGCAGCAAACATCGCAAAGTCGCCATCGAATGAAAAACAAAAACACTCCGGGGGGAATGGAAAGAAAGGAAGGAACTGTGAGTGGATAGTTAAGCCGTAATCACGATAGATAGACAGACAGACAGACAGAATGAATGGACCTCCACCATTTCCACAGATCAGTTCATAGGAGTTGAAATGCCAATGGCACCGCATCTTGCCCCCCTCGTGGCCCAATCTTGCCCTGGACTCGTGGATTTTTGTATGCAGCCCTGTAAGTGCAGAGGTACCATATGTGCGGCATACAGCCATACTTACCGCAAAGGGACTCATGGGTAATTGAATTGACCCCATAAATTCAGTGGAATGTGAACTGGTAAACACAGTGAGGAATGGGCGTCACTGGAACATTTACCGTAATTTCGCCCACCCCTAATATTAAGTTATTCTTCCCTTTAAATGAGCCCTGACGTACACAGTTGATAATCCCGTCATCTACAGAGCGTTTCCCATCACTCACTTGCTCAGCTTATAAATGTGTTCATCTCCTGCCAGCGTTTATTGAAAGCTGAGGGATTGACTTCATCTGTGAATTCCATTGAGGAGCCCGGACTAGCCCATTAATATCGATATCACGCTGTCGAGCTCACCAGGCTTCACGGCAAATGCCAAAGTTGTCATTCTGCACTCATAACAAACAGGCAACAATTTTGGAATGCTGAAGATCCACCAGTCATCTGTGTGATGAATACAGGTATTTGGCTACATCTGATGTCCTCAGGAGAGCCTATAGAAGTACAGAATTGTGACAGTTGGGCAACTGTAACACCCCCCCCCCCCCCCCCCCCCCCTGGCATTTGCCTATGATAAGGTACATTTACATGATGCAAATCTGTGTGAAAAAGCTCTGGAAGGGATCAGTTTTCAAGAGTGAAGGGCCATGTATGGCTGCTTACATTTTGTTGAGCAACCATTGGCTGAGACCTAAGTTTCAGGAACACAGTAGAACACATCTGTAAACTTAACATTGCATATAAACGGGGGCTGTTATCAGGGGGTACACAATGTGCCTGTGTATGGGGCTCACCGATGAACCGGTTGTGTGTTGTGGGGGGGTTGCATAGCCACACCCACTGCTGCATTTAAAGAGAGTCTAGTAATTCTATTGGGATATGGCCTCGCTCTACCACACCCCTGTACTAGACTAGACTGACTGGCAACCCGATGAGCCTTCACCTGTGGCCTTCTCTTACCACCTGCTTTATGCGTATTCCCCATCAGTCACAGCCATTATTCTCTGCTTTATGCCCCACCGAACTTCACCCACTGCCCCAGGCAGCTCTGGTTAGGGTGGGGAAGTAGAGGGGTATTTTAGGGCAAGACTAGAGGGAGATATGGGAGGCCTTTTGAGGAAAATGAGAATCTAAGAGGAAGTAAGCTGTGAGAGGCATTTTGAAGGGTCAGAGGGTTTTAGGGAGGGTGAATGGCGTTTGAGGGGCATGTGTAACTTATTCTAAGGGCCAGTGGTGTCTCTTTTCTTTGAAAGTATTGTTTTAGCTTATTACTAAGATGAAGGGTAATGTTCAGCCTTTTAAGTGTCCGTTTGCTCTTCCCTGTCCCATGAGACCCCTGGACTTTACCTAGTGCTCTTGGTTTCAATGTTAATATTATTATTGTATTTAATAATTGAATATGCTTTTGGTCTCTCATATTGCTCTGTTATATATGTGATTTAATCATTTCAGGATTTTTTTTTAAATAAATAAATGATACAAGTCTATAAGCTTGTCATTCACACATTGCCTGCTCAGAGTGATGTCACATTGCCTGCTCAGAGTGATGTCACATTGCCTGCTCAGAGTGATGTCACATTGCCTGCTCAGAGTGATGTCACATTGCCTGCTCAGAGTGATGTCACATTGCCTGCTCAGAGCGATGTCACATTGCCTGCTCAGAGTGATGTCACATTGCCTGCTCAGAGTGATGTCACATTGCCTGCTCAGGGCGATGTCACATGTCCTCATCCTTAACATGGAATACCTGCTGTACAGGTGTGCCACAGAGCTCGGCGGACACTTTAAGTAGAACATTAATATGTGTCCCCCGATGATATGTTCCTGTAGGTCCTGTGACACCTCTAAGGGTCCTGAGCAACATGTCAGATTTAAGGCTTAACTGTAGAATGTATATGTATGTATGTGGTAGGGAACAAAGGGGCACATTAATCAAAACTTGGAGAGACATAAATTGGAGAAAGATAAAGGGGTCTATTCATGAAGCAGTGACAAGAGTGGAGAAGTGAGCCAGTGTAGAAGTTGCCCATGGCAACCAATCAGCTGCCTTGTATAATTTTACAGTATGCAAATTATAAATGTTACTTCAGTGCTGATTGGTTGCCATGGGCAACTTCTCCACTGGCTCACTTCTCCACTCTTTTCACTGCTTCATGAATAGACCCCAAAGTGCCAACCAACAGCCTGTGACATGGCAGTTAGGAGCTAATTGGCTGGTTGGCTGGTACTTATGGGTAAATGTATGAAGCAGTGATATGAGTGGAGAAGTTGCCCATGGCAACCAATCAGCATTGACGTTACATTTATAATTTGCATACTATAAATGTATACAGAGCAGCTGATTGGTTGCCATGGGCAATTTCTCCACTGGCTCACGTCTCCACTTTTATCACTGCTTAGTACATGCCCCCCTTAGTCACTTGTACACGCTGTCTATCTTATCAGTCTGCCATGCTGCATGTGTGACTTTGCCACTGTATCTCATTGTATCACCGAGCCGCCGCCGTGCGCCTATTGCTGCTCTATAAATAGGAGGAAATTGCGTTGGATCTCTGTCCTCTAGGGAAAGCGATTATCCTGCCACTCACATAGCTCTCTGCAGCTTCCGGTTCTCTCGCTGCCGCCTCACTCTTCTCTTTTTTTAGCCTGCTTCCCCCAGCGTCTTTCTTTTAATTACGTGTCTCATTTACTCTGCGCTCATGGGTGTATTCATCTTCCCCCACAAGCTGCTTGTGTAAGGATGCATTCTATGGGTTCTCCAAGCAACCTGACAACACCTGTTACACATTCAGCAGCAGCACTGTGTCAGGTTCTAGACTGGAATATTATTAGCGTTGGAGACTCAGAGTTCTATCAAGTCCCGAAATGTGCAGCACCTGTCAGTGTCACATAGTAATGCTGTGTCGTTCCATACATGGTGTGCAATATATATTATCTATCTCACATCTGTCTGTCTGTCTATAACAGGGCATTCATACAATTATCAGGGTGATCTACCTGATGTGGATTGCCAAGATAATTGTACAGTTTATATGTACGGCCGTTCTCAAAGTATTGGTGTATCGGCCCTGACAAATTGTCCAGCATGTCCGACAGATGCGATAATTTGGAAGCTGCAAGTCATCTGCATCTGACATTGCATGGTGCCCCTGCCCCACTGGCATTTACCCTCTTACTTCACTGCAGAGGAACGGGGTTATGTGTCCTCTCCAGGGGAGGAACCCAGATATCGTGTCACCATACACAATGGGATATCTCACAAGGGAGGTATGGGGAAATGTCTCCTCCTCAGGGGGGACGCAGATATCGTGTCACCATACACAATGAGATATCTCACAGGGGAGGTATGGGGAAATGTCTCCTCCTCAGGGAAGACGCAGATATCGTGTCACTATACACGGTGAGATATCTTATAGGGGTGGAATGGGGAAATGTCTCCTCAGGGGGGGGGGGGGGGGGGGGGACGCAGGTATTGTGTGGTCATACATGGTGAGATATCTTATAGTGGATGTATGAGGAAATGTCTCCTCCTCAGGGGGGACGCAGATATCGTGTGACCATACACGGTGAGATACCTTACAGGGGAGGATGGGGAAATGTCTCCTCAGGGGTGGGAAGCAGATATAATGTGGCCTTTCACGGTGATATATCTCACAGGGGAGGTATGGGGAAATGTCTCCTCAGGGGCGGGACACAGATATCATGTGAGCATACATGGTGAGATATCTTACAAGAGAGGAACTGGGAAATGTCTCCTCAGGGGCGGGAAGCAGATATCATAAAGCCACATATGGTGAGATATCTTACAGGGGAGGACTGAGGAAATGTCTCCTCCTCAGGGGCTGGACGCAGATATCATGTAGCCATGCATGGTGAGATATCTCACAGGGGAAGAACGGGGAAATGTCTCCTCAGGGGCAGGACTCAGATATCACGTGGCCATACATGGTGAGATATCTCACAGGGGTGGAACAGAGAAATGTCTCCTCAGGGGCTGGAAGCAGATATCATGTAGCCATACATGGTGATATATCTCACAGGGGAAGAACGGGGAAATGTCTCCTCCTCAGGGGCGGGATGCAGATATCATGTAGCCATACATGGTGAGATATCTCACAGGGGAGGAACAGAGAAATGTCTCCTCAGGGGCTGGAAGCAGATATCATGTAGCCATACATGGTGATATATCTCACAGGGGAAGAACGGGGAAATGTCTCCTCCTCAGGGCGGGATGCAGATATCATGTAGCAATACATGGTGAGATATCTCACAGGGGAGGAACAGGGAAATGTCTCCTCAGGGGCAGGAAGCAGATATCATGTAGCAATACACGGTGGTGAGATATCTCACAGGGGAAGAACGGGGAAATGTCTCCTCAGGGGAGGGATACAGATATCGTGTGACCATACACAGTGCTCAATAATAAATAACATTCACCAATATGAAGGTCTCTTATTTGTTATTAGTATAACTTATATTTTTAAATGTCTGCTACAAAGAAGTCTCCTAATTATTTCCCAGGCTTTTGTACTGCGGCAGATCTAAAAGAATAGATTCCTTTGTGCTCAGTTTTCAGGTATTTCAAAACAATCACTAACAACCATATTCCGGGGCATATTCATCAACCTTTAATTGTCACAATTTCTACACTGCCAGAGATGGCGAACAGCCCCCAAATCTCTTCACAAGCTGCCGTTTACACCGCTTTCAGCTGAATCAGGCCCAGAGGTCACCAAATATAAGTCTATATTCTTCAGAAATGTTCTATTACAGTGGGTATTGCAACAAAATAAATCACTGGCATTCCACGGGATTGCGTTTGCTTTTGGACCAGGGCAGGTCCCTGTACAGTACATTAGGTAACTGTTTTCCTGCAGCCTCATCGCAAAATAAATGGACCTAAAATATGCAGCGGAGACCTCCCAGCTGGAGCGTTAGTGGCCTGTGCATCGGTGCTTTATACTCTGCACCGGGGATTAGCAGCGGGGAGGCGAGGGGTAGCGAGCAACGTACTGTAGCTATTTCATGTATTTCCCGTACAGCGGTGATGTGTTTGTATTCCAGAGATCAGGCTGTACAGGCATACTACAGGCTCTTATGAGGGCACAGCAGCTCTGACAACAGTCTCTTCCCCCATGGCTCCATCTATAGTATTAAAGTGACACATGTCTCCTGACTAGTGTGGACAGCGCCAGCAGGGGTCACCTACCCATCACACACTTCTGTGGCCTTGTATGAGAATCCGTGCGCTCTCCTGCATTAGAGGATTCTAATTACTGGCTGTTGGTTGGAGGTTAAACGGTTATAGCGCCGAGTGATAAGGTGCTAGGCCTCAAGTGATGATGTGTCTCTATTTTCCCCGTTATATAACAGCTAGATAATGTAGATAATGGGAATACGTGTCGATGTGAGAAGGGCTGGGTATTGCTCTGAGGATGATATAGGGCCCGATTCAGACCTGACCGCTGCTGTGCGTAGCAGGCGACCAGCCTTTAACTGCGCATGCGTATACACTGCAATGCGCATGCGCGTCGGCAAACATCAACAGGCATCGCCGGTCAGCGACAGGCTGGTGCAAAAATTCTAATCGCACAGCCGTTCGCATGCTGATTGACAGGAGGAAGCCGTTTGTGGGCAGTAACTGACCGTTTTCTGGGAGTGTCAGGGAAAAACGCAGGCGTGCCCAAGCGTTTTCATGGAGGGTGTATGATGCCAGCTCCGGCCCCGATCAGCCTGTTCTCATCGCACTGTAGGAGTACGTCCTGGGCTGCGCACACACTGCACACACTGGGCAAATCATTCACTGGTGAGTGAGGTGCGAACGGATTTGCAGCTGTCCGCTGACTGAGGGGGTTTTAGCAGCTCGGCGTACACATGCTATCGCACATTTGCATGGCGAATATACACTCCTCTTGGGCGGCGACTATCTGATCGCAGGACAATTTTAGCAGCCTAGCAATCAGGTCTGAATATCACCCCCATAATCGCACAGGTTGCTGAGAGGGTGGGCAGGTACTGATTGCCCGGGCCGGGCTCGGCTCGGTGGGGGGCCAGGTTAGACGCTGAAGGGGACAATGTCCTTATACGCATAATGTCTCTCGTTGCAGCGTATATAGTGTTTTGACTATTTTTGGAGGTGGCGTGGCCAAGCATTCCAGATCTCCCCCCCCCCCCCATCAGTACCAGGGCCCCATTCAGCTCTTGATGGCCCATGTTATCACTGCCTTGCGCCCACTTAGCCCGACATTGGGGAGATTGCTGGAGTCTCCAGGGAGTTAGGGAGATCGCTGCTATATCAGGGAGTCTCCCTGACATTCATGCCGTGGCAAAATTTAACACCTGCCCTGATTTCTGGATTTCCGGACTGGATGACGCCACACCAACGTCTGCAAATACATGCCGCTATTCCAATTTCCAACATGGCCTGCATGCTGCTCTGGCAAATTGACTACAGTCTCCAGTCTCCAGCTACTCTCAAATTCTCTTCAGTAATTTTGCTCAGTGTCCATTTCCAATGAACCCTGCTATGAGGTCTGCTTTGTATTAGTTGGGGGACTTATTTATTAACAATTATTTAGCAAGCACCCACAGTAATAAAACCAAACTGAACATTAACAAGCGACAAACGGGGTAAGAGACATAACTGAGACACTTTCTGAAGAAACGTTTACCCAACGCTCAACTAAACCGGATCTGTCTGACGTGTGACCAGCGTACTGCAGTACTCTATTCTGTATCGGCTTGCCCAGTCTCTGTCTGAAGGGTTTATTCTTGATGTATTCCAATCCCAGATCCGGATTTCACTGCCATCTCCATTGAATGACCTGCTAGAGATAGCCGCCTGCAGTCTCTAGAATGTTCCGTTATCTCTCGCAACACATCATTATAAATTCCATGTTTATCCTCCGTCATGGCTCACGAAGTCACGGTGCGCAGTCTGTGCAACAGAATGAAGATGCAGACGCGTCCTTATAAGTGCCTTAACCCTCGGTTACCCTGATACCACCCCCCTAGCAACTTACCCAAATCTAACTCTCTCTGCACGTTACATCTGCCCCACCTGCACTGCACATGGTTTTGCCCAACTGCTAACAAATTTGCTGCTGCGATCAACTCTGAATTAGGCCCAATGAGTCCTTTAACAAAGCTGGGTGACCAGGAAAAATATCCAAGGCTGTTGAATCACAGACACGTCTACTTGCGGAGAGTTTGCATTTCCCATAACGCTCAGCAGTAATCCTTCTCTCCTCCATTCCTTCCCTACAACTCCAGTTGTCCGTCCTTGCCGGCTTCCACCTCCTCCGTCCGTCCCCTATCTCTCTCTTCCATACGCTCTCACTATAGGCCTCATTCCCCCTTCACAAAAATGCAATTTCATGCCTAATGCATTTTAAGATTCCATCAGGAAGTTTGCTCTTTGATCAGCGGGACAGACGCCCTGCTGGGCTATTTTTTGCTGGCAAAACGCAATTCTCTTAATTAACACAGCGTGTCTGTTTATCGCTAAATAGAATCACGCTGAGCCCTATTCATTTTACTGCTGTATAACCCCTGTTAGCTGAATCTCAACCACGCCATAGGAAAAAAAAAACTAAGGACTGGGAGGGTTTGTTCCAACAAGATTTTGACTTTCCTCTTATTGCTTGACCTCTAATCATCGCGGTGCAGAGATTCTGACGAGCGCTGGCCTGTAATTATCACATATTTCATGTATTGATGTATTTTTTACTTCTTTCTTAACGTATACATTTCTGGTGAGTGAAGGGGGGAGACTTACAAAAGTAAATGGTCATGGTTGTCTTGTTTCTGACTTTCTGTCCAGTCGTGTAGAAGACAAAAAATGTTGAAAAAAAGGTTTTTTCCCCACATGTGATTGGACAGGACTAGGGGCCTAATTCAGACCTGTCCGCTTGCTAGGTTTTTTTTTCAGTCCTGCGTTCACATAGTCACCGGTCTAAACTGCGCATGCGTATGCATCGCAATGCGCAGGCGTGTCACACGGGTACAAAACGGATCGCCACTCAGCGATGGGTTTCTGCGAACAATCCATTCGCACGGATGTTCACATTGGAGATTGACAGGAAGAGGGCGTTTGTGGGTGGCAACTGACCGTTTTCTAGGAGTGGTTGGAAAAAAATGAAGGCGTGTCCAAGCGTTTGCAGGGAGGGTTCCTGACGTCAATTCCGGTCCCGGACAGGCTGTTGTGATTGCAGCGGCTGAGTAAGTCCTGGGCTACTCAGAGACTGCACAAGTTCTGTTCGTACAGCTCTGCTACACATGCGTTCGCACACTTGCACAGCTAAAATACACTCCCCTATGGGCGGCGACTATGCAAACGCAGGGCTGCAAAAAAAACCTAGCGAGCGATCAGGTCTGAATTAGCCCCTAGGGCAAGTGCAGGATTTTAGAGTTAAGGTGGGCGTCTAATTGCATGTTATAGTCACTGGGGCAGATGTATTAAGCCTGGAGAAGTGATAAAGTAGTGATAAGTGCAAGGTGGTAGCATACCAGCCAATCAGCTCCAGTATGTAAATTTACAGTTAGGAGCTGACTGGCTGGTGCATTATCACCTTCCACTTATCACTGCTTTATCACTTCTCCAGGCTTAATACATCTGCCCCAATATGAGCAGAACTTTCACAGGGGCAAACATGAAATTGCTACCTTCTAGTTTTGGGAACTGCAACGGGGGCAAACGCAGGATTTCTGGAGGGGGGTTTCCAGATGTTTGATTTTAGGGAGATTGTTGCCAGCCCATGAAGAATGAATAATTAGCATGTAACAAGCTATAGGGATGTAATGAGTTTAAGTTCGGTGGCCAAGCGGGATGCCGGCCGAACTCTGACCTTTGTTTTGGGCATGGTTTAGCCTTGTACAGGATTGCCCCTTTAAAGAAAAGCCCAAGTTCAGCCGGCATCCCGCACGGCCGCCGAACGCTGACTTCATTCAATCCCGGCCCTCGTCTGCTCTATTACACTACCTGAACGCCGATGGATCAAATGCCTCAATCTAAGTTGCATACTCAGTTCTGAACCAATACAACAACAAATATATATATATATATACTGTATATATATATATATATATATATATATATATATAAAAATATATATATATATAGGGGGAGATGCATCAAAACTTGGAGAGTGATAAAGTGGAGAGAGATAAAGTACCAGCCAATCAGCTCCTAACTGCCACTTTACAGGCTGTATTTGAAAATGGACAACTAGGAGCTGATTGGTTGGTACTTTCTCTGTCTTGACTTATCTTTCTCCAGGGCTTGATACATCTCCCCACATAGTTTTAGAATCGATGCTGCTGGAGGGTCCCGGGTCTGCTGCCCCCCCTCTGGAGATAACTATACTTAAGGCCGGTATAGTCTTCACAATGATATCTTCGGGAAGATGGCGCCCGCACATTGAAAGCAAAGACTCTGGCACTGTGCTCTCTAGTGCACATGCGCCATATTCCCAATATCACTGGGAAGATGGAGCCGGCCGAGGAGGAGGGACCTGCTTCCCACATGCAAGGTAGAAAGCGGGTGCCCTTCCCCTTGGCCCACCATCCCCTTTGGATTGAAATGGTGCCCCCTGTGGAGTGCACGGGCTGCAAATTTGTAGGGGATGTGGACAATGGGCAATGACGCAACAGTGTGTAAACGCCACACATGGCACACCAGATTGCCCTATAGAGCTGCGTACAAAATACTATCTTTAGATAATGTAATCTGTCAGGGTCAAGCGTCAGAGAGTTTGATAAATAGCACAATCACAATTAAATGAATTCCTATGTAAGCTTTAGCACCATCTAATGGTAGGCCATGTGCAAAGTGGCGCATTACCTTACTGAATGCTAAAGTGATTTTTGTCTTGCAGGCTGATATTTTGAATGTCAACTTCAAGGGGTGGAGCTTGTGTAGTTTTTAGGGAGTGTCATTGCTTTGAAGGCGGTCCCTCCCTCAACCCCATAATGAAACACTTACATATCAGTATCCCAATACTTACCATCCCGCTGCCGGACAAACTTTCGCCCTGGGCGCCACAAGGTCTAGAACCGGCCCTGGTTACACAGAGGCTTATGGTAGAGTCAGTGCAAGCAGCTGCATTCGTTGCGGGCTTAAAAGACCACGGGCCTAATTCAGGGTTGATTGCAAAACAACATTTTCCTCTAATGGGCAAAACCATGTTGCACTGCAGGTGGGACAGATGTAACACGTGCAGAAAGAGTTAGATTTGGGTGGGGTGTGTTCAAACGTAAATCTAAATTACAGTGCAAACATAAGCAGCCAGTATTTACCCTGCACAGAAACAATATTATCCACCCAAATCTTACTCTCTCTACACATGTTACATCTGCCCCACCTGCACTGCACATGGTTTTGCCCATTAGAGGAAAATGTTGTTTTGCAATCAAACTTGAATTAGGACCCATAGTGAGACGGAGAAACTGCCCCTGTCATAGGGGTCTTATTATAGTGCAAAAGCCACAACTCCACTTCCGGAGACCAGTATACGGTAATAAAGTACACACTCATAGAAGGCTGCAACTTTGATCTTGCCACAGTTCCAAATACAGTATATAAAACAAATTGCATTGTAATCTCTATTTATTGTGCCGTCCTAAAGGGTTAATATAAAGATTCTCTCTCTCAGGCTAGTTTTTCGTCTTCTTTTAACTAGTTTCTATTTATATGCAGATGGCCTGTCTTTTCCTATCTCTTTCTCCCCTTCTCCCGACCAGGCCGGCGGAAAAGACGTCTTCAATTTAAATGTTAATACGAGACAAAACTTGAAAATGGAGCAAGAGCGGGGAGCGTGGAGGGCCGCCTGACAGTATTTAATATCTCTTTATACCCTCTACCTTCTATTAAAAAGCATTTTCTGTAATGGTAGAGCACCTTGCATGAAGTCCAGAAGTGGCTTATTTAATGCTACCGTAAAAGATTGGACCTTTTTATGCTGCGGAAATGGACAGGGCTGCAGAGCGTGGAGCACAAACGTGTAAACGGCGTTTTACGGGGTTTGTGCAGAGCTGTCCTGGCACACATACAGAGGCAGGGACGGCGCCATTGAAAAGAGTCCATGAAAATAAACTAAACCTGATTACCATTTTAATCCTGTGGATCTATACAGCAGAATATAATAGTTCTATGGAGAGGAGCTGACAGGTTGTTGCAGGTTTAGTCGCATACAATACCCATCGTTCTCTCACTTAGGGGGTCATTCATGAAGCAGCGAAAAGAGTGGAGAAGTGAGCCTGTGGAGAAGTTGGCAACCAATCAGCTGCTCCGTACAATTGTATAGTATGCAAATTATAAATGTTACTTCAATGCTGATTGGTTGCCATGAGCAACTTCTCCACTGGCTCACTTCTACGCTCTTATCACTGCTTCATGAATAGACCCCATAAAGAGGCTCTGACTTAAAATATTGGATGGTTTGTGTCTGTCTTACTCTATACACACAGTTATTGTCGTCACACTCCACAGCTCCCACTGCTGGGCGGCCTGTGAGACGCAGGGAGCAGAAATTGTCCATCTGTCCAGCAGGTGCCTATAGGCAAATGTTGACGTTGCCCGTTTGTCCGTCTCATCAGCAGGGGTGAGTTTTCCTTTCTGCTATCCACCTGCAAGATGCTGAGCCCCGCCAGGCCAGGGAGGAGGTGCTGTGCCACCAGGTGACGCGCAGGAGGAGTAATCAGATGTGACACCGTGCTCCAGGGGTAGTTTTACACGTACAGGAAAGGACAGCAGAAGTCAGACAGCGGCAAACGTAAATCAGCTGATGCCTGCAAGATCCTGTGTGGAATTGGAGCCCGATCGCAGTATAGAAAGCACCGTAGTATATTGCAGTGACGGAGCTGATACTACTTATATAGAAGCAGCAGTGATAGCGCTAATATGGTAATGCAGCAGGGTGCGTCGCGTCATGCTTGCATTAGTAATCCGTGCAGTGTCCTAGTACAAGGGACCCGGATCCTCTGCGACACAACTGGCTGCCAGCGTGACCCATGCGGTCGTGCAAGCCGGCCACCGCAGATGCCACAAAAAGGGCGGGAAGGAGATCCCGGCCTCGTCCCTCCTCCACAAGAGCGACAACACCCCTTCATTTTAGGTAGTGGAGTCCACCTCCAAACAGCATCCAACTGTCACTCACTGACAGTCTGATGACGTTACTGCGTCCGACGTTGCAGACCCATACGGTAAATGCGCAGTACGGTTCCGGCACAGATGACTGATAATCAGTACTTTGCGACATGGCGCACAGCTGAATAAGACCCACAGTCCACAAAAGGTTACGCTTTAATGTCCCCATATAGGGGGTCATTCCGAGTTCATCGTAGCTGTGCTAAATTTGGTATCCGTTCACATGGTCGACCATGTTATGGTCGACAGTCATTAGGTCGACCACTATTGGTCGACATTGACATGGTCGACGTGGCCACATGGTCGACACATGGAAATGGTCGACACATGGAAAGGTCGACGTGAGTTTTTTTAACTTTTTTTTCTTTTGGGGAATTTTTCCATACTTTACGATCCACGTGGACTACGATTGGAACGGTAATCTGTGCCGAGCGAAGCGGTAGCGGAGCGAAGGCACCATGCCCCGAAGCCGCGAGCCATGCGAGGGGACGCGGTGCACTAATTGGGGTTCCCAGTCACTTTACGCAAAAAACGACACCAAAAAAAGTAAAAAAAAAAAACCTGTGTCGACCTTTTCACGTGTCGACCATTTTCATGTGTCGACCATGTCAATGTCGACCAACAGTGGTCGACCTAATGACTGTCGACCATAACATGGTCGACCATTCATGCCGGAACCGCTAAATTTAGCACAGCTATGATCATCTTCCCTGACATGCGGGGGGACGCCCAGCACAGGACTAGTCCGCCCCGCATGTCAGTCCCCCCCCCCCCCCCCCCCCGCACAAATACAAGCATATTGCACAGCAGCGATGCCTTTGTATTTGAGGAGTAACTCTCGGCCAGCGCAGCTCCTGCGGCTGGCCGGGAGTTAATTGTCGCTGCCGCTGGCCGCAGCAGCTGCGTGAGCCGTCACGCAGCCGCCGCGGCCCGCCCCCCCAACGGTCCGGCCACGCCTGCGTTGGCCGGACCGCTCCCCCCTCCCGCCCAGCGACCGCCTCTGTCTCAGACCGCTAGGCAACGAAAGCTGCCATGCAGCGGCGCTCTGCGGTGCCAGCGCATGCGCAGTTCCGACCAGATCGCTGCCCTGCGACAAACTGCAGCGAGCGATCGGGTCGGAATGACCCCCATACAGTACAAACCCCATGAAGGCCGAGATCAGATCAGTACATCTCACCACGGTATTTGCAGATACATCATTTCTGGTGTAAAACCATTTATTTCCAGCACATTTCCTTGTTTCATTTAATAAATCATCTGATCTCAGTCCCGATGTTTCCATCGTTTTATATAACCGCCGGCCTGCGCCTGGAAGAACGCGGATAAGAGGTCTGTGAGGAGGCCGGCGAGCCTCTAATATAAACAGACACATTAGTTAAGAGATGTTTTTCCTAAATTGCGCGCTGTCCGTGGCTGAGATTCATTGCACCTGTACAATTTCATTTGGTTCTCAGATATACAAGGTGGTGGTGGGGGGGGGTGATTATTGGCTGCGGGCCGCAGGGATCTTTTCTGCCGCTGGAAGGTGCCAGGCCATGGGTTTACGTTACAGCTGTCTGGAAATGTTGTTCTGGGAGCTGTTTGGAAGTGGGAATGATTAATGCGCAGCCCTTCGCCCGCCACAGAGTAAGCGCGGTTTGTCAGGCCTTTATGATTGGCATCTGGGGACCGGGCCCACCGTCTTTGATTGCAGCGTTGACTCACCTCGCTGTGGTGTACATTTGTGCGCTTGACCCCTTTCAGCTTCGTCTCTCCTAAATATGCAGATGCGAGTTGAGATAACGTCAGCACCCCGCTGCTTTTAATTTGTAGCAGCCTTTTTAAGCAGGTCGGCTGCACGCTCTAAAAATCGCTTGAGATTCTGCCGGGGTTTCCCCAAGCACAGTTTCCCTCATGCTCCGGCCTTCTTGGAGGCTGGTTTTCTGCAGGTTGGAGCTTCGGACTCCAGAGGAAAGTAAAAGGAGTTGAGCGACAAAGACCGACATATACCAAGGCTGCGTGTAACTGGGATATGTGCTAAGCAGTGCAGTGGCGTAACTAGAAATTTTTCTCCCCCAAGCCAAAAAATTCTCCGGCGCCCCCCCCCCCCCTTCATGCTCCATAATTGGGAGCAAGAAAGGGCAAAAAAGGGCGTGGTTTCGTTGGAATGGGCGTGGTTTCGCATAAAGGGGCGTGGTATTGCAGGAAAAGACTACCTTATACCCCAGTTTTGCAACCTGCACGCCCATACGTTGGCCACCACAGGAAAGAAAAATAATCCTGATTCATGCCCCTTACATTATTTGTCATTTTTCCTCCTTATAGTAATGCCCAGTATACATTATGCCACATACTGCAATGGCCCTTAGACATTATTCCACACACAATAATGCACATGACACAATATGCACACACCATAATGCCCCCGACACATTATGCCACACACCGTAATGCCTGTGACACATTATGCCACACACCGTAATGCCCCCGACACATTATGCCACACACCGTAATGCCTGTGACACATTATGACAGGAATCGCAATGCCAGTTATACATTATGCTACACACTGCACTGCCCCTGATACATTATAGCACATACAATGTCTGTGACACATTATGACACACACCGCAATGTCCGCGATACATTATGCCACACACTGCAATGCCCGATACATTATAGCACATACAATGCCTGTGACACATTATGCCACACACTGCAATGACCTTGAGACATTATACCACAATGCCCGTGATATAGTATACCATACACAGTAATGCCTGTGACACATACCGCAATGCCCAGCCCGTTATACCCTATGCCACACACCGCAATGCCCGTTATGTATTATGCCACACTGCAATGACCCTGAGACATTATACCACATACCACAATGCCCGTGATATAGTATACCACACACCGTAATGCCTGACACATTATGACACACACCGCAATGTCCGTGATACATTATGCCACACTGCAATGACCCTGAGACATTATACCACATATCACAATGCCCGCGATATAGTATACCATACACCGTAATGCCTGTGACACATTATGACACACACCGCAATGTCCGTGATACATTATGCCACACACCGTAATGCCCATTACACATTAAGTCCTACAGTAAGGCTTCTAATTACTTTTCAATTACCTGCTCGTTGTCAGGGGTTTCATGCACTGGGTGTCATGCTCGTTGCCAGGGGTTTCATACTCTTGGTTCCATGCACGGTGCCAGGGGTTTTCATGCTCAGGGTGTCATGCTCGTTGCCAGGGGTTTCATGCACTGGGTGTCATGCTCGTTGCCAGGTGTTTCGTGCACTGGGTGTCATGCTCGTTGCTAGGAGGTAGTCCTTGTTGCTAGGGCTGTGCTCCCAGTGCCACATATGTCCCCAGTGCCAGATATTCCCCCACGGTGCCAGGTACTCACATGCCCCAGTGCCAAATATAGCCCCCCCCCCATGTGCCAGGTACACATATACCCCCCCAGTGCCACATATGCCCCCAGTGCCAGATATTCCCCCCCAGTGCCACATATGCCCCCCGTGCCAGATATGCCCCCAGTGCCATATATGCCCCCAGTGCCAGATATTTCCCCCGTCCCATATATGCCTCCAGTGCCAGATATTCCCCCCCAGTGCCATATATGCCCACAGTGCCAGATATTCCCCCCCAGTGCCATATATGCCCCCAGTGCCAGATATTCCCCCCCCAGTGCCATATATGCCCCCAGTGCCAGATATTCCCCCCCCCAGTGCCATATATGCCCCAGTGCCATATATGCCCCCAGTGCCAGATATTTCTTCCCCCACCTTCCGCCCCCCCGCCGCCGCCGCCGCTTTTTGGAGGGACACGGAGGGCACAGCTCGCCTCTCCTGTGTCCCTCCTGCTGCATCATCTCCGGCGGCCGCGGGTCTAATAGGGGGAAGTGCCGGTTCGTGAGCCAATTAGAGGTCACGGACGGCACTTCCCCCTATTAGACCCGCGGCCGCCGGAGATGATGCAGCAGGAGGGACACAGGGAGGCGCGCTGTGCCCTCCGTGTCCCTCCAACAAGCGGCGGAGGGAAGGAGACCGCAGACTGACATGCGGACGCTCGTCTGCATGTCAGTCTGCTGTAAATCAGTGGCGCCCCCGCAGCCCCTCGCCCCCAAGCCACCGCGAGGGCTGCGGGGGCAGTAGTTACGCCACTGAAGCAGTGATAAAATTGTCAGTGGAGAAGTTGCCCATGGCAACCAATCAGCTGCTCTGTATACTTTTATAGTATGTTAATTCTAAATGGTACATCAATGCTAATTGGTTGCCATGGGCAACTTCGCCAATGGCTCACTTCTCCACTTTTGTCACTGCTTAGTACATACACCCCTTGTGTTCCTGATATCCGCTCTCTAGGTCGACAGTCATTAGGTCAACCACAATTGGTCGACATGTACTAGGTCGACATGGGAAAAGGTCGACACGAGTTTTTCTTATTTTTTTTCTTTCATTTTTTTAACTTTTTTATACTTTACAATAGTAACCTGTGCCGAGCGCATCGGTAGCGGAGCGAGGAACCTTGCCTGAAGCTCGTGAGCCATGCGAGGGGACACGGTGCACTAATTGGGGTTCCCGGTCACTTTACGAAGAAACCGACACCAAAAAACACACAAAATAACCTCATGTCGACCTTCTTTCCATGTTGATATTGTTCCTGTCGACCTAATGACTATGTCGACCTATTTCAGGTGTCGACCTAGTCACTGTCGACCAATGGTGGTCGACCTAATGGCTGTCGACCTAAGTGAGTCGACCCTATGATTCCGTATGCAAAGTAGCTAGTTTGTCTATAGGCAATATGCCGACAAAACGTATGTGGACGGGAGAATAGAGCATTATGCCGACACGGTTGTAAAGTTTCTTGAAGCAATTTTTGCTGTGTCGGCATTATAACTTGAAACATGATCTTGAACCATCATGTTTAAAGGTATAACGCTGACACGGATTACCTGACATTACAAATGCGTCAGCATGGTGTCAGCATTATCCCATCTACATAGAGTTTTTCGATATATTAACTGTCGCTGTATTCTGCTTTACTAACAAAAGCAGACAGTCCACAATTCTAATGGACGTCCTTGCTGTCCTGGTAGTATGGATAAAAGACTGCTGGAAAGTACATCCTGATCCGTTCTGTTTGGCATAGTAGAATGGTGGTGGGCTGGAGGCGGCAAGGGGGCAAGCCAGAGGAGGGACGGGGCGTGGCTGCTGGATCGCGTCATGCAAGCCACGCCCCCCACTGTGTAATGCCGCAATTACCGGCATTATACAGTGTGGGGCGTGGCTTGCATGACGCGATTCAACAAGAATCGCGTCATCGCCTGCCCGGACCGCCCACTTCACTCGCTAAGTGGGCAGCCGGGCAGGGGGGGACCCCTGTAATCGGGAGACTTGCCTGCTCTTCCGGGGGGCCGGGAGGGTCACCCGATTTTCGGGAGCCTCCCGGCCATTCCGGGAGGGTAGGCAAGTATGGGTTGGTGGCAGTCTACAGCAAAGTGACTAGCCCATATGTCCGTGTCCAAGTTCCAAAATATGGATTGATGGGGGGTACAAATCACTAACAGGGTCACAGCTCCCTCTGCATAAATGGTCTGTGCGGATTGGTTGAGCAATATGCATGGTAAGGGAAGTGATGTCACAGCAACTGAAATAACTGCAGTCTCAGCAATTTTAACATACATACATAGTAACTAAGGTTGAAAAAAGACAATTGTCCATCGAGTTCAAACTATTTGTGGTCTCCTATGCAGTCTTATTATAGGACTAGTTATTTTTATGTTAGGACTAGTTATATTAACTATAATGCGTGCCTACGCACCATAACCCTGAATATCTTTATCCAAAAGGAATTTATCTAACCCATTCTTAAAGGTGTTGACTGAGTCCGCCATTACTACTCTCTCAGGCAGGGAATTCCAAACACGTATTGTCCTTACTGTGAAAACCTTTTGGCCTCAATGTGCAGAAATTCCTCTCCTCTAACCTAAGCGAGTGATCACGTGTCCTCTGCGCTGATCTTATAGAAAACAGGTCCCTCCCGAGCTCTGTGTTGATCATGTCCCCTCTTAATCTCCTCTTTTCCAATGTAAACATGCCTAGCCTTGCAAGCCTTTCCTCGTATTCCAGCTTCTCCATGCCCTTGATTAGTTTTGTCGCCCGCCTCTGACCCTTTTCTAGCTCCAGGAAATTCTACAGAATTCAAGCCGTCTGTGATTGCTCAGGGGAATAATACTATGCTTTGTAACAGATACAGTAGAAAGTCAAGTTTTCACTGAACAATTATTCTTTTTTAACCTACATGGTTTATTCCTGAAAATGTCAGTCGGCGGGTAAGTAGTTCTTTAAGGCTTTCTTAGCAGAGGGGTCTGTTAACAGCTTCTTTTAGTGACCTACAAAAAAAATCTATGCTTCAAATGAGCACTGGGCTGCTGTGGTCAGTCCAAGACAATAGCGGGCCTGTTGGTCCAGGGTCTGGGTTGTGAGTGGCTGGGCCAATTCCTTTGCTGACAATGACGTCCGTTACTTTCTAGATATCAAAAATTGGTCACAACGTTGGCGATTTGACATTAAACCTATGAGAACGGAGAGCTCTTTTGATGTCATTGTCTGAATTCTGATTTCCAGCCTAGATGTGGGGCATGTTACCCACAATGCAAAGGGTGAACTCCTAACTTCTTTCCTGCAGGAGGCTGATACCAGAGTTCAGGCATGTTGGTTTGCAGAGATTTCCACATAACGTTAGACACAACCCCTCTTATGGCCTTCAGCCGTAGCTCAGCTGGGACTGTTTAATTTGTATCCTTAAGTCTTAAACTTCTCTCTACAAATAAAAGCATTTCATTATATATTTTAAACCTTTACGTAAGAAACATCAATGGATGTAAGTGAACGCTGTTGATGTTCGTATACATTAGTTCTCAAACCTCTGTCTTTGATGACTGGAAATTGGTAATGATCATAATTGCCAAAATTAACGGGCTTGATGGCAGTAGCGATCGCTTAGATCTAAATTTATAGCATTATATTAAAACTAGTAAAATAAATATTAAAAAAGTACACTGTGATATACCTGGCGCTAACAGCAACTTGAATAGCCCAATTTGGTGACATGATAGGGGACAGACTTTAACAGAAATAAGGCAGTGTGAAATGAGCAACGTCAACATTATTCTTTTCAGATTTGTATGCCAGGGACAACCAATTATTTTGTCTTGCTTCTGATATTTCTTGTTGCTAATATGCATAGTGAAAGGGCTTGTAGTGTAGATAATGTTGAAGTATAGCAACAGCTGCAGGATAAGCATGACATGATAAGTTACACTGGAGGGTCAGTAGGTGGTGCTGTTTCATAAGTTTCAATGTTGGAGTCTCGCTTTGTTGTGAAAGTGTACTGTCATATATTTTGTGTTAATCCTTCAAGGCAGCGATGGTGTTTCCAAATAATTGATTTCATGTCTATTTAATACTCTTCTTCTTTACAGACAAGAATGACAGGGAGAGGGTCACACAGCTATTATAACACTAGATGGCAGTATACAATATTCTACATGTATGATTTAATCCATCTGTGGTTTTCTGAAATCATCAATGGCAGAACCTTACATGTACAACCCTAGACAGGAATATCCTGCCCACTGAAGTGCTGTGAATGACTGACCTACCTCTGCCTACTAGTTAGGCAATCTGGTTGCACAGGTCTGGAGACTAACCAAATGGATGAGCGACAAGATGATATAAGGGGGTCATCAAGCCAGACCTCACAACAATCTTGATTTTGGCAGTCCTATGTTTCAGGCACTGAAAACCTGGACTGCCCATAGGCCACAGTGTCCCGCGGAGGAGGGGCAAGGATTGGAACTCTCACTTGCTGAGAGGGAGAGCATGGGAAGAACTGGGCTTGCTGCATGGCCACACCCCAGTCTGTAAGGCCATCATCCAATGTCTAGCTACCAACCTCCCCAATCTTGGGAAGTATGATCAAACTGCAAAAACTCAGCTTCAGGAGGATTCTGTGCAACTGGAAACCCCCCCCCCCCCCCCCCAAAAAAAAAAAAAAGTGTGCTTCTGATATATTTGTACTCAGTATAGTCAGAGATCAGCAGCAGCCCATTCTGTAGTCAGACTCCAGGTTACAGTGTGCTAAATGCAGTCATTTATACTGTGCTTATAGAGACATGGAAATACCTAGTATTAGGTTTTAGCCATTCACCGCCACACAGGCCAGAAATATGCAATGCACCATTTTACAGACCTGAGCGCAGGTAGAATGGTAAATATTGGAGATGCAACAATCAACAGATTAATTGGAGAGAATTGCAATTTATGGCATTTTTGCATAGGAGAAATACATGCTTCTAATACTCAGAGACGTCAGTAGATATAACTACATGTTTTCTAAGAAAAAGATTCATGTTATGCAATTAATACGACTTGTACCAGAATAAGGAATGCGATTATCTCCGTATCGGTAACGCTGCACCTTGTGTCAGTGCAAGTCTCCTTGGTTGTGTACTCAAGCACCTAGATGGGATTCCCGGCCCGACGTCAGCAAGTCGCCAGTTATTACATGTACCGCTTACACTTCATCTCAATAAACTAATTTTGGGAAATGCGATCTTATGTTTTTGCATTTCTCATAAAGAAAACAATTACTTGTGTGTGATTTTCAACCAAGATGTTCTCATTGCCCAATATAACTGCTGAATGTGTGGTCAGTTGTATTAGACAGTGGCACAGTACAACTTCCAAGTACTCAGCTCCTATTCTGTGTAAGTGAAAGTTTATTGAATTGTCTTAAAAGTGCAACAGATTTGTTGTAATGATATTGGTGGTCATTCCGAGTTGTTCGCTCGGTAATTTTCTTCGCATCGCAGCGATTTTCCGCTAACTGCGCATGCGCAATGTTCGCACTGCGACTGCGCCAAGTAAATTTGCTATGCAGTTAAGTATTTTACTCACGGCATTACGAGGTTTTTCTTCGTTCTGGTGATCGTAATGTTATTGACAGGAAGTGGGTGTTTCTGGGCGGAAACTGGCCGTTTTATGGGAGTGTTTGAAAAAACGCTACCGTTTCTGGGAAAAATGCGGGAGTGGCTGGAGAAACGGAGGAGTGTCTGGGCGAACGCTGGGTGTGTTTGTGACGTCAAACCAGGAACGACAAGCACTGAACTGACCGCAGTGGCAGAGTAAGTCTCGAGCTACTCAGAAACTGCACAGAGAAGTCTTTTCGCAATATTGCGAATCTTTCGTTCGCAATTTTGCTAAGCTAAGATTCACTCCCAGTAGGCGGCGGCTTAGCGTGTGCAAAGCTGCTAAAAGCAGCTTGCGAGCGAACAACTCGGAATGAGGGCCGATATTGTCCAGCGGTCGGGTGCTTATTGCCGGGTGTCTACAGTGTATCCATGGCGGTGTGTTCATACCCTCCTACATTTTACACATAAAAATCAGTATAATTCCAAAGGGGGGCGTGGCCACATGTAAATGACCACGCCCCTTTTCCTATACTTTCAATGGACATTTGGAGAGCCAAAAATCGGTACAGACCATAAAAAAAACGTACTGTACCTGCCAAAAAGGTACAGTTGGAGGGTGCAGGCTTGGACTGGCCCACAGGGTTACAGGGGAAACCACCGGTTGGCCCTACTGCCTGGGGCCCCACCTCCTGCTCTAAGGATCAGGTTCCAGACTGTGCACTTGAATTATACATTATACACATGTTACCTTATACTGTACTATGGTGTATTTTCTACAGTGCATTGCTGTTATTAATCTGGTACATTATAATGCATGCAGCAGCTGAATTTACTGTGTATATTTATGAAGGGGCCCAGACGTTGCATTCCCTAATGGTTAGTCAAACCAATGAGGTGGCAGGCCACACCCCCTCTGCAGACTGGCCACACCCCTAACAAAGGCCCCTACCACAGCATTCCCCCGGTGGGCCCTACATGCCCCAGTCCAACACTGGGAGGGGGGGTGTCTTATTACTACCGGTGTCAGAGGAGAGTCATGTCCGCAGACCCTGTCTGATCATTCTGACCTTTGTTCCCACAGATTTACGCAGGATGACGGCTGGATTCATGGGTATGGCAGTGGCCATTATTCTGTTTGGTTGGATCATCGGAGTGTTAGGCTGTTGCTGGGACAGGGGGCTGATGCAGTATGTCGCTGGTCTACTGTTCCTCATGGGAGGTAAGTAGATTCCAAGCCACAAACCTCTACGGGCTTTGCTAACACCACAGGGTACCTTCCTGATCATTAAATGGAAAGGAACTCTTTCCTGGTGGAGTGGCAGACACAAAACTTTGCTGCCCACCCTGTATCATTCTCTGGGGTCTATTCATGAAGCAGGGTGGTGAAGTGAGCCAGTGGAAAAGTCACCCATGGCAACCAATCAGCTGATCCGTACAATTGTATAGTATGCAAATTAGAAAAGTTACTTTAATGCTGATTGGTTGCCATGGGCAACTTCTCCACTGGCTCACTTCTCCACACTTTTCACTGCTTCATGAATAGACCGCTCTGTCCTTTATATAACTGCCTGCGGACGCATGGAAATTCTCATTCCTCTGCAGAAAGGAATATATTCTCCCATTTGTAGTAGATATTTGTTGTCCAAACTAAAGGACAATTTTAATGTACCCTATATATAACAGGTGTTGGGTATGGGTTGCCAGCGGCTGGGATCCCAATGGTCAGCATACCGACACAGGGATCCCGGCCTCTAGAATGCCAGCAAGGGGGCGATTGCAATGAAGCAAAGTACCAAACAATCAGCTCCTAACTGCCATGTGTTTGAAAAATGACTGTTAGGAGCTGGTTGGCTGGGACTTTATCTCTCTACACTTTAGCTCACCTTCAAGGCTTAGTACATAGACCCCAGAGTACCAGCCAACAGTTCCTAACTGTCATTTTTCAAACACAGCCTATGACAGTTAGGAGCTGATTGGCTGGGACTTTATCTCTCTCTCCCTGACTTCTCCACACACTTTGGGGCTGATTCTGAGTTGGAATGTCACTATGGGGTGTGGGCCACACCTGAGTGTCACCCTTTGCAGTTACAGGAGCCGGGTGCTGCAGTGTGTCATTCTCCTGCAGCACCTGGCTCCTGCCACAGAGAAGTGCAGCCACTAGTCTCAGGGGGCAGCCAAGCACCTCCGGGTATGCTGGCCACGCCCCCAAATTGATGTCATCGGGATTTTCTGCCAGGCTATGCCCTTTAAGTTAGGCCACATCTCTTTTCAGTGCTAGAGAGGTGTGAGTGGGGGTGCTGGGATACAAAGTGCGCACCGGATGTCGCCAGACCCGGTGACGCCACTGGAATTGATGCAATGTGATATTTCCTCTGAAGCCCTGATGCCATTAATTTGCATTACATTGCTAATACTTCTGTATATTTGTTTTCCTGTTTTGCACCGCCAATATTTTTGCAATGTAGGCAGGACTTAATTGTAACCTTAATTTGTGACAGACTGCATTCAGTCTTCAAGCCTAAAGCTACATAGGCTATATGACCTGTTCTTCTCTTCCATCTTGCACTACTCAAGTAAGCCTGTATCTTCTGTGTACATAAGTAGTATATTACATACTGGCATGTTCAGGAGACCCCCAAATTATACCCCTTTCTCATACGTCCTAGAGGATGCTGGGGACGACATCAAGACCATGGGGTATAGACGGGATCCGCAGGAGACATGGGCACTCTAAAGACTTTTCATTGGGTGTGAACTGGCTCCTCCCTCTATGCCCCTCCTCCAGACCTCAGTTTTAGAAATGTGCCCAGGTCGACTGGATGCACTCTGAGGAGCTCTACTGAGTTTCTCTGAAAAGACTTATGTTAGATTTTTTATTTTCAGGGAGATCTGCTGGCATCAGACTCCCTGCTTCGTGGGACTGAGGGGGCAGAAGTAGGAACCAACTTCCTAAAGAGTTTCATGGCTCTGCTTCTGGCTGACAGGACACCATTAGCTCCTGAAGGGAACTGAACGCTAGCCGTGCCTAGATGCTCACTCCCACAGCACGCCGTCACCCCCCTCACAGAGCCAGAAGTCAGAAGACAGGTGAGTGTTAGAAGACAGATCTTCAAACAAGAAAGTGACGGCTAAAGGTACCGCGCGGCTGGCGGGAGCGCAGCGCGCCATGTTGCCCACACATACACAGGCACTGCAGGATGCGGGGGGGGGTGCCCTGGGCAGCATGAAACCTATGGAAACTGGCATAAATAAGGGGCATAAGTTGCTGAGGCACAGTCCTACCCCCGCCAGTATAAAAAATTACCTCATAAAAGCTGAGGAGAAACACACCATTGAAGAGTGGAGCTTCCTCCTCAGTCGGCCAGCACACTGCTCAGCGCCATTTTCTCTCTTTCCTCAGGCTGCAGAGACAACACTGGTCCTCCTCCACTACTGAACAAGTATCAGGGTGCAAAACAGGGGGGGCCACATTGAATTTGGTGCTATATAGTTGTGTGCTTAACATTATAAAAGCGCTGAATGTCAGTGGGCATTTTGTGCTCACAGACATTGTGTTACTGGCGCTGGGTTGTGAACTGGCAAAATCCTATCTGTGTCCCTCTGACAGATTTTACTGTGGGTCTGTCCCCTATAAATTCCGGAGTGTCTGTGGCGTGGTTCTGCACGTGTTTGACATGTCTGTGGCAGGGAACTCTGTGGAGACAGTTAGGGACACAGAGGTGTAATATGACACCAAGAGCCTGACTCTGTGAAAGGTTACATGATAGTGTGAATCATATCAGTAAGAGGTTGGACTGAATCTCATACAGAAAATGAAAATAATCTGTTAAAGATGTGATTTTTAATAGTTCTGCCTTTCATCCACAGGGACCTTTCTGGGTCACATACAAATTTGCACAAGTAGTACAAACTGATACTGACACGGACTCTGATTCCTGTGTCGACACTAGTTATTCCAGGGGAATAGGTCCTAAGTTAGCAAAAAAGTATTCAAAACATATTTTAGCTATAAAGGAGGTGTTAGAAGTTACGAAGCCCCCTCTTTTACCACAAGGAGAGGGTTTACTTTAGTAATGAAGTAATGTAATTTTCCCTCCACCTTTTCAAATCGACCTTGCCAGCTTCTCTTCCGGGAAGAGAGGCAATAACAACGGCAATTCAAAAATGATGTCAGGATCAGGTCATTGTCCTGGTACCCTTGGCACAGCAAGGAGAAGGTTTTTATTCAAGCCTCTTCGTAGTTCCGAAGCCGGACGGCTCGGTCAGACCGATTTTAAACCTGAAAAATCTGAATCTCTACCTGAAAAGGTTCAAGTTCAAGATGGAATCCCTGAGGGTAGTGATTTCCAGTCTGGAGGAGGGGGACTTCATGGTGTCAGTAGACATAAAGGATGCTTACTTGCATGTTCCCATTTATCCTCCTCACCAAGCTTATCTGAGATTCGCAGTACAGGATTGCCATTACTAGTTCCAGACGTTGCCGTTCGGACTCTCCACGGCACCGAGGGTATTCACCAAGGTGATGGCGGAGATGATTGTCCTCCTTCGTTAAAAAGGAGTCAATATAATTCCTTATCTGGACAATCTCCTGATAAAAGCGAGATCCAGGGAGCAGTTGGTGCAGAACATTGCACTCTCCCTGTCAATACTCCCAACAACACGGTTGGATCATGAATTTTCCAAAGTCACAGTTGTAACCAACGACAAGATTGTCCTTTTAGGGATGATTCTGGACACAGAAGTACAGAGAGTATTTGTTCCAGTGGAAAAGGCTCTGGAAATCCAGAAAATGGTCAAACAAATATTGAAACCAGGGGAAAAAATGGGTGCAGATGCACTATACAATCATTACTATAAATTACTGTATATAATATACTAAGAGGTTGTTAGCATATAATTGGCCAATGATACGGGCTTGCTCACCGCGTCGAGGTCACCTCTATCGAGCAAGTCCCTAACACTTTTGGGGTTCACACTGGGACGCAGGGCACCCCCAAATCAGCCCAGCCATGAACCCCCCCAAGGCATCACACTAGTGGAAAATCGTGAGGTGTAATAAAGTATAAGAGAAGCATAGGTAGTTACGGAGTGTAGAAAGTGTTTTAAAATTAGATATAAAGTGGGTGAAAAAAATACATGGATAAAATGACACACTTAGGAGGTAGTGAAAAAATAGTGACTATAAGTGTTAGGGTGTGATGCCCTGGAGTGGCCCAGACAGAACAGTTCAGGGGACCCCACGTCCCAATGCTTACCCCCAAATAGACTGACACTGTATGAAAATAATAGGACTTACTTTGTATTACGCCTGAATCATTGATGTGCAGTCAGATGTAGGTCCCTGCTTAAAATCAGTTTGGTAGGTGGGGGAGGGGTGCTAGTCAGAATGAAGTAATCTCAGACTTCAGGTGTGTATTTATACACATAGTATAGACTATACAGAGGAAATGGGTCTAGACTGCACACCCTAGTGGTTGTAATGAAAGGTGCTATCTGCTGAGATTTTATGGTAATACAGGGGAAGAAATGGGTGCAGATGCACTATACAATCATTACTATAAATTACAGTATATAATATACTAAGAGGTTGTTAGCATATAATTGGCCAATGATACGGGCTTGCTCACCGCGTCGAGGTCACCTCTATCGAGCAAGTCCCTAACACTGTTGGGGTTCACACTGGGACGCAGGGCACCCCCAAATCAGCCCAGCCATGAACCCCCCCCAAGGCCTCACACTAGTGGAAAATCGTGAGGTGTAATAAAGTATAAGAGAAGCATAGGTAGTTACGGAGTGTAGAAAGTGTTTTAAAATTAGATATAAAGTGGGTGAAAAAAATACATGGATAAAATGACACACTTAGGAGGTAGTGAAAAAATAGTGACTTTAAGTGTTAGGGTGTGATGCCCTGGAGTGGCCCAGACAGAACAGTTCAGGGGACCCCACGTCCCAATGCTTACCCCCAAATAGACTGACACTGTATGAAAATAATAGGACTTACTTTGTATTACGCCTGAATCATTGATGTGCAGTCAGATGTAGGTCCCTGCTTAAAATCAGTTTGGTAGGTGGGGGAGGGGTGCTAGTCAGAATGAAGTAATCTCAGACTTCAGGTGTGTATTTATACACATAGTATAGACTATACAGAGGAAATGGGTCTAGACTGCACACCCTAGTGGTTGTAATGAAAGGTGCTATCTGCTGAGATTTTATGGTAATACAGGGGAAGAAATGGGTGCAGATGCACTATACAATCATTACTATAAATTACAGTATATAATATACTAAGAGGTTGTTAGCATATAATTGGCCAATGATACGGGCTTGCTCACCGCGTCGAGGTCACCTCTATCGAGCAAGTCCCTAACACTTTTGGGGTTCACACTGGGACGCAGGGCACCCCCAAATCAGCCCAGCCATGAACCCCCCCAAGGCATCACACTTGTGGAAAATCGTGAGGTGTAATAAAGTATAAGAGAAGCATAGGTAGTTACGGAGTGTAGAAAGTGTTTTAAAATTAGATATAAAGTGGGTGAAAAAAATACATGGATAAAATGACACACTTAGGAGGTAGTGAAAAAATAGTGACTATAAGTGTTAGGGTGTGATGCCCTGGAGTGGCCCAGACAGAACAGTTCAGGGGAACTTTCTACACTTTCTACACTCCGTAACTACCTATGCTTCTCTTATACTTTATTACACCTCACGATTTTCCACTAGTGTGATGCCTTGGGGGGGTTCATGGCTGGGCTGATTTGGGGGTGCCCTGCGTCCCAGTGTGAACCCCAAAAGTGTTAGGGACTTGCTCGATAGAGGTGACCTCGACGCGGTGAGCAAGCCCGTATCATTGGCCAATTATATGCTAACAACCTCTTAGTATATTATATACTGTAATTTATAGTAATGATTGTATAGTGCATCTGCACCCATTTCTTCCCCTGTATTACCATAAAATCTCAGCAGATAGCACCTTTCATTACAACCACTAGGGTGTGCAGTCTAGACCCATTTCCTCTGTATAAATATTGAAACCAACAAGGGTGTCGATCCATCAATGCATTCAGTTGTTGGGGAAAATGGTAGCAGCCTACGAGGCCATACAGTTTGGCTGATTTCATGCCAGAGTATTACAGTGGGACCTGTTAGACAAGTGGTCCGGATCCCACCTACACATGCACCGGAAAATAATCCTGTCCCCCAAAGCCAGGATTTCGCTCTTGTGGTGGCTACACAGTTCTCACCTACTAGAGCAGGCATTCCCAACCACGGTCCTCAAGGCACACTAACAGTCCTGGTTTTAGTGATATCCAGGCTTCAGCACAGGTGACTTAATTAGTACCTCAGTTATTTTGATTTAACCATCTGTGCTGCAGCCTGGATATCACTAAAACCTGCACTGTTGGTGTGCCTTGAGGACCGCGGTTGGGAATGCCTGCACTAGAGGGACGCAGGTTTGGGATTCACGACTGGGTCCTAATAACCACGGATGCAAGTCTCCGAGGCTGGGGAGCTGTCACACAGGGGGAAAGCTTCCAAGGAAAATGGTCAAGTCAGGAAGCCTGCCTTCACATAAACGTTCTGGAATTGAGAGCCATTTACAACGGCCTTCTACAAGCGGTATATCTTCAAGATCCCATGCAGATCCAGTCGGACAATGTAACAGCAGTCGCGTACATAAACAGGCAAGGCGGAACGAAAAGCAGAGCGGCAATGGCAGAGGTGACAAGGATTCTCCTCTGGGCAGAAAGACATGTTAGAGCTCTGTCAGCAATTTTCATTCCGGAAGTGGACAACTGGGAAGCAGACTTCCTCAGCAGACATGATCTCCATCCAGGAGAGTGGGGCCTCCACCAAGAAGTCTTCGCAGAGGTGACAAGTCTTTGGGGAGTTCCTCAAGTAGACATGATGGCATCTCGTCTAGACAAGAAGCTTCAGAGATATTGTTCCAGGTCGAGAGACCCTCAAGCAATAGCAGTGGATGCACTGGTGACCCAGTGGGTGTTTCGGTCGGTATATGTTTTCCCTCCACTTCCACTGATTCCAAAAGTTCTCAAAATAATAAGAAAAACAAGAGTTTGAGCAATCTTCATTGCCCCAGACTGGGCAAGGATGGCTTGGTATCCAGATCTTCAGGAGTTGCTCATAGAAGATCCTCGGCCTCTTCCTCCTCGAGAGGACCTACTACAGCAGGGGCCGTGTGTGTATCAAGACTTACCGCGGCTACGTTTGACGGCATGGCTGTTGAGCGTCGGATCCTAGCCCGAAAGGGTATTCCTAAGGAAGTCATCCCCACTCTTATTCAGGCCAGGAAAGGAGTAACGTTAAAACATTACCACCGTATTTGGAGAAAATATGTGTCTTGGTGTGAATCCAAGAAGGCTCCTACGGAAGAGTTTGAGTTGGTACGTTTTCTCCATTTTCTGCAGGCTGGTGTGTATGCGGACCTTAGATTGGGGTCAATCAAGGTCCAGATTTCGGCCTTATCAGTTTTCTTTCAAAAACAATTGGCCTCCTTTCCAGAAGTTCAGACGTTCATGAAAGGGGTTCTGCACATCCAGCCTCCAGTTGTGCCTCCAGTGGCACCATGGGACCTTTATGTGGTGTTGCAGTTCCTTCAATCAGATTGGTTTGAACCTCTGCAGGAGATAGAATTGATGTTTCTCACTTGGAAAGTGGTGATGCTTTTGGCCTTGGCATCCGCAAGGCGGGTGTCTGAGTTGGGGGCCTTGTCTCACAAGAGCCTTTACCTGATCTTCCATGAAGATAGGGCAGAGTTAAGAACTCGTCAAGAATTTCTTCCAAAGGTGGTTTCGTCCTTCCACATAAACCAACCTATTGTGGTGCCAGTAGCTACTGACAGTTTCACTGAGTCACAATCTCTAGATGTGGTTAGAGCTTTGAAGATTTATGTCGCAAGAGCAGCTCGGTTACGGAAAACAGAGGCTCTGTTTGTCCTGTATGCTCCCAACAAGATTGGGTGTCCTGCTTCTAAGCAGACTATTGCGCGCTGGATCAGAGGGACAATTCAGCACGCTCATTCTATGGCAGGCTTGCCGGTACCGAAGTCGGTGAAGGCCCATTCTACTAGGAAAGTGGGCTCATCCTGGGCGGTTGCCCGGGGCTTCTCGGTTTTACAACTTTGCCGAGCAGCTACCTGGTCAGGGTCAAACACATTTGCTAAATTTTATAAGTTTGGCACCTTGGCCGATGAGGACCTCAAGTTTGGTCAATCGGTGCTGCAGGGTCATCCGCACTCTCCCGCCCATACTGGAGTTTTGGTATAGACCCCATGGTCTTGATGTCGTTCCCAGCATCCTCTAGGACGTGTGAGAAAATAGGATTTTGCTAACCTACCGGTAAATCCTTTTCTCCTAGTCCATAGAGGATGCTGGGCGCCCGTCCCAGTGCGTACTTTACCTGCAGTTTAGTTATTACAGTTACAGAAGTTGTGTTATCTTGGTTTCAGCATGTTGCTGCAATTAGTTCATGCCTGTTGGCGTGTGTTATGTTGAATGCCATGTGTGCGACATGGTTGAGGGTGTGAGTTGGTAGATATCTCACCACTAGTTAAGTAATTCCCTTCCTCAAAATGTCAGTCTCCCTGGGCACAGTTCCTACAACTGAGGTCTGGAGGAGGGGCATAGAGGGAGGAGCCAGTTCACACCCAATGAAAAGTCTTTAGAGTGCCCATGTCTCCTGCGGATCCCGTCTATACCCCATGGTCTTGATGTCGTCCCCAGCATCCTCTATGGACTAGGAGAAAAGGAGTTACCAGTAGGTTATCAAAATCCTATTTTTGCACCTGTAGCACGGGTCGCAGCTGGGAGCCTGACATGGCTGCGACCCGTGCTACAGCCCCCTTTCCCACAGCGCTCACCAACCCCGCATCTTGCCAGGTTGGTGACGCTGCTAGTGACGCGGCAGGGGCGGCGCTGGAAGATCACATGATCTCCTAGCGCCGGCCTTTCATTCACTGTGAACGGGAGCCGTGTCGCATCGACACGGCTCCCGTTCACACTACACAGCTTACCGGGTTGAACACGTGTTCAATCCGGCAAGCTACCCGGGTAGGATTCCCGGATCACTTGATCTGGGAATTTGCAGGGGCATCCTTTTCCACTAGGAAAAAACACGGGTAAATGCGCGCCCCCGCGCATTTACCCGTGTTTTTAAAGCTGGTGGAAAAGGGGTGAGCTCTGAGCTCTACTGGACTCGCTGGAGAAGTGGGCGGTCCTGGAGCTCGATGACATGCCCTGCCGCGAAATGCGTTACCATGTCCCCGTTCTCCACTGCACAATGACACAAATTGTGGCATTGTACAGTGTGGGACAAGGCTGTGATGACGTGATTCCCCCTGCATCTCCTGCATGGGCCCTTGCCTCAGGCATCTCCCAGAGGATCTGGTAAAAAGCCGGCAAGTTTGGTTCTGGAAAGATCACCGACTGTGTCTGGGCTTAGCTGCCTATTTAGTTGCACACATACACACTCACCCCATGTAGGGAGAGATGTATTAAACCTTCTAAAGATCAAAAGTGAAGGTGCTGTCCATAGTAATCGACCAATCAGATTCCAGCTATCATTTATCTAGTACATTCTGTCAAATGATAGCTTCGATATGATTGGTTGCTATGGGCAACACTTCTACTTATCCTCTTAAGAAACTTTGATAACTTTCTCCCATAGAACCAAATATATGGAGTTTGACTTAATACTAGACATCTTTTGGCCTGTAGACTACTACAAGGGTATCAAGTTGTTAAAGGGACCAGAAATGAGGTCAGCGCCCCATGTACAGAGAAGCAGAAGACAAGGGGAGGCCACCAGCATGGTAAGGTAACTGAGAGTAGGGAAGAATATCGTTCACTAGGGATCCCAAGAGAACCTTCAAAATATTGCTTTGGGCCCTCAAATTTCTACATTTGTCCCCTCTAATGATATTCAATATTATACAGTACATTTCCTGTGTTTTATTTCTACAAAGTATTGTTCCACCATACTCTATAGGTAAAACTTTGCTCTGTCTTACGTTATATCTTATTGGGAATAACACCCATTGTTCCTAGGATGGATGAGCGTATTCCTGTCCATATTGGAATTCTCTATGACTGTAACGTTTGTCTGTTTTTGCTTCAGAGCTTTTTCCCTTAAGACTTTCTTTGCATTTTACGCTATAATTCTATAATTATAATATTAATACTCTCCTCTCTTCCTCTGTAGGCACTTTCTGTATCATCTCACTGTGCACTTGCGTTGCGGGGATCAACTTTGAGCTCTCCCGTTACCCCCGATTCCTGTACGGGCTACCTGACGACATCAGCCATGGTTATGGATGGTCCATGTTCTGTGCCTGGGGGGGTTTGGGCCTGACTTTAATCTCGGGTTTCTTCTGCACCTTAGCACCATCAGTACAACCCGTCCTGAGGACCAACTGCCCAAAAACACGTCCCGAGAACGGAACAGTGTGCTAAAAAGCCTCCACAGAGCACAAACGAGAGAGTTGGGCCAACTCTAACTGTAAACTGAAGCTTGGAACTACAAATATCTCTTTGTCTCAGATCTCATTCATTCCCATGTGGCCATGTTTGGATGCCGCAAAAGGGGTGATATTGGCACGGGAGAACCCATAGGAACTATAACTCCTTATGATGGCTGAGAACATGTCATGGAATGTGTATATATCTCATTGACCAATGCTGTTGTTTTAATGGACGCCAGATGTATCTCTCACCAGGGTTCTCTCATTCTTAACTTCCATCATGACCTTCCCAGTTTGTCACAATAATTGATTTCATATCTATATGTTGTCACCAATCCACAAAAGACGACAGAGGCTACCTTAGTGGATCAGTCCTAAGGATGACTCTACTTTGGGAACTAATGTGAAAATAATCTCAACCCACCCTGCTTGACATCCCATGAGGAAATTGAAAGGAGAAACTAACCCAAAATGCTATTTTTTATTTTACAAAAGGAATATACCGCCATCGACATTGTCCCAACCACTGTCGACTTACGGAATGAAAAAAATTTAATTGATTGTCTTTCATTGAAGATGACAGTGAAGTCTGTGAACAAAATGGCGCTTAAGAACGCACAGGCCAATCCCTGCTCGCCTTTTCATGGCATCTCTCTCCTGCCTTAGCACGTGCCTGGTGCCTAGGCTGGACTCAACGGCAGAAGCACAAGACTTATCTCCGTCTACCGGTCCCATTGCATTATTAGACATCTGGTTTTTAGGAATAAAACAAAAACAATAAAAGGTCCAGCTCCTTAGTAATGTTGGCTAATTAATGTATAAGATGTAAACGAGGTGGTGTGACAAAATGTATAACAGTGACAAAACTGAGGTTGCAGGTCATGGGAACTGATAATGGTGGACGGAATAGGAAGGGGAGTAATAAAAACATGGAATAATATTGATTTGGGAGGCAGTGTCATGTGGTACCCAAACGTGGTCTAAAATATCATAGAATCCATCATAACTTAACTGTCTTTAAGTAATATTACTTTTCTAAAATGTCGGCTTTGAGACTTATCTTTGACCTTTCATTGGTATTCCGTTGAAGCTCAGAGAGAACCGTTGCCCAAACAGTATTGAAATAATTTGGGGGGTGTGGATCATCGAGTGGACCAGACTCAGGTCAACAGTGTATAGGTCGACCACTATTGGTCGACACAAACTAAGTTGACACCTGAAATATGTCAACACACACATTAGGTTGACATGTACATGGTCGACATGACAATGGGTCGACATGAGTTTTTTGGGAAAAATTGTGTCGTTTTCTTTGTAGTGTGACCAGGAACCACTACCACCGTGCTCGGCAGAGGTTACCGTTCCCAACCGTAGTCCATGTGGATCGTTAAGTATGAGAAAGTTTTAAAAAAAGGGGGAAAAAATGAAAAACTCATGTCGACCGTTTGTCATGTCGACCTAGAACATATCGAACTAGTGTGCACGTCAACCTAGAAACCACGTCGACCTAATGCATGTTGACTGAGTGTGGTCAACCTAAACACTGTCGACCTAAGTGTGGTCAACGATACCAGTTTGGGAAGGTAGGGAATGTGTGGGCCTACGCAATTCTGTTTCCAAATTCAGTTCACACACGTCAGCTGAATTCTCCAGCTCACAAGGGGATAGGTTAGAATCAACGTGATTGTCTGATTCTTTGCGTATCGTTTTATTTCCAGTTAGGCAAATTTGTAATAAAAATGTTGCTGTTCTCCCTTTTAAAGATCTGCTACATTAATATGACCCGAATCACCATTATATTCTCTGCTATACTGTCATAATTAAAAAGTACTGAGTTTTATGATAGTCCGCTGAGTTACGGCCCATAACTGAAGTAACTGTACTTATATATTCATTACTGCAATCACCGTAACCTATGCTTAATTACCTTCAGAAGTTTATTAGAAAATTAATTTAAACGTGGTTACAAGGAACGATCACTTATAGGTTGGTTTTCCTGGAGGCAGCTCAGGGCAAAACAAAAATTATCAATCATGATATATTTTATTTGTCTTTAAGAAATAAAAACTGTCCGTGACTGTGTTTAAGAACTAGAGAAATAAATTGTACAAGGTTTACAGCTGTCTATGGGGAAGATGTAAAGTGGTGAGAGATAAAGTACCAGCAAATCACCACCTGTCAGTTTACATGCTGTGGCCCAGATTTATCAAGCCTTGGAGAGTGATAAATTACACGGTGATAAAGTACTAGCCAATCAGCCCCTAACTGTCATTTTTCAAACACAGACCATAACCTGGAAGCTAGGAGCTGATTGGTTGCTACTTTATCACTGCGCAATTTATCACTCTCTATGGCTTGATAAATCTGGGCCTTTGTTTTAAAATTGACAGGTGCTGATTGGTTGCTACTTTATCTCTCTCCACTTCATCTCTCTCCAAAGTTTGACACACCTCCCCCTAAGTATTATAAAAGTAACAATTTATTTCCACGCCCAACTGCGGCAGCGCAGAATGGCTGAACCTGTCGCATGTCGGTAATTTTGCTAATAAATTAAAAGATTCTAATTAATCACACAGAATGTAGCGTCGGCAGAAATCCATTAATAATAGAAAGTAATTGTACCTAACTATGGAGGCATCGGCAAAAATCCTTCAGGAAGGTCAAAAGCGTTATTGTCACGTCTTAATTCCGCATAGGATGATTGATATGTGGAACTTCCCTGACAGGCAATGGGCAATTTGTTTTTAAATCCACTGAAAATGACATATCCCAGGTAATTATTAAAAGCCCAACTCTCCTTGAGATCTATCACCCTGTGCTGCCACAGCCTGATTGCCTTCATATTGGCAAAGCACCCATCGTAATAGGATTCTGTGACCCCGATAGCGCAACACGGCCTATTCCTTACAATACAATCAATAGCAGATAGTTTCGTTCTCCTGCCCCAATCTTCTGAAGAACCACTTACGATTTATTAATAAAAGCTGCATTTTTTGGGAGCTACCGTGAACCTGAAAACAAAAAAACATCTTTCCAAATCTTTTTTAAATAATTGGATGACTAATTATCTCGGAGTGCAATAAAGTTGACTTATTAACTCTGTAACATTTCAAGTTTCTGGCAATTGCTGCGCACAGGTCCGCTGGGGAAATTCACTGTACATAGTAAATTTTCTTTTCTTCAGAAGGAGAAAGAGGTTTAAAAGCTCATTTATAGAATACAGACCCTAAGGGTCTTATTATTTTTTATTACATCTCTAATTACTTACCGAAGATCTGACGCCCGTAAAGACATGTATACAATTAATGTTTGTTGGATCCCCTTTTTTTCCCCTGTAAACAGGCTGATGGAACCAGGCCTGGTACACGGGGTAATGTATCATCCCATGTGTGGGTTTTAATTATTTCTGTCTTGTTAATGAAGATTTGTGTGGACAGCTAACTAACCATGGGTTTCGGAGCAGGTCGCGGAGAATGTCAGTGTCAGGATCTGGGATCCTGACCGGATCCCGGAAGGACATGTCCTAATTTTTCTAGAATTGGGGCGGTTTTGCCACTCGAGATATTAGGCAGAGAATTATCTTTTTTCAATGATAAAAAAATGTACAAAATATTAATTAAAAATAATACAAATTTCGTTTTTTTTAAAATGTTTTAAATGTCGATTAAAAAGATAAGTGGCAATAGATACTGCAGAAAAAGAAATATGTGGATAGGGGACACCGTGGTGTCTATGTACTAAGCCGTGGAAAGAGATAAAGTGGACGGAGATAAAGTAAAAGCCAATCAGCTCCTAACTGTCAAGTTACAGGCTGGGATTGAAAAATTACAGTTATGAGCTGATTGGTTGGAGATTTAATTCCGTCCACTTTATCTCATTCCAAGGCTTAGTACATAGACCTCAAATTATGTAATAAAAAAAAACTACCCAAGCCTTAAGCCACAGATAATATCAATTTGGTTGAGTTGGACCAAAGTAGTCCAACAAGTGCCTTGAGTCCTATTGGAGAAAGAGCGCTATATAAATAAAATAATTCTTCTTCTTCTACTTCTTCTTCTTCCTCCTCCTCCTCTGGGATATCTGTCGTCCAGACAGACTAGAGTGTATAACGGGATGGAAAATACAGACAGGCAAAGATATATGCATGGGATAAAACCAGAGAAAGCAAGTGCAACCTGGCCGTCCCAGATCTGGTCCTTTGGTCATTGTGTGCCTCCATATCTGGTTATTTGCTGATCAAGCCGCACAGACAGACAGACAGAGGCTTATGCAGCCACGTTCACCCTATACTTGGAAAGTTCCTAATAGGTCACTGATTGGTTAATCCATAAATTTATCCAGTAGTAAAACATGCACTTTCGGCATTGAGAATACACAATCCTATTCTAAAGAAAGAAAGTAACACGATGACTTTTAAAATTATTTTCTAAAATATTTAGGAGACGTTCTAAATGACCCTACAGAAATGTTACCCGATGACAGACGGTAACACATATTTCATTACAAACTTTTGGTCTAGCAAACAGGTGACGCATTTACAGTAAGTGCTGTACTTCCTATCCGTATATTAATGTAATCTGACAAGATGCAACAGTGCATTATTATAAAGGCCCATGTAAGTAACGCAGTGGAAAGACAGACTATAATCAAACTATTAAATTATTAATAATGACCTGTGATAGTTTCCTACCAAGGTATGAAAAGGTTTATATTCTGATAAATACTGTGAATGTACAACATGAACTTCCATACAGTAGGGCCTTATAGTTTCATTAAAGAGCATTTCGTTCAGCGCCCATTAGTTTATTTGAGGAATTGCCATAAGGCCCCAAGCCTTGTGGAGTAATACATAGCACGGTGATAAAGTATCAACCAATCAGCTCCTAACTGCCATGTCACAGTCTGAGTTTGAGAAATGACAGTTAGGAGCTGATTGGCTGGTATTTTATCTCACTGCTATGTATCACTCTCCAAGGCTTGATAAATCTGGGCCAATGTAAGAAGTGCTAATGGGGGAATTCGATTTTTGGTGATATGTTGCTGCATTGTACGTTGCATACATCCCCAAGAATTCCGATAACTCAACATCGCTAATCTTACTACGCACCTCTTTGGGGTGCGAGAAGAAATTTGCAATGTTGGAGGCAGCGAGATGTCAGCGTTCTGGCCAGCGCTACGGTACTCCGATGGCATTTCACGGTCATCGTCTGGAACTAAATTAACCCCTAAATGTTCTGTTCAGCCTGTAGTGCAATAAATGTCTTTATGATACTTGTAGAATGGCCTTTGAGGCCCAGCAGATCCGGAATACACATTTGCATACCGCCGTAAAACCCTTTAATATATGCATTATTTGTGTTTTGACAAATTTGCACATATAGGGGAAGATGTATCAAGTCTTAGAGAGAGATAAAGTACCAGCCAATCAGCTCCCAACTGTCATTTTTCAAACACAGCCTGTAACATGGCAGTTAGGAGCTGCTTAGCTGGTACTTTATCTCTCTCCACTTTATCACGCTCAGGGTCAGATGTTTTAACCTGGAGAAAGCATAAGGAAGTGATAAACCAGTGTTAAGTGCAAGGTGATAAACTCACCAGCCAATCAGCTCCAATATGTAAATTAACAGTTAGGAGAGGATTGGCTGGTGCATTTATCACCTTGCATTTATCACTGGTTTATCACTCCCTTATGCCTTCTTCAGGTTAATACATCTGCCTCTGAGTCAATGGCTTAGTACATCTCCCCCATAGGGAGAGATTTGATTAAGTGTGAGGTCCTGTTGGGAACTAGTGCGGTGTGCAGCTATGCCCTCTGCTGGAAATTATTGGTGGGAAACCTCCTTTATTTTTTTGCTCACACCTCTGTGTGGAATAAACCAAACCTCTAATGGGCGCATGCAAAAACAAGCAATGCTTCCTTTTAGATAACCCATGTTATACATTTACAAACATTGCTCCATCAGAACCTTGCGGCTAATTGAATCTCCCCCAAAGGGTGGGCCTTTAATCGCGCCATAAAGGTGAAGGCCAAAAAAAAGTCCTAACCTTCGATAAAGGCCATATACATCACACCATAGATATCTAAGGGAGAAGAGGTGGAGGGAACGAGAAAGAGTAGAGGTGGAGAAGTGAAGAACGGGTACAACTTCCCCCTAAAAAAAACAAAAACAACATTTGTCTATAGTAACACTAAAAAAGCACACAACAATTAAATGCAACAAATAAGTGCAATGGCCCTGACTGGGATGAGACAGCATGTAGCGACGACCATTCACCTCTATGCAGGAATTTAATGAATTAGCCTTTTTGGGTTTTTTAGAGCACTGTGGAGACCAGCACGAGACTGCGGCCTCGCATCTCTCACAAGGGCTCTACATTAATGAGGCTGCCTGGTAAACGTACCATTTTTTTTTGTTGCTTATCTTATACCTTTTGGCAGCTACTAGCTTAATCCGACACGACGGAAAACATAATGAGAAAACACAATAAACAGAACACAAGACCTTACAGTATTTTCCGCTTTCTCAGCAGTACTAGAGAGAACAGCTGCAGACTGTTAAAACTCTTCAGCTCTCGCTGGGTCAAACAGTGCCTCTACCACAGTCCGGTGCTATACGTACCAGTCCGATTGTAACATAAGCCTTGGTGCGCCAAAAAAAGCACTGGGACAGGGGGGCTAACACATACAGGGGAGGAAGGGGGGGGGGGGGGATTTTTTTTTTCTAGTGTGTATTTTTAAATCTGCAGGTTCTTATTTCTATCAACCCCCGTTAGAATCCAATATCCCATGTTACCTTAAAACAAAAAAGACATGTCAGGGGTCTTCCACACATCGGCCCCTGTTCTGTGTCAACAGGTATGATGAGATAGTAATTGTGATACCCCCCCCCCTCCCCCCCCAGGTGACCTCAGTGTGCATCCCAGTACGCCCCACCTAACAATGAACACCCAGATCTGTGACCTGTTCTTCATTGTTTCACCATTATCTCCACATGAGTCCTGCTGTGAGGGTGTTTCTTTTCTTTCTTTCTTTTTTTGTATAAAAATGTCTGTACAAATGTAATAAAATAAAAATATATAAACTTAATATATGAAGGAAGGGTTAAGTGGGGAAAAAAATGTTGTGAATCTTAGCATATCTGCCATTAAAACCCATCTAAAGGGTAGATTTACTCTTAAACAGACACCTGGAAGTGTTGCCCATAGCAACCAATCAGATTTTAGATACCATTCTCTAGAATGCATTAGAGAAATGACAGCTAGGATCTGATTGGCTGCTATGCCACTTTGAATTTTTAGATGCTTCAGTAAATCTACCCTTATGGATGGACTCTTAAGGGGCCTGAATATGTATTTTGGCTATATGGGCATGGATGTTTAAGTTTACTGGACTTTAAAGATGCAGCCATGGTAACCATCTAAATGTATTATAGAGACCTTTCTGGGTATGAGTAGATTGCTCAATAAGGCAGCGGTGTATCCCCAAATTGTAATTGGGGGCTGCTAGAGGCTCTCTGCTATAACTGTGCTTTTACACGTTGATGCTATGGGTTTACCATCACCCAAGACTGGTTTACTGTAGATCGATGTATGAACTGCTGAAAATGTCCCCCTGCAGTGCCGCTTATACACATAATGCCTCTAGTAGGACTTACTGCCATACATGCTCGTTGCCAGGGGTTTCTTGCTCGTTACCAGGTGTTACATGCTCATTGTCAGGGGTTTCTTGCTCGTTGCCAGGGGTTGCATGCTCATTGTAGACAGAGTCCATGCGGCGCCGGCGGTGGGCTGGTGGTACTGCATACCACCGCTGTGTTTCTTAATGGTACTCCGTACCACCCCGTGCCACCCTACTTTCAGCACTGGTTATAACTTGCAAACAAATCATGCACAATATGTCAGACATACATTTATGAGACTGGTGTACAGGTACATTTCTCTGTAACCCATAGCAACAGTACCAATCACTTGTTGGTTAGGGCATGCTAAAACTGTGGCAAGAAATGATGGGATATGTAGTTCAAAAGCAGCTGGAGTGCCGCAGGCTGCCTGCCCACTGCTCTTAACTGTAGTATAATAATGAAAGCTAGAATAATTTATTTAGTGTGCACAATTTCGTGCGCACTGACCTTTAGAAATCTCCCACATTGTGCTGCCCATAAAAACTTATTGACTGAAAAATGGTCACAAACCATCATTTCCCCATGCGTAGTGAGATGTGGCGCTCTGCTTGTAATTCTGCACATTAGTGTGGATAAATAGCAAAATAAAAATGTAAAAAACATGAAAAATGATGGGTTTATATTGCATTTGCTGTACGACAAAAACACTGTTAGTGAAAACTTGAACAATCATCGATGATAGAAATATTTAAAATATATATTTTTATTTCGCCGATGTTTTATGTAGTGTGCTGGTGTTTTATTCATTTGGACAGACAGTGTTGTTTGTCCTGAAGCTTAAGCATTAACGGCACAGCCCTAGATAGCCGACACAGTAATCTTTTCCCACATTGCGGTAATGTTCTGCTCCCGTTTTCCCACCTGTTTTTCAAATTAAATTATTTGGACGGCTGAGGTCATTTCTAAAAAAAAAAATATAATAATAAATTGAACGCCAATAAATACAATGTATGACCCTAGGTTACTAGGATTAGACAATAGTAGGGGAGACAGGAGCAGGACATTATTACACTGTGTAAAGGAGGAATGTGTTTGGCAGGGTCATTCCTAGTTATATGCCATCAGGGTTCCCTGTGGCACAGGTAATCATGCGGGTGAAATGGGGATCCGATGGCTGCATCTTTAATGAAGGTTGTAGAGGGTCTGCATTACTCCCAGCTGGAAATCTGTCTAATAGATAATTAAACAATTTGTTCATGAAGAATACAAATTATTAAAATGTCAGTTGTGGAATGTAAACTGATTAAACAAAAAAAAAAACTTAATAAACAATGTTGTGTGTCTGCTCTTCTCTTTCTTGGTGTGACGGGATAGGACGTAATTTATTGGCCTGTTGGTGTCCTTGAGGGCTGGATTGGAATTCCTTTGGACTGTTGCATGCATTCTGTCCCCGCTTCGAGAATCAATATATCACCGTTGGCACGGGTTACAAGAAGCCCCTGTTGCAGTGGCATCTGGAATTTAGATACTAGTGTAGCCAGTCCTATAGTTCCAATAGATGAAATGGAACATGACACAACTGAGGCATTACTGCAGCTAGGTCTAAGTCCAGGTGCCATGGATATTTCTTAACACTATTAAAGCCATAGCCCTTTACAAGACAGAAGAACTCAGTGGTTGAGTAACAGTATAATAAGTAAAGTTTTTTGAAGTCCCGTTAAAGTGTTAAATAATAAAAATATTGGTGACCAGGTGTCCAGCGCCCGTAGGATCCATTAATTCAGCTTTAGTTTGCCCGAAAACAGGCATCCAGCATGCAGACGGACGTTATGGCGATACCAGACTGACATTATAGATTAATAGAGAATAATTACTAATTACACTTCACTCCCAGCCAACAGGACAGTTTTGCTCTCCTTTGGAAGATAACAAAATAATTAGTAGAACAATGGCGCTCTGTGGTATAATACACTGAGCGTCTCTTTTCATTAGAAGAGATAGGGAAGATGTACTGAGTGGCCGTCGTTATAGTTTCATTGCTTCTTGTCGCAATTAAACAGCTGCAAGGGAAAACATATCTGTGGAAAATGACAGTTAGCTGGTTCCACGGCGAGCCGGCAGCAGCCGCAGATCACAGTGCGACCCACACGTCTGGTTGGACCACACAGGAAAGTTGGATGAAATTCTAATATCAGCATTTATGATGCATTTTAATAATAAATTCATCAACCAATTGTCCTCATAGGGATCAGTGATCCCTTTATAAAAGTTAAATGTTAGCTGCTCTCTAGGCCTTATTTAGTTTTTTTTTTTAGCAAACCAAAAAAGCAAGCAACTGGGCATAAACTATGCTGCAGTGCAGGTGGGGCAGATGTAACATGTGCAGAGAGATATAGATTTGGGTGGGGTGTGTTCAAGCTGAAATCTAAATTGCAGTGTAGAAATAAAGCAGCCAGTATTTACCCTGCACAGAAACACTATAACCCACCCAACTCTAACTCTCTCTGCACATGTTGCATCTACCCCACCTGCAGCACAGCATGGTTTTGCCCATTAGTGTGCTTTTTTGGTTTGTTAACAAACCTGAAAAAGGCCCTCTGTCCCCTTCAATGGGGTATATTTTACTAAAGCTTCTAAAAATTTAAAAGCAGTGATGTTGCCCCTAGCAACCAGTCAGATTCTGTCTATCATTTTCTGGGATGCAATAGAGAAAATTATAGGCAGAATCTAATTGGTTGCTATGGACAACATCATCACTTTTCACTTTTAAAAGCTTTAATAAATGTACCCCAATGATTATGGGCAGAGCACAAGTCACAGTGTTAAAGTGGCCTAAACACCCGTATATGGGTGCTTGTTTTACCATCAGTTACCATCAGGGGCGGTTCCAGAGGAGGGGCTGCAGCTCAGTTCAAAATTCAAATAGTGGAGGCACACCAACTGCCAGTGAGTCAGTTTGAAATGACAGTTGGTGACAGTTGGTGCGGATCCTCTATTTGAAATTTGAACTAACCCGCAGACCCTCCTCTGGAGCCGCCACTGGTTGCCATGATAGGTAATTGCAGTTGAGAAAGGTGGGGAAACAGGAGCAGAACATTATTGGAGTGTTGGAATTAACAATGAGCAGTATGCCATCAGGTTCTAAAGAACCACTCTCAGAATCCCTGTACACATTGGGTTGGCCTATTAAACATTATCACCATCATAAAATGCCATAGCGCTCTAGGAAATTATCGGGTGAAATTATGATCAAAGCTATTTCGCTCACACCCCAGGAATTCATAGTTTATTCTAATTCTCTAATAGATTTATATATAAAATGCATAAACCGGTGACTTTTATGTCTCTAAAGCATGCACTGTAAGTAAATTTACTGACAACCTAGTGATGATTAAGTTACTCTTATTTAACAGTAGAACAACAAATAAATTGGTCAGGAAATGTATTATTGCTCCTACAATTCTTGTCCAGGGTTCTACTAGACCCGAAGTGCTCTGAGAGCCTAGTGGGTGTTGTTGATTCAATCATCCGAAAGAAGAACCAACCTTAAACCACCCACATAGGCCTAGAATAGGTCATCCCTTGATATTCTCTTCAGAAATAAAATGGAAACTTGTGAGCGAAGGCACAGATAGAACATGGATCACTTTGAAGGGTGCAGTAGTGGACAATGGAGGAAAGGTTCCACCACTCAACTACATCAAGATCTCCACATAACATTGGCCTGTATGGGAGGCTTGCAAGTGGAGTGATCTGTACCACTTCACTGGTAGAGACTTATTGAGAGGTAATGGTTTCAGGAACTAGGAGATATGGGGGAAAGTGAGGATCTCCTAGGGAATGAATTGGAATGGGATTGCTCTATTGGGTTCAGCTTTAGTAAATTGGAGAAATACTCTTTTCAGTCATTGTATAATCAAGTGATTGAACAGGATTACAGTCCAAAATCTTCCAATTAACCCTAACCTACCACCACAGCCTAACCCTAACCCTAGAGCCTGCCCTAACCAATATGATGCCCTAGGCAAGATTTTGTCTGATGCCCCCTTACACAGACGCTAGTTCCGCATCTGACCCTGTACCCCTTTCCCAGCACCATCACCCCTCATGAGTGCAGTCCTCATTTTGGTGCTTCGACCCCCTATATTTTAAATACATTCAGTGCGCAGCTCAAAACGGGGCGTGTTCTTGCTGGGAAGGGGCATGGCCACACAATAATACCTCCAGTTGAAATTACGTCGCACAGTACTGCAACTTTATTCACATTATATCGTGCAATAGTGTCTCTTATTCACGTTACATCACACAGTAGTACCACATTAGACCACACAGTAGTGCCCTTCCTTTACGTTACATCACAAAGTACTGTAGTACACTTTATACACATAAATTAATGCCGCACATTAGTAATGCATTTCGTATGCAGATAGAGCCGCAGTCACACACAGAATATAGGCATGCTGCATATCATTTTAATTGGCAGAAACTGCTTGTGCCCCTAGGCATTCCGAATACCCTAGGCATTTGCCTAGTTTGCCTATGCCTAGGACAGGCTCTGCCTAAACCTCCTGGTAGTGCCTAACCTCAACCATCAGCATTCTGAGAATGTTGATACTTCACATGGCAACAGTTCAGATGTAGGCATGGTACATGTTGACGCGTTGAACCATGTCGACATTATAGTGTTGTCATTATGGGTGGGATTCAAATGTTTTATTGCCCCTGATCTCCCGTCTAAAGTGACGGGAGATCGCGGGGTGATATTCTATTGACCCCGTTATCGCGCTGATCGCGCCCATAAGAGAAGGGTTTAGCCACGTAAAGCAGCTAAACCCGACTAAAGTCATGGGCGCGATCGCGGAAAGTCCCTTTTGGGTGTCCAAACGTGTCACTTTTTGCGCATTTCAGCTCACCACTCCTGGGGATGGCGAGCTGAAATGCTGATATCGCACCCATCGGCAGCAACATTTGAATACTGCAGGCGGGCGCGATGGGGGCGAGAGGGAGCGACAGAAGATTTTAATCCCGCCCTATGAATGTTGTCATGGCAGCTGTTGACCATGTGAATAGACTCCCTCTAGAGCAGGGGTTCTCAAACTCTGTCCTCAGGACCCCACACAGTGCATGTTTTGCAGGTAACCCAGCAGGTGCACAGGTGTAGTAATTACTCACTGACCCATTTTAAAAGGTCCACAGGTGGGGCTAATTATTTCACTTGTGATTCTGTGAGGAGACCTGCAAAACATGCACTGTGTGGGGTCCTGAGGACCGAGTTTGAGAACCTCTGATCTAGAGCAAATGTAACTAACTTGCAACAAGCTGGTTGTGCATTTATTGTGTTTGGGAGTGGGACACCTTGCCTCTCTGCTGTGATGTGGAAAAACAGTTACTGAAGAGGAGAGCAGGAACAAAAAAGTAATCCCTGCTGACACACTACAAACGGCCTATGAGAACCCAAATGGACATCTTCAGGGCCTATCAGAATCCAATTTTCTAACAACATTAATAAAGGTGTTCAGTGTACCACTATTGCAAGCTAAATAGTACACACTATTTCATCTTATGTTATACAGTATTTGTTTCTGTTATAGTGAGCCTTAATCTGTTATAGTGAGCCTTAATCAATTTGCGATTGTGGTAATTTGCTATTTTCAGCACCAGAGTGCAGCAGAGAGTACACTTTCCGTGTCCGTGGACAGTGCAACTGCATCAATGGTCCAGAACATGCCTTCATTGGTGCACCACAGCAAGCACCATTGTCACTGAGGGCTGTTCAGTGTATTATTTTCACAACCGTCTAAAACTGGCCTCTGTGGATATGTATCTGTGTTTGGGATACGCAGCTGTGTTCACTGACATAACACGCCCATGCAGGGCCTTAGAGAGCGTGGACAGGCTCGTGGAACTTGAGGGGCGTGACGTAATGAAAGGATATATGGCCACTCCTCTTTACAAAAAAAACCCAGACAAACGGAAAAATGTGTATTTGTATCACGTTCTGGGAAATTTGTGGATCCGGATTCAGCTAAGGAGACTCTGGAGTCCCAGGATCTTTGAACAAAAGACGTGCGGGACGAATGAAGGACTTTTGCATGGATGTTATTTATTAATGTAGCAATGAGCAGTAATTCCAGATTAGAGTATTGTCCCAATTCAACATGGAAAGTTCAGTATGGCTGCTGGAGGTGGGGAAAACCTAGTTCCCATAATCCGATGCTGACGGAGGACTCCGGTGTTTTAGGTAACTGTGGGCCGAGGCCCGGAGGCAGGGTAGGCTGCAGAGTACTGGAGGGTACCAAGGTTGGAATAGGATTTAGCAAGACCGATTCTTGATATAATGCAGCCAAAGCTGGGAGCAGGTTTTAGACAAATGCTGCACGGACGCTGCTGCGGAGCACAGAGAACTGTTGCCACAGCCTCGGCTGTGGAGGACGTTGCACTGGCAAATTCTGCTTCCTGGTCTCCCAGATTTATACCTGTGGCACGGATCCCATTGGTTGCTGCAACCAGAACCTCTTCCTGAGAGAAGGAAGGGCAAAACACACCTTTGCCAGAATCCAAGATGGCGACACGATAGAGCAGGCACTGATGACACTACATCCAGCCTGCCTCTCTCCTGCTTCCTCACACAGGCCTCAGCATGCCTGCCTCTCTCCTGCTTCCTCACAGAGGCCTCAGCATGCATGCCCGTGCACCTCGCCCAGCGCCAGCAGCCTGCCCCCCCCCCCCCCCACCCCCCCGCCGCAGGGACCCCGCCAGAGCACCCGGACTGGTAAGTCCCGGCCCTTCCGCTCCTGCCGAAGCAAGACCGTGACAGTTTGCTCCCCCTCTGCCTGGAGAAGATCAGTGCAATCGCTCCCTACCGCACAGCCAGAGAAGACTGCTGCTGCCCAGTCACGCAGCATCCGCCACAGCCCAGCACACTGGCATTGCATCCGCCTATGAATCAGGCATAGGCTCCTTTTGTGTCAGATAAACAATACTGTGTTCTATACCTGGCTGTGTTCCTATAGTAACATTTACTTTATATCAGAGCAAGAGAAAACAGAGAACAAACACCATATAAATCAGAGTCATTCCCGCAAACTGCACTTACATCCAGACATCGCATCCTGTACCATTGCCTGACTGCGAGGAGCCGGACAAACCAACCCCAAATAATTACTCAGTGCTGCCAAATGTGCACAAATAACAGCAACAATCGTAGTAACAATCGTAATAATTATAATAATCATTATTGTCATAAATAATGTATTCTCAGCATTAGGAGATTCCCAGCACAGTCATTGGGGGAAAATTATCTTTATTTAGTAAAGAAAATAAGATTTTAAACCTACCAGTAAATCTTTTAATCGTAGTCCGTAGAGGATGCTGGGGACTCCGTAAGGACCATGGGGATAGACTAGCTCCGCAGGAGACATGGGCACTTTAAGAAAGAACTTTAGGTATAGGTGTGCACTGGCTCCTCCCTCTATGCCCCTCCTCCAGACCTCAGTTTGAGAAACTGTGCCCAGAGGAGACGGACAGTACGAGGAAAGGATTTTTGTTAATCCAAGGGCAAGATTCATACCAGCCACACCATTCACACACCGTATAACTTGTGATATACGAACCAGTTAACAGTATGAAAACAACACAGCATCAGTCCAAGACCGATGAAACTATAACATAACCCTTTAGTAAGCAAAACTATATACAAGTATTGCAGAAGAAGTCCGCACTTGGGACGGGCGCCCAGCATCCTCTACGGACTACGAGAAAAAGATTTACCGGTAGGTTTAAAATCTTATTTTCTCTAACGTCCTAGAGGATGCTGGGGACCCCGTAAGGACCATGGGGATTATACCAAAGCTCCCAAACGGGCGGGAGAGTGCGGATGACTCTGCAGCACCGATTGAGCAAACAGGAGGTCCTCTTCAGCCAGGGTATCAAACTTATAGAATTTTGCAAAGGTGTTTGAACCCGACCAAGTAGCAGCTCGGCACAGCTGTAGTGCCGAGACCCCTCGGGCAGCCGCCCAAGAAGCGCCCACCTTCCTAGTGGAATGGGCCTTGACCGATTTTGGTAACGGCAATCCAGCCGTAGAATGAGCCTGCTGAATCGTGTTACAGATCCAGCGAGCAATAGTCTGCTTTGAAGCAGGAGCGCCAACCTTGTTGGCTGCATACAGGACAAACAGTGCTTCTGTTTTTCTGACTCTAGCCGTTCTGGCCACGTAAATTTTCAAAGCCCTGACCACATCAAGGGTCTCGGAATCCTCCAAGTCTTGCGTAGCCACAGGCACCACAATAGGTTGGGTCATATGAAAAGATGACACCACCTTAGGCAAAAATTGAGGACGGGTCCGCAATTCCGCTCTATCCATATGGAAAACCAGATAGGGGCTTTTATGAGACAAAGCCACCAATTTCCGACACTCGCCTAGCCGAAGCCAAGGCTAACAACATGACCACCTTCCAAGTGAGATATTTTAACTCCACCATTTTAAGTGGTTCAAACCAGTGCGACTTAAGGAAACTCAACACCACATTAAGGTTCCAAGGCGCCACCGGAGGTACAAAAGAAGGCTGAATATGCAGCACTCCCTTCACAAAAGTCTGTACTTCTGGGAGAGAAGCTAATTCTTTCTGAAAGAAAATGGATAAGGCCGAAATCTGAACCTTAATGGAGCCTAATTTTAGGCCCAAATTCACTCAAGTTTGTAGGAAGTGAAGGAAACGGCTCAGATGGAATTCTTCCGTAGGAGCATTCCTGGCCTCACACCAAGAAACATATTTTCGCCATATACAGTGATAATGTTTAGCTGTCACGTCCTTCCTAGCCTTTATCAGAGTAGGAATGACTTCATCCGGAATGCCCTTTTCCGCTAGGATCCGGCGTTCAACCGCCATGCCGTCAAACGCAGCCGCGGTAAGTCTTGGAACAGACAGGGCCCCTGTTGCAACAGGTCCTGCCTTAGAGGAAGAGGCCACGGATCTTCTGTGAGCATCTTCTGCAGATACGGATACCAGGCCCTTTGCGGCCAATCTGGAACAATGAGAATTGTCTGTACTCCTCTTTTTCTTATTATTCTCAACACCTTTGGGATGAGAGGAAGAGGAGGAAACACATAAACCGACTGGAACACCCACGGTGTCACCAGGGCGTCCACAGCTACCGCCTGAGGGTCTCTTGACCTGGCGAAATACCTCAGTAGCTTTTTGTTGAGGCTGGACGCCATCATGTCTATCTGGGGCAGTCCCCACTGACTTGCAATCTGTGCGAAGACTTCCTGATGAAGTCCCCACTCTCCTGGATGCAGGTCGTGCCTACTGAGGAAGTCTGCTTCCCAGTTGTCCACTCCCAGAATGAACACTGCTGACAGTGCGCTTACATGATTTTCCGCCCAGCGAAGAATCCTTGTGGCTTCCGCCATCGCCACTCTGCTCCTTGTGCCACCTTGGCGGTTTACATGAGCCACTGCGGTGATGTTGTCTGACTGAATCAGAACCGGTAGATCGCGAAGTAAGGTCTCCGCTTGACGAAGGGCGTTGTATATGGCCCTCAAGTCCAGGACGTTGATGTGAAGACAAGTCTCTTGACTTGTCCAAAGTCCTTGGAAGTTTCTTCCCTGTGTGACTGCTCCCCAACCTCGGAGGCTCGTGTCTGTGGTCACCAGAACCCAGTCCTGAATGCCGAACCTGCGGCCCTCTAGAAGGTGAGCACTATGTAGCCACCACAGGAGAGATACCCTGGCCCTGGGGGACAGGGTGATCAACTGATGAATCTGTAGATGTGACCCGGACCACTTGTCCAGTAGGTCCCATTGGAAGGTCCTCGCATGGAACCTGCCGAAGGGAATGGCCTCGACGATGCCACCATCTTTCCCAGGACTCGAGTGCAGTGATGCACTGACACCTGTTTTGGCTTCAATAGGTTCCTGACCAGGGTCATGAGTTCCTGAGCCTTTTCTATCGGAAGATAAACCCTTTTCTGGTCCGTATCCAGAATCATGCCTAAGAAGGTCAGACGAGTCGTAGGAACCAGCTGCGACTTCGAGATATTGAGAATCCAGCCGTGTTGCTGTAACACTTTCAGTGAAAGTGACACGCTGCTCAGCAACTGCTCTCTTGATCTCGCTTTTATGAGGAGATCGTCCAAGTACGGGATAATTGTGACACCCTGCTTGCGCCTGATGAGGAGTATATATGGGAACATGAAGGTATGCATCCTTTATGTCCAGGGATACCATAAAATCCCCCCTTCCAGACTGGCGATGACCGCTCTGAGCGATTCCATCTTGAACTTGAACCTTTTCAAGTATAGGTTCAGGGATTTTAAATTTAAAAATGGGTCTGACCGAACCGTCCGGTTTCGGGACTTCAAACAGGGTTGAGTAATATCCCCTCCCTTGTTGAAGTAGGGGAACCTTGACCACCACCTGTTGAAGATACAATTTGTGAATTGCATTTAACACTATCTCCCTTTCTGGGGGAGAAGCCGGTAGGGCAGATTTGAAAAACCGGCGAGGAGGCACCTCTTCGAATTCCAGCTTGTAACCCTGTGAAACAATTTCTATTGCCCAGGGATCCACCTGTGAGTGAATCCAGATGTGGCTGAAAAGTCAAAGACGTGCCCCCACTGGGGCGGACTCCCTTAGCGGAGCCCCAGCATCATGCGGTGGATTTTGTAGAGGCCGGGGAGGACTTCTGTTACTGGGAACTAGCTGTGTTGTGCAGCTTTTTTTCCTCTGCCCTTACCTCTGGCAAGAAAGGACACACCTCGTACTTTCTTGTTTCTCTGTGACCGAAAGGACTGCATTTGATAATGTGGCGCTTTCTTAGGCTGTGAGGGAATAAAAGGCAAAAAATTGGATTTACCAGCTGTAGCTGTGGAGACCAGGTCCGAGAGACCTTCTCCAAACAATTCCTCACCCTTGTAAGGTAAGACCTCCATATGCCTTTTTGAGTCGGCATCACCTGTCCATTGCCGAGTCCATAGGACTCGTCTAGCAGAAATCGACATAGCGTTGACTCTAGAACACAGTAAGGCAATGTCTCTTTGAGCATCTCTCATATATAAGACAGCATCTTTTATATGTCCTAGGGTCAATAAGATGGTATCCTTATCCAGGGTCTCAATCTCCTCTGATAAAGTATCTGCCCACGCTGCTACCGCGCTACAAACCCAAGCTGACGCAATAGCCAGTCTGAGTAAAGTACCAGAATGTGTGTAAATGGACTTCAAAATAACCTCCTGCTTGCGATCAGCAGGATCCCTTAGGGTAGCCTTATCTTGGGATGGCAGCGCTACCTTTTTGGATAAGCGTGTCAGCGCTTTGTCCACCCTCGGGGAGGATTCCCACCGTATCCTGTCCTTTGCCGGGAAAGGATATGCCATAAGAATCCTTTTGGGAATCTGCAGTTTTTTGTCTGGAGATTCCCACGCTTTTTCACACAACTCGTTCAGCTCATGAGAAGGGGGAAAGGTTACCTCAGGTTTCTTTCCCTTACACATGTGTACCCTCGTGTCGGGGACAGGGGGTTACTCTGTGATATGCAAAACATCTTTTATTGCAATAATCATATATCGAATACATTTAGCCAATTTTGGCTGTAAACTTGCATCATCGTAGTCGACACGAGTCAGAATCCGTGTCGGTATCAGTGTCTACTATTTGGGATAGTGGGCGCTTTTGAGACCCCGAAGGTCCCTGCGACATAGGGACAGACATGGGTTGACTCCCTGGATGTTCCCTAGCCTCAGCTTTGTCCAATCTTTTGTGCAATAAATTCACATTAGCACTTAAAACATTCCACATATCCATCCAGTCAGGTGTCGGCGTTGTCGTCGGAGACACCACATTCATTTGCTCCACCTCCTCCCTAGGAGAGCCTTCTACCTCAGACATGTCGACACACGCGTACCGACACACCACACACACAGGGAATCCTCTTATCTGAAGACAGTTCTCCCACCAGGCCCTTTGGAGAGACAGAGAGAGAGTATGCCAGCACACCCAGCGCTAATGACCCAGGAAAAAACACACATTATGTTTACCCAGATAGCACTGTAATCTGTATATTGCGCCAATTATGTGCCCCCCACCTTCTTTAAAACCCTCTTTCACCGTGGATAAGCAGGGGAGAGTCCGGGGAGCTTCCTCTCAGCGCTGTGCTGTGGAGAAAATGGCACTGGTGAGTGCTGAGGAAGAAGCCCCGCCCCCTCGGCGGCGGGCTTCTGTCCCGCTCAAACATCCAAAAAACCTGTCTGGGGCTCTTTATATATACAGTGCCCAGCTGTATATATACACATTTGCCAGGAAAAGAGGTTTTATTGCTGCCCAGGGCGCCCCCCCCTGCGCCCTGCAACCTTACAGTGACTGTCGTTTGTGTGTGCTGTGTGGGAGCAATGGCGCACAGCTTTACTGCTGTGCGTTACCTCAGTGAAGATCTGAAGTCTTCTGCCGCCTCTGAAGTCTTTCTTTTCTTCTCATACTCACCCGGCTTCTATCTTCCGGCTCTGCGAGTAGGACGGCGGCGCGGCTCTGGGACGGACGGCGAGGGTGAGACCTGCGTACCGATCCCTCTGGAGCTAATGGTGTCCAGTAGCCTAAGAAACAGAGCCTAACATTAAAGCAGGTCTGTTTCTCTCCCCTCAGTCCCTCGATGCAGGGAGTCTGTTGCCAGCAGGCTCCTTGAAAATAAAAAACCTAACAAATATACTTTCTTTCAGGAAACTCAGGCGAGCTCCCTGTAATGCACCCAGTCTCCTCTGGGCACAGTAGTAAACTGAGGTCTGGAGGAGGGGCATAGAGGGAGGAGCCAGTGCACACCCATACCTAAAGTTCTATCTTAAAGTGCCCATGTCTCCTGCGGAGCCCGTCTATCCCCATGGTCCTTACGGAGTCCCCAGCATCCTCTAGGACGTAAGAGAAATCTTTGTTCTTTGCTTTATTCTTGTAAAATGGGTAAAAACAATTAGAAGAGTGTAACTTATTCAGCAGCAGAAGTGTGATATAATGTGCACTTTATTGGATGCTGAATCTACAAGAATGGGTGATATTAAAAGCATTAGTTACATTTAGCGATGTGCATGTGAGTGTTTTGTGTTCCTAGTTTACATTTTTTTATGCACTAGGGGAAATCTATGGGTTTTTCTTTACAATAGTTTGTGTTAGTAGATGTCAGGGATATCCAAACCTTAAGGGCCCCATACACTAGAACACAGGTTCTCAAACTCGGTCCTCAGGACCCCACACAGTGCATGTTTTGCAGGTAACCCAGCAGGTGCACAGGTGTATTAATTACTCACTGACACATTTTAAAAGGTCCACAGGTGGAGCTAATTATTTCACTTGCGATTCTGTGAGGAGACATGCAAAACATGCACGTGTGGGGTCCTGAGGACCGAGTTTGAGAACCTATGCACTAGAACGATAATGCCCGATTTCATCCAATTTCCGGCATTCGGCCGATATATCGGGTGAAATCGGGCATTTTGGAGGTGTATCCGATCCGATGCGCGTTCCCGTGAGGGTCGGATCGGCTCCCCTAGATCGTTAGTGCTGCACTTGTGATATGTCAGTTCCCGCAGGTATGGCTGGGATCGCTTACGATATATCGCATGCAAAATGTACCAAATTGTATGGAATCGTGTGGAACCACTCCCGGGAAGCTCCCGGGAGAGTTCAAGGGAAATCGCCTCCGACTGCAGCCTCAGACATATCGTTGTAGTGTATGGGGCCCTTTAGGATAAAGCATGCTATTCCATGTTCTAACACTAGGGGTGCTGGCTGTGTGAGAACGGCTCAGGGTATCTTGATGCTACACAGAGTGATCTCTATGACTCACTATCGCTGTTGATCAGTCACCTCCAAAAGCAGAAGGAACGTAGAGTCTACACTTGGTGCTGTCTGGAAGTGAAGGGATGCAGACAAAAGAGCTGTGGGGGCATGTGTATCTGGCACTGTGGGGGCATATCTGGCACTGTGGGGGTATATTATCTAGCACCATGGGGGCATATCTGGCACTGTGGGGGCATATGTGTATCTCACACAGTAGGGGGCATATGTGTATCATCTCACCCCCATTTCTCTGACGTCCTAGTGGATGCTGGGAACTCCGTAAGGACCATGGGGATTAGCGGCTCCGCAGGAGACTGGGCACAATTAAAGAAAGCTTTAGGTCACCTGGTGTGCACTGGCTCCTCCCACTATGACCCTCCTCCAAGCCTCAGTTAGATTTTGTGCCCGGCCGAGGTTGGATGCACACTAGGGGCTCTCCTGAGCTTCTAGAAAGAAAGTATATATTTAGGTTTTTTATTTTACAGTGAGACCTGCTGGCAACAGGCTCACCGCAGCGAGGGACTAAGGGGAGAAGAAGCGAACCTACCTGCTTGCAGCTAGCTTGGGCTTCTTAGGCTACTGGACACCATTAGCTCCAGAGGGACCGACCGCATGGAACTGTCCTTGGTGTTCGGTCCCGGAGTCGCGCCGCCGTCCCCCTTACAGAGCCAGAAGCAAGAAGAGGTCCGGAAAATCGGCGGCAGAAGACATCAGTCTTCACCAAGGTAGCGCACAGCACTGCAGCTGTGCGCCATTGCTCCTCATACACACTTCACACTCCGGTCACTGAGGGTGCAGGGCGCTAGGGGGGGGCGCCCTGAGCAGCAATAAAAAGACCTTGGCTGGCAAAAATACCACAATATATAGCCCCAGAGGCTATATATGTGATAATTACCCCTGCCAGAATCCAGAAAAAAGCGGGAGAATAGTCCGCGAAAAAGGGGCGGAGCTATCTCCTTCAGCACACTGGCGCCATTTCTCCCTCACAACTCCGCTGGAAGGAAGCTCCCTGGCTCTCCCCTGCAGTCTACACTACAGAAAAGGGTAAAAAAGAGAGGGGGGGCACTAAATTTAGGCGCAGTATATATAACAGCAGCTATAGGGGACATAATTCAGTTAGTCCCTGCATTATATAGCGCTCTGGTGTGTGCTGGCATACTCTCACTCTGTCTCCCCAAAGGGCTTTTGTGGGTCCTGTCCTCTGTTAGAGCATTCCCTGTGTGTGTGCGGTGTGTCGGTACGTCTGTGTCGACATGTTTGATGAGGATAATGAGGTGGAGGCGGAGCAGTTGCATATAGAAGGGATATCACCCCCTGCGGGGCAGACACCTGAGTGGATGGACTTATGGAAGGAATTGCGTGCACGCGTCGACTCCTTACACAAAAAAATTGACGACATGCCGAATGCGGGACAGCCGGCTTCTCAGCTCGTGCCTGTCCAGGTGTCTCAAAGGCCTTCGGGGGCTCTAAAACGCCCGCTACCTCAGATGGCAGACGCGGATGTCGACTCGGATACTGACACCAGTGTCGACGACGATGAGTCTAGTCTAATGTCCACTAAGGCCATATTGTTGCATGATTGAAGCAATGAAAGAGGTGTTACACATTTCTGATATAAACCCAGGTACCACTAAAAAGGGTATTATGTTTGGGGAGAAAAAACTACCCGTAGTCTTTCCCCCATCAGAAGAATTAAATGAAGTGTGTGAAGAAGCGTGGGCTTTCCCTGATAAAAGATTGGTAATCTCTAAGAAATTACTAATGGCGTTCCCTTTCCCGCCAGAGGATAGGTCACGTTGGGAGACACCACCTAGGGTGGATAAAGTGCTCACACGTTTGTCTAAAAAGGTGGCACTACCGTCTCCGGATACGGCCGCCCTCAAGGAACCTGCTGATAGAAAGCAGGAGGCTATCCTGAAGTCTGTATATACACACTCAGGCATTATACTTAGACCTGCTATTGCGTCAGCATGGATGTGCAGTGCTGCCGCTGCGTGGTCAGATTCCCTGTCAGAAAATATTGACACCCTAGACAGGGACACTATTCTGCTAACCATAGAGCATATAAAAGACTCAGTCTTATACATGAGAGATGCACAGAGGGAGATCTGCCGGATGGCATCTAAAATAAGTGCACTGTCCATTTCTGCTAGGAGAGGCTTATGGACTCGCCAGTGGACAGGGGATGCAGATTCAAAAAGGCACATGGAAGTTTTCCCTTATAAGGGTGAGGAGTTATTCGGGGATGGTCTCTCGGACCTAGTTTCCACAGCAACTGCTGGGAAGTCAGCATTTTTACCCCATGTTCCCTCACAGCCTAAAAAGGCGCCGTTTTATCAAAAACAGGCGTGGAAAAGGCGGGTCCTTTCTGTCCAGAGGCAGAGGTAGGGGAAAAAGGCTGCAACAAACAGCAGGTTCCCAGGAGCAAAAGTCCTCCCCCGCTTCTTCCAAGTCCGCCGCATGACGGTGGGGCTCCACAGACGGAGCCAGGTACGGTGGGGGGCCGCCTCAAAAATTTCAGCGATCAGTGGGCTCGCTCACAGGTGGATCCCTGGATCCTGCAAATAGTATCTCAAGGGTACAAACTGGAATTCGAGGCGTCTCCACCCCACCGGTTCCTAAAATCTGCCTTACCGACAACTCCCTCAGGCAGGGAGGCTGTGCTAGAGGCAATTCACAAGCTGTATTCCCAGCAGGTGATAGTCAAGGTGCCCCTACTTCAACAAGGACGGGGTTACTATTCCACACTGTTTGTGGTACCGAAACCGGACGGTTCGGTGAGACCCATTTTAAATTTGAAATCCTTGAACACATACATAAAAAAATTCAAGTTCAAGATGGAATCGCTCAGGGCGGTTATTGCAAGCCTGGACGAGGGGGATTACATGGTATCCCTGGACATCAAGGATGCTTACCTGCATGTCCCCATTTACTATCCTCACCAGGAGTACCTCAGATTTGTGGTACAGGATTGCCATTACCAATTCCAGACGCTGCCGTTTGGACTCTCCACGGCACCGAGGGTGTTTGCCAAAGTAATGGCGGAAATGATGATACTCCTTCGAAGAAAGGGAGTTTTAATTATCCCGTACTTGGACGATCTCCTAATAAAGGCGAGGTCCAAGGAGCAGTTGTTGGTGGGAGTAGCACTATCTCAGGAGGTGCTACACCAGCACGGTTGGATTCTGAATATTCCAAAATCACAGCTGGTTCCGACGACACGTCTACTGTTCCTGGGTATGATCCTGGACACAGTCCAGAAAAAAGTGTTTCTCCTGGAGGAGAAAGCCAAGGAGCTGTCATCTCTAGTCAGAGACCTCCTGAAACCAAAACAGGTATCGGTGCATCACTGCACGCGGGTCCTGGGAAAGATGGTGGCTTCTTACGAAGCAATTCCTTTCGGCAGGTTCCATGCCAGAATCTTTCAGTGGGACCTGTTGGACCAGTGGTCCGGATCGCATCTTCAGATGCATCGCCTGATAACCCTGTCTCCAAGAACCAGGGTGTCTCTGCTGTGGTAGCTGCAGAGGGCCCATCTTCTAGAGGGCCGCAGATTCGGCATACAGGACTGGGTCCTGGTGACCACGGATGCCAGCCTTCGGGGCTGGGGGGCAGTCACACAGGGAAGAAACTTCCAAGGACTATGGTCGAGTCAGGAGATTTCCCTACACATCAATATTCTGGAACTAAGGGCCATTTACAACGCCCTAAGTCAGGCAAGGCCTCTGCTTCAAAACCAGCCGGTACTGATCCAGTCAGACAACATCACGGCAGTCGCCCATGTAAATCGACAGGGCGGCACAAGAAGCAGGATGGCAATGGCAGAAGCCACAAGGATTCTCCGATGGGCGGAAAATCACGTACTAGCACTGTCAGCAGTGTTCATTCCGGGAGTGGACAACTGGGAAGCAGACTTTCTCAGCAGGCACGACCTCCACCCGGGAGAGTGGGGACTTCATCCAGAAGTCTTCACGCTGATTGTAAATCGATGGGAACGTCCACAAGTGGACATGATGGCGTCCCGCCTAAACAAAAAACTAGAGAGATATTGCGCCAGGTCAAGGGACCCTCAGGCGATAGCTGTGGACGCTCTGGTGACACCGTGGGTGTACCAGTCAGTTTATGTGTTCCCTCCTCTGCCTCTCATACCAAGGGTACTGAGAATAATAAGAAAACGAGGAGTAAGAACAATACTCGTGGTTCCGGACTGGCCAAGGCGAGCGTGGTACCCGGAACTTCAAGAGATGATCTCAGAGGACCCATGGCCTCTGCCGCTCAGACAGGACCTGCTGCAGCAGGGGCCCTGTCTGTACCAAGACTTACCGCGGCTGCGTTTGACGGCATGGCGGTTGAACGCCGGATCCTGAAGGAAAAGGGCATTCCGGAGGAAGTCATTCCTACGCTGATTAAAGCCAGGAAAGATGTAACTGCAAAGCATTATCACCGCATATGGCGGAAATATGTTGCTTGGTGTGAGGCCGAAAAGGCCCCAACAGAGGAATTTCAACTAGGTCGATTTCTGCATTTCCTACAAACAGGAGTGACTATGGGCCTGAAAGAAGGCTCCATTAAGGTACAGATCTCGGCTCTGTTGATTTTCTTCCAGAAAGAACTGGCTTCATTGCCTGAAGTTCAGACGTTTGTGAAGGGAGTGCTGCATATTCAGCCCCCGTTTGTGCCTCCAGTGGCACCTTGGGATCTCAACGTGGTGTTGAGTTTCTTAAAATCACATTGGTTTGAGCCACTTAAAACCGTGGATCTAAAATATCTCACGTGGAAAGTGGTCATGTTATTGGCCTTGGCTTCGGCCAGGCGTGTGTCAGAATTGGCGGCTTTGTCATGTAAAAGCCCTTATCTGATTTTCCATATGGATAGGGCAGAATTGAGGACTCGTCCTCAGTTTCTCCCTAAGGTGGTATCAGCTTTTCACTTGAACCAACCTATTGTGGTGCCTGCGGCTACTAGGGACTTGGAGGATTCCAAGTTGCTGGACGTAGTCAGGGCCTTGAAAATTTATGTTTCCAGGACGGCTGGAGTCAGGAAAACTGACTCGCTATTTATCCTGTATGCACCCAACAAGCTGGGTGCTCCTGCTTCTAAGCAGACTATTGCTCGCTGGATTTGTAGCACAATTCAGCAGGCGCATTCTGCGGCTGGACTGCCGCATCCTAAATCAGTAAAAGCCCATTCCACAAGGAAGGTGGGCTCATCTTGGGCGGCTGCCCGAGGGATCTCGGCTTTACAACTTTGCCGAGCTGCTACCTGGTCAGGGGCAAACACGTTTGCAAAATTCTACAGATTTGATACCCTGGCTGAGGAGGACCTGGAGTTCTCTCATTCGGTGCTGCAGAGTCATCCGCACTCTCCCGCCCGTTTGGGAGCTTTGGTATAATCCCCATGGTCCTTACGGAGTTCCCAGCATCCACTAGGACGTCAGAGAAAATAAGATTTTACTCACCGGTAAATCTATTTCTCGTAGTCCGTAGTGGATGCTGGGCGCCCGTCCCAAGTGCGGATTGTCTGCAATACTTGTACATAGTTACTGTTAACTAAAGGGTTATTGTTGAGCCATCTGTTGAGAGGCTCAGTTGTTTTCATACTGTTAAACTGGGTATTGTATCACGAGTTATACAGTGTGATTGGTGTGGCTGGTAAGAGTCTTACCCGGGATTCAAAATCCTTCCTTATTATGTCAGCTCGTCCGGGCACAGTGTCCTAACTGAGGCTTGGAGGAGGGTCATAGTGGGAGGAGCCAGTGCACACCAGGTGACCTAAAGCTTTCTTTAATTGTGCCCAGTCTCCTGCGGAGCCGCTAATCCCCATGGTCCTTACGGAGTTCCCAGCATCCACTACGGACTACGAGAAATAGATTTACCGGTGAGTAAAATCTTATTTTTCATTGGCCACGCCCCATGTGGCCACACCCATATTTTGGGCGTACGCACACAGTACCACTAAGATTTTTTTTTTCTACTTGCACCACTGGGCGTTTGGTATAAGTAGATGCCTCCTGCTAGCATTAGTGAGCCATGCTGCATCCCAGGATATAGCAACGGATCACCTGTGACACCATCGGCCGGCTGTGTGACTCACGGCATCACAGACCGCCACCGCAGCTCCAACCAAGAGCCCAGGAAAGCTCCGACGCTCCTGGCCTCGGCTTCCACCAAAACGGAGTTGACAGGTTTTCATGTGGTAAAACTGTGGTAGGGCATGCTGGAACTAGTAGTTCTACAGCAGCTGGAGAGGTGCATGTGAAATACCCCTTGTCTATGGGATTTATTTAAAAACTGATTTAAGCCCTTACACCAGCGTTTTCACCCGGATTTGGCATATTTACGAAAAAGATCACAGCGGAGAAAGCGGAAATATCCCCGGTGATAACCTATTTGTTGCTGCCAACCGCCGCAGCCATGGACTTTTCTGGTGATGGCGGTTTAGTGGTTTGCTGCTAGTTGCTATCGCCATCGCCATCACTGTAATATACAGCAATACAGGACTCAGCCACTGAACCACTAATGATAAACTGAGCCCTATAGCTCCAAATCTGTTAATATAGATGCAGACTGATTTTACAGGAGGGTTCAAAGGACCGTGAAAGTGGGCATGCACCATAAAATGCTCTTGGCAGACAATCAGGTGAACGTTTACCATCAGTGTGCATAGCCCTTAGTGTTAGGGATGACCTCCATCGGTGGCAAAGATGTGCCAATGGTATTTTATTATTCTCATGGTGCAGGGGTGGGACTGGGCTCAGTCCCTCCCCCTGGTGTGCTGCTCAGTCCTGTCCCCTTCTCTGATTGGCCCACCACTTAGCCCCACCACCAGTCTCCCTGCTTAGCTGCCCGCTGTCTCCTACTAGAAGGAGATAGATAGATAGATAGATAGATAGATAGATAGATAGATAGATAGATAGATAGATAGACAGTTACAAGGTCAACAGTCAATAGGTCGACACTATAGGGTCAACAGTCAAAAGGCCGACAGTCAAAAGGTCAACAGTCAAAAGGCCGACAGGGACCTTTTCCATGACCTCATGGAAAAGGTCAACTTGGAAAAGGTCGACACACTTATTGTTAACACATTTAGGGGTTTTTCATGTTTTTACAACTTTTACTGCATTTACTCTCCATGTCACAAACTATTAGCTTTAGTAACCTTGTAGTGAGCGGAGCAGAGCGAGCCACTGAGGCCGAAGTGTGGCGAGTGGAGCGAGCTCGCAAGGGGACGCATTTCACAAATGTAGGTGAAATATGTTTAAAAACACAAAATACCAAAAAAAAATTCTTTTTTTTTTGAGTTGACCTTTTGACCCTGTCGACCTTTAGTACCTGTCGACACAATGACTGTCTACCTAATGCTGTCAATCAAATCAGTGTCGACCTTTATAATGTCTATCTTCTGTATCACACCTTTCCCACTGCAGGGTTAACCATCGATGGATCTCCAATGAGGGTGTCATCCCATTGATGTTAAATACTGATGGTACCATTGATGAAAACCATTGATCGTTAACCCTGCAATGGCCATCTTTACCTAATGTGTATTATTCACTAAGGGCCTTATTCAGAGTTGTTAGCAAACCAAAAAAGTTAGCAATTGGGCAAAACCATGTGCACTGCAGGTGTGGCAGGGGGCTAAACTACTGGGGCATAACTACAGGGGCTAAACTACAGGGGGCATAACTACTGGGGGAAATACTGCATGGGGGCATAACTACTGGGGGCAATACTAAATGGGGGCATAACTACGGGGCATTAATACTGGGGGCAATACTTCAGGGGGCATTACTACTGCGGACACTACTACAGGGGCATTACTACTGGGGGCAATACTAATGAGAGCATTGTATAGTGGCCACTTAATAAGGGACATCATTCCTGGGGACATAAGGGGCACTACTACTGGGTACACTGCACCACCACTATGGGCTGTACATAAGGGGCACTACCACTGTGGGCACTACCACTACAGGTGATATTGAATAAGGTTCCGAGGAGTGGGCGGCCAGATGGAGGACCGTGGTCAGAGGCAAGAGCGGGACTTAATTGAGTATTGTGAGGGGGTTTTGTGTGTGTAAGCGGCGCTTCTACAGGGGGCTAAACTACTAGGGGCTAAACTACAGGGGGCATAACTACTGGGGCTAAACTAGAGGGGGCTAAACTACTGGTGGCATTATCACGGGGCTGAACTACTGGGGGCTAAACTACTGGGGGCAAAACTACTGGGGGCATTATTACTGGGGCTAAACTACTGGGTGCATAACGATGCAGGCTAAACTACAGGGGGCATACCTACAAGGGGCATAACTGCATGGGGGCAATACTGCATGGGGGCAATACTACATGGGACCATAACTACAGGGCATTACTACTGGGGGCAATACTTCAGGGGGCATTACTACTGGGGGCACTACTACAGGGGCATTACTACTGGGTGCAATACTACACAGGGGCATTACTACTGGGGGCACTACTAGTGGTGTGCACCTATAATTTATCGGGTTTTGTGTTTTGGGTTTGGGTTCGGTTCCGTGGCCGTGTTTTGGGTTCGGACGCGTTTTGGCAAAACCTCACCGAATTTTTTTTGTCGGATTCGGGTGTGTTTTGGATTCGGGTGTTTTTTTCAAAAAAACCTCCATCAGCCTTGACAAAGAGTAACCTACTCGAAACGCGTTGGTGAGGACTATTGCCTGCTGGACACTGCCCCACCCGTGTTGTGGGAAAGGTACGACCACTTTTGTTCATTTACGATTCAGTCAGTCAGGATACCGGTCCCTCACGTCTGGATAAAGTTGGTCCAACCAATCCCCCACACGGGTGGCCACCACCTGCAGCCAACATTTTATATTATTTTATTTTCATGTTTATAATTTATTAAAAAATTATATATCTATATAAGAATCTCCATTCAAATCTAAGAAAAACAAAGAAACCTTGATGAGCATGGCGTATCGACAACATCTGTGAGTACTGGTACGCACCCCTGTTTTATAAAGAAACCTTGATGAGAGGATAGCACACTATTTATGTGTAAGTGAGGTACGCACAATAAGGAATAATTCCACTATCTCAACATATATACCGTCAAGATTGTGATTTCAATATAAAAGATACCTTGATAGGCTTATCATCACATTTGTTCTGTGTAAGTGGAGGTATGCATTTGCTTTAGAGAGATATCCCGATGATATAATATCTTTGAAAAAAACCTTGATGAGCATTGTGAATAAATTAATTAATGTAAGCAAGGTATATCTACCACTATACCTATTGTTTTTGGAGAAAATAGACCTCATCTCCTAAGAAGCTTTTTTCAGAATATCCCCATATATCAGTGGTTAACCCCTAGTCATTTTCATGTTTTTTTTCCGTATCGATAAACTCATTGGAAGAACATTGGAAGGAGGATAACCAAAGAAAAATAAGAAAAACACCCGTAGATCCAAGTCATCACGTCATTTATGATAAGTATTGATCCCTACACACTCTCTCAGCGCCAATTCCCTTCACCATTCCTTTCACCCTCTATTTAGGTAGAATAAAGCCAGTTTGTGCAAGGGCCTCCAAATTGCCTCTTTTTCCTGCCAGTATACGTACGGACTGTCTTACAGGAAGAAGTTCAGAGACTTGCCCAAGAATCCTAGCAGCACCCATGAGCAGTTCGCCACCCAGCTGCGGCAGTACGTGGTGAAGTGGGTGAAGGATTCGGAAGCCACTACATGGGACACACTGATTGACCTGATCTGCAGGGAGCAGTTCTTCCGCAGGTGCGCCCCAGAAGTGAAGGAGTGGGTGCTAGACCGCGAGCCACCCAGCTTAAAGATGGCTGCCCAGTTAGCAGACAAGTATGTGGCAATTCGGCCGCAGGGGCAGAAGCGCCCAACCAGCAGCCAGCCCCAAAAGACTGTACCACCAGGGGGACACCCCTCTTCAGCTCATCGCCCCCCAAAGCAAGCATCTTCCAACCTGGGTGCTTTTGGCCAGCAACCGCCCCGCAGTGCCCCTGCCAGTAATCAGAGGACATCGGAGCCACGCCTGGACAAAAAGTGCTATGGCTGTGGGAAAATCGGACATCTGAGGATGAATTGATAAAGCTGAATATTTATCTTATTTAAAACCCTTTAAGAGGTCTAAGAACACTGTACGCTATTGACGTATGGAGTACCGTAAGGGTACGCACGTTGCGTAACAATCGCTTAGCCGTAGTCGAGACGCTCAAGCGTCACGTTCGCTTACGGCCAAGAGATCACAGGCAGGCACGCTATTGGCTGCCGACTAACGTAATGATTCGCTACAGCGTAGCGGACGCTCGGGACCACGAGGAGATCACCAGCGGCGCAGACGCTCACAATGTTAAACCTTTATAACTATACCATAAAACAGTGTATTATGCAGTAAACCTTGGTGTAGAGATAGAGTGTGGATGCAACACAGTGTAACCTTAAAAGCGCTCTGAGAATACTTAACACTATAAGAAATACACAGATACCGTGCTTAGGGTCTAACGCCTTATATGATTGTTATACTTGAAAAAGAATAATACAATACAAGTCATACACTACAATATAACATAGACTAACTAACCAGATAACTACACAGTAAATACAATACAATTACGTTTAAGGGAAAATGAGAGAAAGAGGAGAAGAGAGAGAGAGAGAGAGATATGGCCCATAATAACAACAGAGACAATATGATTGCGGAGAAAAACTTACGCACAAAGGGAACGATCGCCTGCGCCTCTGGACATCCAGCTCCCGATTATCAGCAATGAGAACCGTTGAAGAGTGAGCTGGATGTGATCGGCTTGTCTATTTATGCCCCACACACAATACAATTCAATGGTCCCTACAATCTCATTGTTCATTGGACACAGGAATTCGTCTTCGCACTAAAACAAAAGGTCATAGGTTGATTCATACAGGTGGGCTGTGACGATTTCCAACTGCTCAGGTGGGTGGGAAACTAGGTTTTCCGCCGCATGGATAAGTGCAAATAATAGTAAATGGACATAAACTTCTTATGTCCATAACTATTCGCACGAGCGATTAATCTGTTTCAAACCAACACCGGAATATTGCTAATTAAATACTCTTCCGATGGATACTAAACACCACTGTATTACTCCTGTCTGACCCTTCGTATCAAACAAAGAGGGATCTCTCTGTCCATGAACATGCTATATTAACCAAACTTTCAGATTCTATCAAAGGGACCATAATCTACAAAATACATTATATAGTTAAAATATGTAACGAAAGAGTCGCCCGCTAGACGCATACAATCTCTACCGTAAATGCGCATACCGTGCGCCTGAGGGTGCCCGCAACAGCGAGTATGCGCACGCACGGGAGAGCGCACGCATGCGCAGCAGGGACACATATGAGGTGCAAATATGGCAGTGTGCATCGTGATATTTTTCGGACTTTGACAGTCCACCCTTTGGCAGTCAACAATAACTGCCACTTCCTAAAACATTTAAAAAAGAGAAAAATATATGTCAAGTGTAAATACATTTCCATGGTTGGGTAGGGGAGGAGAGGAGAAGGTAGGAAAAGGGTATGACCTAGTGAGATAGCAGAAGCATGTGTGTATGAATCCGTGTTTGGGGGTCATGTATCATCGTGCCGTACGTGTTTTAAATCAAGCTTCGAGGTATTGCGAAGTATACATTGGAATTCCTTCTTATCCCGTGGTACGGGTCTGTGGATGGGCTGTCAAACTTTACCGAGCTCTCTTCGGCTGTGGTTGTAGCAAAATGGGGAGCACATTTTAGTTAATGATACACGAATGGGGGAATATGTGATTGCTGATATCTGTGCCTGTATTCCCTATCGACTATGTGTGTAATTACCTGAAGGTTGTAGAGATGAAGATAAGACACAGTTATGGTAAATGCAGTGGTATTCTATGTCAGGTTAATGAACATTTGTCGGTTGAAGTCTTGTTCGGTGTCTGTTGAATGCAGTCTTCTTTGTGCTTTTGCCAAAAGGCGTGTGGGCAAAAAGCTTTGTCAATGTCCATAGACTTACAAAAGTGTTGGGCTAGCGTAATTTTTAAATTTCTAGGGAAACTGGGGGTCTATGGCATAGTTCATCAAATCTCTGTGTATAAGGTTGTCAAAACTTCTTCTTTAATCCATCCGTTGTCTGTATACAGGATCATCAAATTCCTCGTCAAACGTAGGTCTTGTTACCTTGGAGAAACCGGAAAAACAGGTGAAAGAAACGGACCGTAGGAATCGCATTTTCATCACATCATTGTTTCTACAGTTGGGTCATAAATCAAATCCATTGGAATTACAATTTCCTCACTCCTTAGACTCATTACCCTGGTACTACGTTTGCACTTCATCAAAGCCTGACCGCATCTAAATATCAAGCCAATCGATATGACAACACCTAAGATACATAGAAGAAACTTCCCAACATCCATTATGACTCCTTGAGCCCATTCTCCTAAACCAGAGAACCAATTTCGCGGGTTCAACCATGACACCCAACTAGTCAGCTCATTACTCACAGCAGCAAGGGTGAGATTGTGTCTCCTGCGAAATTCCCACTTCAATTGGAGAATATCGTCCATCTTTTGGTCTATGACCTCGACCGGGTCCTCGGTACTATTCGTTATATATGTGCAGCATTTCACGCCGTACTGCGTTGCCAGTGTGACACAATATCCACCTGTTACTGCTGTGAGATAATTAAGAACCATTCTATGCTGAACCAGTTCTGTTTTATAAGCTTGAAGTTCTCTTCCAGTATACCTAAACGTGTCATCATACATTTCTGTGATATTATCTAACAAATTTGCAAGCGCAGCGATGTATCTATAGTTCAGCACTCCTCTAGCGGTGCGAGTGATATCTAACGCGATTAGAAACTGAATCCCGGTGGATTCATGGATCATATCAGAGGCCGGATGCTCTGTTCTTTCTATCAGGTGCCGTTTAACTACGTGCTCGTAATGAGTATGGGTATAAGGAGCTTGGGCAACACGGTGAATATCTTTCATTTTGGCATGTGATACAGTCATTACTTCAGGCAGTACTTTTCCAATATAACACAATCCTTCAGAGTTTGGGGCAAGCCACTTATACGCCTTCCTCCCGCATATGAAATATGCATCATCGGGGAGAACATATGGGACGGAGTAGGACATAACCATATTACACATCTTCCATGTGAAATCTCCTAACCCTAATTCTCCCATCTGTCTAGTACACGTATCAGCTTGTACGATATGTGCACAGTATCCTGGTGATACCTCTCCAACTCTCGTAATCCTATTTCCTAGGGTATACCTATATCGGAAAGATTTTCCTCTACTGGCTATGTGGCGTATAAGCTCTGTATCTGTCGGCATTCTATCTGCTCTATATGAAAAGGTCATGGTTTGGTTACTCCATGACACTTCCCAATTTCCCGGCTTTCGGGGATTGGAAATGTTAAAACATATTAGGGATCTATCCACATGATATTGGTGGAGCTTCAAACTAGGAGGACTGGAGATATTAAACCTCCTGTCCACCGGCCTCCCACCACTTAGCTCAAGTACCTCCCCTATCGTTAAAGGAAATGGTACTAGTCCTGATTTGCTATGACCTTGAGGTACTTGAGAGCATACCCAACAATCTGTTTGATTTAACACACTACCCACTAAGGAGTGATAGTCACTCAAGGGATGCCGGTCCATATGGATATTAAAACTGGATTGGCATTTCTTGATACACCCATCCTCAACTACATTGTCACAGAGCCTACAGATACAGTTTTCTTCAGCTAACAATCCTTCACAATTCCTTCTATGGTCTATGTTATCGGATCGTTTTCTGATACTCGCCTTTGCTTGTTGATTATGTTGTTCTTGGGAAACTACGCCTCCATCTCTGTCATCAGAACCCATTCCAGAACCTCTCTCGACCTCCATGGTACTCTCGCCGGAACAGACTGCTCTGGTCAACATCATGGTCAACAGGAAAATCCGGATCACAGTCTCTTGGGGCAAGTCCATCTTATAGGAGGAAACGAAGAAGAATGAGAAGGGGGAAAAATAATTTGAGGGAGAGGGGATGGGAAGTGGAGAAAAACAATAAAAGGGAACAGGGGATCGACAACTGCTTTTGATCTTGTGATTTTCAATGCTCAGGTGCCGCCTCAGTCCTCCTGGAACAGACACTCCAGTGATACAACTTCCTCTACCGTCTGTTCCTTATCACGGGACCTCTCTGGATCAGCAACCTTCTTACAATGGGACGAATGAACCCAAGTCTCTCTCTCGGCAACTTTCAATGCTGTAGTGCTAGTCAATAAGACTTGGTATGGTCCTTCCCATCTGTCAATAAGGCAACCTGAGCGTAGAAAATTCCGTATCATTACATAATCCCCAGGTTCAATGTCATGACAATTACTATCTGGCAAATCAGGAATCACTAACTTCAGGTTGTCATTTTGATTCCTTAGCTGTTTACTCATATTAATCAGGTACTTTACAGTCACTTCATTGTTACACTTCAAATCATCCTGAGGGTTAATCATAACATGCGGTTGTCGACCAAACAAGATTTCAAAGGGAGACAGATTAAGAGGGGACCTGGGAGTGGTTCTGATGCTGTATAGTACAATGGGTAAAGCTTCTGGCCATGTCAATCCTGTTTCTGCCATAACTTTGCTCAGTTTATTTTTAATAGTGCTGTTCACTCTTTCCACCTTCGCACTCGCCTGTGGACGGTATGGAGTGTGCAGCTTGCTATCAATTCCCATCAACTTACACATTCCTTGAACGACATCACCTGTAAAATGGGTACCCCTATCACTTTCGATAATTCTAGGGATACCATATCTACATACAAATTCCTGCACAATTTTCTTAGCAGTAAACATAGCGGTATTTGTGGCCGCAGGAAATGCTTCGACCCAATTTGAGAACACATCTATACAAACAAGTACATATTTCAAATTTCGACAAGGGGGTAATTGAATAAAGTCAATCTGTATTACCTGAAAAGGTCCGCCTGTAGGTGGGATATGAGATGGTTCTGTTGGTATTGCCTTTCCGATATTCTTTCTCAAGCATGTAAGGCATGACATTGCTCTCTTACTTGCATGAGATGAAAATCCTGGGGCGCACCAATATGCTCTTACCAACTTGCACATTCCTTCCTTGCCCAGATGAGTCAGCCCGTGAGCTGCCTCAGCTAAACATGGAAGATATGCTCTGGGGGCCACTGGTTTACCTTGTCCATCCGTCCAGAGTCCTGAGGACTCCTGGCCATATCCCTTTGCCTTCCAGACTGCCTTTTCCTGTGTGGAACACAAATTTTGCATTTCACACAGCTTCTGTGTGTTGATGGTATTAAATACCATCAGTTGTGTGGTGTCTGTCTGTCTGGGGGTACCAGCTGCTAACTTAGCTGCTTCGTCTGCTCGGCTGTTACCAAGTGATACTGGGTCCTGGCTATATGTGTGTGCTTTACACTTGATAACAGCCACTCTGTCGGGTTCCTGTATCGCTGTTAGAAGCCTTTTGATGTGAGCTGCATGCGCTACCGGTGTACCAGCTGCTGTCATGAAATTTCTGAGGCGCCATAGGGCTCCGAAATCATGGACTACCCCAAATGCGTATCTAGAGTCGGTGTAGATATTGGCTGATTTGCCCTTAGCCAATTCACATGCTCTGGTTAGGGCGACCAGTTCAGCAACCTGGGCTGAGTGAGGTGGGCCTAGCGGTTCCGCTTCTATGGTGCCTCGGTCATCTACGACTGCGTATCCAGTACACAAGTCTCCCGAGTCTGACTGTCTGTGACAACTACCGTCCGTGTAGAAAGTTAGATCTACATCTTCCAGTGGGTTGTCACTGATGTCAGGCCTTGCGGTAAAATTTTGGGTCAAATATTCCATACAATCATGTGTGTCCTCCTTTGTATTAAATTCTCCTTCCCCACCACTCTCATCCTCCACCCTTTGTGCCTGTCCAGGCACAACTGGGAGATATGTTGCAGGATTTAATGCACTGCATCTCCTTATGGTGATGTTTACGGGGGCCATTAGTGCCAATTCCCATCTTGTAAACCGCGCTGATGAGACGTGCCTGGTTTGGGCAGAATTTAGCAAGGCTGACACTGCATGTGGTGTATGAATTGTGAGGTTGTGACCTAGCACTACATCTTCGCTTTTCGTTACTAGCAATGCTATCGCAGCAACGCTTCGCAAGCATGTGGGGAGGGATCGCGCTACCGTATCTAGCTGAGCGCTATAGTATGCTACCGGCCTGCTGGCATCACCGTGCTTTTGGGTTAAGACGCCTGCCGCGCAACCAGCACTTTCTGTTCCGTACAGCTCAAAGGGTTTCCCATAGTCTGGCATACCTAATGCTGGTGCCTGCGTTAGGCACTGTTTAAGTCTCTCAAATGCCATCTCGGACTCGTCTGTGTGCGAAATCCGATCAGGCTTGTTTGAGGAAACCATCTCCTGCAAAGGTAATGCTAGAATGGAAAATCCTGGGATCCAGTTACGGCAATACCCACACATTCCTAAAAATGTTCTGATCTGTTGCTGGGTTTGTGGCAGAGTCATGTCTCTAATTGCTTGAATTCTATCAGCGGTCAGGTGTCTCAGTCCTTGTGTTAGACAGTGTCCCAAATATTTTACCTTAGTTTGGCATAATTGCAACTTGTCTTTGGAAACCTTGTGTCCTGTGTCTGAAAGATGAAACAGGAGCTGTTTCGTATCCTTCAGGGATGCTTCCAGTGAATCAGAACACAGTAGTAGATCATCCACATACTGTATCAATACTGATCCACTCTCTGGTTGGAAAGACTGTAAACAATCATGCAAAGCCTGGGAAAATATACTTGGACTGTCTATGAAACCTTGTGGTAATCGAGTCCATGTGTATTGGACTCCTCTGTATGTAAATGCAAACAAATATTGACTGTCAGGGTGCAGAGGTACCGAAAAGAAAGCGGAGCAGAGGTCAATAACAGTGAAAAATTTCGCAGTGGGAGGGATTTGCATAAGGATGACAGCTGGATTTGGCACTACGGGGAACTGACTCTCAACTATTTTGTTAATCCCCCTTAGATCCTGCACTAGCCGGTAACCCCTCCCCCACTATTTTTAACAGGGAAGATGGGACTATTGGCAGTGCTGGACGTTCTTACCAGAATGCCCTGTTGTAGCAAGCGCTCTATTACTGGGTAAACTCCTAACTCCCCCTCTGGCTTCATAGGGTACTGTGGGATTTTTGGAGCTATCCTACCATCTTTTACTTGCACAACTGCTGGAGCTACGTTTGCCATCAATCCAGTGTCTTGTCCGTCTTTAGTCCACAGTGACTCTGGTATCTGGGATGTCATTTCTTCTACTTGGGATGGAGTCCTATTTGTCATAATGGTATGTGACATTAATTTTGATGGGGAGTCTAACATGTCTCGCACTTCCTGAGCGTGATTCTCAGGTATGTCCAAGAATACACCTTCAGGAGTACAATAAATGACGCACCCCATTTTACACAATAAGTCTCTTCCCAGGAGATTAGTCGGTGCCGATGCAGCCAGCAAAAAGGAATGCTTGGTATGTAAAGGCCCTACTGTAATCTCGGCTGGTTTGCTAACAGGGTAGTGCTGGACTACTCCCGTTACTCCCATGGCTGGAATTGTCTTACCAGTGGTTCTCATGCCCACTGTCGAATTTATCACTGATTTGGCCGCCCCCGTATCTACAAGGAAGTTTAATGTTTTACCAGCTACATTAATTGCAATTTCAGGTTCACTCCCTAGACTTGCAATCAATTTTACTGGCTGCAGATTACAGGTATGGCCACACCCCTATTGGGTATGGTGACCTGCCTGAATCCCGCTGGCAGCAACTACTTGTGAAGGGGTTAAATGGGAACTACCAGAGGCTTGCCAGTCTCTGTTCGGGGGGTATCTTTTTGTTTCCCCTGCATGTGGCTCATAACTCCGTTTCTGCGGACCCTGCTCCCAGTGTCGTGTGTCGTGTCGTTGTCTAGGGGGTTGATATGAGTTTTGTGAATTTTTCACTCTACAGTCTCGTGCCATGTGTCCCTGTCTATGACAAGAAAAACAAGTTACCACATTTGACTTACCCACAGGGTTTGGTGATCTATACAAAGGCTGCCTTGTGGTCAGGGCCTGTATACTTACGGCCATTAATTTATCACCTTGTGATTCCCTGTGTCTGGTGATATTCCGATCGTGATCCACAGCTGCCTCTCTCAAAGTAGCCACCGACAGACCTCGCTAACATGGTTGCGTGGTCTGTACCCTTGTCTTTAATGTCTCTTTTAAACCATCCATTAGTACAGATACTGCTACTTCTCGATGGTTTATGTTTGTTTTAATGTCCTCTATACCTGTGTATTTTGCCATTTCTAGTAATGCCCTGTGAAAATATTCTGCAGCAGTTTCTGACTCTTTCTGTTTAATGGAGAAAATCTTGTTCCATTTAACTACCGCTGGAAAATACTCCTTTAACTGTAAACTTATTCTTTTTACATTATCTTTGTTGTACACATCTGTAAGAGGTACATCCTGATCCAATCCACAGTCAGCTAAAAATTGAGCTGCGTCGACATTGGAGGGTAAACATGCCCTCAGCAATATCTGCCAGTCTTTGTTATTGGGCTCTAAAGTGTTCCCTAGGTCTCTGATGTATTTCTGGCTAGCAACTAAGTCTTTCCTAGGGTCAGGGAATTCAGACACTATGGTTCTTAATTCCATTCGGGAAAATGGGCTGTACATGGCAATGTTCCTAACAGGAGTGATTCCTGTTGTGTCAGTTTTCCCATTTGGCACTGCTATTACCCTAACAGGATTTAGTCTACTAACATCATCCTGTGTAGATTCTACAGCCTGTGGTGAAATGGTTTCAGCATAGTGTATGGTGCCGTACTTACCCGTAGATACGACCTCACCTGTCCCTCCGCTAGGGGCCTTTGTTACTAATCTTATGGGTTGGGCCGTGCCTACTGTTGTCTCTGATATGGTGGCTGCTAGAGAGAGCGCCGATATTGTTGCCGATTCGTCCTCTTGATCACACTCCTGGGGAAAGTTCAAAACAGGGTACAACTTGCACGGGTTAGTACTTGCATTGGTTAACTTATTAACATTTACACAGTTGCTAAGTGTTTGTTTGTTTGTTACACCCCAGTGCGTCATTCTCCGCAACCAATTTCTCTCCTGATATGTATGGTGGCGGCGAGGCCGTGGCTATCAATTTCTTGATAGGATTAGATCCCGCCGCCAGAGCCAATCCTCTCTGTATTTCACCCTCCTGTTGCCATAACTGCAAATAATCATAATGTTGGATTCGTCTCTTTGTTGATTTAATGAGACATATCCTCCTCCTTAAATTTTGTAACACTTCTGGGCTAAAGCTACCTACTCTTGGGAATTTCTCCCCGTCATGCACTGTCATTCTCTCCCATTCATCACATAAAACCTCTGTGTGTGAACCATATTTTTCACACATTACGTACCTTGCCGACCCGACTGGTCGGTTTACTGAATCAACCCGAACCGAGGTTGATCGCCCCCTTCCTGAACAATTGGCCCCCATAACTTGCAGGCGTTGCTTTCACCACCTCTGACCTTCAATCAGGGTCTTCAGCGAACCCTTACAAAAAACAAAATGTTCACGATAGGCTGACGGTGGCGGTTTACCGAGTACCCCACTCACTCGCCCACGCCGACCAATACGACCTACACACTGCCTTAGCGCTGGCGTACTCGACCCAGGGCCCCTATGAACCTTCGTTTACTGGAACATGTGAGTGTGTTCCGCAGAGCATTGACCCTTTCCAGTAACTGTTGGTTGTTGGACAATTCCTGAGTGACCAGCGAACTTCCCTTCAGAAAATAAAAAATTACACAAATCACGTCAGAATGTACAAATAGTTTTATGACCGGTTTCGTACACAAATGGTACTGGTCAGATTAACTAATGCACACAATTACGTGCGGTACAATCGTTCAGCACATAAGCAACTAATCTTATGTACTGAGCGACCAGTGGAATCGAAAATTTCGGCTGCAAATTCCTTCAGCCAGAGCTTTATTGGCCTATATGGGTTTTGCACCAACCCCCTGGGTTGTGCCCTTTTCTCTTATTTATAGCGGACTTCTTTGTCTGCTGTACCTGGACCTCCTGGTCTTGTTATGGACCTCCTGGTCTGCTGATACAGTGTGACCTCCTGGTCTGCTATACTCTACTGCTCAAATTTTATATTTAACAAGGGATGCCTCCCTCGCCACCATGTACGACACTTACATGCATGTACCTCTGCGAGAACTCGACTTCTTGTGGTTCAACCTTGAAAATTGTATAAACTTATATATACAAAACACTCACTCACCACATATATACTTTTGTTTCTATTTCTATTTCTGCGCAGAAATTTTCTTTAAACCAGATGTGTTGTGAATTTGGAGAAGGATCTGTTAGTCTACATTTCGGACACTAAAATAAACTTGCGCTATTTATCGCGTTGCCACCTTTTCGCCTGTTAAAATAACACTACCGTGTGATTTGAGTTACGTGGGCGTACCCGGGCGCTCCGTTGCGTAATATACGCTGCGTGCGTCGGCCTTTGAGTTGCGTACGCGAGTCTCACCCTTTGTTAGAGACACGTGTACGCAAAGCAAATATCCACCGTAACACAACTAACACGTTTATCAATGTAGATGATCCTCGATCGTCTACCGCGCACCACACCAATCTCTCCTTGTACCTTTAGGTAGAGTTGCGTGTGGGCTTTTACACTTTATCCCTTAATATATTACTTTTACACTTTAACTATAAAATAGCGACAAATCTCTCTTAGCACGTTTTATCAATTATAAAATGGCAAACAGGAGAGTGATATGAAAATACACGAATGAAAAAGAAATGCAGATATGTGCGTGCGTACGCAAGACAGAAATAAACAGTTTTAAAAGACACTAGCGTTTTGTTCTTACCTCCGGTTCCGGATTCCTTCAGCACCCTTTACTAAGTGAAGCAGACGCTTATCCAGACAGCACTACGAGGAATATGATCTCCCGCCCTTTGCTGACGGATAATGTCTGCTAAAATTACCTAGCAGAGATATGTGAAGGACGGACGAGCCGCCAATTGATAAAGCTGAATATTTATCTTATTTAAAACCCTTTAAGAGGTCTAAGAACACTGTACGCTATTGACGTATGGAGTACCGTAAGGGTACGCACGTTGCGTAACAATCGCTTAGCCGTAGTCGAGACGCTCAAGCGTCACGTTCGCTTACGGCCAAGAGATCACAGGCAGGCACGCTATTGGCTGCCGACTAACGTAATGATTCGCTACAGCGTAGCGGACGCTCGGGACCACGAGGAGATCACCAGCTGCGCAGACGCTCACAATGTTAAACCTTTATAACTATACCATAAAACAGTGTATTATGCAGTAAACCTTGGTGTAGAGATAGAGTGTGGATGCAACACAGTGTAACCTTAAAAGCGCTCTGAGAATACTTAACACTATAAGAAATACACAGATACCGTGCTTAGGGTCTAACGCCTTATATGATTGTTATACTTGAAAAAGAATAATACAATACAAGTCATACACTACAATATAACATAGACTAACTAACCAGATAACTACACAGTAAATACAATACAATTACGTTTAAGGGAAAATGAGAGAAAGAGGAGAAGAGAGAGAGAGAGAGAGATATGGCCCATAATAACAACAGAGACAATATGATTGCGGAGAAAAACTTACGCACAAAGGGAACGATCGCATGCGCCTCTGGACATCCAGCTCCCGATTATCAGCAATGAGAACCGTTGAAGAGTGAGCTGGATGTGATCGGCTTGTCTATTTATGCCCCACACACAATACAATTCAATGGTCCCTACAATCTCATTGTTCATTGGACACAGGAATTCGTCTTCGCACTAAAACAAAAGGTCATAGGTTGATTCATACAGGTGGGCTGTGACGATTTCCAACTGCTCAGGTGGGTGGGAAACTAGGTTTCCCGCCGCATGGATAAGTAAGTGCAAATAATAGTAAATGGACATAAACTTCTTATGTCCATAACTATTCGCACGAGCGATTAATCTGTTTCAAACCAACACCGGAATATTGCTAATTAAATACTCTTCCGATGGATACTAAACACCACTGTATTACTCCTGTCTGACCCTTCGTATCAAACAAAGAGGGATCTCTCTGTCCATGAACATGCTATATTAACCAAACTTTCAGATTCTATCAAAGGGACCATAATCTACAAAATACATTATATAGTTAAAATATGTAACGAAAGAGTTGCCCGCTAGACGCATACAATCTCTACCGTAAATGCGCATACCGTGCGCCTGAGGGTGCCCGCAACAGCGAGTATGCGCACGCACGGGAGAGCGCACGCATGCGCAGCAGGGACACATATGAGGTGCAAATATGGCAGTGTGCATCGTGATATTTTTCTGACTTTGACAGAACTGTCCTGCATCCCAAGCACCCCAGACTCGTGCCCCAAATCCGAGTGCTGGAGCCCGGATTGCTTGCTTCACCCGTGGAGATGAGCTTCCAGAGACTGTACCCCCTCCAGTCAGTCCGATGGAGTGTGGCGAGAAGCAGGTGGACTCTGCGGAAAGAGTCACCTGTATGGCTAAGAAGCCCCCACCAAATATGTGGCGGCACCTGCAGCCGGTCCAAGTGGGGTCCCTGCAGGGCAAAGGCTTAAGAGACTCTGGGGCCTCCATCAAGAAAAAAATATATCTCTTTACCATAAATGGTATAGAGAAAACAGGCGCTGTAACTGGGCTGGTTTTCTAAGCTGCTGTTGGAAACGGGATGATAGCTGTTCACCCCAAAAAAAAAAAAAACATATATATGGATAAACAAGAATTACCAACTGCGCTCAAAAATATTTTTATATATATTTAAAATTGATATCACAGATACACATATACACATAAACACTTAAATACTAAAATTAGGCACTGCTAGTGCTAAACCATACCATATGGAAAATTGAGCCTTAATGAGCCACTCTCTGTAAGTGATTTTTCACTAGGGGCAGTCTTTATGTAGAAAAAACTAGCTGGTAAAACAGCTGATGGTTGGAGGATGTTATAAAGTCCTGCAACGCATGCGTTGATGTGCAAAAAACAGGTATCCAGATGAAGGAGGATATTTACCAAGTCCTTGGTGATAGTTCAGCCGGGTATCCCACCTGGCGGGGTTCTGGAGCAAACTCTCTATCCCTCGCAGCAAAAATGGTGGTTCTCCCTTTATTAATATCCACACCAAAAACGGACTGGAATCTCCAGATGGTGAACAGCGTCCTGTATATCACTTGCAGGAATCCTCACAGGTGCCCAGGTCAGAGATGTGGCCCCCCTAACGCGTTTCACTGTCACTTGGCAGCTTTCTCACTTTCTTGAGAAAGCTGCCAAGTGACAGTGAAACGCGTTAGGGGGGCCACATCTCTGACCTGGGCACCTGTGAGGATTCCTGCAAGTGATATACAGGACGCTGTTCACCATCTGGAGATTCCAGTCCGTTTTTGGTGTGGATATTAATAAAGGGAGAACCACCATTTTTGCTGCGAGGGATAGAGAGTTTGCTCCAGAACCCCGCCAGGTGGGATACCCGGCTGAACTATCACCAAGGACTTGGTAAATATCCTCCTTCATCTGGATACCTGTTTTTTGCACATCAACGCATGCGTTGCAGGACTTTATAACATCCTCCAACCATCAGCTGTTTTACCAGCTAGTTTTTTCTACATAAAGACTGCCCCTAGTGAAAAATCACTTACAGAGAGTGGCTCATTAAGGCTCAATTTTCCATATGGTATGGTTTAGCACTAGCAGTGCCTAATTTTAGTATTTAAGTGTTTATGTGTATATGTGTATCTGTGATATCAATTTTAAATATATATAAAAATATTTTTGAGCGCAGTTGGTAATTCTTGTTTATCCATATATCTGGGGCCTCCATAACTATTGTAAGCCCCCACCTTGTCGATCCTGCTGCAGTTCTGCAGGGTTGCACTGCAAAAGTTACAGTGGCCGATGGGCTAGAGCGAGAAGTGCCCATGGCCAGAGTCTACCTTGACTGGGGAGCTGGACAAGAGCTAAGAGATGTTGCCGTAATGGCTGGCCTCCCAACTGATGTCGTCTTGGGGAATGATCTCGGTGGAGGAATCGTTACTGCCTTTGCGAACGCCATCACCCAGAGTCAAGCGGCCAGACTACAGTCTTCATTGTCTCTGCCAGCACAGCCCAGCCCAGAGGAAAAGACCACAGCGGCTGAACAACCGCCAACCACAGCGTCAGCCATCCCAGAGGAAAAGACCACAGCGGCCAGATCAGCACATCTGCCCATTGCCTCTGGTGGGCCTACGTCCCCTAGCAATGCAGAGGATGTCGGTTCCAGTTTGTTGAATCCTGTGGGGGTGCCCAGTGATGCTCCTGTTCCTAGTGGTTTGCCAACTCTGGAGGTGAGTATGAGCGACTACCCCGACCCTATCATGACTGACCCCAACTTGACTGACCCCAATATTCCCCCTGTAGAGTGTCCAAACTTAGGAGAAAGTGAGGGCCGCAGGCAGGAGGTTAGGGAAGCTCAGCTCTCTGACCCATCCCTGGAAGGTATGAGGCGCCAAGCTGGCCGTGGCCTTGCTGGGATGGGGGCAGGGAGTGTGACCTGGTGGAAACGGTTACTGTACCGGGTAGCCAAGGTAGAAGGGGATAGGCCAGTGTGGGAGCAAGTTCAACTGGTGGTTCCCAGGAGCTTTCGGGAGCAACTGATGTCAGTTGCACACGAAATTCCTTTGGCGGGACACCAGGGGAGGGACCGAACACTGAGGTGCCTGACGCAGAACTTTTTTTGGCCCGGAGTGTCGGATGACGTCCGGACCTACTGTAAGTCCTGTGATGTATGCCAACGGCTTGGACGCCCCAGTGCTCGGGCTCCCCTGAGGTCTTTGCCAATAGTCGGGGAACCTTTCCAACGAGTGGCTATGGACATAGTCGGTCCCCTACCTGTGCCCAGTAGATCGGGGAAGAGATACATCCTCACCGTGGTGGATTATTCTACCCGGTATCCAGAGGCTGTGGCTCTGTCCGCCATCACTGCGGAAAAGGTAGCGGACGCTCTGCTAGGCATATTTAGTAGAGTAGGGTTCCCCAGTGAGATCCTAGCTGATCAAGGGACGCAGTTCATGAGTGATCTGGTCCAGTGTCTCTGGGCGAGGTGCGGAGTGCGTCAACTCCGCACTGCCCCCTATCATCCCCAGACTAACGGACTTTGCGAGAGATTTAATGGCACTCTGAAGCAGATGCTACGGGCATTTGTGACTTCGTAGGGGGGAGACTGGGAGCGATACCTGCCGCACCTCCTGTTTGCATATCGGGAGGTACCCCAGGAGTCGACCGGATTCTCGCCCTTCGAGTTACTATATTGCTGCAGAGTCCGTGGACCTCTTGACCTGTTCCGGGAGTCTTGGGAGGGGAAGCTGATCCACCAGGATGAGTCCGTGAAGAGTATGTGTTGAAGTTTAGAGATCGGTTAGAGAATCTCATGGGACTAGCGCAAGCGAATCTTGCGGAAGCACAGACCAAGCAGAAGACTTGGTATGACCAGGGTGCGCGTGCTCGGGTCTTTGGAGTAGGGCAGAAGGTGCTGGTTCTGGTGCCCACACGTCAGAACAAGCTCCAGGATGCCTGGGCGGGAACGTACACGGTCGCAAAACGCCTAAGCGACATCACCTACGTGGTCTCATTTGACAGCGATGGTAGGAGACAGCGTACCTACCATATAAACATGTTAAAGGTATACCACGAGCGTGTGGAGTCGGTAGCCGCTGTGTGCTGCCTGCTGATGGAGGAACCAGGAACAGATCCCATTCCTGATCTCCTCGCGGATGCCAAGGGTGAGGGTGGTGTAGAGGAAGTTAGCTGGAGCAGTGAGCTTGGTAACCCCAAGAGGGAGCAGCTGGAGTCAGTGCTGCAGTCCTTTGAGGCCCTGTTCAGCAGGAAGCCCGGCCTGACTTCCCTACATGCCCATCATGTAGACACTGGTGAGCATAGGCCGATTCGGCAACCCGCGTATCGGGTCTCACCAGAGGCGCAGGCGAGTATCTACCAAGAGGTGCAGGAGATGTTAGCGCTAGGCGTAATCACGCGCTCCAACAGTCCCTGGGCCGCCTCCGTTGTACTGGTTCCCAAGAAGGACCGGACAACCAGGTTCTGCGTAGACTACCGCCGGTTGAACGAAGTGACCAAATCCGACGCCTATCCCCTACCCCGCATTGACGCACTGTTAGACGAGTTGGCTGGAGCGAAGTACATCTCTACGTTCGACCTGAGCAAGGGGTATTGGCAGATACCAACGACTCCCGAGGCTCAGGAACAGTCCGCCTTCATCACCTCCTTTGGCTTGTTTGAGTTCAAAACCATGCCATTTGGGATGAAGAATGCGCCAGCCACCTTCCAGAGTGTGGTCGATGACCTGCTGAAGGGGTTCAGAGGTTTCGCCCAGGCCTACTTGGATGACATTGCTGTCTTCAGCCGAACCTGGGAAGAGCACCTGAGGCATGTGGGGTTGGTGTTAGAGAGGATTCGGTGGGCAGGTCTGACCATCAGGGCAGACAAGTGCCAAATGGGGATGTCAGAGGTACAGCACCTAGGGCCACCGTGTGGGGGGAGGTAAGGTGAAGCCTGAACCAGCGAATGTGGAGGCAATCCGCGACTGGCCCCAGCCCACAACCCAGAGACAGGTCCTGGCTTTCTTAGGGATCGCAGGGTACTACAGACGTTTTGTCCCTGACTTTAGTTCCGTGGCCAAACCCCTGACTGATCTGACTAAGAAGAAACTCCCCAAGATAGTTGACTGGACGACCGCATGTGAGTTGGCATTCCAGTCGTTGAAAACAGCTCTAGTACAAGCCCCAGTACTGATGCGCCGGACTATAGTAAAAACTTTGTTGTACAGACTGATGCGTCACAGTACGGACTCGGGGCAGTACTGAGCCAGGAGGGGCCAGATGGGCAGGAGCACCCTGTGGCCTATTTGAGCAGAAAGCTGCTACCGCGGGAGGTGGGGTATGCCACAATTGAAAAGGAGTGTTTGGCTATTGTTTGGGCTGTGAAGAAGCTTCAGCCCTATTTGTATGGCCGCCATTTTACGGTGGTAACGGACCACAATTCATTACGGTGGCTCCAGCACACCACGGGGGAAAACGGCAGACTGTTGCGGTGGAGCCTTGCTCTTCAGGTTTATGACTTTCATATTATCCACAAGCAAGGCAAGGCTCATAGCAATGCAGATGGACTGTCACGTTAGGAGGAGCCTGAACCCCCAAAGAACTCCCAGTAACCCCATTAAGGACTGCGGGACCAGGGACCAAATCGTTGGGACATGGGTCCCTGGTTGACCCGCTTGAATTGGGGGGGGGGGAGTGTGGCCGGAGAGACCCCCAGCCCACGTGGACAATGGCCGCTGCGGCACTGAAGGGGTTAACCCTCGTGCCCGGCGCCATATTAAGGGACAATGGGCGCTTGGCGTCACTGTTAAACGTACTTACGGCGCTGGGCGCGGACTGTTTAAAAGTTTGTTTAATGATGTGTCTTAACATGTCCTATGTAGTGCTCTGTGCACAATTGCAGGAATGCATGTTTAACTGTATCTATTTTATATTCAAGATATGGTCACCTGTATTTTAAAGGGGAAGATGCACTTACTCTTATCAATGTCTGAATAATCATCTCCTGTCAGTAGGAAGTGGCATGCTAATGGCCCTGTCCTAGCAGAGAGGTGTGAATGACAAAACCTTTTGATGTGTAAAGATGCTAATCACGGGGTCTATGGGCTTGGAACCTGTTTAATGTACCTGATTTAATTGATATACGAACCCTGAATGGCAGATGCAGGAAGGAAGACTGTTTGATGTGTTGCAGCCTTTCCTGTTGTAATCTCAAACACTGGGTTTGCCTGGAGATGTGACTGAGACAGAAACATTTGTATTTTGAAGCTATGTGATAAATTTATCAATAATGAATGTTAATCTGATATCAAACGTTGTCTGTGTCACAGGAAGGAGGATATTGTTTTATTGCACTTATCTCCTTTTGAAATGTAATTTATTTACTTGTATTTTCTAAGTTATCCTGATTGGTTGGAGAAGACAGGGAGGGCTTACCCCCCTGTGGTACTGTGTGGAAATTTGACATAAAAAGGAGGCCTGCGTGCCTCCAGATTTGTAGTTGTACCATCTTATTCTGCTGGAACATCTTGCTGTATGCTGTTGCCCCTAGCAATAGGGAAGAGTTCTCTTTAGAACTATTGCAAATAAATACCATTTGCCTCAAGAAGACCGCGTCATCTTGTGACCTACAGGGTTATGCCAAACATAGCCCCGTCCTCCGGCTGTCCAGGGAAGCACCTAACGTCTCCAAGTTCCGCCTTCCGCCAGCTACCGGTAGAGGCTTAGCAAGTGGCTAGTGGGGATTCGTCAACACCACACAGGTGTAGTAAGGTAGTGCGTCGGCACATACAGAGCAGAACCGTGGTTCCAAACGCCACGGCAGGTTAGGAGTTTGGTGGTGGCAGCATAAACCCGCCCACAGCGCAGTGGGTGGAGTCAGTAACAGGCGGTTACTGACGGTAAGCGGGAATCCCCTATGTGGTCAGGCCAACTTGACTAACCTTCCAATCTGTGCGCAGGAGACGGGACGCGAAAGCGGCGAGTACTTTCGTACGGGACCGTCCTGTCACAGCCGCAGTCCCTGTTCATCCTGAAATGGTGATAATAATGTCATGACTTGTTCCGCATGTTGACATTGTGCATGTCGGTAGTGATGAAACGTCGGTGGTGTGCCTGCCAGGGCCATTTTCATGTATCGGCACACTGGTCAGCTGATCAGGGAGGGCCCCATGATTTTAGGGCCCTTCGAGCAGTGGAGGGCTGGTGACGTCGGAGCTGCCCAGCTACTATGGCTTGCTCTCAATTATAGCGGTCAGGCAGCATTCTACCTGCCTCCCAGCCTGCAGCCAGACAGTGGTTGTCCACATCCTGATTGGTGAATGGTTGGAACTGTCACAGCATGTGGAGGGAGGGTGCGGTAATGCTGGAGAGGTAAGTTGTGATTTTTTTATTTTTTTAATCTATTCCCGTGAATGGGTGGTTAGGGGCACCAGTGTATTGCTTTGCCCAGGGCCTACAGTGCTGTCAAGACGGCCCTAATGGTTGCTGCTGCTGGCGGTTGCAGGGGTAAGTATCCTTTTCCTAGGCCAGTGGCTGCAGCTAATGTTCCGGCAGTTGCGGCTTTAGGGTCTAATTCAGACCTGATCGCTGGGCTGCGTTTTTTGCTGTACTGTGATCAGATAGTCGCTGAGTACAGGGGGAGTGTCAAATCGCTGTACAAGTGTGCGATCCTATGTGTAGCAGAACTGCTCAGTATCAGTGTGTGCAGTCTCTGCGCAGCCCAGGACTTACTCTTCCAGTGCGAATAAATCCTGCTGATCGGGGCCGGAGCTGACGTCAGACACCCTCCCTGAAAACGCCTGAGCCCGCCTCTATTTTTCCGGACACTCTCAATAAGCGGTCAGTTACCACCCACAAACGCCCTCTTCCTGTCAATCTCCTTGCAAATGCCCGTGCGAATGGATCCTTCGCACCATGCCGTCACTGACCACCGATGCCCGTTGTAGCTGTCCAACGTGCCTGCGCATTGCGGCTCAGATGCATGGACAGTTCGGATCCTATCACTCGCTGTGTGAAAACGCTCAGCAGCAATCAGATCTGAATGACCCCCAGAGTCACAGGGAACAGCCGTTGTCTCAAGACTGCAGTTACAGAAGCATGTGCCTATCCCTTATTCCTAACCCTAATGTCGGCATTTCATTATAATGTTGATATTGTTCTGTTGACATTGTGACGTCGATGTGCTGACCGCATCCCCCCTCCCCATTACAGATGAAGAATAGACCAATTTTTATTAAAAAGCACTAAACCCAATTTACAAGTTTTATTTGATAACGCTGCAATCATTCAGTTAGATGTTTTAGCTATGCATACCAGACATGATGTAGTCAGGATACCGGAAACCCGGCGCTCACAGATGCCCAATGTGAGTAATAGGGTTAGGGTTAGTTTTAGGGTCAGGCACTAGAAGGGGAGGTGGGGTTAGGGTTAGGCTGCAGGAAGGGGGTGATTAGGGGTAGTTTTAGGGTTAGGTACTGGGGGGGTAGGGTTATGCTGTGGGAGGGAGTGGTTAGGGTTAGGCTGCGGAAGGGGGCGATTAGGGGTAGTTTTAGGGTTAGGTACTGTGGGTTAGGGTTATGCTGTGGGTGGGAGTGGTTAGGGTTAGGCTGCAGGAGAGAGCGGTCAGTGGTAGTTTTAGGGTTAGGTACTGGGGGCAGAGTTATTTTGTGGGTGGGAGTGGTTAGGGTTAGGCTGCAGGAGGGGGCGGTAAGGGGTAGTTTTAGGGTTAGGTACTGGGGGGTAGGGTTATGCTGTGGGTTGGAGTGGTTAGGGTTAGGATGCAGGAAGGGGCGGTAAGGGGTAGTTTTAGGGTTAGGTACTGGGGGGTAGGGTTATGCTGTGGGTGGGAGTGGTTAGGGTTAGGCTGCGGGAGGGGGCGATTAGGGGTGGTTTTAGGGTTAGGTACTGGGGGGGGTAGGGTGATGCTGTGGGTGGGAGTGGTTAGGGTTAGGATGCAGGAAGGGGGTGATTAGAGGTAGTTTTAGGGTTAGGTACTGGGGGGTAGGGTTATGCTCTGGGTGGGAGTGGTTAGGGTTAGGCTGCAGGAGGGGGCGATTAGAGGTAGTTTTAGGGTTAGGTACTGGGGGTAGGATTATGCTGTGGGTGGGAGTGGTTAGGGTTAGGCTGCAGGAGGGGGCAATTAGGGGTAGTTTTAGGGTTAGGTACTGGGGGGTAGGGTTATGCTCTGGGTGGGAGTGGTTAGGGTTAGGCTGCAGAAGGGGGCGATTAGGGATAGTTTTAGGGTTAGGTACTGGGGGGGTAGGGTTATGCTCTGGGTGGGAGTGGTTAGGGTTAGGCTGCGGAAGGGGGCGATTAGGGGTAGTTTTAGGGTTAGGTACTGGGGGGGTAGGATTATACTGTGAGGGGGGGTTAGGATTAGGCAGTGGGAGGGGAAGGTTACAGTTAGACTGCGAGGAGTGGGTTAGGGTTAAAATACTCACGACGATCCGTCAGTATTCTGAGTGCAGGGATTCCGCTGTTGAGATTCTGACCGCCAGGATCCCGACCACCGGCGTTTTGATACCAGCCCCACCGACTTCCTGTCAGCAAGTCAATGGAAAGGAGAACTCGGAACCAAAATGTGAAAAAGTTCAGCGGTCACCCACATGAACACAGACAGAAACAAGAGTGCGGCGGCCATACGTGGACTTCTATATGTTACCTTGAGAAGCTGCAACTCACCTCGTACTGGATCTATTGCTTTGTGTCACATGATCTATTGCTTTGTGTCACATGATCTATTGCTTTGTGTCACATGATTTCAGCATCATTTAGTTTTTTATATTTAAAAGCTCATTTAATTCAGAGAATGTTTTGCATTTACTTAGTGACCTCTGGTGGCCACAGGAGAATCTCCGGCTTTACCAGCTCTCACCTACTCCAGGCTGTGCGATACCCAGCTCCCTACTCCTGCATCAGAGCTTGTGCCAGGGTGGCTGGGGTCCGCCTGAGCCTTACATTAACCATTTAGATTTCCTCTATATGTGTACTGTACAGATTCCACATACAATAATGAATAGCAAAAGTTATATCTACGTCCTGTTCTTGCAAAGTCAACTAATCCCAAGTGAAGTGGGCAGAACGAGCTGCCGATGAAATTCACGCCGAATCGTGTCATTCTAGCCATGCCCCTTCCACACACATACACACTATATAATATCGGTAATCTCTACATTGTATAGTGGGGGTGTGGCCATGATTATGCAATTGGATAGCCCCCCCCACACAGCCTACTTTGTCACGCCACACCCCCTGCACCGCACCCTATACCAAGACACATCCCCTACACCGCCCCAAAGCCTGCAACTACGGGCATTGTAGGGTGGCCCATCGCCTTTACTAGAACTGACCCCATTGTATCCTCATTATTTATCACATCATATAGCTGGCTGGATGACTTAATCATACAGCCATATAGGGCCTGATTCAGAGTTGGGCACACTGCCGCTGTCAGACGCAATTAAGTTACTTTTCGCTACTGCGCTTGCATCTAAGTCGCGTCAGACATGCGTCCGATTATGTCCGTGCAGAGTCGCAGTTAGAGCTTTAAAGTGGAATTTGCATAAAGCCGCAGATGGGCGACCGCCAAAAGACACAAACACCCCATAATGTCTGTACTGTAAGGATTTTCCTCCTTGCAGGGCCCTGTGTGGTTCCGTGCCCCATAGCCATCTCTTCTCTATGGCTAGAAGACAAGAACGTCCTCGCAACAAATCATTGAACGATATGCATTGTCTACAGGCTGATGCTCAGGGATTGGTCCCTATTCCCCGCACACAACACACTGTCTGTCCCTATAGGTTAGATGTAGCGCAAACGTAGCTTCAGTGGGAAGATCTGATTACACCCCCCAGTGAGTTCCACCCAGCAACCTTCATCTATCTCACCCTGGGTATTAATCATTATAATGTCCTGCACAAAGCGACCGGTAATGCACCTCATTAAAAAAACAAGCGGTATTATTAATCCTATTTTTCTATGTAATTCTCAGGAAAAGCTAAGCCTTGCTCTTAACACAGTCAGTTCCAGCCTGGCACGGGGACACACAGACTGCGTTGCTACACAATAGGCCGGAGCCTGACGACTGACCCAACGCAGGTTAGCGCCTGGAGATGAGGAGAACGACTGCAGCTGCTGGTCTGTAGTGAAGGGGGTCTGCGTAATACAGTATAATTGTGGATAATGAAGGTAAGGAGAATGCAATCACACGGACCTGATCGCTAGCAGTCGATTTTTGCACTGCTGTGATCAGATAGTCGCCGCCCATAGGGGAGTGCATTTTAGCTGTCCAAGTGTGTGAACGCATGTGTAGCTGAGCTGTACACACAGATTTTGTGCAGTTTCTGAGTAGCCCAGGACTTACTCAGCCGCTGCGATCACATCAGCCTGTCCGGGACCGGAATTGACGTCAGGAACCCTCCCTACAAACGCTTGGACACGCCTGTGTTTTTCCAACCACTCCCTGAAAACGGTCAGTTGCCACCCACAAACGCCCTCTTCCTGTCAATCTCCTTGCGATCGCCCGTGCGAATGCATTCTTCGCACAAACCCATCCCTGAGCGGCGATCCGCTTTGTACCCGTGCGATGCGCCTGTTCATTGTGGTGCACACGCATGCGCAATTTAGACCTGATCGAGGCAGTACGAAAACGCAGCTTAGCGATCAGGTCTGGATTACCCCCACAGTACAATCACATACTGATTCCCGATTCTCAATGCAAAATGCTTCAATCCTTTTATTTTGTGAAGGGATCTGTAACATTTTGCAGCACGTGTCAGATGGTCTTTTTAATATTAAATACCTTAAAGAGCATCTGCTGCTTCATACAAAGGCCTTTCAATGTAGACCCACAGCAATGTCCCAGCATATAATGCAATGTGATCAAACATATACAGGGCTAGCTTAATAGGATAGCTGCATCTAAATCCAGTGTAGCTTTGGGTGGATTTCAATAAGCTGCACAATAATATCTCCTATATAATAGCCCAGATCTGTGACTTTGCGATTCATTTGCTAACGCTGGGCGGAGTCACAACAGTGGGCGGAGTTAGTCAAATGAGTCACAGATCTGGCCAAATCTATAGGAGACTTGGAGCAGGAGCAGATAGTATGGGCATGGCACAGGCAGGGGTGCATACCTCCCAGCTTTCTTCAGGAGCTTTCTTCAGGCAGAAGGAGGGACACACACTCGGCGAAAAGGGGGCGTGGCTTCACGGGAGGGCCCCGTTTTCGTCAATGAGGGGGCATGCCCAGCGCTCTGTGAGCTGCTGGCATGCCCCCAGGGGCTGATTATGAGTCCGGGGGGGCCAGGCCACTTGAGACAAGGGAGCCCTATCTCATTGCTGTGCCTGCGGTGGGTTGGGGGCGTGGCCTAATCGCGGGACGCGAGGCCACGCCCCCTTACGCAAATTCCGTTGTTTTTTTTTTATGGAATTTTGGCCCCTCAGCTAGGGGTAAATCCAGAGGAGGTGGTCGCTCCCACCTACACACCCGCACAGGCAGAAGAAAGCAGGGAGACTGCTGCCTCCCTGCAACACCACAGACCTGCCAACACGCAGCAGCGTGTGCTGACAGTAGCACAATGCTGCCGTTGTTGCTGGCAGGACGGGGGGGGGGGGGGCTTCTGAGCTGGGACAGAGCTACTCGAGCCGGGGGGCCCCCTAAAACTGTGGGGCCAACGGTACGTACCCCCTGCCCACCCCCCTTAATCCGGCTCTGCTGCTGGAACCCCCCCTTAATCCATACCCCCTGATGCCCCCCCTCCCTCTGTCTCCACTATTCACCGCTGCTCTGCTAAGCAGAACAGCGAGTACAGGAGCTTTCCAACTGACCCCCCCATTACCGCGGGACACTGCGACCCGCGGGTGGGACAGCGGGACAGACCCAAAAAAATGGGACTGTCCCGCGAAAATCGGGACATTTGGGAGGTATGGGGGTGTGTGAGGGGGTATGCCGTACAGACAGACGGGCACCGGCTCACTGTGTGCTTGACCCCCCCCCCCCCCTCTCTGGCGCAGAGGAGCGTCACTTTCTGGCACACTCCACGCTTCTTAGCTGCAGTTTTGTGGGGCACCTGCCGCTGTGCAGGTTCCGTACTGCCTCTGTTATCCAGCCCCGGCAACCCCACCGCTAGCTGCAGCGCTGCCACCCACAGTGAGGTGCGCCCAGCTCCTTCACACACTTTAGCCGGCGGGTAACGCTGCAGAAGTCCGAGCTGCTTGCAGGCTCCGACCCCCTCCTCCCTCCAGCCGCAGCATCTCCTGGGGGCTAACCAGTCACTCCCAGTCTCCCCTTACCACAGTGCCCGGCAGCTGCGCGAGGTCTGCGGTGTGTGAGTGAGGAGGGGGGGAGGGATGCGGACGGACAGAGGAAGCAGGACTCCAGCCTAAGAGAGTCAGCCATGCCAAGTCTCCACCAGCAGCAGATCCCAACAGGTTGGAGTGGAACAGCAGCAGCCAGCAGCAGTGACTCCGGTAAGACACATCTGTCTGTCACCACTGTTTTGTCCCTAATACCAATCTCTCCCGTGCCCTGTGTTCTGTCATGTCCCTGTCACCCCTGGCCTTGCCCTGCCACCCTTATCCTGGCCCTTTCACCCTTATCCTGGCCCTGTCACCCTTATCCTGGCCCTTTCACCCTTATCCTGGCCCTTTCACCCTTATGCTGGCCCTGTCACCCTTATGCTGGCCCTGTCACCCTTATGCTGGCCATGTTACCCTTATGCTGGCCCTGTTACCCCTATCCTGGCCCTGTTACCCCTGTGCTTGCCCTGTCAACCCTATACTGGCCCTGTCACCCTTGTCCTGTTCCTGCCACCCCTACCCTGGCCTGTCACCCCTATCCTGTCCCTGTCATTTCTGTCCTGGCCCCGTCGCCCCTGTCCTGGCCCCGTCACCCCTTTTCTGACCCTCTCACCCCTGTCCTGGCCCCGTCAATCCTGTTTTGACCCTGTCACCCCTGTCCTGGCCCTGTTACTGCATACCCTCCAACTACCTTTTTGGCAGGTACAATACCCGCAGTGCCTCCAGACCTCTCCCCAATGCACCACACCTCCGCACCTTCCCCTCCACCCCTCCCCCACACGCTGTGCCTCCAGACCCCCTACACCACCCGCGGCTCCCACTCCTCCGCCCCTTCACCACCCACAGCACCTCCAGGCCCCCTCCACCATCCACCCCCTTTATATGTCTCCCCCCACACCTGCCCCCCTCCACCCGCAGCATCTGCAGACACCCTCCTCCATCCGCGGTCCCCCCCTCCCCCACCCCTCCCCCACCAATGGCACCACCGCACCTGCCCCTCCACCACCAGCAGCACCTCCGGACCTCCTTCCCTATGCGCCGCACCACCCGTACCTGCCCCTCCCCTACCCATGGCGCCTGCGGACCCCTACCCCACCCCCGGCACTCCCACCCCTTCCCATCCCACAGCACCTCCGGAACCCTTCACCCATCCACAACATCCCCACACCTGCCCCTCACCCACCCATGGCACCCCTGCCCCTCCCCCACCTGCAGTGCCTCCGGACCCCTCCCCAATCTGCATCCCCCACTCCTCTGCCCCTCCCCCACCCGCAGCACCTCCCGACTCTTCCCCATCCGGGCCCCACCCCCACTTCTGCCCCCCCTCCACCTGCAGCATCTACAGACACCATCCGCAGTCCCCCCCGCACCCGCTACATTCTGTACATCGTGCCCTGCAGGTGCTGTTCACGCCGTCGCAAGGGGCTGCGCCTCCTTCACCATCGCACGCCCTTTCATTGTGCAATATTTAACCACTAACAAAGGAATGCAGGTAATACTTTATATAATACAAATATTGAACCCCAGAAAGGCATGCAAGGGTTAAGGGGGCGTAGCCCCTTGCGACGGTGTATAGAGCGCCCGTAGGGCGCGATGAAGCACCTAGTATCATTATATTTACCGGGGTCCACTGTTCCAATTGATTTTGGAGGTTTACTGATTTCTGTGTTGTCAATTCCGGTCCTCACAGTGAATGGGAAGGTTACGGAGGAAAGCCTTTGATAACATCCTAGTGTTAATTTAGGGTGTGGTTCGTTTTATCGACAGTGTCTAGGTCGACAATGTTTAGGTCGACCACTATAGGTCGACAGTCACTAGGTCGACATGGATGGAAGGTCGACAGGGTTTCTAGGTCGACATGTGCTAGGTCGACAGGTCTAAAGGTCGACATGAAGGTTTTTTTGTGTCGTTTTCTTCGTAAAGTGACCGGGATCCCAAATTAGTGCACCGCGTCACCTCGCATGGCTCGCTTCGCTCGCCATGCTTCGGGCATGGTGCCTTCGCTCCGCTACCGCTTCGCTCGGCACACTTTACCGTTCCAATCGTAGTCCACATGGATCGTTAAGTATGAAAAAATCCCAAAAAAATTTGAAAAACTCATGTCGACCTTTAGACCTGTCGACCTAGCACCTGTCGACCTAGAAACCCTGTCGACCTTCCATCCATGTCGACCTAGTGACTGTCGACCTATAGTGGTTGACCTAAACATTGTCGACCTAGACACTGTCGATCTTCAGACCGGATCCCGTTAATTTACTGGTATTGTATTTATGGTACAAGGTCATATAATAGAAAAAATCTTCTATATAAACCTAGAAAATTGTGTGTCTACAGCATGCGCCGCTAGAGTCGGACAGTAGCCCACACATGTATCACGCAAGGGCCCCCACTGCCACTAACGATGAAACAAATGCATAATGTTCATATTATCCTACCCTGGGACAAATTTGGCAATGCACTCAGTGGGGGTCATTCCGCCCCGTTCGCATGCAGCGGTTTGTTGCTGTGGTGCGAACGGGTCCGGAATGCGCATGCGCGGCGGCCACACTGCACGTATGCGATGTTGCCTGGCGACAGGAGTCGCCAGGTTACGTCGCGTCCAACGAAGAAAGTGGTCGCAGAGCCGACCGCAAGAAGATTGACAGAAAGAAGGCGTACCTGGGCGGATCCGGACCGTTGGAGACCGTTTTCGGTGAGTGGAGAAGAAAACGAAGGCGAGTCCAGCAGAACGAAGCGCGGATGTCTGACGTCAAAGCTGGCCCCAGCATTGCAGAGATCGTTGCACAGGGTAGGTCCAGGGCTGGTCTTCTTTTACTTGAAATTTTTTTTAGCTTAGCAGGGCTGCACAGGCGATCACATTCCTGCTAAGCTAAAATACACTCCCCCATAGGCGTGGACTATTGATCGCAGCAGCAGCTAAAAGTTGCTGGCTGCAAACTACTCGGAATGACCCCCAGTGTCCATTATTAACAAGGATGCACATGTGCAAACGCGCTGAATTGCGCTCAAGCATGCACAAATGCGCTTATGTGCACTGTGCGTGTATGCTATCATTACAAAAGAAACATTTAAATAAAATAATCGGACTGAACTGAAGAAAGGGATTCTAAAGAAAGCGGGGGAGAGAGAAAAGTGTGGGAGATAGAAAAAAAAAAGAGGATGAAGAAAGAAAAATAAAGGAAAGATCAAAGAGGAGGAGAAAAAAAGGGGAAAAAGAGGGAGAGGCAGTAAGAAAGAGATGGTAAGAGAAAAAGAGAAAGAGATATGAGAATGAATGTGGAAAGGAGGAGAGGAGAAAGAGGTGGAGAGAGAGGTGGAGTACAGTGGAAGAAATAGAGATACTGGGAAAGAGGGGGAGAGACAGAAAGAGGGTGACGGAGAGAGAGATAGGGAAGAAGGGGGGTATGGGAGTTAGGAGAGGTCAACAGAGAGAGAGATAGGGAAAAAGGGGTGTGTGGGATAGGAGAGAGAGACAGGGAAGAAGGGGGGGGGGGTGTATGGGATAGGAGAGGTCAACAGAGAGAGAGACAGGGAAGGATGGGAGAAGATAGAGAGGGAGTGGACAGCAACACTGGGTTCAACAGAATAGTATGTTAAATTGCATTACACCATGGCAACCTCTTACAGTTAAGCTTATCCTTAATAATAATATTTGATTTTGTGTGCTTAATTTTTAAAAAGAATATACGTACACTAAAGGACCCCATACACTTCTGCGACATGTCCGTCTGACATGTCGCAGGCGATCACCCCGGCAGCCTCCCGGTAGGGGGGGAAGGGGGGGGGGGGTGCAGGATCGGCCAAGATACATCGTATGCTGTCCTTTTGCATACAATGTATCTTGGGCAATCCTGGGCAATCCCAGCCATGCCTGCGGGGTCGGACGTGATTGAATGTGCAGAATATTCAATCTGGAGGATCCGATCCGATGCTCACGGGAACACGCATCGGATCGGATCGGAAACTCCTCCAAAATGCCCGATTTCATCCGATATATCGGGCCGAATGCCCGAAATCGTATAAAATCGTGCATTATCGTCCTAGTGTATGGGGCCCTTAAGAATATATGTAAACTCAGTGGCCTCTGTATTAGGTACACTTCTCTTGTATTAGGTAGGTTTCTATTTGCCTCCAGATCAGCCTATATGTCATAGCATGGGTCAACAAGGTGCAGGACACAGGGGGTCATTACGAGTTGATGACACGGTAGCAGTTTTTTGCAGCGCTGCGATCACATAGTCGCCGCCTATAGGGGAGTGTATTTTAGCTTATCAAGTGTGCGATCGCTTGTGCAGGGTTGCTGTGCAAAATGTTTTTGTGCAGTTTCTGAGTAGCTCTGAACTTACTCAGCCACTGCGATCACTTTAGCCTGTCCGGTCCCGGAATTGACGTCGGACACGCCTGCGTTTTCCACGGCACTCCCAGAAAACGGTCAGTTGCCACCCAGAAACGCCTTCTTGGTGTCAATCACCTTGCGATCACCTTCGTAAGGTCCCACGCTGACGGCGTTTCCCGTCGCTGGGCTGCGACGCGCCTGCGCATTGCAGTCGAGGCGCATGTGCAGTTTAGTCCTGATCGCACCGCTGTGAAAAACTGCAGCGCGCGATCGGGTCGGAATGACCCCCACAGTTCTTAGACTCTGTAGCATGAAAGCTTTGCTCAGCTGCTGCAGATTAGTTGGCTGCACATTCACACTGTGCGAGTCTCCAGGATCCCATACTGTAGGTGCTTTGCTGTACTGATATCTGGATACTATGGTGGCCATTGGGGTACACTGTCATGGTGGTGTCACCAGCTTGAGATGACGTGTGCTGCGTGACATGGCACATGTTCCTGCTGGGAGCCTGTGGCCGTAGAGATGCACACGGTCAGCAACAAAACTGTTACGTCTCAATATTAAGGGGCCTAATGTGAGTCAAGAACGCATTTCCCAGCCCATCAGAGAGTGGAAGAGTTTAATTCCCAGGCACAACTGCAGCAAAAGACGCAAGGAAGGACGCAACTATGTCCAATGCAGCAGCAGGCCCTAGGATGAAGGATCCTGCCCCCTTGACAGACCCCACCCCCTCAACAGACCACGCCCCCATTAGGGCTGATTTCATAAATTTCCCAGGCTGATTTTCCATCCTAATCCGCCGTTGCTACCAGCACCATGTCACTAGCCCAACGGACCAGCGCACTTCCGGATTTGTTCCTTGATCCAGTGAAACTCGTTTCTTGCTCTCCCCGCAGAGAAGTTGCTGTAACTATACTTTTTGTTAACATTTCAGTGGTCGTTAGCTTTAAGCTCAGATGCCAATAGTGATTTATGTTACTAATTTATAATCATTACACTTCTTCTTGTTAATGTTTATTTTGTTCCAGGTCTGCAAAATTATTATACAGTTCTCCTGTTAGTGCGTATTTATGGGGAGAATATTATAAATTCCCTTGTTCAGATTTTTAATCACTAAACAAAGCTAAGATATTTTCAACAATATTCCTTATGGAATAACTAGTGTAAAAAACAAGCACACTGTCTAGAAGTTCCGTAATAAATTATATGTGCTGTGTAGCCTGGCTGGAATACTTTTCCAATCTTTCAAAAAAATTGGAGTTTCTGCAGCGGGGTAAATTGGTTTACACAGGGAAAACATTGGGGTGTAGAGATGGATCTTGATCCAGACACCAACAGGCTAAAGCGACTGTCCCAGGATGCATTGGGGCCCCCTCTATAACCCCGCCTCCAGGCACTGGAGCTCAGTTTCGAGTTGTGCCCTTAACAGGAAGGTGGGGGTGAGGGGGGGTGGGCTGCACTGGGCAGCCCTGAAAAAACTTTTAGAAGACTTCAAGGGCCGCAGCTCTTACATGTCAGGGTGACATTCTGTGCTGCGGCTCCGTCACCTCCCCAGCAGCATTGCATACTCCCGCTGGCTCTGTTCCCAAGTACTTGCGGCGGAGATGCTCCGGCTCTAGGCACACGGTCGCAGACGCTCTCCTGGTTTGCGTGGCTGCTACAGACAAGGGAGGAGGTAAGAGGGTCCCCCAGGCGGGACCCGCCATTAAATCGCGTTCCGGTTGCAGTCTAAGGAGACGTACTGCGGCGCTGGCGTGGACACTGTAACATAGCAGGGACCCCACTATATCCACCAGGTCATAGGAATACAGGTCGGATATATAAATATCCTCTTTAATAAGACTCCATAGTACCAGGTGGTGAGGACCAGCATAGGGGAGAAGGCGCTTGACCTGTAGCCCCTCCCCCAGCTCCAGGCGCCACCTACTGCTGGTGTTCCTGCCCTGGAGCTGCCTCACACTCTCTCTCACTCCCTGACTGAGATGCTGGGCGCCATTTTCTAAAATAGATGCGACTGGTCTCCGGGACTGCAGGGCAAGGTCTCCTCTGTAAATCCGCCTGTATATCAGCGACGTGATTTTACACACACTTAAGTATTTTACATGTCAATATTAAGACAGCGTTAGTTAAGAACAAGTGCACCTGTGACAGAATATATTGTACGAGTATTCTTATATATACACATCCAGGCTCGGACCGCGCATTGTTTTATATATATACATATACTAGTCCAGTGCAGTTTTATTGTCTTACTAAAATAATTATCTGCATTGTCACTGTGACTGTGTGTGCCTGTATCTGCTGTGTGGATTTCACTGTCAGTGTATCCCAGCTATATCTATCACTGTATTCCGTACCCTAAGGACTAGGTGCGTCAGGGTCTCATATAGTGTTTCACAGTATTTACCATTAAGTATATTCTACTGTGTACTCAGTCACATAATACCGGATTTATTTGCTGGTGTTGTGTACTGTGTACGCAATCACACAGTATCGGATTTAGACACTGGTGTTGTGTACTGTGTACACTGTCACATACTAGGGGATTTATTCGCAGGTATTGTACTCTGTCTGGCTGTATCGTACTCATACGCTCTGCGGTTACATTCACTAAAATGTCTAACACAGAGGGCGGGAAATCCACGGATGCTGCTGTATCATGCAGCGTTTGTGCCAGGGATTTGCCTGAGAGGGAAGCTTTGAATGATGGTCTGTGTAATATGTGCAATACATCTCCCAGTCAGTCTGCAGCTCCTGTAACCAATCTGGAGCCACCTTGGGCGGTGTTCTCAACTATGCTCAATACACTTGTGACACGCCTTTTGCCCCCTATGGGACCTCTTGTGCCATTGCAGCCACACATTGTCCCTATGGTAAATCCACCTTGGGCGGATAATTTGTCTACCCAGTTGCAGCAATTGAATCATTCTTTGGTTAGACATAAATCTGCCCCAAGTCACTCTGGTGTCAAGGGGTCATCTAAGCGGGCCACTTCCTCCTCACAATCCACTAATCTCTCGGACGATACTTCCGATGAGGATGGTGAGTATACTGACCCGTCAGACACTGATACAGCTGCTTCTGACGAGGAATCTACAACTCAGGTTGATGTCCCTGACCTGCTGGTTGGCGTTGCTATTAAGCAAATCCTACAAATAGATGATGATGTGGATACCACTACTGTGTCTAAAAACCTGATAAGTTTAAATGTCAGAAGGTAATTAAAACATTATTACCACATTCTGACCATTTAGTGGACATACGTCGAGAATCCTGGTCTTCGCCAGGAAAGAAATTCTCCCTATCTAAAAATATGGTAGCTCGCTATTCTCTCCCTACAGAGTTGTGTAACAAGTGGGAAAATTCACCGCCGGTGGACTCCCATGTCACCCGTCTCGTGGTGTCATCTACTCTGCCTGTCACCACTGTCACCTCACTGAAGAAACCGACAGATAAACGTGTGGAGGGATGCCTGAAGTCTATTTACTCCCTTACGGGTGCTGTACATACTATAGACCCACTATTGCTGCCTCCTGGGCTGCAAAAGGAATTGAAGCATGAGTTCAGGCATTAGAGGAAGAGCTGCCTCCGGATATATCTGACACTGCCAGACAATACCTGTCTCATATTACCACCGCCGCTTATTACATACAGGAGGCGTCCTCTGAGGCAGGTGTGTTAGCTGGCGGCTAAGGCATCGACTACGTCCATCCTAGCTCGCCATATTCTGTGGCTGAGGTTGTGGAAGATGGACCTGGACTCCAAAAAGACCTTGGAGGTACACCTTTTTAAGAGATTGGGGAAGATCTCAATAAGATTGTGACTGACTTAGCGGCTGCTAAGACTGCATTTCCCTTGAATGCTAATCCTTCTGCACAGAAGGCAAAAGGTACCACTTTTCGCTCCTTTCAGCCTCAAGGGAAAGCAAAATGTCAGACATACCCAAGAAACCACTAAGCCCAAGGCAAAACAATCCTGGGCCGCCCGTAAGCCTGCTTCTAAACAAGACAAGCCTACTGCATGACGGGGCGGGCCGCCCCCTTGGGACCCCAGGGTGGGAGGCCGACTTCTGCAATTCACCCAGGTCTGGTTAAAGATCACTTCACATGCATGGGTGCGAGAAGTTGTCTCTCACGGGTACGCAGTCTCTTTCAAGGGGTGGTATTCATGTGACCGGCAGTCGGGAGACCAACGGTCACATGACCTCCACCGACATCCCGCCCCCTCACTATCCCGATGGTCGGCATGCCGACCAACAGGGATTATTTCCACTCGTGGGTGACCACGACACCCATAGAGTGGGAATAGAACTCGGTCGCCACCGAGCCCGCAGCGTGGCGAGCGCAGCGAGCCCACAAGGGGCTTGCTGCACTCGCCCCTCCCCGCTGGGATCCCGACGTCGGTATGCTGCCGGGATCCCGGCGTCGGTATGCTTACTGGCAGTCTCCTGACCGCCGGTCAGACATAATACACCCTCTTCAAGAGATGTCCCCCTCGCCAGTTCTGCACAAGGGTTATTCCTTCGGATCTGTTGAAGGCGCAAGCTCTACAACTGGTTGTACGATCCCTCCTGGATACAGGAGTGGTAGTGCCGGTACTTCTGTCCCAGAGAGGCAGAGGATACTACTCGACCCTGTTTCTAGTTCCGAAACCCAATGGGTCTTTCCGGCTTATACTCAACCTCAAATCATTGAACAAGTTTGTGAGAGTGTCCAAGTTCCATATGGAAACACTGCACTCAATTGTACTGGACATGGAACACGGAGACTATATGGTATCCCTGGATATACAGGACACTTACCTGTATATACCTATTGCCATATCGCATCAGCAGTATCTGTGGTTTGCTATTGGCAACCTTCACTATCAATTTAAGGCTCTGCCGTTTGGACTGGCGGTGGTCCCTCGGATCTTCACCAAGGTTATGGCCGTTATGATGGCTCATCTCCGTCGCCAGGGAGTCAGGATCCTGCCGTATCTGGACGACTTGCTGATTCTGGCAAACTCCCACGATGTCCTCCTCAGTCATCTACATCTGACAGTAAACTTCCTACAAGCCCACGGATGGCTCATCAACTGGAAGAAGTCCTCGCTGGTCCCTGCTGGGAGCATGGTGCACCTGGGGGCACTGCTGGACACACACAGTCAACGGCTGTTACTGTCTCCAGAGAAGGTCCTGAAACTTCAGGACAGGATCAGACACTTCCTCTCTCGCCCAAGAGTGTCGATACACTCGGTAATGCAAGTACTAGGCCTCATGGTGTCGGCTTTTGACATGGTAGAGTACGCTCAATTTCATTCCCGCCCTCTCCAGAGGTTAATCCTTTCCAAGTGGGACGGTCTGCCTCATCGGATCAGGTCTCACATATCCTTGTCTCCGGAGGTTCGTCTGTCGCTGACCTGTCGGCTACAGGACCAGCAGTTGAGCAGGGGCCGTCCCTTCTGGATCCCAAACTGGGTCCTACTGACTACGGACGCCAGTCTGAGGGGTTGGGGCGCAGTGCTGGAGCAACACTCTTTCCAGGGTCGATGGACCAGGGAGGAATCTCTCCTCCCGATAAACATTCTGGAATGGCGGGCAGGGTTCTATGCTTTGTCTCTCGCCCTGCCTCTGATACAGAACAGGCCTGTTCAAGTATGGTCAGACAACGCCACCACGGTGGCTTACATAAACCATAAAGGTGGCACTCGAAGCCGCATGGCAATGATGGAAGTGTCAAAAATCCTTCGTTGGGCGGACCGCCATCTGCCAGCAATATCGGCAGTGTTCATTCCAGGAGTCCTCAACTGGGAAGTGGATTTCCTCAGTTATCAGGACGTGCACGCCGGAGAGTGGAGTCTTCATCAGAAAGTCTTTCAACTCCCAGTGGACAAGTGGGGTCTACCAGATGTAGACCTCATGGCATCTCGACACAATCACAAAGTTCCGGTCTTCGGATCAAGAACCAGGGATCCTCAAGCAGCGTTCGTGGATGCACTGGCAATTCCATGGAACTTTTGGCTGCCCTACGTGTTCCCTCCAGTGTCACTCCTGCCCAGGGTACTACGGAAGTTCAAACAAGAAGGAGGCGTACTACTTCTAGTCGCCCAGCGTGGCCCAGACGGCATTGGTTCTCAGACCTGCAGGGTCTATCGATAGAGCATCCTCTTCTACTTCCTCAACGACCAGACCTCCTCGTTCAGGGCCCTTGTGTCTACCCGGACCTGACCAGGTTGGCTTTGACGGCGTGGCTCTTGAAGCTTCACTCCTGAGGGCCAAAAGATTCTCCAAGGCGGTTATCCAAACTATGCAGAAGGCCCGCAAACCGGCTTCTGCGTGGATTTGTTATAGGGTCTGGAATTCTTACTTCACCTGGTGTGCTGCTAAGAATTACAATGCTTACAAATGCAATACTTCCAGACTTCTGGCTTTTCTGCAACAAGGCCCGGAATTAGGACTTCGTCTGGCCTTCCTCAAGGTTCATATATCTGCCTTTTTGGTATGGTTTCAGAGAAAAATTGCGTCTATTCCTGACGTTCATACTTTCATTCAGGGCGTTTTACGGATACAGCCTCCCTATGTCCCTCCTGTGGATCCATGGGATCTGTCTATTGTTCTGAATGCCCTGCAAGAGTCTCCATTAGAACCTCTTTAGTCAGTGGACCTTAAATGGCTCACGGTCAAGGTCCTGTTCCTACTGGCTACTGCCTCTGCTAGGATGGTGTCAGACTTAGGCTGTGGCCTGTCGTCCACCCTTTTTGATTTTTCACCGTGACAGGGCAGTTCTTCGAACTCGCCCTGGTTATTTGCCTAAGGTGGTGTCATATTTTCACCTTAACCAAGAGATTGTGGTTCCGGCTTTCATCTCTTCTGGTTTGTCATCAAAAGAGCGGTCTTTGGATGTGGTACGGGCTCTCTGTATTTACGTAGAGAGGACTGCCTCTATTAGGCGGTCAGATACCCTTTTTGTACTTTTTGGTTTTCACAAACGTGGCTGGCCTGCGAACAAGCAAACATTTTCCAGATGGATTAGAATGGTGATTGCACAAGCATATGCACTGGCCGGTCTGCCAGCTCCTGCTGTTATTAAAGCCCATTCTACTCGGTCTGTTGGACCTTCTTGGGCCGGCCCACCGAGGCGCATCCGCAGAGGTGTAGCAAGGTATCATGGTGCCTGTAGCAAGGTATGTTTCGGCGCCCCCCTCCCCTGTACTGAATTGGGGGCGTGGCCACCAGGGCCGGTTCTAGACCTTGTGACATCCAGGGTGAAAGTTTCCTTTGGCGCTACCCCCCCCCCCCCCCCACACACACACACCCATAGGGTAAGCATAGTGCGCGCCGAAGGCAAATAGTAGGAGCATGGTTCATAGGGAAAGGGCGTAGCCACAGTTATGCCCCCTGTAGTTATGGACCCAGTAGTTGTGCCCCTGTAGATTTGCCCCCAGTAGTTGTGCCCCCTGTAGATGTGTCCCATGTAGCTGTGCCCAGAGTAGTTGTGCCCCCTGTAGCTGTGCCCCCAGTAGGTGTGCACCCTTAGGTGTGCCCAGAGTAATTGTGCACCCTGGTTTGTGCCCCCTGTAGATTTGCCCCCAGTAGTTGTGCACCCTGTAGATTTGCCCCCAGTAGATGTGCCCCCTGTAGCTGTGCCCGGAGTAGTTGTGCCCCCTGTAAATTTGCCCCCAGTAGATGTGCCCCCTGTAGCTGTGCCTGGAGTAGTTGTGTCCCCTGTAGCTGTGCCTGGAGTAGTTGTGCCCCCTGTAGCTGTGGCCCCAGTAGGTGTGCCCCCTGTAGTTGTGCCCCCTGGTAGCGCTGCAAACACAAAATACAATAAAAAAATAAAAATAAAAAATACTCACCTGCCTGCTCCTGCTTCCCGACTGCTGCTGGCCACATTTCCACCGTCCGTGCCTGTGACGCGTGACATCAGACGCAAGTCATGGACCGGAGGGGAGCGGAGAGGAGGGACAGGAGAGGTGGGAGGGTAGGGGAGGGTCAGATTTGAAGCAGCTTGGGCTTCGAGCTGTCAGTGACTGACAGCAGCGGCTGCGAGCTGCTTGCAGCCAGGCAGAGGTGTCGGCGGAGTCGAGCTGCGGCGCCCTGTACTGTCTTGGGCGCCTGGAGCTCGAGCTCCACCGGAACCGCCCTCCCTACGCCCCTGCGCGTTCGCTTAACAATTGTGCAAGGCGGCTACGTGGTCTTCAGTGAACACGTTCATTAGGTTCTATGCCTTTGATACTTCCACCTCCCAGGATGCTTCCTTTGGATGCCGGGTTCTCATACCCACTATGGCGCGTCCCCTCCCATGAGGAACTGCTTTAGGACATCCCCGATGTTTTCCCTGTGGAAACCAATGTACCCAGCTGCAGAAAAGGAGATTTATGGTAGACTTACCATTGTTAAATCTCTTTCTGCGAGGTACATTGGTTCCACAGGGCGCCCACCCTGACGCACCTAGCTTCTATGGGTTTGTATGGCATTAGCCGATGGTCCCTTCTCCAGGGCTGTCTTAACAGCAGTGTAGGGCCCTGGGCACAGCAATATACTGGAGCCCCTACCCATCCACCAGCGGTAGGGGTGGGTGGTGCTCTTTCTTCCGCTCAGCATGTAGGACCTAGAGCAGTAATTTCTGCTAGTTTCTCCTTTACTGCAGAGATGTTGAGAGATGGGGCAGGAGGGAGAACACTAAACTGTAGAAGGGGAAGGGCAACTTGCTTGGCTGCAGATATCTCAAGTTCCTGGAAGTAGAATTCTTAGCTTTGAATGGAATAAAAAAACTAGAGTCCCACCTTTCAGGAGGTTTTTAGTAGAGATGAGCGGGTTCGGTTTCTCTGAATCCGAACCCGCCCGAACTTCATGTTTTTTTTCACGGGTCCGAGCAACTCGGATCTTCCCGCCTTGCTCGGTTAACCCGAGCGCGCCCGAACGTCATCATGACGCTGTCGGATTCTCGCGAGGCTCGGATTCTATCGCGAGACTCGGATTCTATATAAGGAGCCGCGCGTCGCCGCCATTTTCACACGTGCATTGAGATTGATAGGGAGAGGACGTGGCTGGCGTCCTCTCCATTTAGATTAGGGTTGAGAGAGAGAGAGAGAGATTGACCTGAGGCTGTGATACTGTAGAAGAGAGTGCAGAGTTTAGTGACTGACGACCACAGTGACCACCAGACAGTGCAGTTGTTTGTTTTATTTAATATATCCGTTCTCTGCCTGAAAAAAACGATACACACAGTGACTCAGTCACATACCATATCTGTGTGCACTGCTCAGCCCAGTGTGCTGCATCAATGTATATATATATATCTGACTGTGCTCAGCTCACACAGCTTATAATTGTGGGGGAGACTGGGGAGCACTGCAGTGCCAGTTATAGGTTATAGCAGGAGCCAGGAGTACATAATATTATATTAAAATTAAACAGTGCACACTTTTGCTGCAGGAGTGCCACTGCCAGTGTGACTAGTGACCAGTGACCTGACCACCAGTATATATAATATTAGTAGTATACTATCTCTTTATCAACCAGTCTATATTAGCAGCAGACACAGTACAGTGCGGTAGTTCACGGCTGTGGCTACCTCTGTGTCGGCACTCGGCAGCCCGTCCATAATTGTATATACCACCTAACCGTGGTTTTTTTTTCTTTCTTTATACATACATACTAGTTACGAGTATACTATCTCTTTATCAACCAGTCTATATATTAGCAGCAGACACAGTACAGTGCGGTAGTTCACGGCTGTGGCTACCTCTGTGTCGGCACTCGGCAGCCCGTCCATAATTGTATATACCACCTAACCGTGGTTTTTTTTTCTTTCTTTATACATACATACTAGTTACGAGTATACTATCTCTTTATCAACCAGTCTATATATTAGCAGCAGACACAGTACAGTGCGGTAGTTCACGGCTGTGGCTACCTCTGTGTCGGCACTCGGCAGCCCGTCCATAATTGTATATACCACCTAACCGTGGTTTTTTTTTCTTTCTTTATACATACATACTAGTTACGAGTATACTATCTCTTTATCAACCAGTCTATATTAGCAGCAGACACAGTACAGTGCGGTAGTTCACGGCTGTGGCTACCTCTGTGTCGGCACTCGGCAGCCCGTCCATAATTGTATATACCACCTAACCGTGGTTTTTTTTTCTTTCTTTATACATACATACTAGTTACGAGTATACTATCTCTTTATCAACCAGTCTATATATTAGCAGCAGACACAGTACAGTGCGGTAGTTCACGGCTGTGGCTACCTCTGTGTCGGCACTCGGCAGCCCGTCCATAATTGTATATACCACCTAACCGTGGTTTTTTTTTCTTTCTTTATACATACATACTAGTTACGAGTATACTATCTCTTTATCAACCAGTCTATATATTAGCAGCAGACACAGTACAGTGCGGTAGTTCACGGCTGTGGCTACCTCTGTGTCGGCACTCGGCAGCCCGTCCATAATTGTATATACCACCTAACCGTGGTTTTTTTTTCTTTCTTTATACATACATACTAGTTACGAGTATACTATCTCTTTATCAACCAGTCTATATTAGCAGCAGACACAGTACAGTGCGGTAGTTCACGGCTGTGGCTACCTCTGTGTCGGCACTCGGCAGCCCGTCCATAATTGTATATACCACCTAACCGTGGTTTTTTTTTTCTTTCTTTATACATACATACTAGTTACGAGTATACTATCTCTTTATCAACCAGTCTATATTAGCAGCAGACACAGTACAGTGCGGTAGTTCACGGCTGTGGCTACCTCTGTGTCGGCACTCGGCAGCCCGTCCATAATTGTATATACCACCTAACCGTGGTTTTTTTTTCTTTCTTTATACATACATACTAGTTACGAGTATACTATCTCTTTATCAACCAGTCTATATATTAGCAGCAGACACAGTACAGTGCGGTAGTTCACGGCTGTGGCTACCTCTGTGTCGGCACTCGGCAGCCCGTCCATAATTGTATATACCACCTAACCGTGGTTTTTTTTTCTTTCTTTATACATACATACTAGTTACGAGTATACTATCTCTTTATCAACCAGTCTATATATTAGCAGCAGACACAGTACAGTGCGGTAGTTCACGGCTGTGGCTACCTCTGTGTCGGCACTCGGCAGCCCGTCCATAATTGTATATACCACCTAACCGTGGTTTTTTTTTCTTTCTTTATACATACATACTAGTTACGAGTATACTATCTCTTTATCAACCAGTCTATATATTAGCAGCAGACACAGTACAGTGCGGTAGTTCACGGCTGTGGCTACCTCTGTGTCGGCACTCGGCAGGCAGTCCGTCCATAATTGTATACCACCTAACCGTGGTTTTTTTTTCTTTCTTCTTTATACATACATAGTTACATAGACATCTCTTTATCAACCAGTCTATATTAGCAGCAGACACAGTACAGTACGGTAGTTCACGGCTGTGGCTACCTCTGTGTCTGCACTCGGCAGGCAGTCCATAATTGTATACTAGTATCCATCTCCATTGTTTACCTGAGGTGCCTTTTAGTTGTGCCTATTAAAATATGGAGAACAAAAATGTTGAGGTTCCAAAATTAGGGAAAGATCAAGATCCACTTCCACCTCGTGCTGAAGCTGCTGCCACTAGTCATGGCCGAGACGATGAAATGCCAGCAACGTCGTCTGCCAAGGCCGATGCCCAATGTCATAGTACAGAGCATGTCAAATCCAAAACACCAAATATCAGAAAAAAAAGGACTCCAAAACCTAAAATAAAATTGTCGGAGGAGAAGCGTAAACTTGCCAATATGCCATTTACGACACGGAGTGGCAAGGAACGGCTGAGGCCCTGGCCTATGTTCATGGCTAGTGGTTCAGCTTCACATGAGGATGGAAGCACTCAGCCTCTCGCTAGAAAAATGAAAAGACTCAAGCTGGCAAAAGCACCGCAAAGAACTGTGCGTTCTTCGAAATCCCAAATCCACAAGGAGAGTCCAATTGTGTCGGTTGCGATGCCTGACCTTCCCAACACTGGACGTGAAGAGCATGCGCCTTCCACCATTTGCACGCCCCCTGCAAGTGCTGGAAGGAGCACCCGCAGTCCAGTTCCTGATAGTCAGATTGAAGATGTCAGTGTTGAAGTACACCAGGATGAGGAGGATATGGGTGTTGCTGGCGCTGGGGAGGAAATTGACCAGGAGGATTCTGATGGTGAGGTGGTTTGTTTAAGTCAGGCACCCGGGGAGACACCTGTTGTCCGTGGGAGGAATATGGCCGTTGACATGCCAGGTGAAAATACCAAAAAAATCAGCTCTTCGGTGTGGAGGTATTTCACCAGAAATGCGGACAACAGGTGTCAAGCCGTGTGTTCCCTTTGTCAAGCTGTAATAAGTAGGGGTAAGGACGTTAACCACCTCGGAACATCCTCCCTTATACGTCACCTGCAGCGCATTCATAATAAGTCAGTGACAAGTTCAAAAACTTTGGGTGACAGCGGAAGCAGTCCACTGACCAGTAAATCCCTTCCTCTTGTAACCAAGCTCACGCAAACCACCCCACCAACTCCCTCAGTGTCAATTTCCTCCTTCCCCAGGAATGCCAATAGTCCTGCAGGCCATGTCACTGGCAATTCTGACGAGTCCTCTCCTGCCTGGGATTCCTCCGATGCATCCTTGCGTGTAACGCCTACTGCTGCTGGCGCTGCTGTTGTTGCCGCTGGGAGTCGATGGTCATCCCAGAGGGGAAGTCGTAAGCCCACTTGTACTACTTCCAGTAAGCAATTGACTGTTCAACAGTCCTTTGCGAGGAAGATGAAATATCACAGCAGTCATCCTGCTGCAAAGCGGATAACTGAGGCCTTGACAACTATGTTGGTGTTAGACGTGCGTCCGGTATCCGCCGTTAGTTCACAGGGAACTAGACAATTTATTGAGGCAGTGTGCCCCCGTTACCAAATACCATCTAGGTTCCACTTCTCTAGGCAGGCGATACCGAGAATGTACACGGACGTCAGAAAAAGACTCACCAGTGTCCTAAAAAATGCAGTTGTACCCAATGTCCACTTAACCACGGACATGTGGACAAGTGGAGCAGGGCAGGGTCAGGACTATATGACTGTGACAGCCCACTGGGTAGATGTATGGACTCCCGCCGCAAGAACAGCAGCGGCGGCACCAGTAGCAGCATCTCGCAAACGCCAACTCTTTCCTAGGCAGGCTACGCTTTGTATCACCGCTTTCCAGAATACGCACACAGCTGAAAACCTCTTACGGCAACTGAGGAAGATCATCGCGGAATGGCTTACCCCAATTGGACTCTCCTGTGGATTTGTGGCATCGGACAACGCCAGCAATATTGTGTGTGCATTAAATATGGGCAAATTCCAGCACGTCCCATGTTTTGCACATACCTTGAATTTGGTGGTGCAGAATTTTTTAAAAAACGACAGGGGCGTGCAAGAGATGCTGTCGGTGGCCAGAAGAATTGCGGGACACTTTCGGCGTACAGGCACCACGTACAGAAGACTGGAGCACCACCAAAAACTACTGAACCTGCCCTGCCATCATCTGAAGCAAGAAGTGGTAACGAGGTGGAATTCAACCCTCTATATGCTTCAGAGGTTGGAGGAGCAGCAAAAGGCCATTCAAGCCTATACAATTGAGCACGATATAGTAGGTGGAATGCACCTGTCTCAAGCGCAGTGGAGAATGATTTCAACGTTGTGCAAGGTTCTGATGCCCTTTGAACTTGCCACACGTGAAGTCAGTTCAGACACTGCCAGCCTGAGTCAGGTCATTCCCCTCATCAGGCTTTTGCAGAAGAAGCTGGAGACATTGAAGGAGGAGCTAACATGGAGCGATTCCGCTAGGCATGTGGGACTTGTGGATGGAGCCCTTAATTCACTTAACAAGGATTCACGGGTGGTCAATCTGTTGAAATCAGAGCACTACATTTTGGCCACCGTGCTCGATCCTAGATTTAAAGCCTACCTTGGATCTCTCTTTCCGGCAGACACAAGTCTGCTGGGGTTGAAAGACCTGCTGGTGACAAAATTGTCAAGTCAAGCGGAACGCGACCTGTCAACATCTCCTCCTTCACATTCTCCCGCAACTGGGGGTGCGAGGAAAAGGCTCAGAATTCCGAGCCCACCCGCTGGCGGTGATGCAGGGCAGTCTGGAGCGACTGCTGATGCTGACATCTGGTCCGGACTGAAGGACCTGACAACGATTACGGACATGTCGTCTACTGTCACTGCATATGATTCTCTCAACATTGATAGAATGGTGGAGGATTATATGAGTGACCGCATCCAAGTAGGCACGTCACACAGTCCGTACTTATACTGGCAGGAAAAAGAGGCAATTTGGAGGCCCTTGCACAAACTGGCTTTATTCTACCTAAGTTGCCCTCCCACAAGTGTGTACTCCGAAAGAGTGTTTAGTGCCGCCGCTCACCTTGTCAGCAATCGGCGTACGAGGTTACATCCAGAAAATGTGGAGAAGATGATGTTCATTAAAATGAATTATAATCAATTCCTCCGCGGAGACATTGACCAGCAGCAATTGCCTCCACAAAGTACACAGGGAGCTGAGATGGTGGATTCCAGTGGGGACGAATTGATAATCTGTGAGGAGGGGGATGTACACGGTGATATATCGGAGAGTGATGATGAGGTGGACATCTTGCCTCTGTAGAGCCAGTTTGTGCAAGGAGAGATTAATTGCTTCTTTTTTGGGGGGGGTCCAAACCAACCCGTCATATCAGTCACAGTCGTGTGGCAGACCCTGTCACTGAAATGATGGGTTGGTTAAAGTGTGCATGTCCTGTTTTGTTTATACAACATAAGGGTGGGTGGGAGGGCCCAAGGACAATTCCATCTTGCACCTCTTTTTTCTTTTCTTTTTCTTTGCATCATGTGCTGATTGGGGAGGGTTTTTTGGAAGGGACATCCTGCGTGACACTGCAGTGCCACTCCTAAATGGGCCCGGTGTTTGTGTCGGCCACTAGGGTCGCTAATCTTACTCACACAGTCAGCTACCTCATTGCGCCTCTTTTTTTCTTTGCGTCATGTGCTGTTTGGGGAGGGTTTTTTGGAAGGGACATCCTGCGTGACACTGCAGTGCCACTCCTAGATGGGCCCGGTGTTTGTGTCGGCCACTAGGGTCGCTAATCTTACTCACACAGCTACCTCATTGCGCCTCTTTTTTTCTTTGCGTCATGTGCTGTTTGGGGAGGGTTTTTTGGAAGGGACATCCTGCGTGACACTGCAGTGCCACTCCTAGATGGGCCCGGTGTTTGTGTCGGCCACTAGGGTCGCTAATCTTACTCACACAGCTACCTCATTGCGCCTCTTTTTTTCTTTGCGTCATGTGCTGTTTGGGGAGGGTTTTTTGGAAGGGCCATCCTGCGTGACACTGCAGTGCCACTCCTAGATGGGCCCGGTGTTTGTGTCGGCCACTAGGGTCGCTAATCTTACTCACACAGCTACCTCATTGCGCCTCTTTTTTTCTTTGCGTCATGTGCTGTTTGGGGAGGGTTTTTTGGAAGGGACATCCTGCGTGACACTGCAGTGCCACTCCTAGATGGGCCCGGTGTTTGTGTCGGCCACTAGGGTCGCTTATCTTACTCACACAGCGACCTCGGTGCAAATTTTAGGACTAAAAATAATATTGTGAGGTGTGAGGTATTCAGAATAGACTGAAAATGAGTGTAAATTATGGTTTTTGAGGTTAATAATACTTTGGGATCAAAATGACCCCCAAATTCTATGATTTAAGCTGTTTTTTAGTGTTTTTTGAAAAAAACACCCGAATCCAAAACACACCCGAATCCGACAAAAAAAATTCGGTGAGGTTTTGCCAAAACGCGTTCGAACCCAAAACACGGCCGCGGAACCGAACCCAAAACCAAAACACAAAACCCGAAAAATTTCAGGCGCTCATCTCTAGTTTTTAGGAGGTGTCTTGGGGATCAGAGTTCAGGAGCCAGAGCAATCCACCAATGAAAATATAAAACTGTAGGGCGGCGATCGCGGCAGTTATAACTTCTGCTCAATCGCCCCAATCCAGAAATATACTCCTCAGTTTAGACACCACCAAGGCCTTCGATACAGTACTCTGGCCCCATCTATTCAAGGTCCTAGAACGTAGACTATTCCATCAAGACTTTATTGAAATTATTCGCTTCCTATATGATTCTCCCTCGACTTCCCTTTTGCTTAATGGATATATTAGCAACCCGGTGGTGATGCATCGTGGCACGAGGCAGGGTTGCCCCTTATCTCCCCTGCTGTTCAACCTGGCCATAGATCCCCTACATCGTTTGCTGTTAAATGATAATCAGTTTCAAGGAATTCAGGTTGGTCGCAGAAACCTAAAACTTACTGCTTTTGCCGATGGCACTCAGACTGGGGAATGGTTCATTTTTGAAACAGGGGGCGATGAATCTACCATTACAATGGAGTTCGGATCACATAACCTATTTAGGGATTCGAATATCGAGAAAGCCGGAGCGATTATATGCCCTAAATTTTACCTCGGCTATCCGAACAATTGAAATGGAACTTGAGACTTGGAAATCTATGCCTTTATCATATTTGGGGAGGGCTAGTTTGATCAGGATGATATCATTCCCCCGTCTGATGTACTTCATTCAAGCCATGCCGCATACACTTCTACCTAAAGACGTTCAACGTCTCAATTTTCTTTTTAGGAGATTCATTTGGCAGGGAGGGAGACCGCGTATAGCGTTAATCAAACTACAGCAGACTGTAGGGAATGGGGGAATTAACTTCCCTAATATCCTCTGGTGCTCCCAGGCGGCCCAACTACGTTACCTACATGATTGGATGCATAACGATAACACATACACAAACACAGACTTAGATAGAGAATTTATACAGGGGGGGGATCTCATTACATTTCTACATCTGCATGATCGGGAGGTGTCCGAGGAGCTGAGGGGAAACCCCTTATTGTGGAACATTAAAAAACTATGGACAGAAATGCGACATAAATTAAATCTAAATGCCCACAAATCATTACACCTTCCGTTCATGGCTAATCCTGACTTCCTAGAGGGTCAGGCACATTACCCGTTTAATATATGGCGGCTGGGGGAGGGGGGTCCAGGATCGGTGACTTAGTGGACATGCGAGGCTCGAGTCCGCTCACGTTCCAGGAGGCCACTACTAAATACCCAACTTTGATGGCCTATCCTGTGGCCTTTCTTTTGGCTCAACACTATATTTCATCCACTATCAGATGTCTTTCACCTGGGGATTGGGATAATCCGTTGGATAAAATGTTGAAACAAACCCCTAGGGTTAAGAAGGCAATCTCGACTGCGTATGGGTACTTTCGGAACGTCCTGGACTACTCGAGGCGTCCGGGAGGTATTATGTCTTGGAGAGATTGTCTCCCGGACGTTGAATTTACAGACCTACTGGCGGCGCATGTTAAAACCTGCAAATTATTTCCCTCTTCTAGATATAAAGAAATGTCTCTCAATATTTTGCATAGGACTTATTTATCGCCCCATAGGCGACACTTGATAGGACTTGCTGACACACATGCATGTTGGAAATGTGGCACTCCTCAGGCGGATATGTTTCACTGCCTGTGGACATGTCCTTTAATCAGACAGTTTTGGATTCAGATAAGAAACTACTTGACAGCCAAGCTGGTAAATTATTGGAGGTTGTCTCCGGAGTGGGCGCTCTTTGGTATTATACCACCGAATCAGCGCCTCTCTTTGGGCAGTAAAAAACTGTTGCTGGCAGTTAGTTTAGCGGCTAGAAAAGCCATCCTGCAGGTGTGGATAGCGAAGGATCCACCAACTCTATCATTATTTAAAGCCAAACTATTCTACCTCTTTAGGATGGAATGGATAAGCGTCCTGCTGGAAAAAGACACTAAGATACATCATTTTTTTGAGGTTTGGGAGAGCTATATAACGACCTTGTCGATGACGGTTAGGAAACAGCTCCACGACTCATTGTCCAACACAGAATGGTTTCTAACTAGAATGGCTGCGGGGGATCCGCCAATTGTGCTTTAAAGTTGACTGACAAGCAGGGCGCTGTGGGCGGGTCGGGGGGGAAATCAGGTACGGCGCGGGTATTATACATATATATATATATATATGTATGTGTATATATATTTTTTATTTTTTTATTATTTCTTTCTTTTCTCATATTCGAAAGTACACGTATGGGTCAATCGACTGAGCTGAACTTCAGATCAGTAGAACAGATGATCTTCAGAGGTCTTGTTACATACAGATGTGATGCTGTTGATTGCTTATAAAAGATGTGTCCCTTGATCAAGGACTCAACTGTATTTTTTTTTTCTTGTTCTGTTTTCTTATAATACCCTTCTATCAAAGATTTGAAACATATTGAACATTTATGTATGTATTGCATGTATTGCTTCAATAAAAAATTTATGATAAAAAGAAAATATAAAACTGCATACCAGGTGTGTGGAGCTGGAGCAGGGACCAGCTGCTTGAAGGCTGATAGCTCTGGTTCTGGGCATAGTAGAGGCAAGCTGCCAATGTCCACCAAAAGGGGAGAGTCACAGTTTTTGGAGTATACCATCAGAAAAACTTTAAGTCAGACAGAACACAAGATATCTTGCTGGGAAGAGCAATTAATAGGCTTTGATAGGCACCATTGTTTTGAAGTCGGATTTCTCCGGCTCCCCAGGGCCGATTTTCAAAAATCTGGTACCTCTGGAAAGAGGGGACCCTCAGCTATCAGCCTAGGACCCTTATACTCATGCGGCCCTTGGGCAAGTGCCCATTGAGCCCATATGAAAAGACGGCCCTGCCCTTCTCCTGTCGTGAGAACATGGTTCTATGTGACTAACATCTGCCTTCTCTTTAACCTGCTACTGCATTGGACTAGTTAACGAAACTGAGCTCCAGTGCCAGGAGGCGGCATTATAGAGGAGGCCTCAATGCATCCTGGGACAGTCTAAAGCTTTAGCCTGTTGGTGCCTGGGTCAAGATCCATCTCTACACCCCGATGTTTTTCCTGTGAAATCAATGTACCTCACAGAAAGAGATTTAACAATGGTACAGTTAGTCTACCATAAATCTCCTTTTTTAGTACCAATGAGCCATCGTCCCCATATTGGAGATGTCCTAAATTCAACTGAACCTTTCTCTTCTCCATCTTTTCCTCTGACCCATTCCCGATAACCAACTTGCCCTTTTACTTCAAACCATTCCCTATAACTAACTCCCCCTTTTATCCCGGCCAATTCATTACACTTCCCCTTTTCCCCCCGGCCCATTCCCTATAACCATTCTCCTCCTTTTCCTCTAACGCAATCCCTATAACTAACTCCCCCTTTTCTCCCGGCCAATTCATTACAAGTTACTCGTTACTCCTTGCTTTTCCCCGGACCATTCCCTACCCATAGCAACTAATCATCTGTAGCTCAGTGTTTCCAAACCATGGTCAAGGCACACTAAGGCTATGTACACATTATGACGACATCACAAACGATGCAATGTCATCCGCGACGGAAGTCGGCATCGCCAAGTTCATACACACTTGCCTAAGCCGGGAGTGACGCACACCGGTGGGGGGGAGAGGGCATGGGGTCGAGCAGGGGCCATGCTGCATTGGGCAGCATAGCCCTCGTCTGTGATATCGCCCGTTGGACCTGGCCGCATCGTACACGATATCGCTTAGTGCGTACCCTTAAGGTGCTTAAGGGTGAGATTTATCAAATCTTGGAGAAAGATAAAATACCAACCAATCAGCTTCTGTCATCTTTCTAGCACAGCAGTCTATCACTGACCTGGTTTGGGAGTGTTGTGGACTCGGGGTTTCTTCCGGTGACCGGGAAGAGGAACCGCAACTGGGCCGCAGCAGGGATGGCCGAATGTAAGTTTTCCTCATGCAGGATTAGGTCGGCAGACAGGAAGCACATGTGGACGCTGAAGGTCTCCTGAAAGACAGAACTTGAAAGGCGCTGATGAATCAGTGAAGAATACCAGGTGCTGGAGGAACAAACTGCGCTAAAGTGCACTGGGTGCTTGGAGACACTGAGGTGCTTGGAGGCGCGGAGGCGATTGGAGGCACCGAGGTGCTTGGAGGCACAGAGGTGTTTGGAGGCACAAAGGTGCTTGGAGGTATAGAGGTGCTTGAAGGCGCGGAGGCGCTTGGAGACACTGAGATGCTTGGAGGTGCAGAGGCGCTTGGAGGCACGGAGGCGCTTGGAGGCACGGAGGTGCTTGGAGGCACGGAGGTGCTTGGAGGCACGGAGATGCTTGGAGGCACGGAGATGCTAAGAACACTGGAGACTGTGAGATGGAGGGCACGCTGAATGCTGAGAACACTGGAGACTGTGAAACAGGGAACACGCTTGCACAAAGGGAGCACTGAAGTCTATCACTAAGGAGAGACGATACTCAGGCGCCGGGCTCTGTCCGGCGTCCACCTTTGAATTCCCCGCCTTCCTCCGATTGGTGGAGGGGAGCCAGCGACGTCACCCGCCCACCACCCACGTGACAGCCGGGCGCAATGGCGGCGCCCACGCTCCGGGGAACCGAAGGGAGCAGCACCGCCAGACGCCGGGACCCAGCGACCACCGGAGGTGGGGACCGCCAGGAGGACCAGTGGACACGCAGGGGTAAGCGGGCGGCCGCTGCCCCTGGCGTGTGACAGTACCCCCTCCTCCAGGAGTGGCCCCTGGACACTTTCCGGGTTTCGTTGGATGTTTGGAATGGAAGATCCGAACTAGTCGAGGAGCAGTGACTTCGGAAGCTTTTACCCAACTTCTTTCCTCAGGACCATAGCCTTTCCACTCCACTAGGTACTGAAGATTCTTGTGGTAGTAGCGGGAGTCAAGAATCGTTTTGATCTCAAATTCTGTTCCACCTTCGGTCTCCACCGAGACCGGACTAGGAGACACTGACTGGAAACGATTTAAAATGAGAGGCCGGAGGAGAGAAACATGGAAAAATTTGGTACACGAAAGTGAGAGGGCAAACCCAATTTGCAGACTACAGGGTTTAGGATTTGTAAAACTGGGTAAGGCCCGATGAATCTTGGAGCAAACTTCATAGCGGGCACTTTTAGACGGAGGTTGCGGGTGGAGAGCCATACCCTGTCGCCATGTTTGTATTGAGGAGCTGCTCGTCGTTTTTTGTCTGCAAAGAACTTGTGTCGAATGGAGATTTTCTTGAGATTAGCATGAACCTTACTCCAAATTTGACTGAAGTGCCGAAGAGTGGAAGTAACAGCAGGAACATCCTCTCAAGGAAGGAGTGGTAATTCTGGAATTCGTGGATGGAATCCATAATTGATGAAGAATGGGGACTCACCAGTGGAAGCGTGATACAGATGGTTATGGGCGAACTCAGCCCAGGGTAACAGCTCCACCCAGTCGTCCTGTGAAGGAGAGAGATAAATGCGGAGAAATGTCTCTAAATCCTGGTTGACTCGTTCGGTTTGCCCATTGGTTTGTGGATGATAAGCAGATGAAAACTTGAGTTTTATTTGCAACGCCGAACAGAGAGCCCTCCAAAACCTTGCAGTGAACTGTACCCCTCGATCAGAGATTATTTCCTGAGGTAACCCATGCAAGTGAAAGTGTTCTCGGATAAATAGTAGAGCCAACTTGGGAGCCGTTGGTAGACCTGTCAACGGAACAAAGTGTGCCATTTTTGAGAAGCGGTCAATAATCACCCAGATGGTATTGCAACCCTTGGAGAGAGGTAACTCGGTAATGAATACCATAGAAATATGGGTCCATGGTTTCCTAGTAATGAACAGTGGACGAAGCAAACCGGCAGGGGGCAAACGAGGAGTTTTGTGCTGAGCACACTGTGGACAAGAGTTAACATAGTCTTGTATATCCCTCCTCATGGTGTTCCACCAATATGTCCTTCATAGAAACTCGAACATTTTCTGGGCTCCCGGGTGACCGGAGAACTTGGATATATGGGCCCACTGCAGTAACTTTGGTCGAAATTCCACCGGTACAGACATTCTCCCAGGAGGAGGTCCTAGAGAAGTGGGAGCTGCGGAAATGGAAACTGGACTGAGAATTAGACTCTTCTCAAGGGAATTCTCTTCATCTGAGGCCGTTAGGGAATGGGACAGAGCGTCAGCTTTGGCGTTGAGAGTCCCAGCCCGGTACTTAATAACAAACGAGAACCGAGTGAAGAAGAGCGCCCATCTAGCTTGACGGGGGTTTAGACATTTGGCAGTTTTGATATACAGCAAGATCTTATGATCGGTGTAAATAGTAATTAGATGTTTAGCACCTTCCAATAAATATCTCCATTCCTCCAAGGCAGATTTTATTGCCAAAAGTTCCTGATCACCAATAGTGTAGTTTCGTTCCGCAGAGGAGAACTTCCGAGAATGGAAACCACATGGATGCAACTTTCCATCAGAAGAGTACTGTGAAAGAACGGCTCCAATGCCGACTGAGGAAGCATCGACTTCCAAGAAGAATGGTTCTGTGAAATTTGGCTGTTGGAGTACCGGAGCTGACATAAAAGCTGATTTCAACCGGGCAAACGCTACTATGGCTTCAGAAGACCACAGACTTGGATCGGATCCCTTTTTTGTCAATGCAGTAATGGGTGCAACAATGGTGGAGAATCCCTTAATGAATTTTCTGTAGTAATTTGCAAAGCCCAGGAATCTTTGTACTGCTTTGAGAGAGAGAGAGGCTGAGTCCAATGCCGAATGGCCGAGAGTTTTTCCGGATCCATGCGAAGCTCCGTGCCTGAGATGACATAACCGAGAAACGGAATTGAAGGGACCTCAAAGGTACATTTGGAAATTTTGCCGTAAAGACGATTTCTTCGTAGGCAGGAAAGTACCTCTTTGACCTGTACTCGGTGCTCCGCAAGATTCTTGGAAAAAATCAGAATGTCATCCAAATACACTACTACACTTTGATATAACATAGCTCGGAAGACTTTGTTTACGAATCCCTGGAAAACGGCAGGAGCATTACTGAGACCGAACGGCATTACCAGATATTCGTAATGCCCGTCCCTGGTATTGAAGGCAGTCTTCCATTCATCCCCCTGTCGAATGCGTATAAGATTATAGGCTCCTCTCAAGTCGAGCTTCGTAAAAACATGGGCTCCACGAACCCTGTCAAATAGCTTTGTGATTAGTGGCAAGGGATATTTATTCTTAATGGTGATATCGTTTAAACCACGATAATCGATACATGGTCTTAATCCCCCGTCCTTCTTCTTCACGAAGAAGAAACCCGCTCCAGCCGGGGAGGTAGAGGGACGGATGAATCCTTTAAGCAGATTAGATTTAATATATTCCGACATAGCCTGGGTCTCAGGTAGTGACAAGGGATACGTGCGCCCCCGGGTTGGCATCTTCCCTGGCATAAGCTCAATGGGGTGGTAACTGATCAGCCGCCTGGTCAGAGAAGACATCTGCGAACTCCCGATAGATCTTCGGAATGAGTTCTTCATCCGACCTGGAAGACGCACGGAGCGGATAAACGGGTGTGATGCAACTAGAGTGACAAAACGAACTCCAGGACAATATTTGCGACGACTTCCAGTCGACGTGAGGGTTATGAATTTTGAGCCAAGGCAACCCCAGGACAAGATCGTGGGGCATCTCCGGAATCACTAGGAACTCTAAACGCTCTTGATGTAGAGCTCCGACCTGTAGCTTGATGGGCTTTGTACGACTTGTAATAAGACCATTGGTTATTTTGGTACCGTTGATAGCAGTCAGCGTAATAGGTCTTTTGATAGACTGCAGCTCTAAACCCAGCCTCTGAACACAAGAAAGAGAAACAAAATTCCCTGCAGCCCCAGAGTCCAGTAAGGCATTAAGAGGTTTGGCAACTGACTCAGAAAACAGAGATACAGAGAGTAGACAATCCACAGTAGGAGAAGATTTGGTCGTGACCCCCCAACTTGATTCCTCCAGAACAAGCTAGGCCTGCCCGTTTCCCGGACGGGATTTACAGAACTTGATAAAGTGATCTGCGGCTCCACAGTACAGGCATAGTTTACCCTCATGACGGCGCTGTCGTTCCTCCGGAGACAGTCATGATCGGTTAATGTGCATGGGCTCGTCCGGACATGGTACAACCGCTTGCCTAGGAGGAAGAAGCCGAAACCTGGACCGATCCGACCGACTACGTTCACCACCACGCTTCTGCATGCGGAGGTCTACCTTGACGCAGAGTGAGATCAACTCTTCTAGTGGATCCGGCAGATCCCTAGTGACCAGCTCGTCTTTCAGACGGTCAGAAAGCCCGTTCCAAAAGGCGGCCCTGAGAGCGTCATTATTCCAGCGTATTTCTGAGGCAATGGTCTGGAAATGAACAACGTACTGCCCCACAGAACGGGAGCCTTGACGAACACAAAGCAAATCAGAGGAAGCGGCGGTTGCCCTGCCGGGCTCATCGAAGATTCCTCGGAAGGACGTGATGAAATTGGTGTAATTGGAAACCAATGGATCAGATCGTTCCCATAACGGAGACACCCAATCCAACGCTGACCCTTCGAGCAGGGAAATAATATACGCCACCTTAGACCGATCCGTAGGGAAATTATGAGAGAGAAGCTCGAAGTGCACCTCGCACTGGTATAAAAAACCACGGCAATTCTTTGGATTCCCATTATAGCGGGAAGGAGTAGGAAGCTGAAGACGTGACCTGGTACCGGCCGGAGGTTGGACGTTACTGGAAACGGCAACTGGAGCAGTTACGGGAACTGAAACCGGAATTACGGAAGCTAAGGATGCTTGAATTTGATCCAATCGGCCGGACAATCCTGGAGATATTGCATCACCTGACCCTGTGTCGCCTCCTGAGTCTGAACTCGGGAAGCCAAACTTTGGATGGCGCTCGACTCTGTGTTCCGATCCCCCGGGTCCATGTGGCCTGAGTATACTATCACTCACCTGGTTTGGGAGCGTTGTGGACTCGGGGTTTCTTCCGGTGACCGGGAAGAGGAACCGCAACTGGGCCGCAGCAGGGATGGCCGAATGTAAGTTTTCCTCATGCAGGATTAGGTCGGCAGACAGGAAGCACGTGTGGACGCTGAAGGTCTCCTGAAAGACAGAACTTGAAAGGCGCTGATGAATCAGTGAAGAATACCAGGTGCTGGAGGAACAAACTGCGCTAAAGTGCACTGGGTGCTTGGAGACACTGAGGTGCTTGGAGGCGTGGAGGCGCTTGGAGGCACCGAGGTGCTTGGAGGCACAGAGGTGTTTGGAGGCACAGAGGTGCTTGGAGGTATAGAGGTGCTTGAATGCGTGGAGGCGCTTGGAGACACTGAGATGCTTGGAGGCACAGAGGCGCTTGGAGGCACCGAGGTGCTTGGAGGCACGGAGGTGCTTGGAGGCACGGAGGTGCTTGGAGGCACGGAGATGCTTGGAGGCACGGAGGTGCTTGGAGGCACGGAGATGCTTGGAGGCACGGAGAAGCTGAGAACACTGGAGACTGTGAGATGGAGGGCACGCTGAATGCTGAGAACACTGGAGACTGTGAAACAGGGAACACGCTTGCACAAAGGGAGGACTGAAGTCTATCACTAAGGAGAGACGATACTCAGGCGCCGGGTTCTGTCCGGCGTCCACCTTTGAATTCCCCGCCTTCCTCCGATTGGTGGAGGGGAGCCAGCGACGTCACCCGCCCACTACCCACGTGACAGCCGGGCGCAATGGCCCACGCTCCGGGGAATCGCCGGGAGCAGCGCTGCCAGCTGCCAGGACCCAGCGACCACCGGAGGCGGGGACCGCCAGGAGAACCAGCGGACACGCAGGGGTAAGCGCGGCGGCCGCTGCCCCTGACGTGTGACACAGTCTCACGTCAGCCATCTTGGATTCAAAAGGAGGCTGCCTCTTCCCTGCAAACCGGCTGAGATGCAGGGAGGAGAAGTTTTACGCAGGCGTTGGAGCTACCTAAGGGCATCTTGTCTACCTTCCTGGACCATCCAGCAGGTTCCCGAATCTCAGGTAGCCGCAGACTTCCCGTGTGATGTGGGTGGTCCAGCCAGCTGATGATGCGACTTGCTTAAAAAATGAAGGTATTTAAGGCATTGTATAGCAGGAGGTGAGGCTGCGAATGTGCCATAAAGCTCCTGGCGCCACCCACTTGATCGATACATGCCCCCTCCCAGTGACTTGGCTGCCCCCTGTACTGGGTGGTCTTCTGGTTGCCGAATGTCGGGATCCCGGCGCACAGTATATCGGCGCTGGAATCCCGACACCCGGCATACCGAGGGAGAATAAATTGCCCACAGCGGTCGGTATGCCGGCGGTCTGGCTCCCGGTGCCGGCATACCATACTACACCCCCTGTACTTGATGTTTTGTATACGTTATTCTTGATGTTTTGTAGTCAAAATTAAATTAGACCTGAGAATTCCTAAAAATTAGCCTATCTATTGGGGAGCCTACCTATTGGGGAGCAGGCCAGGGAGGTGGGGGGCGGGGGGTGCACTGCAAAGAATAAGAGAAGGCTTGTATCAGGGAGTTTCCACATTCAGAGAACCTGTAACTGATGACACAGGACGCGGGGATAGAACGACGTTCATTAATTCCACGGCCAAGTAATTGTATTTTACATTTTTAAAATTCCTTTGCTGGATTCTCAGGTCTTTTGACTCTTCAGAAAGTGCAGCGTCTGTGGTTTTCCTAAGGTGCCACTGAGCAGTGCACAACATGCTTATCTAGGGTTCACAAAGTTTTCTAAAGGCATGCTTAGTTAAATTCACTTCCCAAGGGAATCACGCCACTAATCTTAACGGACGTCAATGCTAATGAGATGCAAATGCTGTAATAAAAGGGCTTTAATATTTGACATTTCATATCTGACCTATTTATTAAGTGCTGTGCCTGGAGCTTAATGTGCTGTAAGTATATTTAGCGTCTCGATAAGTGTGACCTCGGTGTGGCCCTCTGACATTGAAGTTTGACCGGTATAAAGTTCTCTGGGGGGAAAAGACGTAATTGCTGAAAAATATTACATTTGATATAAAAACATTGTGAGATAAGGGTCACTTACATACCGCTTATTGTGTTGTGCAAATGCGAATCTCTGAGGTAGATTTTCTAAAACTTATGAAACAGATGCTAGCGACCATTTTCTAGAATGTATTAGCTAGAATCTGATTGGCTTCTCCACTGGCTCTGATTGAGCCAGTGGAGAAGTGGCCCGAGGCAACCAATCAGCTGCTCTGTATACTTTTATAGTATGCAAATTATAAATGTAACGTCAATGCTGATTGGTTGCCATGGGCAACATCTCCACTGGCTCACTTCTCCACTTTTATCACTGCTTAGTACATGTCCCCCTAAAGTACACTAGGAACAGGGGTAGCTACAGAGAAGAGGGGGCCCATATGCAATCTCCATGGCCCAGCACCCATTATAGATGCCACTGACTGGAAAAATAATGGGATAGATTTACTAAAACCTCTAAAAAGGAAAGTGGAGTTGTTACCCATAGCAACCAATCAGATTCTAGCTAACACATTCTAGAAAATGGTCGCTAGAATCTGTTTCATAAGTTTTAGTAAATCTACCTCAGAGGTTCGCATTTGCACAACACAATAAGCGGTATGTAAGTGACCCCTTAGAGTTGCATGTTCACTTCCCGATTGTTGTAACTCCCTCAGCTAAAGGGGTGTGTGGTTAATTTTGTGGGTTTGTAGACATTAAACAAAATGGGTTAAATTTACTAAGGTAGGAGTTGTTGTTTTTTAGAACTGGTGATGTTGCTCATAGCAACCAATCAGATTGTACTTAACATTTATCTAGCTGCTTCTAGAAGATAATGGAATCTGATTGGTTGCTATGAGCATCATCACCAGTTCAAAAAAAACGACCACCTTAGTAAATTTACCCCAATGACGGAACTGAAAACGCCTAAACTCCACTTTAGAGGTCTCCCCTTCAATAATTGCAGTGCTATACAGGCATATTCAGTTAGCTGCAGGATTTACTCCGCAGCTAATTACACGGGCAACGCAATTCAATTAGCCGGGATTCGCCCATGCGTGAATCCCAGAGGGTGTACTACTTTATCTCTAAGCTGGGAAAGTCAGCGAAAAAAAGGCACACCTGGGGGATAATGAGCGGGGACAACCCATTCATTGCGCAGTTTCTGACGGTAATCCTTGATTTTAAGCACAGGGAAAAGGCAATTTAATGGAATAGCCTTTACCCGCTCCGCGCCACGCGGTAATTATATGCCTGTTAGTCTTTCACCTGAAATGTGTTTCATACTGTATATAGGTCTGAACAGGTTATGTGAAACTACAAGCCCCGGGAAGCTTTTTCCTACAGTGGATAAGTGACACAGATGGAGGCACGTTTATCTTGGCCTTTAATAGGGACTAGGGAAGCCAATTCCGGGCCATTTTTTCAATCCCGGGCATCGGGATTGAAAATTGGTCAATCCCGGGATTCCCGGGATACCCGGGATTGGCTTTCAACTGTTTCCGGCCATCCCCCACGCCCCTCCCCGCCCCTCCCCACCTGCCCCGCAGACATTAAAAAAAGTACAAACCTGCACAGCCGGTGAGAAGAAGGCGGCGGGGGAGTGCAGGGGAGCCGGGAGGAGGCGGCGGGTAAGTGCAGGAGGAGCCGGGAGGAGGCGGCGGGTAAGTGTAGGGGGAGGCGGCGGGTGAATATCGCCGTACCTTCCTGCTCTGCGGCTGCTGACAGTGCAGCGTGACCTCACAGGCACAGGTCACGCTGCGCAGGGGGAGCTGAAAGGAGGGAGCCGGGCAGCATCTGAGCGTCCTGAGGACGCTCAACGCTGATCCCTCAATCCCTGGGATTGGAGCTTCCAATCCCGGGATTGAATCCCGGACGTTTTTGGGCCTAAATCCCGGGATCCCGCCGATCCCGATCCCGGGATTGGCCTCCCTAGCAAGGACAGTCGGAGTTAGGGGGTCATTCTGACCCGTTCGCACGCAGCAGTTCTTCGCTGTGGTGCGAACGGGTCAAAACTGCGGCTGAGTGGCGCCCGCATTGTGCACGCGAGTTGTTGCCCAGCGACGGCAGTCGCCGGACAATGACGCCAGGACCGAAGAAAGCGATCGCAGGCCCAATCGCAAGAAAATTGACAGCGGGAAGGAGGATCGGGGCATCTACTCACCGTTTCCCAGGTGTGGTAAGGCGAACGCAGGCGTGTCCAGGCGTTTGGAGGGCGGATGACTGACGTGGCCGGGACCTTCATCGCTGGATCCGTCGCACAGGGTAAGTATGTCCAGCTCCGGTCTTGTTCTGCACAAAACTTTTTTAGCATAGCAGGGCTGCACAAGCGATCGCAGCCCTGCTATGCAGAAATACACTCCCCCATAGGCGGCGTCTAGTTGATCGCACGAGCAGCAAAAAGTTGCTACGTGCGATCAACTCGGAATGACCACCTTATTTTCAGACATGTTTAACATTCACGATTCCCCGATCCAGCTATGTGGGGGATCAGGACTTTGCAGCAATTTGTCTGTAATATATGGGGGCCTTAAGGTAGAAGAGAGATAAATAAATCGGGATGTTACTCTCCGATTTATAATCCGGCGCTATAATTTATAAATATCAATATACCAATGTATAGTAGTGATTAATAGCAGCTGAGAGAAATAAACAGCTTGCTAAGCTGCAATTAGTTTAAAGTATAGAATGGAGAGTTACTCTGCGCTTTAAATCACTTTAGATATTATCCTATGAATTATCACTGTGCAGTTCACCATCGGTAATGATTGACTCAGTGAGACTTAAAGTATAAATAAAGGATTTTTTTTTATCAGAAAACATATATCGATTACAATCGGTAAAATAATTAGATTGATCACTAAGTATCAAAGTTAATAATTAGCAAACATGCTTTAAAATATGCAATTAATTTAGCTCTCTCAGATGAAGAACTAGTGTTTATCAAAACACTGGCGTCCCAGTGTATGGTGTGATAAATGTCCAGCAAATGATATCCACAATCACAATGGTTGTATTATTGGTAAAACGGTGTAATCTGAAATAATTACCCACGTGCTGGTTCCTGTAGAAAGTGTAATATGACTGCTGCAATTGAATATTAGCCGCTCCGTTTAGGGGACACTGCACTGATAATTGCAAAACGTCTGGGCGTCAACGCGTTTCGTCTCCTAGCAACCGGAGACTTCCTCAAGTCCTCAAGATGAATCTTGCTAGGAGATGAAACGCGTTGACGCCCAGACACACTCTCTCTCAATTAAGCTGTCCAGGTGTGGGACATCTCCGCCAGATGCCGGGTGCTTCACGCCGGGGCCCCGCGGCGGAATTCAACAGTCCGGTGTTCTCAGAGGGATATACAGAAGTCGTGCAATTATCAGCGTCCAGCATCCATCAGTGCATTGGAGACGTGCAGTGTCCCCTAAACGGAGCGGCTAATATTCAATTGCAGCAGTCATATTACATTATTTCCCTCATCTCACGTGCAAATATACCATCTGAAAGGACCCTGTTTGCACTTTCTACAGGAACCAGCACGTGGGTAATTATTTCAGATTACACCGTTTTACCAATAATACAACCATTGTGATTGTGGAGATCATTTGCTGGACATTTATCACACCATACACTGGGACGCCAGTGTTTTGATAAACACTAGTTCTTCATCTGAGAGAGCTAAATTAATTGCATATTTTAAAGCATGTTTGCTAATTATTAACTTTGATACTTAGTGATCAATCTAATTATTTTACCGATTGTAATCGATATATGTTTTCTGATAAAAAATCCTTTATTTATACTTTAAGTCTCACTGAGTCAATCATTACCGATGGTGAACTGCACAGTGATAATTCATAGGATAATATCTGAAGTGATTTAAAGCGCAGAGTAACTCTCCATTCTAGGCCTTAAGGTAGAGACTAGAGAGGGAGAGCTGCAGGTAACAGGGCTACAGTAGTGCCCAAGACTGGAGGAGCAGAGGGGGGGGGGGATGCATAAATGCTTGTATCAAAGTAGACAGTGTTATGCTGGGCACACACTAGAACGATTGATTGGCCGTCCGGCTGATCCACCAACCTATCTGACGATTGGTAAGTGCATACACACTTACCAGTCGTCGGCCTGATGTGTTGTACCTGACGTCACAACTGGGCGACATTTACATGTGCCCGCCCACTTATGATGTCAATCATCGGCGGCCTCTGCAGCAACAGCACAATGCACCAATATATCTTCAGGCTGTGCTAGAAATATGACATAAGCTGATTATGTGGTACGTTCTCTCTCCACATTATCTCTCTCCAAGGTTTGATACATCTCCCCCAGAGTCCCTAAAAGCCCAAAGTAGGACATGAGTGTTTGCAAATACAACTCTTCATGGAAAGAGGTTCAGGCAACCCACACTTTTTTACAACATTACAATGCACAGAACACGTTACAAATTACAATGCAGTAATATATAGCAGTGCATGTATACACATACTTTACCACTAGAGGCGCTGTGGCACATATGATGTGAGTCTTAATAGAGCAAGTTCCCGTCTGTCACATTATGATGCATGGTGACTGTCTCGGAGAGCAGTATCTGTCTAATTTAGAGGAGTGGAGGGTGGATTTAATTAACATTTACAGGAATGGGTGCCTCCAGATTTACGTCAATGACATTCTAAGCACAGGGCATGATCTGCTGCAAATACTACATTGCTGACACTGAAGGGGTTAGTGCAGGCACGGCCAGCTGTTGAGAAACTACAAATCCCAGCATGCCCTGACACAGCTTTAGCATTCTCTGACAGCAAAACTGTGTCAGGGCATGCTGGGCTATGTAGTTTCACAAAAGCTGGAGGGCCGCAGTTTGGACATGCCTGGGTTAGTGAATAACGCCATCCGAAACTTATATAATTAGGAGAAAGCAGATAAGATCATGAAATTGTCAAAGCTTCACTTACCTCCAATCTGGTGTGACATGCTCAAGAGAAGGCCCAGCACTGGGATGTGGTATTGAAAGTCGACAGTAACTAGGTCGACAATGTCTAGGTCGACCACTATTGGTCGACAGTAACTAGGTCGACAGGGTCTTTAGGTCGACATGTTCTAGGTCAACAGGTCAAAAGGTCGACATGAGTTTTTAATGTTATTTTGGTGTCGTTTTCTTTGTAGAGTGACTGGGAACCCCAATTAGTCCACCGCTTCGCTCGCCATGCTTCGGGCATGGTGCCTTCGCTTCGCTCGGCACAGATTACCGTTCCAATCGTAGTCCACGTGGATCGTTAAGTATGAAAAGGTTCCAAAAAAGAAAAAATTGTGAGAAACTCATGTCGACCTTTTGACCAGTCGACCTAGAACATGTCGACCTAAAGACCCTGTTGACCTAGACATTGTCGACCTAGTTACTGTCGCCTTTCAGTCCTGATCCCACAGCACTGTCCCTTGCTTCACTATTAGGTGTGGCGTTACTACACACTGTATATATATATATATATATATATATATATATATATATATGTTACCAGCTGTCAAAATGACGGAACAACATAACAGTTATGTCAGCACCAGCGTCTGTGCCCCCCCCCCCCCCCCCCCCCGAATGGAGCAACACTTGAATTGCTCTGTCGGGCGCCATGTAGTGACCGTTGGCGTGCAAGCTAATTGAATTCCCCCATAGAGGTGAGGAGCAGCCTTAGCGTTTTATTATATTATAATATTATACTGCATTAGGTGTCCAGGGTTCCTGAAATGCTTATTTTGGCCCAGCTCCTCACACCACTATCCATAGGTGGTTTTAATTAGAACAACAAGGCTCCTGCCAATATATCTTGCAGGCACAAAGGGGGAGATGTACTAAGCCTTGCAATTTTTGGCAGAGTGTATTGGAATTGCCTGGTGCAGTGACGTCAGTCCACACTCTTAGGGGATAATTCAGAGTTGATCGCAGCAGCAAATTTGTTAGCAGTTGGGCAAAACCATGGGGGTAATTCCAAGTTGATTGCAGCAGGAATTCTGTTAGCAATTGGGCAAAACCATGTGCACTGCAGGGGAGGCAGATATAATATGTGCAGAGAGAGTTAGATTTGGGTGTGGTGTGTTCAATCTGCAATCTAATTTGCAGTGTAAAAATAAAGCAGCCAGTATTTACCCTGCACAGAAATAAAATAACCCACTCAAAGCTAACTCTCTCTGCAAATGTTATATCTGCCACACCTGCAGTGCACATGGGCCCTCATTCCGAGTTGTTCGCTCGCTAGCTGCTTTTAGCAGCTTTGCACACGCTAAGCCTCCGCCTACTGGGAGTGAATCTTAGCATAGTAAAATTGCGAACGAAAGATTCTCAAAATTGCGATTACACACCTCTTAGCAGTTTCTGAGTAGCTCCAGACTTACTCGGCATCTGCGATCAGTTCAGTGCTTGTCGTTCCTGGTTTGACGTCATAAACACACCCAGCGTTCGCCCAGACACTCCTCCGTTTCTCCAGCCACTCCCGCGTTTTTCCCAGAAACGGCAGCGTTTTTTCGCACACACCCATAAAACGGCCAATTTCCGCCCAGAAACACCCACTTCCTGTCAATCACATTACGATCACCAGAACGTAGAAAATACCTCGTAATGCCGTGAGTAAAATACCTAACTGCATAGCAAATTTACTTGGCGCAGTCGCAGTGCGGACATTGCGCATGCGCACTAAGCGGAAAATCGCTGCGATGCGAAGAAATTTACCGAGCGAACAACTCGGAATGACCACCATGGTTTTGCCCAACTGCAACAAAATTTCCTGTTGCGATCAACTTGGAATTACCCCCCATGTGCACTGCAGGGGGGGGCAGATGTAACATGTGCAGAGAGAGTTAGATTTGGGAGGGGTATTTTGTTTCTGTGCAGGGTAAATACCGGCTGCTTTATTTTTACACTGCAATCTAGATTTCAGTGTGAATACACCCCACCCAAATCTAACTCTCTCTGCACATGTTACATCTGCCCCCCCCCCTGCAGTGCACATGGTTTTGCCCAACTGATAACAAATTTGCTGCTGCGATCAGATCTGAATTAGGCCCTTAATGACTTGAACAGTAATGCAGGTTTATTCAGTAAACACAGGTGACTCAGATGCACTATTGATATAGTAATTTGGGGCCCTTATATCATACAAGGTAACAGCAGTGGTAGCGGTACTTTGCAGGAGTTGTGTCCGGTGGTGAGGGACGGAGGACTGCACAGCCATGCAGTCTGACTCCCGCTGTAGAGAAGATGCGGCACCCGGCTCACCGTCAGCTCCGGGTGTCAGGAATCGTCTTACCAGACTGGCATCCGTCCGCCGCTGCGGACTCCGTCCTGGCTCCCTGCGGTCACCTGTCACCTATGCCCCTGCCATGGGACATCATCTGGATCCTGGGGGCACTCCTGAACCAGCGGGCGTGTGCGCTCCGCGTCCCCGCTAGGCCGCGGCGTGGGCGCCGCCATGACAGTCTCCAAACAGCTAGTATGCTGCGGCCAATCCGGTGCGTGGCCGCACCCACTTTCCTTTTCTCCATCCAATCCCTGCACACCATGGGGTATATAGGAGGCACAGTTTCACCTCACAGGCATCCTGGACTTTGTGTCATTCTGACAACCTGCATGAAAGGATCAGCTCCTGTCTCTCCTGAGTTCCTGCTAGAACTTATACTCCTGGTGATTCTGCTTACTCCCGTGGAACTTCAAGGCTCAGCAATACCAGCAACCTGCATTGGGCTTCACACTCATCACCACCTTGTGTGCTTCAGCCTGCGGTTGAAGACTAAACTCCAGGTGTGTTCATTTCCTCCACCTGTGACACAGCTTGCTGCTGCCAGTGCCCCATCACCTGCACTGTGAGTTGGTCTCCTGCTAATGCTCAGGTTTGCAATACTTATCATCTGTCTTAGTTCTCCGTTTTAAACCCTGCTCTGGTTCCCACACCAGAATCATTCCATTGACTTTCATTCCGTTGTTTATAATTCTGGATATGATTTCTCAATTCACCTATCACCCATTGCCATAGACTTTGTTATCATTTCAAGTATTGACTTTTTCATCTGCTATTATTTCTGCTGCATTTCTGTTATAATTATCTGCTGAATAAATACCATTGCGCTCATGCGCAAGAACGTGTTACAACCTCCTCGTCTCTTTCCTCCTACCTCCACTGACCCACTAGCGCCCCCTCCGGGGACACAGACCAAACACAATCTGACAGTAAGTCCAGGATCGATGGACTCGGATGGTGGACGGAGTGTGGGGTCAGAGGCCTTGCAAAATCTGGTCTCCCGTCTGGATGGTCAAGAGGTTGCGCAGCAGCAGATGCTTCACTTTCTACAAGGGATGTCCTCCCGATTGGATACACTGCAGCAGTCTCTGCCAAGTGTACTCTCACCTACTGTTACCCCAGCACCTGCCAGTGCTGTAAGTTCTTCTGTGTCGGCTGCATCAGCTCCAGTGTCACGTCTGCACCTGCCCGTGCCGAGCAAATATGATGGTAGTCCTAAATCATGTCGCGGGTTCCTAAACCAGTGCGAAATACAGTTTGAGTTATTGCCACATAACTTTCCTACACCAAGGTCCAAGGTTGCCTACATCATTTCCTTACTCTCTGGATCTGCTCTGAATTGGGTGTCTCCCCTGTGGGAACGTGCTGATCCCCTGATCAGTAACTACTCTGACTTCGTGTCAACCTTTAGACGGATCTTTGACGAGCCCGGTCGTGCAACATCAGCTTCGGCAGACCTAATCCAAATTCGTCAAGGTAATCGAAGCATGGGACAATATGTCATCCAGTTCCAGACGTTGGCTGCAGAGGTCCAATGGAACAACCAAGCTCTGGTAGCAACCTTCTGGCACGGACTTTCGGATCGGATCAAGGACGAACTGGCAACCCGTGACATTCCTGTTCAACTGTCTGACTTGATCTCCCTGTGTATAAAGCTGGACTCTCGCATCCGCGAACGCAATAATGAACGCGCTCGGAGTGAATCTCGCAGAGTAAGGTTCATACCTCCTGTACAGTTTCAGCCTCCCTCTTCTTCTGACGAGCCTATGCAGGTAAATAGGTCCCGCCTAACCCCTGAGGAACGGGCAAGAAGAATACGAGAGAGGCTCTGCCTATACTGTGCTGCTGCGGGTCATCAAATTAACTCCTGCACAATGCGTTCGGGAAACGCCAGGTCCTGACTTGTATGGAAGGAGTCAAGTTGGGATCATTCTGTCAAGCTCCTTCTCAACAGGATCTCATTCTTCCAGTGACGCTAGAAACTTCTGCTGGGCTCCAGTCTGCGTCAGCATTAGTGGACTGCGGTGCTGCAGGAAATTTTATCTCCCAAGCTGCGGTAAACAAATTCTGCTTGTCTACCTGTGAACTTTCTTGTCCTGTTTACATTACTGCTGTGGATGGTAGTAGAATCACCAAAGGGAACATTTCACATCAAACTACCCCAGTGGTTCTGGGAGTTGGATTTCTCCATTCAGAAATTATCAAGTTCCTGGTCATTCCTCAAGCCACCCAGGAGATTGTCTTGGGTATGCCTTGGCTCCAGCTACATAACCCACAGTTCGACTGGACAACGTTGCAGCTTACCTCATGGGGTTCACACTGTCATCAATCCTGCTTAGCCCAAGTGTGTCCTCTTAAGTCCACCGAAGTGAAGTCACAGCCAAGTCTCCCAGCAGTCTATCAAGACTTCGCAGACGTCTTCTGCGAAAAAGCTGCTGATATCCTGCCGCCCCATAGGGAATGGGATTGTCCCATTGATCTCCTTCCTGGCAAGAAGCCACCCAGGGGGCGCACCTATCCTTTGTCTGTTCCTGAAACAGAGGCGATGAGTAACTACATTAAAGAGAATCTTCAGAAAGGATTCATCCGTCCGTCATCGTCACCCGCTGGCGCAGGTTTCTTCTTTGTCAAAAAGAAGGATGGAGGACTGCGTCCATGCATTGATTATCGGGGTCTCAACGACATTACTGTCAAGAATAGTTATCCCTTACCACTCATTACCGAACTGTTTGATAGAGTTAAGGGGGCTCGCATCTTCACCAAGTTAGATCTCCGCGGTGCCTATAACCTCATCAGAATCCGGAGTGGTGACGAGTGGAAGACAGCCTTCAACACTCGAGATGGCCATTATGAATACCTGGTAATGCCATTTGGGTTGAGTAATGCTCCAGCGGTATTCCAACACTTCGTGAACGAGATTTTTCGTGATGTCCTGTATAAGTACCTCGTTGTTTACTTAGATGATATTCTTATCTTTTCTCAAGACCTTCCATCTCATCGCCTACAAGTCTGTGAAGTTCTCCGACGTCTTCGTGAGAACCGTCTCTACGGGAAGTTATCCAAATGCACCTTCGAAGTTCCCTCTATACCCTTCCTGGGGTATATAATTTCCGGATCGGATCTTCAGATGGACCCGGCAAAATTGGAAGCCATTGCCAATTGGTCCATTCCAAACTCCCTCAAATCTATCCAGCGATTCCTGGGTTTTGCCAACTATTATAGAAAATTTATTCGAGGATTCTCCACTCTCATCGCTCCTATTACCAACCTGACTCGGAAAGGGGCAGATCATTCCAACTGGTCAGAAGAAGCCTTGGCAGCCTTCCGGAAGATCAAGCTAGCCTTTATGTCAGCTCCAGTGCTGTCACAGCCAGATGTCAACAGGCCGTTCGAGTTGGAGGTAGATGCCTCTAATGTTGGGGTTGGAGCTGTTCTCTCCCAGAAGGGATCTGATGGGAAAGTTCACCCTTGTGGATTCTATTCTCGCAAGTTTCTACCTGCAGAAGCTAACTACTCCGTGGGAGATCAAGAGTTATTGGCAATCAAACTGGCTCTCGAGGAATGGAGATATCTCCTAGAAGGGGCCAAACATCCGTTTAACATCTTCACGGATCATAAGAACCTGCTATACCTAAAAGCAGCTCAGTGCCTTAACCCCCGCCAGTCCAGGTGGGCTATGTTTTTCTCACGTTTTAATTTCAGGCTTCATTTCCGCCCAGGTTCACAGAATGTGAAAGCCGATGCATTATCCCGGTCCATGGAATCAGAAGAGGGAACATCTGACTCTGTGCCACATTCCATCCTGAGTCCCGTGGTTTTCGCTACCTCTCAAGTCTCTCCAGCTCCACCTCCGGGTAAGACTTTTGTTTCCCCAGAACTCCGTCCCAAGTTGCTAGCTTGGGCCCACCAATCCAAGTTTACTGGTCATCCTGGTGTCCTGAAGACATTCAAGTTCCTTTCTGCGTCATATTGGTGGCCAAGGATGAAAGTGGACATCCAGGATTTCGTGGCATCCTGTCCAAAATGTGTGCAGCACAAGACTCCTCGTCAGTCTCCAGCAGGTCAGTTACAACCCTTATCAGTCCCCAGTCGTCCTTGGTCTCATCTATCAATGGACTTTATCACTGATCTTCCACCTTCTCAGGGACATAACACTATTTGGGTTGTAGTGGACAGATTTTCCAAGATGGCTCATTTCGTTCCTCTCCAAGGTCTCCCTTCTGCCCCGAAACTAGCCCAGATCTTCCTACAGGAGATCTTCCGTTTACACGGGTTACCCTCCGAAATAATATCTGATCGGGGGGTACAGTTTGTTGCTAGGTTTTGGAGGGCCCTCTGTTCTGCCATGCAGATAAAATTGAAATTCTCGTCTTCATACCATCCTCAGACGAATGGGCAGACAGAGAGAGTCAATCAGGAACTTGAGACTTTTCTACGGCTATATGTGACATCCTCCCAGGATGATTGGTTTAATCTGCTCCCATGGGCCGAGTTTGCCCATAACTTTCGTTACCACACTGCTACAGACACGACACCCTTCTTTGCAGTCTATGGGCAACATCCCCGAGTACCTGAGTTTCAAGAACTTCCTCACGTAGATGTTCCTGCTGCCACTACTGCTTTGACCCAGTTTTCCTCCATTTGGAAAAGAATCCACGTTTCCCTCAAAAAAGCCTCCAGTCGTTACAAGGTCTATGCCGACCGTAAGAGACGTGCGGTTCCCCATTTGAAACCGGGGGACAGGGTTTGGTTATCAACCCGCAACCTTCGTCTCAGGGTTCCATCCATGAAGTTCGCACCACGCTTCATTGGTCCTTACCCTATTGAGAGTGTCATCAACCCAGTGGCTTACAAGTTAAAGTTACCACCTACACTTCGTATTCCTAATGCCTTTCACATCTCTCTCCTCAGACCTCTAGTCCTAAACCGCTTCCAGAATACTCTTCCAGCAGGTCCCAAGGTTCGAACTCAGCGGGGCGTGGAATTTGAGATCAGCAAGATTCTGGACTCTCGTTGCCGGTATGGACGTCTCCAGTACCTGGTCGATTGGTTCGGTTATGGCCCAGAGGAGAGAAGCTGGGTGAATTCATCTGATGTCCATGCTCCTAGGTTGGTCCGTGTTTTCCACAGTACTTATCCCTCCAAACCACGTGGGTGTTCGGTGTCCACCCCTAAAGGAGGGGGTACTGTCAGGAATCGTCTTACCAGACTGGCATCCGTCCGCCGCTGCGGACTCCGTCCTGGCTCCCTGCGGTCACCTGTCACCTATGCCCCTGCCATGGGACATCATCTGGATCCTGGGGGCACTCCTGAACCAGCGGGCGTGTGCGCTCCGCGTCCCCGCTAGGCCGCGGCGTGGGCGCCGCCATGACAGTCTCCAAACAGCTAGTATGCTGCGGCCAATCCGGTGCGTGGCCGCACCCACTTTCCTTTTCTCCATCCAATCCCTGCACACCATGGGGTATATAGGAGGCACAGTTTCACCTCACAGGCATCCTGGACTTTGTGTCATTCTGACAACCTGCATGAAAGGATCAGCTCCTGTCTCTCCTGAGTTCCTGCTAGAACTTATACTCCTGGTGATTCTGCTTACTCCCGTGGAACTTCAAGGCTCAGCAATACCAGCAACCTGCATTGGGCTTCACACTCATCACCACCTTGTGTGCTTCAGCCTGCGGTTGAAGACTAAACTCCAGGTGTGTTCATTTCCTCCACCTGTGACACAGCTTGCTGCTGCCAGTGCCCCATCACCTGCACTGTGAGTTGGTCTCCTGCTAATGCTCAGGTTTGCAATACTTATCATCTGTCTTAGTTCTCCGTTTTAAACCCTGCTCTGGTTCCCACACCAGAATCATTCCATTGACTTTCATTCCGTTGTTTATAATTCTGGATATGATTTCTCAATTCACCTATCACCCATTGCCATAGACTTTGTTATCATTTCAAGTATTGACTTTTTCATCTGCTATTATTTCTGCTGCATTTCTGTTATAATTATCTGCTGAATAAATACCATTGCGCTCATGCGCAAGAACGTGTTACAACCTCCTCGTCTCTTTCCTCCTACCTCCACTGACCCACTAGCGCCCCCTCCGGGGACACAGACCAAACACAATCTGACACCGGGGCCGCAATACATGCAATGGAACACTGTGAGTCTCTGTAGCTGAGATCCGCTCCCGGTCTCAGCTCTGCACACTTGCACACACCAGGACTCAGTCTCTCTAACTCTCTCTCTCTCTAAGACGGAGGAGCAGGAATGACATCACATAGCTCCGCCTCCGAGTGACTCTTGGCACTAAGGGATTAACACTAGGGGATGCACCCATAGACTGCTGAGTAGAAGGAGAAAGGCACAGAACGCACCATAGGGCTAATTAAGACCTGATCACTGCTGCAGGTCTGAACTACGCATGAGCCGCAGTGCGCATGTGCATGCCAGAGATACAATCAGCATCTCAGCCCAGCGATCGATTGACAGGCAAAGGCATTCGCTGGGCAGGAGGGTGCGGACCGGCGGTGGCTGCGTGACGCAGGTGTGCTCGGACCGTGCGGGCGGTGGGCCGCGGCGGCTGCGTAACGTCACACGCAGACGCTGCGACCCGGGACGAGTCAAAAAGTCACCTACCAGCGCAGGTAGGGACTTACTCGCCGGGTGCGCTAGCATCACCACCGTGCGATGCTTGCACACCTGTGTGGTGGGGGGAGGGCCAGACATGCAGGGCGGACTAGCCCTGTGCTGGGCGTCCCACCGCATGTCAGGGTGCACGGCTACTATCAAGTCTGAATTAGGCCCCATATCCTAACAGCAATGTGATAAAGTGAATAGAGATATAGTACCAGCCAATCAGTTCCTAACTGTCATGTTACAGGCTGTGTTTGAAAAATGACAGTTAGGAGCTGGTTGGTTGGTAGTTTATCTCTCTCCACTTTATCACTCTTCAAGTCTTAGTATCTCTGTCCGTGTGTCAAAAGTGTGCATCTTCATCTTGGATTGTGTATTGTGTAGCAGCAGTGGTAGCACCTTTAAATGCATTTTGAAATCAAGGTGTGCGGACCAGTCCCACTTGGAATTTTGCACACTGCCTCAGCCCCTATACTTGCTAATATTTGCTGAAAGTGGCTGATGATTGACAGCTGAGATATCCGAAAAGAGCCATATTAAGATTTGTGTTATGCTGCCGATGTGTAAAATACTCCCGACCAGGAGATAATGTGGGCTGGGAACGGGGCAAAACTGCGTTCTGTCAGTTGTATTTGGAGGCTGGACGCGTTTCGCCTCCGTCAGACCACCTAGTTTGTCCAGGTTACAGATCTGATGTCATGCCAGGCTTTGCACTGCCCCTATCAATCGGTGTGGCAGACAGGCGGCACTTCTGTGACTTGGCCCGCCCCCCCCCCCCCCCCCCCCCCACTATGGTGCCAACGCCTGGCGGCAATGAGAAGCAGTCATGTCATGAGGCGATATCTGTCTCCTTTCTGCAGTTCACAGAGGGAGAGAAGCTTAGAGGAGGACCCATGTGAAAGCCAACACCAATTGTGTTGTGTGAGTGTGTGGACTGGAGTGCAGATATTGTGTGAATGCACTCACTGCACAAGTGTTGCAGAGCCAGCCAGTGGACACTGGACAGGACAGGACTCCAGGCTGTGACCAGTCATCAGATACACGTTATTCCAGTAAGGTGTGTGCTGCAGCCGAGCTGAGTCTGACTCGGTCAGTATGTCCAGTTAACTAAGATTTTAAGATTGATTTTAAGGACCTGATGAGATCCGGGGAGGGGGTGATCCTGAAGAAATATTGGGGGGCTAATGCTGGTGAGATGCAGGGGGTAACACCGATGAGACGCAGGGGGTTACACTGGTGAGACGCAGGAGGGATGACGCTAAAGACACAGAGGGGGCTAATGCTGGTGAGACTCACGGGTAGGGACTGATGCGGATGATAGACATAGGAAGATAGTGCTAAAGATATATGGGGGGCTGATGCTGGTGAGACACTGGTGGGATGATGCTGGTGAGACACAGGTGGGATGACTCTGGTGAGACACTGGTGGGATGATGCTGGTGAGACACAGGTGGGATGATGCTGGTGAGACACAGGTGGGATGATGCTGGTGAGACACAGGGGGGATGACTCTGGTGAGATACAGGTGGGATGACTCTGGTGAGATACAGGTGGGATGATGCTGGTGAGACACAGGGGGGATGATGCTGGTGAGACACAGGTGGGATGATGCTGGTGAGACACAGGGGGGATGACTCTGGTGAGATACAGGTGGGATGACTCTGGTGAGATACAGGTGGGATGACTCTGGTGAGATACAGGTGGGATGACTCTGGTGAGATACAGGTGGGATGACTCTGGTGAGAAACAGGTGGGATGATGCTGGTGAGACACTGGGGATGATGCTGATAAGACACAGGAAAATTATGAAGAGATGCAGGGTCTACACACTGGTGGTGGTTGATGCTGGTGATACGTAGGGGGTTAGTGTTGGAGAGAAACCAAGGGGGGAGGGGGGGTGATGGTGGTGAGACATAGGTGGGATGATGCTGGTGAGACACAGGGGGAATAACTCTGGTGAGACACTGGTGGGATGACTCTGGTGAGACACAGGTGGGATGATGCTGGTGAGACACTGGGGATGACGTTGATGAGACACAGGAAGATTATGAAGAGATGCAGGGTCTACACACTGGTGGTGGTTGATGCTGGTGATATGTAGGGGGTTGGTGTTGGAGAGAAACCAAGGGGGGAGGGGGAGGGGGTGATGGTGGTGAGACACAGGTGGGATGATGCTGATGAGACACAGGTGGAATGACTCTGGTGAGACACAGGTGGGATGATGCTGGTGGGACACGGGGTGACTCTGGTGAGACACAGGTGGAATGGCTCTGGTGAGACACAGGTGGGATGATGCTGGTGGGACACGGGGTGACTCTGGTGAGACACAGGTGGAATGACTTTGGTGAGACACTGGGGATGATGCTGATGAGACACAGGAAGATTATGAAGAGATGCAGGGTCTACACGCTGGTGGTGGTTGATGCTGGTGATACGTAGGGGGTTGGTGTTGGAGAGAACCCGGAGGGGGGGGTGATGGTGGTGAGACACAGGTGGGATGATGCTGATGAGACACAAGGGGGATGACTCTGGTGAGACACAGGTGGGTTAATGCTGGTGGGACACAGGGGAGATGACTCTGGTGAGACACAGGTGGGATGATGCTGGTGGGACACAGGTGGAATGACTCTGGTGAGACACTGGTGGGATGATGCTCGTGGGACACAGGTGGAATGACTCTGGTGAGACACACAGTGAGATGATTCTGATGAGACACAGGTGGGATGACTCTGGTGAGACACAGGTGGAATGACTTTGGTGAGACACTGGGGATGACGCTGATGAGACATAGGAAGATTATGAAGAGATGCAGGGTCTACACGCTGGGGGTGGTTGATGCTGGTGATACGTAGGGGGTTGGTGTTGGAGAGACACAGGGAGGATGAGGGTGGTGAGACACGGGGGGGATGACTCTGGTGAGACACAGGGGGGATGACTCTGGTGAGACACAGGTGGGATGACTCTGGTGAGACACAGGTGGGATGACTCTGGTGAGACACTGGTGGGATGACTCTGGTGAGACACTGGTGGGATGACTCTGGTGAGACACAGGTGGGATGACTCTGGTGAGACACAGGTGGGATGACTCTGGTGAGACACAAGTGAGATGACTATGGTGAGACACAGGTGGGATGACGCTGGTGGGACACAGGTGGGATGACGCTGGTGGGACACAGGTGGGATGACTCTGGTGAGACACAGGTGGAATGACTCTGGTGAGACACAGGTGGGATGATGCTGGTGGGACACAGGGAGGATGACTCTGAGGAGACACAGGTGGGATGATGCTGGTGAGACACAGGTGGGATGATGCTGGTGAGGTGATACACAGGGGGGATGACTCTGGTGAGACACTGGTGGGATGATGCTGGTGAGACACAGGGGGGATGACTCTGGTGAGACACAGGTGGGATGATGCTGGTGAGACACAGTGGGGATGACTCTGGTGAGGCACAGGTGGAATGACTTTGGTGAGACACTGGGGATGATGCTGATGAGACACAGGAAGATTATGAAGAGATGCAGGGTCTACACGCTGGTGGTGGTTGATGCTGGTGATACGTAGGGGGTTGGTGTTGGAGAGAACCCGGAGGGGGGGGTGATGGTGGTGAGACACAGGTGGGATGATGCTGATGAGACACAAGGGGGATGACTCTGGTGAGACACAGGTGGGTTAATGCTGGTGGGACACAGGGGAGATGACTCTGGTGAGACACAGGTGGGATGATGCTGGTGGGACACAGGTGGAATGACTCTGGTGAGACACTGGTGGGATGATGCTCGTGGGACACAGGTGGAATGACTCTGGTGAGACACACAGTGAGATGATTCTGATGAGACACAGGTGGGATGACTCTGGTGAGACACAGGTGGAATGACTTTGGTGAGACACTGGGGATGACGCTGATGAGACATAGGAAGATTATGAAGAGATGCAGGGTCTACACGCTGGGGGTGGTTGATGCTGGTGATACGTAGGGGGTTGGTGTTGGAGAGACACAGGGAGGATGAGGGTGGTGAGACACGGGGGGGATGACTCTGGTGAGACACAGGGGGGATGACTCTGGTGAGACACAGGTGGGATGACTCTGGTGAGACACAGGTGGGATGACTCTGGTGAGACACTGGTGGGATGACTCTGGTGAGACACTGGTGGGATGACTCTGGTGAGACACAGGTGGGATGACTCTGGTGAGACACAGGTGGGATGACTCTGGTGAGACACAAGTGAGATGACTATGGTGAGACACAGGTGGGATGACGCTGGTGGGACACAGGTGGGATGACGCTGGTGGGACACAGGTGGGATGACTCTGGTGAGACACAGGTGGAATGGCTCTGGTGAGACACAGGTGGGATGATGCTGGTGGGACACGGGGTGACTCTGGTGAGACACAGGTGGAATGGCTCTGGTGAGACACAGGTGGGATGATGCTGGTGGGACACGGGGTGACTCTGGTGAGACACAGGTGGGATGACTTTGGTGAGACACTGGGGATGATGCTGATGAGACACAGGAAGATTATGAAGAGATGCAGGGTCTACACGCTGGGGGTGGTTGATGCTGGTAATACGTAGGGGATTGGTGTTGGAGAGACACAGGGAGGATGATGGTGGTGAGAAACAGGAAGATGGTGCAGAAGAGATGTTGGGAGGGTGTTGCTCTTGGCACCATCAACCCTAGTTGCCCCACTGTGGGTGGCAAGGCACCATCTCAGAGTAGCTCGGACTAATGGGTAAGGGGTAGCGGGACGAGATGAGTTCCACCACCTATTGAGGACCACCCCTAAGTTCTGCACCCAACACCACAAGTTTATTAAACATATTTCACATTATGCCATGGAACCCCAGTTCACTTGTGCCACAGTGCCTCCCAGGCACCCTGTTTATGCAGCTCTGGTCTGAATCCCACATACCCATGTGGGGTTCTATAGTTGTCACATAGTTAAATAGTAATTGTATTGTGATCAGTAAATCTGTACTGTGAAATCAGCCCTCCAGTGCCATCTGCAATGTTCATAGTCACTTTCTGAGTGACTGCACTGCAGAACGCTGGCTAACCCTGGTGAAATGTCATATGCTACTTCATCTAGTAATCCTGAGTGACACAGGCTCCGTCATCTCCTGGGGATCGTTAAAAGCGAGCCAGGTCACTCCTAACACGTCTGGGACATTTATGTATAGCTGCCAGGCCATGCTGAGCTCTTATAAATATAATACAGTACTTGAAAAACAAGTGCAACCAGACGTGCATGTTTTGCCTGAGTGTCTGTGGTATGTGACAGCTGCATTTCTTGCAAGGAGTGGTTAGTTTCATTCTTTTGTTGCCCTATGAGGCATTGCTCACAAAAGGAGCCGTAGCCAAGAACAGTTCTTTAATTCGACAAGTATGGGACATGAAGCAACGCACAATGCATTAGCAGTTCACCGCATTAACCACCCAACCACCTCATCTTCCTGTGGTGGAATGTGGATTTGTTGATAAATATTAAATGGTGCGTACACCAAATTGTGGGGCAGCCGCAGATGTATTAACCTGGAGAAGGCATAATGAAGTGATAAAGCAGTGATAAGTGCAAGGTGATAAATGCACCAGCCAATCAGCTCCAATATGCAAATTGACAGTTAGGAGCTGACTGGCTGGTGCGTTTATCACCTTGCACTTATCGCCGCTTTATCACTTCCTTATGCCTTCTACAGGTTAATACATCTGCCCCTGTATTACCTGCTATAAGTTATGGGCCTAATTCAGACCTGATCACTGTGCTGCAAATTTGTAGAGGTCTGCAATCAGATAGTCGCCGCCCAGGAAGAGTGAAAACCCGCCCCGTGCAAGTATGCAAATGCATGTGTACGCCGTGCGAAAACTTCGACAGGCAGCGGACATCTGCAAATACGTTTGCAGCTCACTCACCATCAAATGATTTTCCATACTGTGCAGTCTGTGCGTAGCCCAGGACCTGCTCCTACAGTGCGATACAAACAGGCTGATCGGGGCCGGAGCTGACGTCACACACCCTCCCTGAAAACGATTGGGAACTCCTGCATTTTCCAGACACTCCCAGAAATCGGGCAGTTACCACCCACAAACGTCCTCTTCCTGTCAATCACCTTGGGTACGCCTAGCGATCTAAATTTTTGCCCCATTCTGTCACTGTTTGGCGTCACGCCTGCGCATTGTGGTGAATACGCACGCGCAGTCATTCGATAATCGCCGCTGTGCGAATTCTCACAACAGCGATAAACTCTGAATCATGCCCAATATCAGGTGTCTCTGCATGGCTGACGAGTCAGTACGATAGGGCTAAATGTCAGTCGCCACCAGTATCGGTGACAGAACATCACCTATGGTGATGGGTGATATTCTGTCACCAATATTGGCGGCTACAGAAATTTAAACTATCAATAACATCTCAGCTGATTTGGTGATACCGTGATGAAGCGGTGAGAGCTATCTTACCGCTTCGCTGGGCTAGTCTCTAGGGATATGGACATGCGTGACCCGACCGATCCAAAAAGTCGACATGAAAATGGTCAATGCAAAAATGGTCGACACATGTTTTATGTTTTTTTGGGGATAAATCTTCTCATAATTTAAAGAAAAAGTTGTATTTTTATAATTAAAATATATTTTCATTCATTTCCCTCTACTGTCCCGAGACAGCAACGACAAAGGTTCCCTGATGCATATGGAGAAAACGAAAAAATGTGGCTGTAATTCCTGCATTCAAATTTGTAGGGCCCTGTGTCAAAGGCATAGAAATGGTTTGTGTGAAGGATGAGTACTATTGCACCTACAGTAGATCTGCATTTTGTCTGGAAAATTTGTAATATGGTTGCCTGCATGTAATTTGTGCCAGTTTCATATGTGTAATGACATATGCACAACTGTCTCTCATTCCTACAGTACGTATACTAAGTATTCATAATGGCGCATAGGTTCCCAAATGTATATGCAGCCTACCATGCAGGCATTATGTGTAAAATCACTAGATGTGTGACGGCATTTGAACTTTCCCTCCGCACCGGGTAAATATTAAAGTGCTCAGGTTAATGTGCATTAATAGTTTATTCTTCATCTGACACAACAGGAATGTTTCTGCATGCCTCTGTGTGGCCCCACCTGTCTCATTACATTACTCCTGTCATTTCTCAGTCACCTAATGGCAGCTGTACAGATTAGTGACACACTTATAATACACCTGTCACTGATATATACTGGCTAACTCATTATACAGCCCTGTAATGTGGAGTGCTCACACACGCAATAGGCTTAAGACTGCTGTGTGTGTGGGGGGTCTGCAGTGCATGCAACAAGAAGTCATTATATTTATTGAGCAGAAGTCTGAGTGGGGCTCTCCCAGGATGCAGGACCCTGGTGGGGACCAAAATAACACAATGTCCTCATTTTAATACAGGGACACTATATGTTAGTGACGGGGATCACGTGATGCTTGTGGCGCAGTGTTTCCCTGACTTTGACACAAAATACGTTTTATCTCCTTGTCAGGTAGGATTGTACCCGGATGCGGAAGTCTCGGCGCTCAGTAATGTGTCGCTCACATGGGGGAAGGCTTTCCGGGAGGACCAGTGTGCGTCTCTGTTTTCCGTCCCCCGCAGCTCATGAGCCGGTTGCACGCCTGCTGGGGTTACAGAGGACACAGATAGAGAGCAGGGTGAGTAGTAGTGACTGGGGATGGTCATAATACAGATATAATAGCGCTTAGTACCAGTCACGTTGCTGTGGCACTGCCTCTGCCCCCAACCCCCAAATTTAGTAGTGAAAACCAGTGGTGGCCCTCTCTTGGCTATTGCAGGCATGACTGTGTGGATTTTGGGGTCTGTTTAATGAAAAGTGGTGGCCGAAGAGGTTTTCGTTTGGCGCAATGGGCAATCTATCGCTGCTATTTATCATTAAAAATGTCTGCGCAGCGGTTTCGGCATGTGCAAACAGAGACTTCCCCCGTGCCAGGCAGTTTCGGTCCTTTCTGCTCATGCATGTGTACTACACCGGAATAGCCGGTTTCACGTGAATGGGCAACGTGCATTTCCGTCGCATCTACGCTTGCAGCCGAAGTGGCGCAATTACGTCCTCTTTATCTCCATCCAAGGTTTAGTAAGTAGTCCCTTGTGTTAGGAAAATGACAGTTAGGAGCTGGTTGGCTGGTACTTTATCTCCGTCCACTTTATTGCTCTCTTAGACTTAGTAAATGTACCCCAGTGGGACAGAGAGAACGTTTCATCCAAACAGCTCCTGTCATTTTTTAAACACGGCCTATAACTTTATCTCTCTCCAATGTACATAGGCCCTCATTCCGAGTTGATCACTCGCTGCAGTTTTTCGCAGCGATCAGGTTACTACTGCGCATGTGTATGCACCGCAATGCGCACGTGCGTCGTACGGGTACAAACAGCATCATTGCTGTGCAATGCTTCTAGCGACGAATCCATTTGCACAACCGATCGCAAGGAGATTGACAGGAAGAGGGCGTTTATGGGTCTCAACTGACCATTTTCTGGGAGTGGTAGGGAAATGCAGGCGTGTCCATGCGTTTGCAGGGCGGGTGTCTGACGTGAATTCCGGGACCGGACAGGCTGAAGTGATCGCAGCGGCTGAGTAAGTTCAGAGCTACTCAGAAACTGCAAAAAACGTTTTCGTCCCGCTCGGCTGCACAAGCTTTCGCACACTTGCAAAGCAAAAATACACTCTCCTATAGGCGGCGACTATCTGATCGCTGCTCTGCAAAATATAGCTAGCGAGCGATCAACTCGGAATGAGGGCCATAGACTGCTGGTATATGAGAGTTGCAAGCTGCATGGTTGCTTTGAGCAACTTCTGCATGTTTCCTTTCTCCAAGTCTTTATACATCTCCCTCTAAGCAGTGATAAGAGTGTAGACGTGAGCCAGTGGAAAAGATGCCCATAGCAACTTATCAGCATTGACGTAACATTTATAATTTACATACTATAAAATTATACAGAGCAGAGCCCACAACAACCAATCAGATGCTCGGTGTGTAATTTTATAGTATGCAAATTATAAATGTTACTTCAATGCTGATTGGTTGTCATGGGCAACTTTTCCACTGGCTCACTTCTCCACTATTTTCACTGCTTAGTACATAGGTTCTCAAACGCGGTCCTCAAGGCACCCCAGCGGTCCAGGTGTTAGGTATATCCATGGCTCAGCTCAGATGGGTAAATCAAATTGACTGAGGTGCTAATTAGGTCACCTGTGGCCAAGCATGGATAAACTTAAAACCTGGACCGTTGGGGTGCCTTGAGGAGCGCATTTGAGAACCTATGGCTTAGTACATCCCCCCCCCCCCCCCCCCTTAATCTCCATGGGTCATCTCTGCACATGTGGAGTCATCAATGGTTATAACCTTGGAATGGTTCCCAAACAATGGTAACGCAGCATCATTTTAATAATGTAGCATCAGAATGTCCGGTTAATACTGACTGATGTGAATTACGGTTGTGCTGCACTGAAAATGATTTCCTGGATGCAGTTGTCCTTTGAATATAAAGTAACGAAATGTCTCTTTCTGTATGTCCGCCTCCCCAGCAGCGAGGGTTCCCCAGCAGCAACCTCGCCATGTCCTCTCTATCGGCCTACGCTATCCGAATGTCGCGCCTGAGCGCCAGGATCTTTGGAGAGGTGGTGAAGCCGACTGACACCCGCTCAATGAAAGTAGTTAAGCTTTTCGGTGAGCAGCCGCTTGCTAAAAGGAAAGGGGTCTATGACTGGTACCCGCCGCACAATATCTATGGGCCCCTGATGCGCAATCTGAGGCTTCTTGGGCTTTACAGGTAATTTTATAAAGGAGCGCCGCATGGTGGCATTATTGTTCTGCAGTAGAAATACCCTAGGTCCGTACTGTACTAAGCCAGCGGTAAAAAGTAGCCCGTGTTTGGCAAAAGAAAGTTCAACAAGCCATAGCAATTATACGTGTACTGTATTTGACTGAAAGTAAATGTCATGTCCATGGTTTCTTTATAAGGTGCCCTGGACTCCATAGCGCCCCCCACAGTCAACTTACAGTTATTAGTGTTCATTCTAGCACCCTGCACCTTTCAAAATCTGTGCAGTTCCTCTTCCTGCCTGGAGTGTCGCTCTCTGCTGTGATGCTTCTCAGCACACTCTGATCTGTTACTGAGTGCTGTGATACAGACCTGTGTGTGCTGAGAAGCACCAGAGCAGAGAGCGACACCCCAGGCAGGAAAGAGGAACTGCACAGGATTAGAAAGGTGCAGGGTGCTAGAATGAACACTGGTTATGATATATATGAATATAATAAACCTAGTAACAGATGCGTTAATTATGGAATACATATGTATTCCCAGCGGACGGGATGCCGGCTGTCACAATCCTGACAGTGGCATCCCGCCCGCCAGAATGCCGGTAGTAGGGCGAGCTCTAAAAGTAGACCTTGCGGGCTCGCCACACTGTGGGCTCGGTGGCTCGCGGTACTCGCCGCAGGATCTATTCCCACTCTATGGGTGTCGTGGACACCCACGAGTGGGAATAGCCCCTGTGCGCCGGTATTCCGACTGTCAGGATTCTGGCGTCGGTATCCTGACTGCCGGGGATCCCCGACAGCTGGCAGATTGATTGACTGCCGTTAATTACAGTGGAGCATAATAACACATAAGAATTGCAGCCAGCATGTATGCAGGTACGGGTTGCACGCGTGTGATATAATATAATGACTCACCAGGGGAGTGCACTCATATGACTCCTGTTTTTATTAACTTGATTTATTTTAAAGACGATGTCTCATGAAAAAAAGAAAAAGTAGTCACGCATCAGGTGGGGTCACAACAGCCAAACGTCTTGATCATTGTGACCTAAGCAGTGGTTATTAATATTCTTTGTGATGTGATTGATTGGTGTTATAAGGGCTGATTAGGAAACTGATCATAGTTGACAATTAAAGGGTTGTGCACCTTTTTGTATAATTACTTTTTTTATTTACTGTATTGGCCTGAATGTGCCCAGGACTGTGATTTTTAGTAAATATGCTTCTTTCTCTCTTCTTATTCCCCTTAGTGATTTCCAGCCTTGTGTTTATATCATTTGGAAAAATCGTTTGTTTTAGTAGCCTTGGAATACACCACATATATCTGTTTTACACTGTCTAGTTGCCCTGGGAGTCACATATCACAGATCTACTTTACCTCCTGTCTAGTTGCCCTGGGAGTCACATATCACAGATCTACTTTACCTCCTGTCTAGTTGCCCTGGAGCACACAACACAGATCTGCTTTACCCTCTGCATAGTTGCCGTGGAGCACACAACACAGATCTGCTTTACCCTCTGCATAGTTGCCCTGGAGCACACAACACAGATCTGCTTTACCCTCTGCATAGTTGCCGTGGAGCACACAACGTAGATCTGCTTTACCTTCTGTCTAGTTGCCCTGGAGCACACAACGTAGATCTGCTTAACCTCTGTCTATTTGCCCAGGAGCACACAACACAGATCTGTTTTACCCTCTGTCTAGTTGCCCTGGAGCACACAACACAGATCTGCTTTACCCTCTGTCTAGTTGCCCTGGAGCACACAACACAGATCTGCTTTACCTCCTGTCTAGTTGCCCTGGAGCACACAACACAGATCTGCTTTACCCTCTGTCTAGTTGCCCTGGAGCACACAACACAGATCTGTTTTACCCTCTGTCTAGTTGCCGTGGAGCACACAACACAGATCTGCTTTACCCTCTGTCTAGTTGCCCTGGAGCACACAACACAGGTCTGTTTTACCCTCTGTCTAGTTGCCCTGGAGCACACAACGTAGATCTGCTTTACCTTCTGTCTAGTTGCCCTGGAGCACACAACACAGATCTGCTTTACCTTCTGTCTAGTTGCCCTGGAGCACACAACGTAGATCTGCTTTACCTTCTGTCTAGTTGCCCTGGAGCACACAACGTAGATCTGCTTAACCTCTGTCTAGTTGCCTTGGAGCACACAACACAGATCTGTTTTACCCTCTGTCTAGTTGCCCTGGAGCACACAACACAGATCTGCTTTACCTCCTGTCTAGTTGCCCTGGAGCACACAACACAGATCTGCTTTACCCTGTTTACCAGTATCCGGAAAGCAGCCTAGCGTTATATCCTCCCATGACAATAGAAATAAGCCGTTCAACCTGATGATATAAATACATGGCTGTTAAGCAGATTAGGAAGCTGGAAAGTATAGGAGCAGTTGGCCTAATTCAGGTGCAGTTGGTGTAGCAAGTTGGACGCAGTTTTTCAAACTATTGGAAATCTGCGCATACGCAAGACCCGTACTGAGCATGTGCAGTATGTGTCCTGCGTCCTCGCACGCAGTGAGGCTGCAGATGTCAGGTGATTGGCAGTCTGCAGCTGTTTAGAGGTGGGAAGGAGGCGGTGATTGGCTCCGTTTCACAAAACTTTTTGTGGGAGTACCAAGGCCATGGTCTCCGTCTTCCAGCAGAGATTCCCTGGCCTCGGCGATGGAGCTACGCCAGCCGGTCTGTGCAAATGCTGGGTTTCTCAGCTGGCCTTGGTGTTGCAGCAGTGGATCACACGTGAATGCCGGCGGCATCTATTTATACCAGACTCCTGCTGCTGCATTACCATAAGAAGCGCCACCTATGATAAGTCCGTCCACATCTGAATCCGTGTCTTTATTAGAAGTTGCAGGAGGTCCGATGCAAGGTCCTTATATTAAAGTCACCAGAAGTTACTGTGGCCCTTTAATGTATGCTGTCGGGCCCCGATTGTGGCTTAATATAACATGTTGCCTCTTGCAGGGACGAGCATGAGGACTTTAAGGACGAAATGAAACGTTTGCGACGACTGCGTGGTAAAGGTCCGCCCAAGAAGGGTGAAGGCAAGAGAGCCATGAAGAAGAAATAAGCTCCTTCCTGCCTGGACACTGCACTGACAGAGGAAGGGAGGACGTGGTGAAAGGTGCAGCAAGTCTCCCGTGCACCGCCATCGCCCAACTGTGCAACCGGCAGAGGTTCATGTGTTTTATGAGGACTGTCACTCCACACCCGTGTGTACATGCAGCGTGAGCATTTCCCAAAATAAAGTTATCATGAGATCTTCAGAGAAATATTTGATGCCAGTGTCACTTTTCATTCAACTGTGATTGGAGAACTTTGCAGATGATGCAGTAATCTTGCATGGTAACGGGTAATATGTTTTCCTGGAGGAGTAAGAGGTGTCATCCACAGTTAGGGCAGCTGTCCATCACCATCAACCAAACATGACCAACACCTTCATAGCAGAGCAGCTGATGGTCTATGCATACCTTACTGGAGTCCGTAAGGACTAGGCCACACTAGCCTCAGTGACGGCCATTATTTAGTATTCCATGAGGGGGAATATTTATCTGCATGCTTAGGGAACTGAAACCTCAAATGAGACAGTCGGACAAGAATGCAGTGATATATATGTGTCCGTACGGGATCCGGTCTGAAGATCGACACTGTATAGGTCGACAGTCACTAGGCTGACAGGGTTGGAAGGTCGACAGGTTTTCTAGGTCGACATGTGCTAGGTCAAAAGGTCGACATGTGTTTTTAAAAAAAAAAATCTTTTTTTTTTTTGAACTTTTTCATACTTGACGATCCACGTGGACTACGATTGGAATGGTAATCTGTGCCGAGCGAAGCGAGGCACCTTGCCCGAAGCTCGCGAGCCATGCGAGGGGACGCGGTGCACTAATTGGGATTCCCGGTCACTCTACGAAGAAAACGACACCCAAAAATACCAACCTCATGTCGACCTTTTGACCTGTCGACCTAGCACACGTCGACCTTCCAACCCTGTCAACCCATAGTGGTCGACCTAGACACTGTCGATCTAATGATCCACACCCGGCCGTACAGCCTGGTGTAGCGTGTGGCTCTTAAAGTCTGCCGGTGCAGGATAAAGAAATGTATGACATTAATAAAATTGAATAATGTCATAATATAAAGTATAAGAAACAATAATAGGCATAGGTCTAAACTAAAGGCGGATGACGTGAGGTGGACGCAATGCCCATCGCAGCTGCATCTTTTTACACAGCGGATTGGAGAAGATATGCCAATGCAGCAGCCGTTGGCTGTTTGTGTTGACAATCCACCATCGGACCTTATGGTGGCTCAGATTGTCCACCGCAGCTAAGACATCGGGGCCGGAACCGATGCCATCTCTGGTTCCGACACCCCACAAAACAGTTGTGATACGCCTGCATTTTAGCAGCCAACGCCCCACCCTGTTAACCCCCCCCCCCAAACAGTCACTGCCTGTCCATCACTCCGCTCCTAATACCTACTACAACTGCCATCACCAGACCGTTGCTGCACATGTACAGTGCAACCCTGATCCATGTGCAGTAGAGAGAAACGGACAACTGGGCAAACACCGGCATCACGTCCACCTCTGGAGCAGGTCCATAGTCTGGATCAAGCCATTGCCAGCTATCAGTCCACACACATTTACCTGGTCGTTCTGGATGCAGATATCCAGGTGCATTAATGGGAGTTTCCAGCAGGGTATCCGAACTCCAATTGGTCAACACACCTTAGGTCGACATGGACAAAAGGTCAACAGAAAAAAGGTCGACATGAGTTTTCCACAATTTTTTTCTTTTTGGGAACTTTTTCATACTTAACGATCCACGTGGACTACGATTGGAACGGTAATCTGTGCCGAGCGGAGCGAAGGCACCATGCCTGAAGCATGGCGGAGAAAAGGTCACCCAAAAAACATAAAAAAACCTCATGTCGACCCTTTTCCATGTTGACCTTTTGTCCACGTCGACCAATTAGCGTCGACCTAAGGTGTGTCGACCTTTTTGTTGTCGACCTGGAGTCCCAGACCCTCCAGCAGGTCTGTATGCAGTTTGAATAAATACTTCTGTAGGTCTCGGGTTAATTGTGGGAACAACTGAAGTTTATAGAAAACAGAGTGAGCGCAGATGGAATAAATAGCAACAATTGATTTAATTATTGAGCACCAATAAAATTATTAGTAAACATGCAACAACCTATGCGCATGTGTAATAACAACACATAAAAATACATATGAATAACAAATGGCATGCACAGAAATCTCACAGCCCATATAAACTGGGGTGATTAGTCTCTGGTTCCCAAATATTCAGTAGTGTGGCAAATTGGGGTGGTCTTCAGTATGCCGAATGTCGGGATCCCGGCGCACAGTATACCGGCGCCGGGATCCCGACACCCGGCATACCGACAGCTATTCTCCCTCGTGGGGGTCCACAACCCCCCTGGAGGGAGAATAAAATAGCGTAGCGCGCCAGCGTGGCGAGCGCAGCGAGCCCGCAAGGGGCTCCATACGCTCACCACACTGTTGGTATGCTGGCGGTCGGGCTCCCTGCGCCGGTATGCTGGTCGCCGGGAGCCCGGACGCCGGCATACCATACTACACCTGGCAAATTGAATAGTGTCTTTACAGTGGCAAATACAGGATTTCTACAGCTGGTTTCCAAATGCAGTCCACAATCTCCCACTCTGCGGAACAGTGGAGCGAGAGCGGGAGTCTGGCGGAGCGGAAGAACAACCCAGTAACGACCCTGGACAGTAATGTAAACATTGGTCTTTTTATATACTGTATACTATGTTAAATACAGTATTAATATTTAAAACTATAGATTGTCTATAGTATAGGCTGTATCAAACATATTTAAATCATATAAATAAGTGGTCAGGAAAAGTTTAAGTATACCATAAAAAATAAATACACCACAAAATAGAACCAGTACTGCACTTTCTAAGCACACATTCTCCCTCCTCATAGTAAGGTTCCTGTCTCTTCTTCCTGGTAGCTACTATCTGGTCCACTGCAATGATTCTCGGTTCCATACATACAGCAAATTTGGTAGAAGAAGCAGCTACCACTGGGCATGTGCAGCAGCTCTGCTCTGTCCCTTACACTGCATGATGTGGCGGCAGTTCTAGTAATCGCAGTTCTAGTAATTGTATTTCTCTATCGTCCTAAGTGGATGCTGGGGTTCCTGAAAGGACCATGGGGAATAGCGGCTCCGCAGGAGACAGGGCACAAAAGTAAAGCTTTTACAGGTCAGGTGGTGTGTACTGGCTCCTCCCCCTATGACCCTCCTCCAGACTCCAGTTAGATTTTTGTGCCCGGCCGAGAAGGGTGCAATTCTAGGTGGCTCTCATAAAGAGCTGCTTAGAGAGTTTAGCTTAGGTTTTTTATTTTACAGTGATTCCTGCTGGCAACAGGATCACTGCAACGAGGGACAGAGGGGAGAAGAAGTGAACTCACCTGCGTGCAGGATGGATTGGCTTCTTGGCTACTGGACATGAAGCTCCAGAGGGACGATCACAGGTACAGCCTGGATGGTCACCGGAGCCACGCCGCCGGCCCCCTCACAGATGCTGAAGCAAGAAGAGGTCCAGAATCGGCGGCTGAAGACTCCTGCAGTCTTCTTAAGGTAGCGCACAGCACTGCAGCTGTGCGCCATTTTCCTCTCAGCACACTTCACACGGCAGTCACTGAGGGTGCAGGGCGCTGGGGGGGGGCGCCCTGGGAGGCAAATGTAAACCTTTAAAAAGGCTAAAAATACCTCGCATATAGCCCCAGAGGCTATATGGAGATATTTACCCCTGCCTAAATGTACTAAATAGCGGGAGACGAGCCCGCCGGAAAAGGGGCGGGGCCTATCTCCTCAGCACACGGCGCCATTTTCTGTCACAGCTCCGCTGGTCAGGAAGGCTCCCAGGTCTCTCCCCTGCACTGCACTACAGAAACAGGGTATAACAGAGAGGGGGGGCAAAATAAATGGCAATATATTAATATAAAAGCAGCTATAAGGGAGCACTTAATCATAAGGCTATCCCTGTCATATATAGCGCTTTTTGGTGTGTGCTGGCAGACTCTCCCTCTGTCTCCCCAAAGGGCTAGTGGGTCCTGTCTTCGTATAGAGCATTCCCTGTGTGTCTGCTGTGTGTCGGTACGTGTGTGTCGACATGTATGAGGACGTTATTGGTGTGGAGGCGGAGCAATTGCCAAATATGAGGATGTCACCTTCTAGGGGGTCGACACCAGAATGGATGCCTTTATTTGTGGAATTACGGGATAGCGTCAACTCGCTTAAGCAGTCGTTTGCCGACATGAGGCGGCCGGACACTCACTTAGTGCCTGTCCAGGCGCCTCAAACACCGTCAGGGGCTGTAAAACGCCCCTTGCCTCAGTCGGTCGACACAGACCCAGACACAGGCACTGATTCCGGTAGTGAAGGTGACGAATCAACCGTATTTTCCAAAAGGGCCACACGTTATATGATTTTGGCAATAAAGGAGATGTTACATTTAGCTGATACTACAGGTACCACTAAACAGGGTATTATGTGGGGTGTGAAAAAACTACCAGTAGTTTTTACCGAATCAGAAGAATTAAATGACGTGTGTGATGAAGCGTGGGGTGCCCCGATAAAAAACTGCTAATTTCAAAGAAGTTATTGGCTTTATACCCTTTCCCGCCAGAGGTTAGGGAGCGCTGGGAAACACCTCCTAGGGTGGACAAAGCGCTAACACGCTTATCAAAACAAGTGGCGTTACCCTCTCCTGAGACGGCCGCACTTAAAGATCCATCAGATAGGAGGATGGAAAATATCCAAAAAGGTATATACACACATGCAGGTGTTATACTACGACCAGCTATTGCGACTGCCTGGATGTGCAGTGCTGGGGTAGTTTGGTCAGAGTCCCTGATCGAAAATATTGATACCCTGGACAGGGACAATATTTTACTGTCGTTAGAACAAATAAAGGATGCATTTCTTTATATGCGTGATGCACAGAGAGATATCTGCACACTGGCATCACGGGTAAGTGCTATGTCCATTTCGGCCAGAAGAGCTTTATGGACACGACAGTGGACAGGCGATGCGTAGAGGAGTTATTTGGGGTCGGTCTATCGGATTTGGTGGCCACGGCTACGGCCGGGAAATCCACCTTTCTACCTCAAGTCACTCCCCAACAGAAAAAGGCACCGACCTTTCAATCGCAGCCTTTTCGTTCCTTTAAAAATAAGAGAGCAAAGGGCTATTCATATCTGCCACGAGGCAGAGGACGAGGGAAGAGACAGCAACAGGCAGCTCCTTCCCAGGAACAGAAGCCCTCCCCGGTTTCTACAAAAGCCTCAGCATGACGCTGGGGCTTCGCAAGCGGACTCGGGGGCGGTAGGCGGTCGTCTCAAGAATTACAGCGCGCAGTGGGCTCACTCGCAGGTAAATCCCTGGATCCTGCAGATAATATCTCAGGGGTACAGGTTGAAATTAGAGACAGAGCCACCTCGCCGTTTCCTGAAGTCTGCTTTACCAACGTCCCCCTCAGAAAGGGAGACGGTTTTGGAAGCCATTCACAAGCTGTATTCTCAGCAGGTGATAGTCAAGGTACCTCTTCTACAACAAGGGAAGGGGTATTATTCCACTCTTTTTGTGGTACCGAAGCCGGATGGCTCGGTAAGGCCTATTCTAAATCTGAAGTCCTTGAACCTGTACATAAAGAAGTTCAAGTTCAAGATGGAGTCACTCAGAGCAGTGATAGCGAACCTGGAAGAAGGGGACTTTATGGTATCCTTGGACATCAAGGATGCGTATCTCCACGTTCCAATTACCCCTCACACAGGGGTACCTCAGGTTCGTTGTACAAAACTGTCACTATCAGTTTCAGACGCTGCCGTTTGGTTTGTCCACGGCACCTCGGGTCTTTACAAAGGTAATGGCCGAGATAATATTTCTTCTTCGAAGAAAAGGCGTATTAATTATCCCATACTTGGACGATCTCCTAATAAGGGCAAGGTCCAGAGAACAGCTAGAGATGGGTTTAGCACTATCTCAAGAGGTGCTAAAGCAGCACGGATGGATTCTGAATATTCCAAAATCCCAATTAATGCCGACAACTCGTCTGCTGTTCCTGGGGATGATTCTGGACACAGTTCAGAAAAGGTTTTTCTTCCCGAAGAAAAAGCCAAGGAGTTATCTGACCTGGTCAGGAACCTCCTAAAACCAGGAAAGGTGTCTGTACATCAATGCACAAGAGTCCTGGGAAAAAATGGTAGCTTCTTACGAAGCAATCCCTTTCGGCAGATTCCATGCAAAGGGATCTGTTGGACAAATGGTCAGGGTCGCATCTTCAGATGCACCTGCGGATAACCCTGTCGCCGAGGACAAGGGTATCCCTTCTGTGGTGGTTGCAGGAGGCTCATCTATTGGAGGGCCGCAGATTCGGCATGCAGGATTGGATCCTGGTGACCACGGGTGCCAGCCAGAGAGGCTGGGGAGCAGTCACACAGGGAAGAAATTTCCAGGGAGTGTGGTCGAGCCTGAAAAAGTCTCTTCACATAAGCATTCTGGAACTAAGAGCAATCTACAATGCTCTAAGCCAGGCGGAACCTCTGCTTCAAGGAAGACCGGTGTTGATCCAGTCGGACAACATCACGGCAGTCGCCCATGTAAACAGACAGGGCGGCACAAGAAGCAGGAGGGCAATGGCAGAAGCTGCCAGGATCCTTCGCTGGGCGGAGAATCACGTGATAGCACTGTCAGCAGTATTCATCCCGGGCGTGGACAACTGGGAAGCAGACTTCCTCAGCAGACACGACCTTCACCCGGGAGAGTGGAGACTTCATCCAGAAGTTTTCCACATGCTATTAAACCGTTGGGTAAAACCAATGGTGGACATGATGGCGTCTCGCCTCAACAAAACACTGGACAGGTATTGCGCCAGGTCAAGAGATCCGCAGGCAATAGCTGTGGACGCGCTGGTAACATCTTGGGTGTACCAGTCGGTATATGTGTTTCCTCCTCTGCCTCTCATACCAAAGGTATTGAGGATTATACGGCAAAGTGGAGTAAGACTAGTGGCTCCGGATTGGCCAAGAAGGACTTGGTACCCGGAACTTCAAGAGATGGTCACGGACGCTCCGTGGCCTCTACTTCTGAGAAGGGACCTGCTTCAGCAGGGTACTTGTCTTTTTCAAGACTTACCGCGGCTGCGTTTGACGGCATGGCGTTTTGAATGCCAGATCCTAAAAGGAAAAGGCATTCCAGAAGAAGTCATTCCTACCTTGATAAAGGCAAGGAAGGAAGTCACCGCGAAGCATTATCGCCGTATTTGGCGAAAATATGTTGCGTGGTGCGAGCAGCGGAGTGCTCCGATGGAGGAATTTCAACTGGGTCGTTTTCCTACATTTCCTGCAATCAGGATTGTCTATGGGTCTCAAATTGGGATCTATTAAGGTTCAAATTTCGGCCCTATCAATATTCTTCCAAAAAGAATTGGCCTCAGTCCCTGAGGTCCAGATTTTTATCAAAGGAGTACTGCATATACAGCCTCCTGTGGTGCCTAAGGTGGCACCGTGGGATCTAAATGTAGTTTTAGATTTCCTCAAATCAAATTGGTTTGAACCACTAAAGAAGGTGGATTTGAAATATCTCACATGGAAAGTGACTATGTTACTGGCCCTGGCTTCGGCCGGGAGAGTATCTGAACTGGCGGCTTTGTTTTATAAAAGCCCTTATTTAATTTTCCATTCGACATAGGGCAGAGCTGCGGACGCGTCCGCATTTTCTCCCTAAGGTGGTATCAGCGTTTCACCTGAACCAGCCTATTGTAGTGCCTGCGGCTACAGACGACTTGAAGGACTCCAAGTTGTTGGACGTTGTCAGAGCCTTAAAAATATACATTTAAAGGACGGCTGGAGTCAGAAAATCTGACTCGCTGTTTATACTGTATGCACCCAACAAGTTGGGTGCACCTGCTTCTAAGCAGTCGATTGCTCGTTGGATTTGTAACAAAATTCAACTTGTACATTCTGTGGCAGGCCTGCCACAGCCTAAATCTGTTAAGGCCCATTCCGCAAGGAAGGTGGGCTCATCTTGGGCGGCTGCCCGAGGGGTCTCGGCATTACTACTCTGCCGAGCAGCTACGTGGTCAGGGGAGAACACGTTTGTAAATTTTTACAAATTTGATACCCTGGCAAAGGAGGACCTGGAGTTCTCTCATTCGGTGCTGCAGAGTCATCCGCACTCTCCCGCCCGTTTGGGAGCTTTGGTATAATCCCCATGGTCCTTTCAGGAACCCCAGCATCCACTTAGGACGATAGAGAAAATAAGAATTTACTTACCGATAATTCTATTTCTCGGAGTCCGTAGTGGATGCTGGGCGCCCATCCCAAGTGCGGATTATCTGCAATACTTGTACATAGTTATTGTTAACTAATTCGGGTTATTGTTTAGGAAGCCATCTTTCAGAGGCTCCTCTGTTATCATACTGTTAACTGGGTTTAGATCACAAGTTGTACGGTGTGATTGGTGTGGCTGGTATGAGTCTTACCCGGGATTCAAAATCCTCCCTTATTGTGTACGCTCGTCCGGGCACAGTACCTAACTGGAGTCTGGAGGAGGGTCATAGGGGGAGGAGCCAGTACACACCACCTGACCTGTAAAAGCTTTACTTTTGTGCCCTGTCTCCTGCGGAGCCGCTATTCCCCATGGTCCTTTCAGGAACCCCAGCATCCACTACGGACTCCGAGAAATAGAATTATCGGTAAGTAAATTCTTATTTATGGGGCTAATTCAGTAAGGATAGCAAATTCTGCTAATCGGCAGAATTTGCTATCCTTTTGCTCGCATGCTGGGGGCCGCCCAGCATACTGACCGGCGCTTCCCCATCTTTGACAAGCAGAAATTGGGATCACTTCGCAATTTCTGCTTGTCTGCAGAAATTAAAGATGGAACCTGCCGGCGCAGCTTAGCCGCAGGAGTTACGGCACCATTTTAACTGTCACGGCAGCTGCGCGTGACGTCACGCAGCCGCCGCGACCACTCCCACTATACGCTCCTGTTCGCACCACCCCGCCCACCGTTCGGGTCACCCCGCAACGCTCAGTCTCCTGCCTGGAAACGGAGCGTTGCTGCCCCTCCCGCCCTGCGATAGCCTCTGCCTGATTGACAGGCAGAGGCGAACGCATTTTCTGCCCCCCCCCCGCGCAGAAAGTGCGGGCGCATGCGCAATAAGGGTGCTACGCATGCGCCTGTGAGCCCACCGCAAAGATTCCGGTTGGATCGCAATTTGAGATCCAACCTGAATTAGCCCCTATATACCATTGCTATTGTCACAATTTTAGCCACTTGCCAAGAGGATGGGGGTTTCCGCGCAACCGGAAACCCCCCCTCCCTGCATTTGCCTATACTTTAAAAAGACTCAATATAACTTTTAAGTATATGCCATCCACTGAAAATGGTTGTAATTTGAAAACATTATCTGAATAGTCTCCACAGTGGATACAATGTGTCGACCTGTAAAAAGAGTATAAAATGTAGCTCAATGTACAAATAGCTGCGAGTCCTCACAGGATCTCAGAGGTTGCTCTTGAAATAAAACCTTTTATCCCAAATGCAGCTGCAGCAGCTTTATGGAGAGACCATACTGGGATATGGTATACACTGGTCACATGACCCAAATGGCACTGCGGTCTGGTGTAGAACAGACCTTCCCGGGATGAAAAACCTGCTGGTCAGCGCTGCAATCCGTAGCCGCTGCTGGAGCCTCAATGCAGGTGTCGCAGCCGGCTTTGAGCTACTTCTGTATCATCATCTGAGACACTCCCAAAATACGGCCCATTTTTGCATGTACTAGTAGCCGCCTCCCACTTACTTTCTGTGAATGGCCATCATTGTTTGTCCCAATCGCCGCAGCGCCTTTGTGCATAACCCATAAATATTTGTGCATGTGCAGTTGCAAATTATTGCTAAACTACGTGAACATCAGCGTTCGTACACATCTGTTTTAGGCCCATTGTGAGGAAGCAGGTGGGTTAATTACTGGCCCAGCAAAAAATATCAACTCGCCTGTGCATGATTAAAGACATCTAGAAAACATGTCCCGTTGGTGGCTGCCGAGAACTGTATTTGAGAACCACTGATTTACATAATAGAGTGGATAAGGCGATATGTAAATAGGGAGTCTGAGGGAAACAACTTATGTGCAGCAACTATGGAGGAAAGAAGTTCTGGAGCTGGACTTTCCATCATATTGATCAAAATATGAAGAGTATTTTCTTATGGAAGAACTGTGTCACTATAGTTACAGACACTTCTGGAATCTAGGCCAGGCTGCTCTGGAGACGTTATGGTGTCCCAGCTACAATTTTAGACCCTTTCAGGCTGGTTTATAAGGCAGTGGAAAAGCGAGGTCACAGACGTATTCATTTGTGCTGATAGCAGCTTGCACGGTTCTGCAGTCTGTTTTGCATGTTTCTGCAATAATGCTAATTGCTATATTCACAAAGTATTAGTAGCACCTGATTGTTCAGTAATTCAGAAACCAAACCAATCTCCACAGTGTGTGTCTTACCTGCTTCTTGCTTTCAGGGTGTTTCTCCTCTCCAGCCTGGCACAGCCGAAGGTATGTGACTGATCAAAACAGAGCAGCTGTGAAAAACCTTCCTTAAGAAGGCAAGGTGGGAGTGTCGTTTGCCTGTCAGTCTGGGAGGGGGAGGAGGAGTATAAGGTATAAAAGACCGTCTGGGCCACTTATCTGTATGACCATTGCCGGGAAAGCTGGCCGGTGACTAGGGAGTGAATCTCAGTTAGTGACAGGGCCGTGAAAATGTACTTTGTAATGATTACTAATCTGCGGTCATCCTGACAAAATAAAGTTGTAATAATGTAGTCCAGAGTCAGTGTGTGCTACCATTACATAGCCTCTTATCCCCCCCCCCCCCCCCCCAGTAGATATTGCGTTTGCCACTGGAATTGTGGCACATACCTTGATAAAGACTGCAACAGATGGTTGCATGCTGTCTACCTAAAGACGATGATTTAACATGTAGGACCCGGGAATAGAAACTAACTGGATGTTACTGAATTGCCTGCATGTCTGCATTTCTCTGGTACAGTGATTTTCAACCTTTTTCAACTCGCAGCACACCAAATAAGGTTTTAAAATTACCAAGGCACACCATCAGCCCTTCACAGGGAAAAACACACACATTGGCCCCCCAGAGAAAAAAACAAACAAACCCATTGGCCCCTACATGAAAAAAAACCCCAATCACTGGCCCCACAGGATCCAAAAATAAAATACATTGGACCCCCACATGAAAAAAAAAATCATATTGGACCCCACATAAAAATAGAAACAATCACACTGTTCCCCACAGAATACAAAAATAAAATATATTGGCCCCATGATGAACACAGTACAGTACAGAGTCTGTGCCAGGCTCATCTACTTGCAGAACACAGGAGAGACCTTATGCCAATTGTTTTCAGCGTGGAGTGCCCCAGAGTGTAATAAAAAGCCCTCGTGAACACCACATGAGTCACTGCACAGCTGCCATCATGTGCTTCTAGTGGGGACAGTATAGCAGCAGGACACCTGAGCAGCTCTTCACCTTGCTTCCTGTGACTCGTATTCGCTAAATCCTGTAACATAGTCAGCACGCCCCGAGCAACGAGCCCTTGAACCGGGACTGACATTGAAATCGTTGTGCGAGAGGGGGCAACAGCATCCGCCACCAGCCAATGATGATTACTGTCACGATCCGGGTATCTGGACGCCATTTCTTACCTATCAGATGCCTCCTAAGGCTGGCTCAGCGCTCCAGGACCGGATCCCATCTATTATCCTGATGTGCACATTCCCGCATCCTCTCCTGTCTCTCTGGACGCAGTCACAGTAACGCCTTATACATCTGGCATGGCGTCTCCCGCGGCCTCCGCCGCCGTCCCTGAGCTTCTGCATTCAGAGTGGCGATTACGTCAGCCGCGGCCTCCGCTGTGTCCGCGTGGTCGGATGTGCATCTGTCAGCCTGGCGTCTCCTGTCTCCGGTGGCCGGCGCCGCCATTACTGTTTTCCAGACCACATGGATTACAATCCAAACTTCCCTCCAAGTGTCTGCATGGGCGCAGCCATCTTGGATTCTGTCAGCTGATCTTTCCTACCAATCCGTTGTCAGTATTATTAATTTGCATAATTGCCTAGCCAATGCCTTCCTTGCTGCAGGTATAAATAGGTTGTGCCTGAGCAAGGAAGGCGTCAGTGCTTTGGTTGTCAAACCTAGTTCCAGTTTGTCTCTCTCCTGTGATTGTCTTCCAGGTTCCAGCTCCTGTCTCCAGACTTCTGCTATAGAGACCCGCACCAGCATTCCATCTGCGGTGTAGCCTGACTCTCCGATCCATTCTGGACTCACCTGTTTCCAGCTACAACATCACCTGCTTCCAGCTCAGCTTCCAGCAGTGTACAGCTTCTCTTAAAGGGCCGGTGTCCTTTCTGCAGTTTACCACTCTCCACCGGTATTATTATTTCTCCGCTCTCAAATTCTACATTTCATCTATATTGCATCGCTCTCAAGCTTTATTTATTATTTAACTGGTTCCAGCCAGTATCCACTCCGTGCCAACACCTGTCTGGTTCTAACCAGTACCCACAGCAGCATTTTATCTACAGCAGTCCAGCTTTCCCTGGAACACCAGCTGGTACGACCCTGGGCTTTCCTCATTGCTACAGTTGAGCCTGGTAAGGACTTTCCAACTTGCAGATAATAAGAACTGTCTCATACCACCAGAGCTCTGTGGCCCCTGCCACCCTGTAGTACCCAGGAACTGTATTATTATTTCTCTGCTGATTTTTATGTTTCTTTTTACTGCTACTGTGATGCATGGAGTTTGTCATAAATAAATATCATTGACTTTTACTCAAGTTGTCGTGGTCACGCCTTCGGGCGGTTTCTCTTCATGTTACATACATGTCCAGGGGTCTGATACAACCTCCCAGGTTCCGGTACATCTCAGCCCCTACAACTGAGGCTGCCTTCCGTCAGCTCAGGCCCTCAGTTGTGACAGTAAGCACTGACCAAATGAATCCAGCCGGAGACCAGGATCAAGCGGCCAGGCCGATGCAAGAACTGGCAGCCCGACTTGAACATCAGGAGGCTGCACAGGGCCACATCATCCGCTGTCTCCAGGATCTCTCTACTCGGCTGGATGGGATTCAGACAACTCTCCGTGGATCAGGCGCATCTGGGGCGTCAACCACAGTGACTCCAACTATAACCCCACCCACCTTACCCGTTTCTGCTCCACGTCTTCATCTTCCAACGCCAGCAAAATTTGACGGATCTCCAAGATTCTGCAGGGGATTTCTCAACCAGTGTGAGATTCAGTTTGAGCTACAACCTGGCAATTTTCCCAGTGACCGTACAAAAATTGCCTACATCATCTCTCTTCTCAGTGGCTCAGCCCTCGACTGGGCATCACCGTTATGGGAGAGGTCCGACACCCTGCTATCTTCTTACACTGCATTCGTGTCAACATTCAGGCGCATCTTCGACGAGCCAGGCCGGGTAACTTCAGCTTCGTCTGAGATTCTCCGTTTACGCCAGGGATCACGTACTGTAGGACAATATCTTATACAGTTCCAGATTCTGGCATCTGAACTGGCATGGAACGACGAGGCCCTATATGCTGCATTCTGGCATGGTTTATCCGAGCGAATTAAAGATGAGTTAGCTACCAGAGATTTACCCTCCAAGTTAGATGAGCTAATCTCACTTTGTACGAAAGTTGACTTACGTTTCAGAGAGAGAGCAACTGAGCGTGGAAGATCATCTGCTCCAAAATCTTCTGCTCCTCCTCCTCGCCAACTGTCACCAACTAAAGATGAACCCATGCAAATTGGCCGTTCCCGTTTAACTCCTGCTGAGCGCCGAAGACGTCTCTCTGAGTCTCTCTGTCTGTATTGTGCAGCTCCATCTCACACTATTAATGCCTGTCCCAAACGTCCGGGAAACTCCAAATCCTAGCTCGCCAAGGAGAGGGCCGGCTAGGAGTAATGATCTCCTCTCCATCTCCTCAAGATTGTAATCTCCCAGTCTCGCTTCAAGTTGCTCAACGTTATCAGAACGTCATTGCCCTCCTGGATTCCGGAGCAGCTGGGAACTTTATTACCGAAGCCTATGTTAAACGGTGGTCCCTACCCACCGAGAGACTTCCTTCCTCCTTTTCCTTAACTGCCGTGGATGGCAGTAAAATTTTTGATACAGTTATTGCTCTAAGGACTCTACTAGTTCGTCTGAGAGTGGGAGTTCTTCATTCCGAACTTATTTCACTTTTAGTGATTCCAAGAGCCACACATCCTGTGGTCCTGGGCCTTCCATGGCTCCGTCTTCACAATCCTACAATTGATTGGACGACTACGCAAATTCTGGCATGGGGTCCCTCCTGTGCTGAGACATGTTTGTTTAAAGTGTTGCCTGTCTGTTCTTCCTCCCCCAGGTCGTCTGATGTTCCACCTCCTCCATATCAAGATTTCACGGATGTGTTCAGTAAAGCTTCTGCTGATATCCTTCCTCCTCATAGAGAATGGGACTGCCCGATTGATCTCGTTCCAGGGAAGGTTCCACCTCGAGGCCGAACTTATCCGTTGTCTCTGCCTGATACGCATTCTATGGAGGAATACATTAAAGAGAACCTAGCAAAGGGGTTCATTCGACCTTCTTCTTCTCCAGCCGGCGCAGGCTTCTTTTTTGTAAAAAAGAAAGATGGTGGTCTGCGGCCGTGCATCGACTACAGAGGTTTGAACGACATTACCATCAAGAACCGCTATCCTTTACCCCTGATTACTGAGCTCTTTGACAGAGTTAGCGGAGCTACCATCTTTACAAAGCTGGACTTGAGAGGTGCATACAATCTCATCCGGATCCGTGAGGGTGACGAGTGGAAGACCGCATTTAACACCCGTGACGGACATTATGAGTACCTCGTCATGCCCTTCGGATTGAGCAATGCTCCAGCTGTCTTCCAGCATTTCGTCAATGAGATTTTCAGAGACATTCTATACCGTCATGTCGTGGTCTATCTAGATGATATCCTCATTTTTGCCAACAATTTAGAGGAACATCGTTTTTGGGTAAAGGAGGTTCTGTCCCGTCTCCGTGTCAATCATCTCTATTGCAAATTAGAGAAATGCGTCTTTGAAGTCAAGTCCATTCCGTTTCTAGGGTACATTGTGTCCGGTTCCGGACTAGAGATGGATCCTGAGAAACTACAAGCAATCCAGAATTGGCCGGTACCCTTAACCCTCAAAGGGGTCCAGAGGTTCTTAGGGTTCGCCAATTATTACCGAAAGTTTATACGAGACTTTTCCACCATTGTGGCGCCTATTACTGCTTTCACCAAGAAGGGTGCTAACCCGTCCAAGTGGTCTGAAGAAGCCATGCAAGCTTTTCATCTTTTAAAACAGAGGTTCATCTCTGCGCCTGTCCTGAAACAGCCTGACATCGACTCTCCTTTCATCTTAGAGGTGGATGCCTCCTCCGTTGGAGTAGGAGCGGTGTTATCTCAGAGGGCTAAAGATGGCCATTTACATCCTTGCAGTTTCTTCTCACGGAAGTTCTCCCCAGCGGAGCGCAACTATGCCATTGGCGACCAGGAGTTGCTAGCCATCAAGCTCGCTCTAGAGGAGTGGAGATATCTGTTGGAGGGAGCTTCTCATTCAATCACCATCCTTACAGACCACAAGAACCTTCTATATCTGAAAGGCGCACAATGTCTCAACCCTCGTCAGGCCAGATGGGCACTTTTCTTTTCCAGGTTCGACTTTAAACTCCAGTTCTGTCCGGGCTCTCAGAATCGCAAGGCCGATGCCCTTTCCCGCTCATGGGAGCAAGAAAATGAGTCAGAGTCTTCAGACAAGCATCCTATTATAAATCCGTTGGCATTCTCCACGGTAGGGATGGACTCTACGCCCCCATCAGGGAAAAGTTTTGTGAAGCCGACACTAAGGAAGAAGCTCATGCATTGGGCCCATGCTTCCCGCTTTGCCGGACATACAGGTATCCAAAAAACCCTGGAGTTTATCTCTAGGTCCTATTGGTGGCCAACTCTGAAAAAGGACGTTTTGGAGTTTATTGCATCTTGCCCAAAGTGTGCTCAACATAAAGTATCCCGCCAGTCGCCTGCGGGGCAACTGGTTCCACTATCTGTTCCCCGTCGACCATGGACCCATTTGTCGATGGATTTTATTACAGATTTGCCCATGTGCAACAAGTTTAATACCATCTGGGTGGTAGTTGACCGGTTCACCAAGATGGCACACTTCATTCCTCTTACCGGTCTTCCGTCAGCTTCCAAGTTGGCTCAAGTATTCATACAAGAGATCTTTCGACTCCACGGTCTTCCAGAAGAAATTATCTCAGATCGAGGAGTTCAATTCACAGCCAAATTCTGGCGAAGTTTATGTCAAGTCCTCCAAGTCAAGCTAAAGTTTTCCACGGCTTACCATCCTCAGACCAATGGTCAAACTGAGAGGGTGAATCAGGACTTGGAGTCCTTCCTCCGCATCTATGTGTCCTCCTCTCAAGATGACTGGGTTCAATTACTTCCCTGGGCCGAGTTCTGTCATAACAACCAGTATCATTCTTCATCTTCTTCAACACCATTCTTCACCAACTTTGGATTCCACCCTAAAGTCCCTGAGTTCCAACCGCTTCCAGCAACTTCTGTTCCCGCAGTGGATATCACCTTGCATCAGTTTGCCAATATCTGGAAGAGCGTACGATCAGCTCTGCTCAAGGCATCGTTCAGGTACAAGAAGTTTGCGGATAAGAAGCGTCGAGCAGTTCCTGCTCTCAAGGTGGGTGATCGGGTATGGTTATCCACGAAGAATTTGAGGTTAAGAGTTCCCAGTATGAAGTTTGCACCTCGCTACATCGGTCCTTTTAAAATTGATCAAGTCATCAATCCTGTTGCTTACAGACTCCAGTTGCCTCCCTTCTTAAAAATACCCAGGACATTCCATGTTTCCCTGTTGAAACCGCTAATCTTGAATCGGTTTCATTCCTCACTTCCTCCAACTCCGAAAGTCCAAACTCAACGAGGCGTTGAGTATGAAGTAGCCAAGATCCTGGACTCACGTCACCGTTACGGTCAACTTCAGTATCTTATTGACTGGAAGGGTTATGGCCCTGAGGAACGTTCATGGACCAATGCTTCTGATGTCCATGCTCCTGCCTTGGTCCGGAGATTCCATTCCAAGTTTCCTCAAAAGCCAAAGAAGTGTCCTGGGGCCACTCCTAAAGGGGGGGGGGGGGTGCTGTCACGATCCGGGTATCTGGACGCCATTTCTTACCTATCAGATGCCTCCTAAGGCTGGCTCAGCGCTCCAGGACCGGATCCCATCTGTTATCCTGATGTGCACATTCCCGCATCCTCTCCTGTCTCTCTGGACGCAGTCACAGTAACGCCTTATACATCTGGCATGGCGTCTCCCGCGGCCTCCGCCGCCGTCCCTGAGCTTCTGCATTCAGAGTGGCGATTACGTCAGCCGCGGCCTCCGCTGTGTCCGCGTGGTCGGATGTGCATCTGTCAGCCTGGCGTCTCCTGTCTCCGGTGGCCGGCGCCGCCATTACTGTTTTCCAGACCACATGGATTACAATCCAAACTTCCCTCCAAGTGTCTGCATGGGCGCAGCCATCTTGGATTCTGTCAGCTGATCTTTCCTACCAATCCGTTGTCAGTATTATTAATTTGCATAATTGCCTAGCCAATGCCTTCCTTGCTGCAGGTATAAATAGGTTGTGCCTGAGCAAGGAAGGCGTCAGTGCTTTGGTTGTCAAACCTAGTTCCAGTTTGTCTCTCTCCTGTGATTGTCTTCCAGGTTCCAGCTCCTGTCTCCAGACTTCTGCTATAGAGACCCGCACCAGCATTCCATCTGCGGTGTAGCCTGACTCTCCGATCCATTCTGGACTCACCTGTTTCCAGCTACAACATCACCTGCTTCCAGCTCAGCTTCCAGCAGTGTACAGCTTCTCTTAAAGGGCCGGTGTCCTTTCTGCAGTTTACCACTCTCCACCGGTATTATTATTTCTCCGCTCTCAAATTCTACATTTCATCTATATTGCATCGCTCTCATGCTTTATTTATTATTTAACTGGTTCCAGCCAGTATCCACTCCGTGCCAACACCTGTCTGGTTCTAACCAGTACCCACAGCAGCATTTTATCTACAGCAGTCCAGCTTTCCCTGGAACACCAGCTGGTACGACCCTGGGCTTTCCTCATTGCTACAGTTGAGCCTGGTAAGGACTTTCCAACTTGCAGATAATAAGAACTGTCTCATACCACCAGAGCTCTGTGGCCCCTGCCACCCTGTAGTACCCAGGAACTGTATTATTATTTCTCTGCTGATTTTTATGTTTCTTTTTACAGCTACTGTGATGCATGGAGTTTGTCATAAATAAATATCATTGACTTTTACTCAAGTTGTCGTGGTCACGCCTTCGGGCGGTTTCTCTTCATGTTACTTACATGTCCAGGGGTCTGATACAACCTCCCAGGTTCCGGTACATCTCAGCCCCTACAACTGAGGCTGCCTTCCGTCAGCTCAGGCCCTCAGTTGTGACAATTACCAGATGACAAGGAGAGGAGGGGCCAGCGGTCAGATCTGGACCCACTTACATCAGAGAGGGGCGGTCTCATCTGCCCAAGATACAGACACAGGATTGCAATAAGGCAATGATAGAGAGCTGCTGTGTATCTGTCAAGATTCAAATGTGGAATTTGAATCTTGACAGATACACAGCAGGTCTCTATCATTGCCTTATTGCACTATACCATCCAGCAGGACTATCACAAGTCTATTAGTGTTCCTTGTGATCTTTAGCACTTTGGTCCAACACAATTGTTGGCTAGCACATCTAAATACACCCTATAAAGGATAATTTTTACGAATGAAATATGTATTCTTTTATTTGTTTATATGGAAAAACAAATGTGAAACTTACCTCTGAGGAAGTCCTTCGGGACGAAACGCGTTGGATTCTGTGTCTTCTTGATACATACATCACCTTATTTGAACAACTATTTGGCAAGAAAATTCTGCTTGATTAAATTAGAACTATTCCCTGTGTGGATAGTTTTGATTATGTCTGTTATGTGGAAATTGTGAATAAATTTTACATATTTTATATTGTTCTTTAATATTTCTGACATTAGCACCCTCAGAAATTGTGTTCCATATATATATATATATATATATATATATATATAAAACAGCAAAATGACAGCACTCAGTAAAAATCAAATTAAACTGACATGGTGGTGCAGGGTCCTGGAAATTGATACAGACACTCACTTTTGCAAAAGAAAAAAAAAAAAAAGACCAGCACTCACGTTTTGATGATGAAAAGAAAAAAAGGGGTTTATTCCTTACAGAAGAAACATCTGGACATGATCCTAGTACTACAGCCCGACAGCCGTTTCAACTCTCCGTGGTTTTCGTCACTGCTCAAAAAAATAAAGGGAACACTTAAACAACACAATGTAACTCCAAGTCAATCACACTTCTGTGAAATCAAACTGTCCACTTAGAAAGCATCACTGATTCCAATCAATTTCACATGCTGTTGTGCAAATGGAATAGACAACAGGTGGAAATTATAGGTAATTAGCAAGACACCCCCAATAAAGGAGTTGTTCTGCAGGTGGTGACCACAAACCACTTCTCAGCTCCTATGCTTTCTGGCTGATGTTTTGGTCACTTTTGAAAGCTGGCGGTGCTTTCACTCTAGTGGTAGCATGAGACGGAGTCTACAACCAACACAAGTGGCTCAGGTAGTGCAGCTCATCCAGGATGGCACATCAATGCGAGCTGTGGCAAGAAGGTTTGCTGTGTCTGTCAGCGTAGTGTCCAGAGCATGGAGGCGCTACCAGGAGACAGGCCAGTACATCAGGAGACGTGGAGGAGGCCGTAGGAGGGCAACACGCTGCTAAGACACACACGCCCCTTTGTCAAGGTGAACCAAAAGTGCAAAATACAAACAAACACAGTACCTTATAGTGCAGAGAAGACCCAGTGGCGGGAAGTTGCGCGACCATGGACAGACTGTGCGTCTCGTCCGGCCGTCTCAGGTGTGGTGACGTCATCAGTGCGCCATGGAGTCCCCCGTCTCAGCGCCGTCGGCCTCCTGCGTTGCCTAGGGAACCTGGACGCAGCCGTAGCCCCTGCTTCCGGTGTAATGCGTCTCCATGGAAACCCGGCTTCCGCGGGTGCCCGGCTATTGGACTGTAACTCTATTTTCGCCGCACTGAAGACTCTGTGTGAACAAACAAATACAAACTTACCTAGCACTGTTAGGAACTAATACAATTGTTAAATCAACCAAACGTTATGTATTCCTAAACATTGTATCTGTACATAATGCTGTCTGCCATTACAGTACTATTGCTTCCGATAATAACAGCGCCCATGTTCGCCTAGCATACACTTAATTGTATTGGCCCGAAGTACTGCACTGTGGTTCATAATAAACAGTCAACATACTAATAGGAATATCATCTAAAATACATTCCACTGTATCTTATCATTCAAGCCCTTTGGTCTAATAGTGTCCAGCATGAACATCCACCTGGTCTCCATACGCAGTAGCTGTCCATGTCGGTCACCTCCTCTTATCCTCTTGGGGACATGATCAATAATGCAAAAACTTATTCACTCAAGCACTTCATTAAGGCACTGGACACTTTATGTCTTTTACAATTTTATGTCTTGTTCAACAAATTTGATTACGGTGACACAGCGCTCTGGAGTACTTTGAAAGTTCCAACATAGTCATTGGGACACTAATCACTGGTCATGCATACTGATATGTCACAAGAGATGGCGGCGGGCTTTGGAGGTTTGGTGACAGCGGCCACAGATGTATACAGCTTCACGGAGGCAGATGCTGACAGGCTGTACTTTACAGAAAGTTTGGCTGACTCAGAGGAGCAACTCACCATGAATGATATTTACCACCAACTAAATAAGCTTAAACGCCGAGAGTGCGATTATTTAATGCACGGAATTTCTTTGTCCAATTATCACAAAGAGAAAAAAATCCCACGAGGATTTCGCATCCGCAATGTCCCCACAATAGGCAGGTTCAATGCTGAATTTTGCAACCGGTGGATAGGCATTCTCAACAAGTGCAGTCTTGACTTAATGCTGCTGGTGGTGGAGGAAGCTGCTCGTGAGCTCAAGATCACCAGGGACAAAATACACCAGCTGGAAGCAACGCACAAAGCAGTATTACAGATGGACAGCAGCCAGTCCTTAATACAGAAGATGCAACAACAGCATGAGACCTACAAAAAAGAGCTTATCAGATTCAAGCGGAACAAATTTCTGATAGTAAAGGAGGACTATGAAACCAATAAGGTCTACCGATGGGTTTCTGGCGGCGAACCTGGCAGCCATAAGCCCTACAATTATAGGGCCAGGCACAGTTGGCGCAAACGCAGAGAGGAACATAGCACTGAATTAGTGACATCAAACAGTGACAGTGAATTTGCGGTCAATGATTCCGAGGGTCCGTCAGAAAACACCAATGTCCCTTTAGGGACCTCTCCCGCAGTGCCAGCAGGGGCAACAGCAAAAACAAGAGGACGCCCACCCGCAGGGGCAAGCAGAACACCAGGATCAAGAAATGTTCCGTCCAGAAAGAAGACCTGATATACAACCTATCGTATCGGTGCTTAAGTGACATAGAAATTAAAGCATTAAATAATGGCCTTTTATTTATACCAACCAACACATTCGATGAACTGGGTTGGCAAGTGGAGTTACACAAATTCTCACGCAAACTACGTCTGCAAGAATTCTTTCAAGGGCACCCACCTCCCACAGTCCAAGACCCTCATCAAGCTTTCATCAATTCTATTCACAGATCCAAGTTTGACCCCACATCCAACAATCCCTCTATTAAAATGTTTTCTCGGCTATTGGATGAGTCCGTTTCCAAGTACACAGCAGCCACTACAAGAACGCATTACAATCTGTCGAAGGCGGAATTTAGGGCCTTGAAACAACTGGGGGCCTACAGGGACATAGTGATCCGCCCCGCTGACAAAGGGGGCGGGATCGTAATCATGAACCTGGAGGACTACAAATCCGAAATATATAGTCAACTTTCGGACCCATCAGTTTACCAACAACTACCCACGGATCCCACGGGAAGATTCAAGGAGGAGGTAGATGACATTTTGGACCAGGCGTGTCGGTCCAATGTTATCACCAGCAAGCTATGCATGGCTCTCAAACAGGAGTTTCCGGTGGTACCAGTACTATTCACAGTACCAAAAATTCATAAAAATATATTAAAGCCACCGGGAAGACCTATCATTTCTGCACAAGGAGCACTTTACCAACCGATATCCATGTTTTTAGACAGCATTATTCAGCCCTTGATTATTCAACAGCGGGGATTTATTAAGGACACCACCGCGTTTTTAAACATGTTGAGCACAGTCACGGAGGTACCGGAGGGTACCATGATATGTACTATTGATATCTGCAGTCTATATACCTGCATACCGCAGGTTCAGGGTCTGGCAGCAATGAAAGAATTTTTAATTAAGACGAAGATCGACACGTTCGACGTGGATCTATTCCTTAAGCTATTGGAGTTGACACTCACACGAAATTATTTTATCTTCGATGGCAAGTTCTTTCGGCAAACGAGTGGGTGTGCGATGGGCAGCAATGTGTCGCCATCGTTTGCCAATGTGTTCATGCTGCAGGAGGAACAACAGATGTTTTTCAAAAATCAGGAAACTGCCCAACATATCATTCAGTATTGCAGGTATATAGATGACGTGTTCATCTTATGGGCTGGTGGACAGGACCGGTTTGACGGGTTGATAAGATTCATCAATAACAGGGATTCAACCATCAGGGTTACAGCGCAAAGCAGCCACGAGGCACTTAATTATTTGGATGTCTTGGTGTCCATCAAAGAGAGAAGAATCCACACTGAAGTGTACTACAAGCCCACCGACAAAAACACGCTGCTAAGACACAATAGCCATCATCCCAGGGCGTTAAAGAAGGGTCTGCCCAAGTCACAACTCATCAGAGCTGCCAGGATCACGGGCGAAGCATCTGAAGTAGAGGGAGCGCTTTCCAAGGTGGTGACACGTTTCACAGAAAGAGGATACGATCTGAAGGAACTATTGGAATATAAGCAAGTGGTTACCGAAATACCAAGGGAACAACTACTGGAACAACGAGTTAGGGAAAATACCCAGGTTTTACCGTTTGTTACCAAATACAATACTTCAAGTCCGGTGGTGCCAAGAGCACTCAAGGCTCTTTGGCCCATAATTTCAACAGACAAAAGTTTATCCTCATTTCGGCAAAGGAAACCGATGGCTTGTTACACCAGAAGTAAGAACATTAAAGACATGGTGGTACATGCGGACATTACAGGGTTCGGTAAAGTAACAGCGTCCACGTTTTTATCCAAGCCCCCGGGCTGCTACAGGTGCCTGGGATGTGACATATGTAAATTTATGAATCCAGGCAACACATTTACATCTTGTGTCACAGGCAGATCCTTCAAGATCAATCACATCCTCTCTTGCACCACCACGTTCGTTATATATGTAATAACTTGCCCGTGTCAGCTCCAGTACGTGGGCAAGACTATACGCACCTTCAGGGAACGTTTTGCCATGCACAAATCTTCTATCAAAGCTGCGTTAACTGGAAAATCTACTGATCAACCTGTGGCTAAGCACTTCGTTGAGAGAGGACATGATCTGAAAGAATTAAGTTTTTGCATTATTGATCATGTCCCCAAGAGGATAAGAGGAGGTGACCGACATGGACAGCTACTGCGTATGGAGACCAGGTGGATGTTCATGCTGGACACTATTAGACCAAAGGGCTTGAATGATAAGATACAGTGGAATGTATTTTAGATGATATTCCTATTAGTATGTTGACTGTTTATTATGAACCACAGTGCAGTACTTCGGGCCAATACAATTAAGTGTATGCTAGGCGAACATGGGCGCTGTTATTATCGGAAGCAATAGTACTGTAATGGCAGACAGCATTATGTACAGATACAATGTTTAGGAATACATAACGTTTGGTTGATTTAACAATTGTATTAGTTCCTAACAGTGCTAGGTAAGTTTGTATTTGTTTGTTCACACAGAGTCTTCAGTGCGGCGAAAATAGAGTTACAGTCCAATAGCCGGGCACCCGCGGAAGCCGGGTTTCCATGGAGACGCATTACACCGGAAGCAGGGGCTACGGCTGCGTCCAGGTTCCCTAGGCAACGCAGGAGGCCGACGGCGCTGAGACGGGGGACTCCATGGCGCACTGATGACGTCACCACACCTGAGACGGCCGGACGAGATGCACAGTCTGTCCATGGTCGCGCAACTTCCCGCCACTGGGTCTTCTCTGCACTATAAGGTACTGTGTTTGTTTGTATTTTGCACTTTTGGTTCACCTTGACAAAGGGGCGTGTGTGCCCCGAAATGTTGGCCTGATCATATTGTAATATGGAATAAATTCACATAACCATTTTTTCACCTGTGGAAGTCTCCGAGTGCCGCTGCTTGTATGATGTGTTTGGAATATTGACTGTTTCCAGAGGGCACCGGAGCAAGTATACTGTGAGAGGTGAGTGCCGGTCCTATATGCCATATATATATATATATATATATATATATAATTATATATTACAATTATATAATATATTATATTATATATTATATATTATATTATATATATATTATATATTATTATATTATTATTATATTATATATTATTATATTATTATTATTATTAATTATATATTATATATATATAATTATATATATTATATTATATATTATATATATAATATATATATTATATTATATATATATATATATATATTATATATTATATTATATAATTATATTATATATAATATATATATATATATATATATATATATATATATATATATTTAGAACAAACAGAATTCCTAAGTGCACTATATATCCTTGAATATTTATTCTTTAAATGTTCCAATGGACCCAATGGGTGCAGACTGTAGGTTGGAGAATTCTTAAAGAGATTATTCACACGGTATCCTGTAACAGATATCACCTCACCGGAAAATCACCCAGACAAAAGGCCATAAAGGCCAATTAGTACCAATTATTGCTTTATTGACACAATTGTTAACATACACAATAAAAATGTTGTACAGAAATAAAATTTGTATATCAGTGAGACAACTTCATCAGGGGTAATTCACAAAAAAGGGCAGGACCACAAGATTGGAGTTTATATAGGGCAGTAAGCATACAGCTACCTTGGTAAGTCTTTTTCTCTAAACAAACCCTATCAGGGTCCTTAATCACAAAAATTTGCGATTAAAGTCATCAATAATGATCTTATAGATGTCCTTAAACACACATGGACTAAAACACTTTAAATCCAATTGATGAAGAAAAAAATAAGATTTTAAACCTACCGGTAAATCTATTTCTCCTAGTCCGTAGAGGATGCTGGGGACTCCGTAATGACCATGGGGGTATAGACGGGCTCCGCAGGAGATAGGGCACCTAAAAAGAACTTTGACTATGGGTGTGCACTGGCTCCTCCCTCTATGCCCCTCCTCCAGACCTCAGTTAGAGAACTGTGCCCAGAGGAGATGGACAATACAAGGCAGGATTTAGCAATCCAAGGGCAAGATTCATACCAGCCCACACCAATCATACCATGTAACCTGGAACATACATAACCAGTTAACAGTATAAACAAACTACAGTAACGGTCCAAGACCGATGTCAACTGTAACATAACCCTTATGTAAGCAACAACTATATACAAGTCTTGCAGAGTTTCCGCACTGGGACGGGCGCCCAGCATCCTCTACGGACTAGGAGAAATAGATTTACCGGTAGGTTTAAAATCTTATTTTCTCTTACGTCCTAGAGGATGCTGGGGACTCCGTAAGGACCATGGGGTTTATACCAAAGCATCCAATTGGGCGGGAGAGTGCGTATGACTCTGCAGCACCGACTGAGCAAACGCTAGGTCCTCATCAGCCAGGGTATCAAACTTGAGAATTTAGCAAAAGTGTTTGACCCCGACCAAGTCGCCGCTCGGCAAAGTTGTAAAGCCGAGACGCCTCGGGCAGCCGCCCAAGAAGAGCCCACCTTCCTAGTGGAATGGGCCTTAACCGAATTTGGTACCGGCAATCCAGCCGTAGAGTGAGCCTGCTGAATCGTATTACAGATCCATCGAGCAATAGTCTGCTTCGAAGCAGGAGCGCCAAACTTATTGGCCGCATACAGGATAAACAGAGCCTCTGTTTTCCTAATTCTAGCCGTCCTGGCTACATAAATTTTTAAGGCCCTGACTACGTCCAGGGATCTGGAATCCTCCAGGTCACTTGTAGCCACAGGCACCACAATAGGTTGATTCATATGGAACGAAGAAACCACTTTAGGCAAAAATTGCGGACGTGTCCTCAATTCAGCTCGATCCACATGAAAAATCAAGTAGGGGCTCTTGTGTGACAAAGCCGCCAATTCTGACACTCGCCTTGCTGATGCTAAGGCCAACAACATGACCACCTTCCAGGTAAGAAATTTCAACTCAACCTTGTTAAGTGGTTCAAACCAGTGTGATTTTAGGAACTGCCACACTACGTTCAGGTCCCATGGTGCCACTGGAGGCACAAAAGGGGGCTGGATGTGCAGCACTCCCTTTACAAACGTCTGGACTTCTGGAAGAGAAGCCAATTCTTTCTGAAAGAAAATCGAGAGGGCCGAAATCTGTACCTTAACAGAGCCTAATTTCAGGCCCATATCCACTCCTGTCTGTAGGAAGTGGAGAAGACGACCCAGATGAAAATCTTCCGTAGGTGCATTCTTGGTCTCACACCAAGACACATACTTTCGCCAGATACGGTGTTAATGTTTTATCGTCACCTCCTTCCTAGCCTTTATGAACGTAGGGATGACCTCTTCCGGAATCCCCTTTTTCGCTAGGATTCGGCGTTCAACCGCCATGCCATCAAACGTAACCGCGGTAAGTCTTGAAATACACAGGGCCCCTGCTGCAACAGGTCTTCCCTCAGAGGAAGAGGCCAGGGATCTCCTGTGAGCATCTCTTGTAGATCCGTGTACCAGGCCCTTCGAGGCCAGTCTGGAACAACGAGTATCGTTCGTACTCTTCTTCGTCTTATGATCCTCAACACTTTTGTGATGAGAGGAAGAGGAGGAAACACGTAGACCGATTTGAACACCCACGGTGTTACCAGAGCGTCCACTGCTATTGCCTGAGGGTCCCGAGACCTGGCGCAGTACCTTTGATGTTTTTTGTTGAGGCGTGACGCCATCATGTCTATTTGAGGAGTTCCCCAAAGACGTGTTACGTCTGCAAAGACTTCTTGATGAAGTCCCCACTCTCCTGGATGGAGATCGTGTCTGCTGAGGAAGTCTGCTTCCCAGTTGTCCACTCCCGGAATGAAGACAGCTGACAGAGCGCTTACATGATTTTCTGCCCAGCGAAGGATCCTTGTGGCTTCCGCCATCGCGACTCTGCTTTTTGTCCCGCCTTGGCGGTTCACATGAGCCACTGCTGTGACATTGTCTAATTGAATCAGAACCGGTAGGTTTAGAAGAAAACTCTCCGTTTGTCGAAGGCCGTTGTAAATGGCCCTGAGTTCCAACACATTGATGTGTAGACAGGACTCCTGGCCTGACCAAAGACCCTGAAAATGTTTTCCCTGTGTGACCGCTCCCCATCCTCGGAGGCTCGCATCCGTGGTAACCAGGATCCAATCCTGAATTCCGAACCTGCGACCCTCCAGGAGGTGAGCACTTTGCAACCACCACAGGAGGGACACTCTGGTCCCTGGGGACAGAGTTATTTTCCGATGTAAGTGGAGATGGGACCCGGACCACTTGTCCAGAAGGTCCCATTGAAAAGTCCTTGCATGGAACCTGCCGAAGGGAATGGCCTCGTAGGCCGCCACCATTTTCCCCAGAACTCGAGTGCATTGGTGAACTGACACCCTTTTCGGTTTTAGCAGGTCTCTGACCATGTTCTGTATGTCTTGGGATTTCTCTATTGGGAGGAAGACCTTCATTTGTTCCGTATCCAGTATCATACCTAGGAACAGTAGTCGAGTTGTCGGAATCAACTGTGACTTCGGTAGATTTAGAATCCAACCGTGTTGCTGGAGCACTCTCAACGAGAGCGCCACACTGTTCAGCAATTTCTCCCTTGATCTCGCTTTTATCAGGAGATTGTCCAAGTATGGGATAATTGTGACTCCATGCTTGCGCAGGACCACCATCATTTCCGCCATTATCTTGGTGAAAATCCTCGGGGCCGTGGAGAGTCCAAACGGCAACGTCTGAAATTGGTAATGACAATCCTGTACAGCGAATCTCAGGTATTCCTGATGGGGGGCATATATGGGGACATGAAGGTACGCATCCTTTATGTCCAGAGACACCATAAACTCCCCCTCCTCCATGTTGGCTATTATCGCTCTGAGAGATTCCATTTTGAATTTGAATCTTCTTATGTACAGGTTTAGGGATTTCAGATTCAAAATAGGTCTGACCGAACCGTCCGGTTTCGGGACCACAAATAGGGTTGAATAGTAACCTCTTCCCTGCAGGTGCAGGGGAACCTTGATTATCACTTGCTGTATACACAGCGTTTGAATTGCAGCTAATACTACATCCCTTTCCGATGTGGAAGCTGGTAGGGCCGATTTGAAAAATCGGCGCGAGGGCACCTCCTCGAATTCCAATTTGTAACCCTGGGAAACTATTTCCAACACCCAGGGATTCAGGTCCGAACTGACCCAGGCCTGACTGAAAAGTCGAAGACGTGTCCCCACCGGTGCGGACTCCCTCAGGGGAGCCCCAGCGTCATGCTGTGGGTTTTGGAGCAGCCGGGGAGGACTTTGGTTCCTGGGCACCTGCCGAAGCAGGTGCTCTCTTGCCTCTGCCCTTACCTCTGGCGAGGAAAGAGGATCCCCGACCTCTTTTGGACTTGTGCGACCGAAAGGACTGCATCTGATAGGGTGTTACTTTCTTTTGCTGTTGGGGAATATGTGGTAAAAAATTTGATTTACCTGCTGTGGCTGTGGAAACCAGGTCCGTCAGCCCATCCCCAAACAATACATCACCCTTATAGGGTAGTACTTCCATATGTTTCTTGGAATACGCATCACCCGTCCATTGGCGAGTCCATAAGGATCTTCTCGCTGAGACAGACATGGCATTGGCCCTAGAAGCTAGCAATCCAATGTCCCTTTGAGCATCCCTCATAAATAAGACTGCGTCTATAATATGGGCTAGAGTTAGGAATATAGTATCCTTATCCATATTATCAAATTGATCTGTCAGCTCATCTGTCCAAGCTGCAATTGCGCTACACACCCATCCCGACGCAATTGTCGGTCTTAGCACAGCACCCGTATGAGAATAAATACACTTTAAGGTAGTTTCTTGCCTGCGATCTGCAGGGTCCTTAAGGGCTGCTGTGTCAGGAGACGGTAGCGCCACTTTCTTGGACAAGCGCGTCAGGGCTTTGTCCACAGTGGGGGGTGATTCCCAAATCTCACTGTCCTGCTTAGGGAAAGGGTATGCCATATAAATTCTTTTGGGGATCTGCGGTCTCTTAAACGGAGTCTCCCAAGCTTTTCCAAAGAATTCATTTAATTCATGAGATGTGGGAAAATTAATAATCTGTTTCTTTTCCTTAAACATGTGTACCCTTGTGTCGGGGACAGAGGGTTCATCCACAATATGCAACACATCCCTTATTGCCACAATCATACACTGAATGGTTTTAGTCACCCTAGGGTGCAATTTTCCTTCGTCATAGTCGACACTGGAATCAGAATCCGTGTCGGTAGTAGTGTCTTGTGTTAAGGGACGCTTTTGAGACCCCGACGGGCCCTGTGAGTCAGTCCAATCTGAGGATTGACCCCCTGATGTCCCCCCTAAATCAGCCTTATTAAGCCTTTTATGTAAAGATGCCACACTTGCATTCAACATATGCCACATGTCCATCCAATCTGGAGTCGGCACATCCGACGGGGACACACCACTCATTTGCTCCACCTCCTCCTTGGAGAAGCCTTCCGCCTCAGACATGTCGACACACACGTACCGACATCCCACACACACAGGGATTAACCTATAAGGGGACAAAACCCCAACCAGGTCCTAAGGAGAGACAGAGAAAGAGTATGCAAGCACACACCAGCGCTTAAAAACACTGGAAAAATATGTCCAGATTGCGCTTTTTTATATATAATATGCCAATTCCCACTCACTGCGTCGCTAATGTGCCCCCCTCCTCTTTTTTCCAGCCTGTGAGTTCAGCAGGGGAGAGACCAGGGAGCCAGCGTTTTCCTCATGCAGCTTCTGTGGAGAAAATGGCGCTGGTTAGTGCTGAGGATCAAGCCCCGCCCACCCGACGGTGGGCTTCGGTCCCAGTGATTTTTCCATAAAATGGCGGGGGATCATAGATTTACTGCCTCCGCAGTCTAATCCAACTGTATTTGTGCCAAAATGTGAGGTTTATTGCTGCCCAGGGCGCCCCCCCCCCTGCGCCCTGCACCCTTCAGTGCTGCTCTGTGTGTGTGTGTGTGTGTGTGTGTGTGTGTGTGTGTGTGACTGGGAGCAATGGCGCGCAGCTTACCGCTGCATGCCTTACCTCATAAAGATCTGATGTCTTCTGCCGCCTAAGATGTCTTCTGCCTTCTCTATCCGGCTTCTATCTTCGGCATCTGTGAGGAGGACGGCGGCGCGGCTCCGGGACGAACCCCAGGTGAGACCTGTGTTCCAACTCCCTCTGGAGCTAATGGTGTCCAGTAGCCTTAGAAACAGAGCCCAACTTGACAAGCCAGCTCTGCTTCTCTCTCCTCGGTCCCACGATGCAGGGAGCCTGTTGCCTACAGGACTCCCTGAAAATAAAAAACCTAACAAAATTCTTTTTCCACAGAAAACTCTGGAGAGCTCTCTGCAGTGCACCCATTCTCCTCTGGGCACAAGATCTAACTGAGGTCTGGAGGAGGGGCATAGAGGGAGGAGCCAGTGCATACCCATAGTCAAAGTTCTTTTTAGGTGCCCTATCTCCTGCGGAGCCCGTCTATACCCCCATGGTCCTTACGGAGTCCCCAGCATCCTCTAGGACGTAAGAGAAATCATATATAAAATTTTGTCATAGTAGTACAACAGAGGTTAAAAATATGTTACCAATGAAAACCTCCACAGTGAGATTCACATATAGGGGCTCATTCCGAGTTGTTCGCTCTTTGCCGATTTTCGCAACAGAGCGATTAAGGCAAAAATGCGCATGCGCATGGTACGCAGCGCGCATGCGCTAAGTATTTTAGCACTAAAACTTAGTAGATTTACTCACGTCCGAACGAAGAATGTTAATCGTTGAAGTGATCGGAGTGCGATTGACAGGAAGTGGGTGTTTCTGGGCGGAAACTGACCATTTTCTGGGAGTGTGCGGAAAAACGCAGGCGTGCCAGGATAAAACGCGGGAGTGTCTGGAGAAACGGGGGAGTGGCAGGCCGAACGCAGGGCGTGTTTGAGGCGTCAAACCAGGAACGAAACGGGCTGAGCTGATCGCAGTGTAGGAGTAAGTCTTGAGCTACTCAGAAACTGCTAAGAATTATTTAATCGCAATTCTGCTAATCTTTCGTTCGCTATTCTGCTATGCTAAGATACACTCCCAGAGGGCGGCGGCCTAGCGTGTGCAATGCTGCTAAAATCTGCTAGCGAGCGAACAACTCGGAATGAATGCCATAGATCCAAACGTGCTTGTGCAGCAAACAAGTGGAAATTCCTAATATTATGGCTTGCCCCTTCCCACAAATCCTTCTTCATGGCAGTAAAGGCCAATGGGGGTCATTCCGAGTTGTTCGCTCTGTAAATTTCTTCGCATCACAGCGATTTTCCGCTTAGTGCGCATGCGCAATGTCCGCACTGCGACTGCGCCAAGTAAATTTGCTATGCAGTTAGGAATTTTACTCACGGATTTTTCTTCGTTCTGGTGATCGTAATGTTATTGACAGGAAGTGGGTGTTTCTGGGCGGAAACTGGCTGTTTTATGGGTGTGTGTGAAAAAACGCTGCCGTTTCTGGGAAAAACGCGGGAGTGGCTGGAGAAACGGAGGAGTGTCTGGGCGAACGCTGGGTGTGTTTGTGACGTCAAACCTGGAACGAAACTGACTGAACTGATTGCAGTTGCCGAGTAAGTCTGGAGCTACTCAGAAACTGCTAAGAAGTGTCTATTCGCAATTCTGCTAATCTTTCGTTCGCAATTTTACTATGCTAAGATTCACTCCCAGTAGGCGGCGGCTTAGCGTGTGCAAAGCTGCTAAAAGCAGCTTGCGAGCGAACAACTCGGAATGACCACCAATGAGCGTGAGAAGTGAAAACTGCAATGCATGGATTAGCTTTGGGTTTAAGGTTTCTCATTAAATTACATTTTATGAACAAACGATCACTTACAAAGCTTGCTACCTGAAGAACCTGTAGCCATAGTAGCAACTGCTTTTTCCTGTGTTTTACAGTGCATTCACTTGCTGATGGCCTGTGAAGTATGAGCACACGCAGAAGCTGCACTGTGCGTGCGCACACTATTAGATGCGATGGAACGCATCTGTGAACGCCTCTGCCTGATTAATAGGCAGAGGTGTTCGCGGGGGCGTCGCGGCGGCATTTAGAGGGGGGGGGAATAGTCCGGACAATGCAGGCGTATCTGGACGTCACATGCAGCCGCTGCAACCTGAAACATGGTGGGTAGCCATCTGCCTTTGCAGCTATTCTGCCCTATACACCTGCACCTATCTGTCCTGCCTGTGTCCTTGTGTAGAAACACCTGTCTGTGTATACATCTGTACCTAAGTGCCCTGCCTGTGTCTCTGTGTAGAACATCTGTGTATACACCTGTACCTGTCTGTCCTGCCTCTGTAGAAACACCTGTCTGTGTATACACCTGTACCTGTCTGTCCTGCCTGTGTCCCTGTGTAGAAACACCTGTCTGTGTATACACCTGTACCTGTCTGTCCTGCCTCTGTAGAAACACCTGTCTGTGTATACACCTGTACCTGTCTGTCCTGCCTGTGTCCCTGTGTAGAAACACCTGTACCTATGTTCCCTGCCTGTCTCTGTGTAGAACATCTGTGTATACACCTGTACCTGTCTGTCCTGCCTGTGTCCCTGTGTAGAACATCTGTGTATACACCTGTACCTGTCTGTCCTGCCTCTGTAGAAACACCTGTCTGTGTATACACCTGTACCTGTCTGTCCTGCCTGTGTCCCTGTGTAGAACATCTGTGTATACACCTGTACCTGTCTGTCCTGCCTCTGTAGAAACACCTGTCTGTGTATACACCTGTACCTGTCTGTCCTGCCTGTGTCCCTGTGTAGAACATCTGTGTATACACCTGTACCTGTCTGTCCTGCCTCTGTAGAAACACCTGTCTGTGTATACACCTGTACCTGTCTGTCCTGCCTCTGTAGAAACACCTGTCTGTGTATACACCTGTACCTGTCTGTCCTGCCTGTGTCCCTGTGTAGAAACACCTGTACCTATGTTCCCTGCCTGTCTCTGTGTAGAACATCTGTGTATACACCTGTACCTGTCTGTCCTGCCTGTGTCCCTGTGTAGAACATCTGTGTATACACCTGTACCTGTCTGTCCTGCCTCTGTCCTCCTGTGTAGAAATACCTGTCTGTGTATACACCTGTACCTGTCTGTACTTATGTGCCCTGCTAGTGTCCCTGCGTAGGTGTTCCTGTCTGTATACACCTGTACCTGTCTGTCCTGCGTCCCTGTGCACACCTGTAACTGTCTGTACCTATGTGAAGTGTGGGCATGCACACTACAGGTGTGTACACACGGTGAGATCCTTGCTATGTTCGATTTTTACTATGCGATTTCCCTTGAACTCCCCCAGAGCCCAGATAGTACAGATTTTGACTATCTTTGCTTGAGATTTTGTCTATGTACGATTTTGACTATACTTTGTACTAGATAGTACACTAGATAGTCAAGACTGACTTGCCTGCACAGTCTACAGTATCTAGCCAGAGGGGTGTTTCACACATACAGGTTTTGACCGGACTGCAAAAAGTTGTCCGTTTTTTCCCCCCGTGTGTGTGTTTTTTAATGAAGTATTCTTGCCATTGGGGGCTTTCACACAACACGGCCCTGGCCCGGCTGCCGGTTTGCAGCCGGATCTGTCCACTGAATATTCCGGCTGCCGTGCCGTCCTTGTAGGCATTGCAGACTGTGCGTGAATGGAAGCTTTCACACACAACGGCTATTTTCTTCTGCTGTCTCTGCACATGCACACAGCAATAAGCACGGCTGAAAGCCTTGTGCGTGAAAGGCTTTGCCCTCCGGTAAAAAAACGGACGACTTTTGGCCGCCCGGACAAAAGCTGTGTGTGTGAAACAGCCCTTACGATACTGACCCCACAGGAGCGCGCATCGGGATCGAATCTGTATCGCAAGCTGCCTAACACTTTGAGATATGCACTAACTTATCTCACCGTGTGTACACACCTACTGTCTGTATCTATGTGCCCTGTGTAGGAACACCTGTCTGTGTATACATCTTTACTTATGTGCCCTTGTGTAGGTACACCTGTCTGTGTATATTATTATCAGTTATTTATATAGTGCACACATATTCCGCAGCGCTTTACAGAGAATATTTGGCCATTCACGTAAGTCCCTGCCCCAGTGGAGCTTACACTCTATATTCCCTACCACATGTACACACAGACACTTTCATGCTAGTGTTCATTTTGTGGGGAGACAATATATTTTATGGAGCGTGGGAAGAAACCCACGCAAGCACAGAGAGAATATACAAACTACACACAGATAGGTCCACGCTGGGAACTGAACCCATGGCCTCAGTGCTGTGAGGCAGTAATGCTAACCATTACACCATCCGTTCTGCCCTATACACCTGCACCTGTCTGTCCTGCCTCTATCCCCCTGTGTAGGATCACCTGTCTGTGCATACACCTGCACCTGTCTGTTCTGCCTCTATCCCCCTGTGTAGGAACACCTGTCTGTGCATACACCTGTACCTGTGTCTATCCTGCCTGTGTCCCTGTGTAGGAACACCTGTCTGTGTATACACCTGTACCTGTGTCTATCCTGCCTGTGTCCCTGTGTAGGAACACCTGTCTGTGTATACACCTGTACCTGTGTCTATCCTGCCTGTGTCCCTGTGTAGGAACACCTGTCAGTGTATACACCTGTACCTCTCTGTCCTGCTTCTGTCCCCCTCTGTAGGAACACCTGTCTGTGTATACACCTGTACCTGTGTCTATCCTGCCTGTGTCCCTGTGTAGGAACACCTGTCTGTGTATACACCTGTACCTGTGTCTATCCTGCCTGTGTCCCTGTGTAGGAACACCTGTCAGTGTATACACCTGTACCTCTCTGTCCTGCTTCTGTCCCCCTCTGTAGGAACACCTGTCTGTGTATACACCTGTACCTGAACACTTGTCTGTGTATACACCTGTACCTGTCTATCCTGCCTCTGTCCCCCTGTGTAGTAACACCTGTCTGTGCATACACCTGCATCTGTCTGTCCTACCTGTGTCCCCCTGTGTAGGAACACCTGTCTGTGTATACACCTGCATCTGTCTGTCCTGCCTCTGCCCCCCTGTGTAGGAACACCTGTCTGTGTATACACCTGCATCTGTCTGTCCTGCCTCTGCCCCCCTGTGTAGGAACACCTGTCTGTGTATACACCTGCATCTGTCTGTCCTGCCTCTGCCCCCCTGTGTAGGAATACCTGTACTTGTCTACCTTGCCTGTGTCCCCCTGTGTAGGAACACCTGTTTGTGTATACACCTGCATCTGTCTGTCCTGCCTGTGTCCCCCTGTAGGAACACCTGTCTGTCCTGCCTCTGTCCCCCTGTGTAGGAACAACTGTCTGTGTATACGCCTGCATCTGTCTGTCCTGCCTCTGTCCCCCTGTGTAGGAACACCTGTCTGTGTATACACCTGCACCTGTCTGTCCTGCCTCTGTCCCCCTGTGTAGGAACACCTGTCTGTGTATACGCCTGCATCTGTCTGTCCTGCCTCTGTCCCCCTGTGTAGGAACACCTGTCTGTGTATACACCTGCACCTGTCTGTCCTGCCTCTGTCCCCCTGTGTAGGAACACCTGTCTGTGCATACACCTGTACCTGTCTGTCCTGCCTCTGTTGGAACACCTGTCTGTGCATACACCTACATCTGTCTGTCCTACCTGTGTCTCCCTGTGTAGGAACATCTGTCTGTGCATACACCTGTACCTGTCTGTCCTGCATCTGTCCCTGTGTAGGAACACCTGTCTGTGCATACACCTGCATCTGTCTGTCCTACCTGTGTCTCTCTGTGTAGTAACACCTGTCTGTGCATACACCTGCACCTGTCTGTCCTGCCTCTGTCTCCCTATGTAGGAACACCTGTCTGTGCATACACCTGTACCTGTCTGTCCTGCCTGTGTCCCCCTGTGTAGGAACACCTGTCTGCGCATACACCTGCACCTGTCTGTCCTGCCTCTGTCGGAACACCTGTCTGTGCATACACCTGCACCTGTCTGTCCTGCATCTGTCCCCGTGTAGGAACACCTGTCTGTGCATACACCTGTACCTGTCTGTCCTGCCTGTGTCCCCCTGTGTAGGAACACCTGTCTGCGCATACACCTGCACCTGTCTGTCCTGCCTCTGTCGGAAACACCTGTCTGTGCATACACCTGTACCTGTCTGTCCTGCCTCTGTTGGAACACCTGTCTGTGCATACACCTGTACCTGTCTGTCCTGCCTCTGTTGGAACACCTGTCTGTGCATACACCTGTACCTGTCTGTCCTGCCTCTGTTGGAACACCTGTCTGTGTATACACCTGCACCTGTCTGTCCTGCATCTGTCCCTGTGTAGGAACACCTGTCTGTGTATACACCTGCACCTGTCTGTCCTGCCTCTGCCCCCCTGTGTAGGAACACCTGCCTGTGCTTACACCTGTACGTGCAGCCCGTGTCCCCCTGTGTAGATATATTTAGCTCGCCCCTCTGCCCCCCTGTCACAGAGAAGGGAAGCGTAGAAAAGAAAGAGAGGAGAGCTTGACGTCAGGGCCGCCGCGGGAGCGCGCTCACTGCACCTGAGCAGGGGGAGGAGTCAGCAAGCGAGGGTTCCCCTTGTCTGACGTCACCTTCACCGAT